>NC_137810.1:80875865-81590865 GCF_963921795.1 Nannobrachium achirus | reverse complement strand
TTACAAAAAGGGAATTGGTTCATTTACCAGAGTAATTGACATTCATTCAGTGTGTTCCATTTCGACAATTGTGTTTTCAATTTTGCTCTTCAGTGTTCTGTTCATGCTTGGTAGTGTTCAGCCAAAAGCTAGTTGTGTTTATTCAATGAATGCATGTGTGTGTCATGTGAAAATATGGCTGTGTTTACCAAATGAAAACACGAGTTCCATTTTGTGAACATGTTAAGAAATGTGATGGCAAAGAGTTGTTTTGCAAAGGGATGCCAGGGTTTAGCAATTTGTGTTTGATGTTTGGAGTTTTGTGTGTGCAGTTTTGAAACAAACGTACAGTGTTGAAAAATGTGTTTTAGCAATCGAAAAAAACTGTAATAGGATATTATTTTGACCACTCTGAGTATAATAGTTGTTATGTTATGTTCCTGTGGTCTGGTAGGACACCTACAGGTTGACAAAGGTAGTAAAACAGGCTGATGTTAAATCAGAACATTGGAACATTAATCTTCTTTTACATGTTTGGACGATATACAGTATTATAATACAGTATGACGTTGTATGACATCATGTATTGATCATTGTGTTTATGGCAGAAGAATAGCACAGAGTTTCCTGATGACAGTACAATATAATATCTTAGTATTCTGTAATATTGCATACTTTTGAATGACAGTCTATCATGGCAAGATTAAAAAAGCTGGTAAGATGAGTCTGGTGTCTTATTGGCGCTCAAACTGTTTCACGTCAAGGACATTTTTAATATATTTACACTGGAACCATTTAATAAAATATTAATAGTATTGTTGATAGAGCATCAAATAATGTCCTATTATTAACATCATAATGCATTTATTAATCACAAACTGAGCTAAAGATTTAATTAAAGTTTACATCTATTAAGACAGAGTACGATTAGGATGTTTACAAAGCATTTTATTTTATGAAAATAGAAAAAGTTCATATCAATCAGGCACAGTCAGATACATATAAAAAGCCATAAGTGTTTAAAATAGGTTGTTCTTACATAAATAATTAGTTCTTGGTCTTCAGCAGCCAAGAACTCTTTGGTCCAAACGAGAAACATCCACAACTACTGAACACTTCTAGGAGTGACTCCATCATTACATTTTAGTTGCTGATTCATTATCATACAAACAATGATATTGTTTAGTATTTGGCTTTGAACGTTGGAACAATAGAATAGAAATTACATTTCTGTCGTTGACCTTTTAGACTTTGTTACCAAACATTGCACTAGAAGAAAGATATGATGACTTAAATACACAAATTAATGACAATGACAATGTCCGTTAACAATAATCTTAATACATTAGCGGGGCAGATAAATGCATTTTTGCACTAAAATACTTCAGAAGTGGAAAGAAACCTAAAACTTTTCATAAGTACTCCTTAGGGGTTGTTCCTATGATAAAACACATTAGACACTGAAAAATCAAAATGGCTGCCATGTTTCCAAGATGGCTGCCTCTGAACAGTACGCCAGCCAGTAAATGTCCGATTTTCATAATATTAGAGTTGTTTTGTAGGTTTTAAAACATCCTGAGTTCATTTATTACACTTTTAAAGCAGCCATAATAAGCTTTCTGACTTTTGGTTGGGGTCTTTCCTCACCTGGGACCCCCCAAACAGACCCCTCAGTAATCGCATTGCTCCTGCTCCAGAGCAATGTTAAATTAGATCATAACTGAAGCATTAAAGTTGTTGTAACTGGGCTCTGAAAGCAAAAATGAGTAGTAGCAAATACCCAGGGGTCTTCCACAGGGGGTCCGGGACCCCTAGGGGGTACTCAGAGTTACTACAGGGGGCCTGCCGAATCTTGATGGGGAAGTTCTTTTCTTTTTTTTAACTGTTATTAGTATTCTCAGTATTATTTATTACATTTTTGTGTCAGACAGACAGGTTCACAGGTGTTACTGCAGGGATTGCAAGAATTAAGGTATTGCAACTTCTCACTTTGGGCGCGCAGTCTAACATGTCCATTTATTGCGCTGCACTCACACTGACAACACAACACACACACACCTCTTTGTTATCGTCACCCCAAAACCCGCACCCTATCCTCTTAAAGAGCTCACGGTCAATTGTACCCAAAGAAATTCACTACTATACATGTCCTCCCTAATAGTGTTGACAGTTTCCACTATAGCATTTGCAGGGAGGAGAGTGCAAGGCAGGTTATTGTTTGAGCAGCTGCACCGTCCCTTGTAACCTGCTTTGCAGCCACATTTGATGAGCTCAAGTACTGCCTTTGCAGCAGGGAGGGCAAGAAACCTGACTGGACATACCCTCCACTCTCTGAATTCCATCTATTTTTTCAATTGATGGAAGCTCACGGCAATTTGTCAGGTATGACAAAGTAAGCATCATAATAGGATACCTTCATCAAGGGACATGATTTTGAGGAAGTGCAAACACATGAAGAGGCTGATACCCCGATTCCTTATCAAGTCCTTGCCTCCGGTACAAAAAAAGGAAATTTATATATTCGAGTGAGTTTAAGTTATTGGATGTTACAAATGTCAAGGGTTCCTTTGCGTACATAGTTTTTCAGGTGCTGACTGGGGAAGAACATTTGTTGGAATCACCAAAAAGACATGGGTCAATGACTACTTGATGATGATGATGATGACCAAGCCATTAACCGCTTCAAGGACCTTGGCAAGGTCATTGGCCATTCCTCCTGAGCTTATAAATGGTGAGCTTCCATCAACATTGTAGTCGGAACATTTTGCATGCCATGTTTACAGTTCAAAGGGTCCAACAACCCTGGGATTACTCAGATGGGAACTATTTCTGTCGAAGAACTTGGAGGGTGAGATGCTACCTCCAACTCGTGCTGCACTGCTACCACATTACCTCCGCGCCAACTCTGTCACAATGCAGGGCAGGGCTCCAAAGGCAGTACTTGAGCTCATCAAATGTGTCTGCAAAGCAGGTTGTAAGGGACGGTGCAGCTGCTCAAATAACCTGCCTTTCACTCTATGCTATGGTGGAGACTGTGTCAACACTATTAGGTTGGACATTGAAGATGATGATGATGATGAAGACGAATATATCCTGCATGTCTGAAATTACTGTATTGTAGTGAATCTCTTTGGGCGTAATTGACCATGGGCTCTAATAGGGTGAGGGTTTTGGGGTGACAATAACAAAGAGGTGTGTGTGTGTGTGTGTGTGTGTGTGTGTGTGTGTGTGTGTGTGTGTGTGTGTGTGTGTGTGTGTGTGTGTGTGTGTGGTCAGTGTGAGTGCAGTGCAATAAATGGAAATGTTGTTCTGCGCCCAAAGTGAAAAGTTGCAATACCTTCATTATTGCAATCCCTGCAGTAACAGCTGTCAACCATAACTGTTTAACACAAAAAACATTATAAATAACACTGTGGATACTAATAAACCATCAAAGTACAATACATAAAACCAGGATACATAAAAACATTCGAAGTTAAAAAAAAAAAAAAAAGAGATTTGGCAGGCCCCCTGTAGTAGCTCTGAGGATCCCCCCAGGGGTCCCGGACCCCCCGTGGAAGACCTCTGTTATTTGCTACTAGTCATTTTTTTATTTCAGAGCATATTTCAGATCTAATTTAACATTGTTCTGGAGCAAGAGCAGAGCGATTACTGAAATAGGCTCAGGGGTCTGTCTGGGGGGTCCCAGGTGAGGAAAGACCCCAACCAAAAGTCAGAAAGGTTATTCTGGCTGCTTTAAACGTGTAATAAATGAACTCAGGATGTTTTAAAACCTACAAAACAACTTTAATATTATGAAAATTCTATATTAACTGGCTGGCGTCCTGTAAAACATATCCGAAAAGGCGGCCATCTTTAAAACTGGCGGCCATTTTGAAAATTAAGTGTCTAATGTGATTTTTCTAAAGAATGACCCAAGAGGTACACTCTGTAAAATGTTGGTGCTTCTTTCCAGAACTGAAGTATTGTTCTCCTTAACTGCCCCGCTACATCATTTGTAGGGCAATATTACGTTTTTAATACTTTAAATATGCTTTTATAGTGCAAATAGTTTATAGTGCAAGTGAGCTTGTGACCTTGTGGACTTTTAGAAACCAATTTTGACCAAAACCAATTTTAAACAAAACCAATGTTGTTTTTCAACAGATTAATTCATACAGATGAAGGGAAAGGATTCTGAGGAATATGTAAAATAATTGTGATTATCTTATAGTGATCAGTGTCTTTAAGAGATAACCTCGCGTCACCTGGCTTTCTGGGGAAAGCCTGGTATTCGTTTACTAAAAAGGTCGGTTGATCCGGTCTAGACCGGATGATATCCTACGTTATTTTGTAGTAAAAACGGACTACATTTTGGCCGGAACTACCAAACCGGAATCAGTTTTAACCCAAAACTAAATTACTTGTGCATGCGCTAACTACTTGCGCTTGCGATGACAGGGTTAAAACTGATTCCAGTAGGCAGGCTTTGTAATACATTAATCTCAATTAATCACATTTTAATCACACAATGATATTTGACATGGAAACAGTGTTTTTTTTTATATATAACGATATATACCTTCGACTTTCGACTTTCTCTGGTGGGAGTTGACTTGTGTAATGAAGTCGACAGAGTCGACTTGTCGACTTTTTCGTTATGCCCTAGTGTGGACAAGACAAATCTTGGCTCTGAGAGGCTAAATCTCATAATGGTGGTCCGTGGCTCAAATGCAGAACAATGAATGGACCTTGTGTGAGGGGGAGATAGCGATGCCTTGCCTGATGTGATGTGTGTGCGGGGGGTGTTTAATAAAACGTGAGAATGACACAACTGTCCTTTTTTATGATCCCATTCATTTTATTACAGTTTTTAGAGGTGTTTCTGCAGGCTTTGTATAACGTAGTTGCTCAACGTATGTACATCAGTACAGGTGGCTTAAAATTCTCTGAAACAAGAGTTTCAAGGTAGTAGTCGGGGACCCACATGGCCAAAAGCTCAAAGAAAAGAGGGGTACCTATGATTTTCTGCCGTACTTTTTATTTCTGTTTTATCTATTAGTTTGGTCATTAAGGTCCACAGAATGAGAGGCCTGCTCTGCCGGAAAGTTCGCGAAAAAAATTTCCTGTTTATCAATTCATATACTGTATAAGATAACAGCTGTTTATGATAAAAAAAAATACTTGAATTTGTTGTGTTACATGTTTGTTTTGTTTTTTGAGGGGGTACAGGTTTTTTTTCTGCCAAAAAAAAAGGCTAAATGAATTCGGAGCATAAGGGTAATAAAATCACCACAGTTCCTTTAATTTAGGGTTGATTTTAATAATATTTTGTGTGGAATAACTATAAAGATTGCTGAAAAGGATGAAACATTGCCTGATGTCATAAGCCATGGCAAAGTTGATTACAATTGAAGTAAAGATAGAATTATTGGGAAAAATGCAATAAACGGGTACATTTTTGTACATAAAATGTCTATAAATCATTTGGAAAGGCTTTGGGAGATTATTTCTTGACTTGGTGTTGTTCACACATGTGTTCTGTGTATCTGGGAATGATTTATTGACATTCTACACAACTTAAAGAGCACTTTAAGAAAGGAAACCTAGTTCATATCACAGGGTCAAAAAATGAAGGCTTTATTACACAAAAATGCCTCTAACTTTTTTTCACAAACTTTCCGGCAGAGCAGGCCTCTCATTCTGTGGACCTTAATTGCCAAACTAATAGATAAAACAGAAATAAAAAGTACGGCATTTTTGGGGACTGGGTCCCCGACTAGTAGGGCATTAACGAAAAAGTCGACAAGTCGACTCAGTCAACTTCATTACACAAGTCGACTCCCACCAGAGAAAGTCGAAGTTGCCAAAAAAACAAAAAAAAAAACAAACGTTCTATTGTGAAAATAGCAGATCCACATGCATGTAGATCTGCTATTTTCACAATTTCTGGCTCGATATATTTGACAATTTTGACAATGTTTAATCTGTCATTTTAGAGGTATTAAAAAGTCCTTAAATTGTCACTTTAGAAATGTGAAGATACCCTCTATACACTTAAACTTTATGTTGGTTTGTTTACAGCTGAGTGAGAAAACAATGTTTCACATTAAGTTAATCATCTGGGGACCCCCCCAAAATAATTGGGGGGTCCTGTGTGATGTGATGTCGTCAGACTTCAACTCAACTTTTTACTGAGTCGAGTCGACTTGCAAAAATCACAGTTCATTAATGCCCTAGTTCAAGGTCCATAAATTAATTGTGAAAAAAATACAATAATTCATCCATTAATACATGTGCTCTTACTCTTAGGCCTGAATGGGTTAAAAACATGAACTCTTGAATACTTACATTTAAAATCAATTTTACTCTTACTCAAGTAACATTTGACTGAGCTACTTTTACTTGTTGTGTAGAGTGTCTGTACTCTTACTCAGGTACTGGGGTCGAGTAGGCCAGTGGCGTCAGTTCAGAAAAAGCTAAGGTCTGGAACGGTTGTTCAAGTGCATTGCACCTGTGCAGCTGACCTGCAGAACCTGGGAATATACCATTTTGTCAAGATGGGGTGAATACAAGTGTAGAGAATATAATTATAATACCTTGTTAAAGTGACCATTTTGTAACCTTTTGCATTTGTAGTTATTTTACTGTAATTTAACAACATAATAACCAGCACAGATAGACAAAGAGACATTCATGGATTTATATTTAAAAGTAACTTTTATTTTCCCCCCTGGGCCCAGGGTATGGCAGCTGCATACCCCTGGACCCCCCTGGTCCCAGGGTATGGCAGCTGCATACCCCTGCCATACCCAATTGACGTCCCTGGAGTAGGCCTACTCTGTCCATCTCTGGTGTTCTGTAACTGTTAGACCCATAGCCAATCAACTGTGTCCTATTAGACTCATAGCCAATCACGTGTTAATCGCCCACAGTGTTCAGCTGTGTCCTGTTAAGAGTTGTCTATATATACTCCAGTGTGTTTGCCTGCCCTTGGCTCAGTATGAGCCAAACTGCTGTAGGGTGAAGATGTGTGTTGTTATGAGGAAAGGTTACCGACCGATGGCCTGTAAGGTCCGGAACGGTAGCCTTTTTATCAATTTATTTTCTAGATATTAGGTCAAGGATGACAGATACCAGATGAAGTTAGGCTTGGTCCAATCTGTCTAATAAAGGTGGTTGAGCAACCCAGAACATGTGAACACAAAAGACAGTCCCATTTCATTTGACAAACGATGAGCCAAAAACTAACCAACATGACAATTCACTAGTCAAAATAACAAACTAAAACATCCAGATACACACAGGGAAAATGTATACAACTAGAATTGCAAATGTTTACAACTTAAATTGCAATATGTTTGTAATTTGGTCTTCTGTTAATTCACATCTTGACAGCAGATCCAACATGAACTTAACTTAAAAAGCTAAGGATTCTACTCCAGGCTGTAGAAGGAAAATAATGCACACGTAATTAACTGTAATGTTTCTAATAAGACAAACGCATGGCAGCAAGTCAATGTATTTATATACCTATAGGTGTGTTCAAGACAGCCTGCTCCTAAAACAAGTTAAAAGTATTTTTTATTTATAAAACACAAAACAACCAAAGGCAGACCACAGTGCTGCACAGCATAATTGTACACAAGATGTAGCCGCCATCAGATGTTTATATATCCACCTCTTTCCGCGGGAATTTACTGGAGAATGTTTTGCACCACACTGCACCACACTTCCGGTTAACAGCAGACATACAAGCTCATGTCGCGTTGCAGATGCAGCCGTTGTGAGCTTGTAGATCACACTCGGCTGCAGCGCCGGAAGCTCAGTCCAATTTCTGCGCAATGCACAATGGGATGTTGGAAACTTGTGGATATATATTTTCTTTTGTTTTAATAAGGTTGAATACGTTCATAATGTTCTTGTTTTGGTCCATTTCATGTGCCTTTGTTTTCCTCCTGTGTACTGAGGTTTTACCACCCCGGGTGACTTCTTGACAGCTGATTCAGATCTGTTGATGAGCAAGGGTACTTTAGGAGCTCTGTTAATTAGAGCTGAGGTAGAGGCAGTTCACAGTTCTGAACAGAGCACTGAGGCAACACACACACACTCTCAAAACAGCAATATAACATCAGCAGTGCTCTCTGCTGTTCTTTTTTATTGCTGTTTTGAGAGTCAAGAGATATATGATGATTAAGAGTCAAATGAAGATCAAGGAAGAGTTTAGGTTACAGAATATTTCAAGATTTATTTCCCCACACACACACACACACACACACACACACACACACACACACACACACACACACACACACACACACACGCCCACACACACACACACACACACACACACACACAGTACAGTACAGTAAACAGTATACAGCCGGCTGTAAGTCATATTGAATCATTGTCTCACCTAGTGTAGAATTAAACGCCTGTTCTTGCGTCCTGCATATACATCCACAATCTTCTCAGGGCGACAACTTTGCTGTTAACACATGGGCGGCCAAGGTTTATAACATTTATAGCTGTTGCTGGTGCCACCATTGACTTACGTTATGTTTTGATGAGCCCCGCAAGCTTCGTGCGTGTGCACGTGCGTGTCCAGAGAAGATTGAGGAGGTACTCCATTTGTTTACAAACGCTCGCGAAACTCGCGGTAAAAAAATCGCGGTAAATTCGCGGTAAAGTGTCGCCGTGAAAACAATCAGCTCTCTGCCTCCATGGGGCTGTTTTTACCTCATTCTCAGATAAAGCCGTTCTTATGTTTCAAAGTAGAATCTAAAGCCATGTAAAATCCTTCCGTGTGGGGAGAGACAGGGGGCTTCCTGCCCTGGCTGGGTGACGTAATGGATTCAGGGCATGCAAAGGGAAGCTGCGGTCTCGAAAAGTTAACTATTTGTTGACTCGTCCCTCGACGATATAACTTCCTGTGGCAGGGTGACATCTAGTGGCCATAACTCGTCCCTGAACGCGTTTGGCTCCCCAAGTGTTAAGTCATCCTCGATGTTCAGAATGGCAAGTGTTGTTGAGCGCAGCCAACATGGAATCCTCCTCATGGCAGAGAAACTCCTCTCTGTGGTAGCAGATCCAATTGGCAGAGTCAGTGCCAACTGTAGCATCTTGAACAGATTGGGACAGCTGTCCTTTTTAACTGTCTTTTTAAGATGGTCAAGGTCAAGTGAAACTGTTGTGCTTGACGAGGCAGCCGAGGCTTTCACCAGATCCATCTCTGCTCCAAGCAGGACAGGATGGATTTTCAGTGGCTGTGCATATCTTTCTAGGAGAGGTTCCACTCCGTTCTTGTCACATTTAAACACTGCTGCACATGCCTGTGCAAGTTCTATTGACTCCCCCGTGAACCGCCTGTCAAGTTCTGCGATCAGAGAATCCAATACGGGCAGATAAAGGTGTTGGCGAAATGTGTCACTCTCTGTCACACTCTGACTCACTTCTGTGACTGTCTCACTTTCATCATCCATTTGGCGTTGGCCCAAAGTAGACGTTATCAGGAAACCCGACAGGGAGGAGGGGGGTGGAGTCACTGGAGTGGTCTGCAGTTGGGCCAGGGGCAGGGGCTGCTGCTGCTTCAGCATCCTCCTCAGTTACAGTCACCGCCGCCACGTCTTTCACCTTGTCCTCGCTGAACTTTTTCTCTGATTCCCACACCGTGCTCCACGTATCAGTGTTTGCCTGCCTCAGAGATTTGAAGTGAGCTTTTAGATTTTCTGCAGCCTGGCAGAGCGTGGAGTTGCTGGACTGCAGGGCCTTGTGTGTAACGTGGATCACACGCAGTATATCCTCAGATAAAACCAGACATGCAATGAATGACATTCTTGTCATGTGTTCATTTAGGCCAGTGGCATCAACAGCCCATCTCCCTCCCTCATCACTAATGTCTTTTAGGCACCCAGTGATAGCAGAGTAGTGGGTTTTAACTGCATGCACGGCCCTCCACTTACATGCCCATCTCGTCTCACTTGTCTGTACCATTTCCTTTTTTTCATGAGCAGCTGTGATTTCTGGATTTCGATACATTTATGGTGATTTGACGGTTGTGCAAATACAGAGAACAGTTTATCAATAACGTTCAGGAATGTTTTCACGCTGCGATTGACAGTGCAACACTCTACAAGCACCAGATTTAGTTTGTGTGCCAAGCAGTGAATATAAGCTGCGTAGGGATAGGTCTCTTTGATGCGCTGCTGTACTCCTGACAGGTGCCCCGACATTACAGAGGCACCATCGTAACTGTGTGCAACAATTGGGATGTTTTTGAGACCACCCATCTCCAGTCCTGTGTTTATAGCGTCCACGATCCCAGCCGCATCACGAGATGCTGAACAGTCAAGGAAACACAGAAAACGCTCCTTGATTTCAAGCTGCTCTGTATATCTTAAACAAATCGACAACTGTTCCGTTTTGGAGGACCTGGCCTCGTCTGCCATAATAGAAAAAAAATGTATCCTGCACAGTTTTTGCAATGTCTGCATAAACCAAATTAGCACATATTTCAATTATTTCAATTTCAAATTTCAAAATCAGAATCATATTTAGAATACCAGCTGCAAAACTCACGAAAATTGCCCTGTGAGTCTGACTCTTTCCCCTCCCTGTGTCCACGGAAAGGCAATCCAAGTTTAGTCAACAGACAACAGACATCAACCACTTTGCACAAATAAGATCTGTTCTTCTCAACAGTAGCTTTATGACTACCTGACCACCGAAGGCCCCGTGGCCTCATCCACTCTAACTGATGGCCCCGGGCTGGGTGGTGGTTCTGGGGCCTCATCCACTCTAACTGATGGCCCCGGGCTGGGTGGTGGTTCTGGGGCCTCATCCACTCTAACTGATGGCCCCGGGCCCGGGCTGGGTGGTGGTTCTGGGGCCTCATCCACTCTAACTGATGGCCCCGGGCTGGGTGGTGGTTCTGGGGCCTCATCCACTCTAACTGATGGCCCCGGGCTGGGTGGTGGTTCTGGGGCCTCATCCACTCTAACTGATGGCCCCAGGCTGGGTGGTGGTTCTGGGGCTGCTGCTAGCGGCCGGGCCTGCGGGCCTGGTGGCTCTGCTGGGGCCGCTGGTATCTCGGCAGAATCTGCTGCTATGGTCGGGACCGGCTTCTGTTGGCTGCCGTCGTCAGGCGGCTGCGGCTCCTGTGTTGGCGTTTTACGCTTCAGAAATGGACGGATATCCATGTTTGCTGCTGAATTTGTTTGAGCTATCAGTCACGCTACAGGTACACACCACAGATATAAAAAGCTAGATACCTCGTCCACCCACTGCAGTTGATTGGAGCGACCCGTCTCGCCTTGGTGGGCTCAAAAGAGGAAGTGTCGAGGGCAGGCTGCCACTCAAAAACACTACTGGCCAATCACAACGCGTCTTTTCCGGGACGTTTCCATTCAAACCTGCCCACCGACCTTACGCACACAGAAGAATTCCAAGCCTGTCAATCAAAAATGCCCACCAAAGCGAGACGGGTACCAGAGAGCCGGAAGAGGCGTCTACCTTTTTATGTCTGTGGGTTCAGGTAGGAAGAGGGAAGACTCACTTACTTCCGTCTTCCATTCCATCGCACGTGAATGCCAAAAGAAAATCATGTCACATGACATGACTAGGCCTACTCTTAAATTAAATTATTACAAAACAACTAAACATAATAGAATTCATATGTATTTCCCACAATTGTTTTATTTTTATTGATAGTTAAAAAGTGCACGCAAAACATATATTTTATTGAACATGTTTTGTCTAAAGTGCACAAGTCTGCCCGCCTGTCCCCCTGGCCATTTTGAGTGCTCTCCTTTTTTTCATTGGTTGAACAAATGTATTTAATTTAAGGTAGCTATTTGTTTTGTAGAAAGCAATATATGTTTTTCTAAATTACACAAATGGGTAGACAGTATCTCTACAGGCAGCTTGTGATTACAGAGACATTCTGCATGCACATTCCCACTAGCTCAAGGAACAACCACTCTTTTCACATTGGCCTGTTATAGTGCCACCAGCAGGTCCACTTTTGCCAAACACATTTTTGGATCAAAATGCCTCAAATCATGCATGCAATCATGTCACATTGCCGTTAAAGGCCAAAGAAAACATGACACCCTTTTCACATTTAGCGACGAGCCACCAGGACCAACCTGACCTGGTGGAGACCTGTGCTCGGAAGAGCACTGCTTCTAGTTTTGTTCTTTTGTGAATAGGACATTATTTTGACCACTCTGGAGTATAGAGTATGTTATGTTATGTTCCTGTGGTCAGGTAGGACACCTACAGGTTGAAGAGGGATACTGCAGTAACTAAAAACAGAAGGTGATAAATCCATGCTGAAACATGAACGTTAATCTGATTGTATTGAATGTTTCCATTTCCCACAAAAGAATATTAAAAACAAAATGTATTAGTAGGACAGTATGAGTCACCAGAAAAAAGGGTGTTTTTGATGACTTTATCCTGGTTAAAATGGAGTTTGAAGTTACAATGGGTGTGTATGGGAACAGGCCCAGACAGCATAATGCATTTCATATTAATCACACAGCTGATTAGACTTAATGAGCTTGACCTGAGGATTTAAAGTATACCACTATTAAGGAAACTGCAAAGATTTGGTTGTATTCAACATTTATTTTTTATAAAAGTAGAAAAAAGGTCCACAGTAAATTGTAATTGTCTGATGGATATAAACATATTTGGTAAAATAATTTGTGACTCTCCCTCTGGCAGAGTCACCTTCCTTTGTTGCAAAGAACAAAAACAAATCACACAACAAATGCTTCACACAAAATTAAAATAATGCATAAGTAAAAGCAAAAACATAGCAATAATAATAATAAAAAACAGTAATAGACACTAGGACAGTGCAAATTGATTGTCATACAAATTATTGCAATCAATGATTTGTGTACTTGGCTTTGGACATTGGAACATTTAAATCAGACTTGCCTTTTAGGCTTTGTAAATAAAAGTTGCATGGAACATAAAAAGGTAAATGTGGTAGAGACACACGGGAACCTACAGATTCACACCCACAATTGAGACAGTGACACCACTTGGGGTAAGGGAGAACGGTGCACTGCAAGCCAGCCCATAGAAGTCAAATTGCAATTCAACTGTAGTTAGCCTACTTTTAAAATAATCCTACATGAACTGAAGACAATATTGAAGTAAAAATATGTTTCCAAATGTATGGACTGTCTTATTCAACATACCTTCTTGTTTTCTAAATAGATGAAGTGTTTAACATTTAATTTGATACTTGAATGTGTTAGCCATACAGAGCAGAGGGGAGACAGTAGACAGAGAACATGTCTAGAGCACCGCAGTGTGACATTACATTGCTTTGATATTTCTTTCAATTCTTTTCAATTCTTTGAATTGAAATTGAACATTGATTCTATAGAGACACACGGATGCCTACACATTCCAGCCCACAATTGAGACACTGCCACCACTTTGGGTAAGGGAGAACTGTGTACTGCAGCTGCATCCTTATGAGACATCCCCCCTACCCCCCATTTAGTTTGAGTCATATTTTTGTCATCTGATTTTATGTTAGTTTTAGTCGACTAAAATGTTATTTGGCGGCCATGATGGCATGCCTGATTTTATACTTGGTTGTGTGCTGAAAATAGCAGATCTACAAGCTCACAACCTGTCGCGCTGCGTCACGTTGTGAGCTTGTAGATCGTCTATTTTCAGAGAGCAACACCCGAGCGCAACCAAACATAAAATGACTTGTCTTTTAGTTCTACTGGATCTCTTCTCCACTAATAGTCCCTCCCTGACATTTTACGAAATTGACAATTCTATATTTAGTCTTAGTTTTAGTCATCATAGCTCAGTGTTTGTTTAGCTTTTATTTAGTCAGTGAAAAAAGGAAGTCGACAGACATTTTTCATCATATTTTTAGTTGGTGAAATCAACACAACTTTAAGTACATTTTGATGCCAATACTTTTGCACTTTTACTTGGAATTCTGGACTTTTACTTTTATCAGAGTATTTCTATGCTGCAGTATTGACTGTACTGTAGACATATAAAATATAAATATATACATAAACTATGGTGCTGTCTGCTGGAAACCTTGGATGTCCAAAATGCTTCCTGTGTTCAAACACACATCCATAACAACCATATTGGTTGATGTCAACTCATCAGAGACATTATCTGTCCTCACAAAGACACACTGAGGAGGAGGAGTCATTAAACCTAAACCCAGGGTAGAGTGGTTCAGTAAATGTGGACTGGAAGGTGTAAATGTGTCTCAGTGAGTCAGAGGACACCTCATAGAAGGACAGAGTCCCAGCAGCATGGTCTACATACACTGCTACTCTGCTGGAGCCAGAGGATTCAACAGGGAGGTAAGTGGTCCTACTATTGTGAGAGACACTGTACTCGCCTCCCCAACAGTCCAGACTCCAGGACAGATCATTGTACCCAAGTCTATTAGGACCCTCTCCTCTCCTGCTGATTCCTCTGTAAGCCACTCCTATCTCAACACGTCCGCTCTTCTCTACCTCCCAGTAACAGCGTCCAGTCAGACCCTCTGTACACAGAACCTGATCACACTTATCATCAAATCTGTCCTGATGATCAGGGTATGACTGAAGCTCCTCCCCCTCTGGCCGAGTCACCTTCCTGTTGCTCTCAGACAGACAGAGTGTTCTGCTCGCTGTGTTTGGATCCAGTGTGAGACGATGGAAGTCTGATGAGAGAACAAGACAGGAAACATTACAAATATTTAATATTTAAAAAGTATTAAAATATTCACAGAGAGAGAGAGAGAGAGAGAGAGAGAGAGAGAGAGAGAGAGAGAGAGAGAGAGAGAGATTGGTTTACAGTAACTGAGTACACAATAAGTTAATGTTGTGTAGTTAAAGTACTAATACCTGAGTATTTGTATTACTGGATACTTGTGACTTTCACTACATTTCAAAGACACATATTGTACTTTTAACTCCACTACATTTGTAGGAAGAGAAAACATTTATTTATTATGAATTATTATGCCCTATGTAGTTTTTTTCAGTAAAAATAGCTTGTAGATCGGGTATTTTTATTATGATTGATAGGCTATTAGTGTTGATTTTGTCAACTAAAACTATGACGAAAAATGTTTGTCAACTTTTGTCACTGTGTGAAACTAAATAAAAACTAAACACACATTTAAGATAAAATGACTAAGACTGAATTTACTGACAATTTTGTAAAAATAAATAAAAGTAGACTAAAATGTTAGGGAGGGACTAGTGGAGACGAGATCCAGTAGAACTAAAAGACAAGTCATTTTATGTTTGATTCTGCTCGGGTGTTGCGCTCTGAAAATAGCAGATCTACCAGTAAAGCAGGTTGCACAGTGCTGCGTTTTTCGGGCCGAATATCGGGGTGAATTTCGGAGCGCGTGAATAAAAAAATCAACCTCACGTTATGTCAGTCACGTTTGCACACTGACGCCCGTTTCGCGCACCACTCGGTCCCTTGCTCTCTCTATCTCTCTCTCTCTCCTTGCCCTGAAAAACGTATTTTGCAACGAAAAACGCAGCAGTGTGCAACCAGCTTAAGACTCCCTAATGGGGAGATAAGCGACCGTCAGGTCACATGTATACACCAGGGGCCGTGGAGTGGAGCAGTAGTTTGTAGATCGGCTACCTTAGACTATTTTCCCATATTTCTTTCCCAGCGGCGTGCGGGTCTGCGGGGTCCGCGAGGGTCCGCCGGGGTGCCCGAGTTACGTTTTTTTTATTGGGCTGCAGTGTCTGCTGCTAGGTGGTGGGGGTCTGCCGGTAGGTGGGGGGTCCACAGGTAGGTGGGGGGGGTCTACAGGTAGGTGGGGGGGGGGTCCACAGGTAGGTGGCGGGGGTCCGCCGGTAGGTGGGGGGTCCACAGGTAGGTGGTGGGGGTCTACAGGTAGGTGGCGGGTCTACAGGTAGGTGGCGGGGGTCTACAGGTAGGTGGCGGGGGTCTACAGGTAGGTGGGGGGGGGTCTACAGGTAGGTGGTGGGGGTCCACAGGTAGGTGGGGGGGGTCCACAGGTAGGTGGCGGGGGTCTACAGGTAGGTGGGGGGGTCTACAGGTAGGTGGCGGGGGTCTACAGGTAGGTGGCGGGGGTCCACAGGTGATAAGCGACCGTCAGGTCATATGTATACACCAGGGGCCGTGGAGTGGAGCAGTAGTTTGTAGATCGGCTACCTTAGACTATTTTCCCATATTTCTTTCCCAGCGGCGTGGGGGTCTGCGGGGTCCGCGAGGGTCCGCCGGGGTGCCCGAGTTACGGCCTTTTTATTGGGCTGCAGTGTCTGCTGCAAGGTGGCGGGGGTCTGCCGGTAGGTGGCGGGGGTCTACAGGTAGGTGGCGGGGGTCTACAGGTAGGTGGTGGGGGTCCACAGGTAGGTGGCGGGGGTCTACAGGTAGGTGGCGGGGGTCTACAGGTAGGTGGGGGGGTCTACAGGTAGGTGGCGGGGGTCTACAGGTAGGTGGCGGGGGTCCGCCGGTAGGTGGTGGGGGTCCACAGGTAGGTGGGGGGGGTCTACAGGTAGGTGGTGGGGGTCTACAGGTAGGTGGTGGAGGTCCACAGGTAGGTGGCGGGGGTCCACAGGTAGGTGGCGGGGGTCCACAGGTAGGTGGGGGGGGTCTACAGGTAGGTGGTGGGGGTCCACAGGTAGGTGGCGGGGGTCCGCCGGTAGGTGGCGGGGGTCCACAGGTAGGTGGCGGGGGTCTACAGGTAGGTGGTGGGGGGTCCACAGGTAGGTGGTGGGGGTCCACAGGTAGGTGGTGGGGGTCCACAGGTAGGTGGCGGGGGTCCACAGGTAGGTGGCGGGGCTCCACAGGTAGGTGGCGGGGTTCTGCCGGTAGGTGGTGGGGGTCCACAGGTAGGTGGTGGGGGTCTACAGGTAGGTGGGGGGTCCACAGGTAGGTGGGGGGTCCACAGGTAGGTGGTGGGGGTCCACAGGTAGGTGGCGGGGTTCTGCCGGTAGGTGGTGGGGGTCCACAGGTAGGTGGTGGGGGTCCACAGGTAGGTGGGGGGTCCACAGGTAGGTGGCGGGGGTCTACAGGTAGGTGGCGGGGTTCTGCCGGTAGGTGGTGGGGGTCCACAGGTAGGTGGTGGGGGTCCACAGGTAGGTGGGGGGTCCACAGGTAGGTGGGGGGTCCACAGGTAGGTGGCGGGGGTCCACAGGTAGGTGGCGGGGGTCTGCCGGTAGGTGGTGGGGGTCCACAGGTAGGTGGCGGGGGTCTGCCGGTAGGTGGTGGGGGTCCACAGGTAGGTGGTGGGGTTCTGCCGGTAGGTGGTGGGGGTCCACAGGTAGGTGGGGGGTCCACGGGTAGGTGGGGGGTCCACAGGTAGGTGGCGGGGGTCTACAGGTAGGTGGCGGGGGTCCACAGGTAGGTGGCGGGGTTCTGCCGGTAGGTGGTGGGGGTCCACAGGTAGGTGGGGGGTCCACAGGTAGGTGGCGGGGGTCTACAGGTAGGTGGCGGGGGTCCACAGGTAGGTGGCGGGGGTCTGCCGGTAGGTGGTGGGGGTCCACAGGTAGGTGGCGGGGGTCCACAGGTAGGTGGGGGGTCCACAGGTAGGTGGCGGGGGTCTGCCGGTAGGTGGTGGGGGTCCACAGGTAGGTGGTGGGGGTCCACAGGTAGGTGGGGGGTCCACAGGTAGGTGGGGGGTCCACAGGTAGGTGGTGGGGGTCTACAGGTAGGTGGCGGGGGTCCACAGGTAGGTGGCGGGGGTCCACAGGTAGGTGGCGGGGGTCCACAGGTAGGTGGTGGGGGTCCACAGGTAGGTGGCGGGGTTCTGCCGGTAGGTGGTGGGGGTCCACAGGTAGGTGGTGGGGGTCTACTGGTAGGTGGTGGGGGTCCACAGGTAGGTGGGGGGTCCACAGGTAGGTGGCGGGGGTCCACAGGTAGGTGGTGGGGGTCCACAGGTAGGTGGCGGGGTTCTGCCGGTAGGTGGTGGGGGTCCACAGGTAGGTGGTGGGGGTCTACTGGTAGGTGGTGGGGGTCCACAGGTAGGTGGGGGGTCCACAGGTAGGTGGTGGGGGTCCACAGGTAGGTGGGGGGTCCACAGGTAGGTGGTGGGGGTCCACAGGTAGGTGGCGGGGGTCTGCCAGTAGGTGGCGCGAGCACTTTTGCATCCGTTCTGGTGCACCAGGAGTTGGTGGTCCCCGGGAATTCCCCGTGAGCAGCCCCGTTGGGGTGGTCATTTGGTCATTTTTGCACTTTTTGGGAGCGGCGCCAGGGGGTCCCTGGAGCTCCGGGGGTCCTGGAGGTTGTGGTTTGGCAGGCAAGGAGTGTGTGTGCAAAGTTTAGCATGGATAGGGGTAGAGATATGAGTAGGGCAAAAGTGTGACGTGACGTGACGTGACGTGACGTGACGTGACGTGACGTGACGTGACGTGACGTGACAGACAGACAGACTGACTGACAGAAGGACGGACAGACAGCCAGTCAAGCTTTTCATATAGCATATCTACAAGCTCACAACGTGCTGAGATGCAGCGCGTTTTGAGCTTGCAAATCTGCTATTTGTTTGAAAAGCCAAATTATAGGCTTTAAGTGGTTCTGTGTGTATTTATTTTATTAATCTGAAAAGTAACTATCAACTAACCCTGTCAAATAATTGTAGTGGAGTAAAAAGTACAATATAGGTCTGTAGCCAACTGAAAGGAGGAGACAGTGGCCCTCATTTATCAATGGAGTGTAAAAAACAGTAATTCTTTTTTTCCCAAATTTTGCGTAGGCCAAGTTCAAGTGGCATTTATGAACACTTCCTAAAGACACACCTGGAGTACATTTGATCTCAGCCTTGATAAATGCCCAGGCTGAAATTTAAATAACACGCCCTTAAATATTCTTGAAATGCCCGACTTTACGGCCAGAACAAGCGGAATGCGTCCTAACAACGAAAGGAAAGCTAATAAACTTCCCTTCATGTCCACGTCCCACACAAACCACACACACACACACACACACACACACACACACACACACACACACACACACACACACACACACACACACATAGCATAGAGTGGAGCCTATAAGCCTATCACTTTTACACTATAATTGTTGTGTTCAAAAGTGATTTTCTTTTTCATGAATGTGTTACTAGTTGTCATTACAAACACATCCATGCCTTGGTTGTCCCACACAAGCCACCACAATCTCATAAATAATGTTTTGGGGTGAGCATTCGGCACAAGTGCCAATCAAAGTGACTGCACTGGCCAATCACAGGGCATCTTTTCCGGGACTTGGCAAAACACATAAAAGCATAACATCTGTTAGCAGAGTGTGATGGCTTGTGTGGGACAACGATGACATGGATGTGTTTGTAAGGACAACTAGTACCACATTCATGAAAAATAAAAACACTTTTGACCACAACAAATAGTGTCAAAGTGATAGGCTTATAGGCTCCACTCTATGCTATGACAGCTGCTGGGTTCTGCTGGGGAAACTGGACAACAGGGGAATTATTGCCTAATAGACCCCATGGACAGTCTTTTTGGATCAATATAAGTAGGAAAATTAGCCTAGAAGTGATTTAGGGCGGAGTTGTCCTTTAACACTTTGCCGTCCGAAATAGAATGGTGGTTGGTAGATTAGCCGTGAAATTTCTATTATTGTATTGTGATCTGAGACATAATATTATGTTTATAAACATGAGCCCGCCGCCCTTCCTTCTTGGACAGCGCCGTTGTTTTTTCTTTTTTTTCCCCCCAGGTCATAAACTCACCGTGATTATCTGGTTCTCCGTTGGGATAGAATGGGGGTTTTGGCCGATCATCGATCTCCCTGTGCGTTTCGCGTGCGCGATCCCTTCACGTAAATGTCCCCGCAAATAATCCATGTGTGACTCAAAAGCAGAACTGAAAAATTTCGCTAGCATAGCCCCTAGCATGGCTGCTGTAGGAGCACCAGGGTACAGACAGCAAACGAATGGCTGGGAGTAGCCTTGGAGAAGGAAAGGAGCTGACGTCACCTCTGCTTCATGTCAGACCGTGCATGAGCTATCAATGCACGAGTGGTGACTAGGGAAGGTTAGACGATCGCCGATTTTCGGATCAAAATCATTTATTCCGGTTTTAATGACTAAGTCCGGGAAAGTACGGCGTGGCTGAGACTCCCTGCTGGGATGTGCGATATAGTACGGTTTTAACATTAAGGGGCTCCCCGTGGCTTTGAAAGGGTTAATGACAGATATCCTGGAAACTAAGGCCCCGTACATATGGTAACGCTCTGTAGAGAAAACGGCGAGGTCCCGGGATATTGCCGTTGCGTTTTGCCTTTTTTATCAAGCGTTCATATGAAGCCGAAATGATGTAGTGTCCATGTCACCGAGTGAACGGCAGAAACGCAAGAAGCAACAACGCACGTTAGGCTTTTTCTTTCCTATAAATAGATATTGAATACCCTACTCAAAGTTGTAGTTTGGTGGCTGAGCGGTTAAGGCATTCTGTTTTCGGTCCATGAGCCGCGGGTTCGCGTCCCCGCTTGCCCACCGCAGAAGGCTTTTTTTTTTTTTTTTCAGTGATTATTATTTCACCGAAATAACTTATTTCAGTTATTATTATTATTACATTATTCACATAACTCGATAACGGCGCTGAGTCGGCTCATCGCCTCCGTCATGGATAATGATAATAACTTTATGGACGCAAAAAAAAGGTCATCTGAATGCAGTGGTTGAAGAATGAATGAGGCTCTAAGCATTGATGGATGAAGGCTGGCTGGTGTTGAGTGATCTCCAGGTGGCATAAATAAATCCACGGTGCCCACGGGGAAGATGGTGCGCTGTGGGCACAGGTGGAGCGTCGGGTTTCATCATTAACTCCAGCATAGTGTACAGTAGCTACTGTATACATTGAGAGACCCCACGGTTATGTTTGGATATAAATTTAACCCAATATCTGTGACGAGTGCAATGCACGTTTGAGTGCTTAAACTATAGCAATCATGTACCGGTATATACAGTATATTTCCCGCACGGGCTGGCCATCTCCCCGGTGGGCCGTGGACCCCCAAATAAATCATCCACAGCGCGCGCTGGGCTGGGCACAGCCAGGTTTGGACCTTCAGGTTTTATCCTTAATAAAGGACTCACGTCACTGTTTAAATTGGAGGCTCACAGTCCACGAAAATGTAAGATTACAGCCACGCCGAGCTGGTCCCGAAAATGCTCTTGCATGCGTTCGTATCTGTGCTTGTTCTGAGCCAGATCTGCAATAGATTGTTAGTGTTAAAGCACTTTATGTGGATTGCTTCCATCGCTAGATTTTAATTGCTTGTCATTGTAACTTGGAAATAAAATCAGCGTGCATGTCCATGATGTAGCTGGTTGTATATATATTTTATAAAATGTTATATTTTCACAGGATTATTTATTAGTGTGTTAGAGATATACATTTTCGAGTGGATACATGTGTCCATTGCCTGTCAGATAGTTAGACAATGCTGGCCCGCATGTCTACAATGGAATAAGAGGTGTAAGATGAATCCTACACCACCTCTGAACTTGACGTGAGATCTGATCCTACCCTACGCCAACGTCAAAGTCACGTTGAAATGATAAATGCAGAGACTTGCCTAAATGTCGGTGTACGCCAACATTTTGATCTGCACCACGTTGATAAATGAGGGCCAGTGTGTTTGGGGGACATTAAGCAGAATGTGTGGCAGAAGGAGGGTTGAACATTGCAGAAGGTGTGTCAGGTAGAGGGAGTGTTTTGTAAACAAGCATCAGCTGGTGTGAAGGACCAGGCCAAGAGCAGAGAAACCTCCTGCATTCACTGGAAGCTCTACTGAAGAGCTTTCAGGACAGCATCCAGGGAGGGAGGGGCCAACAGAGGATCAGACACTGTATACAAATACAGACAGACAGACAGACAGACAGACAGACAGACAGACAGACAGACAGACAGACAGACAGACAGACAGACAGACAGGCAGACAGACAGACAGACAGACAGACAGACAGACAGACAGACATATACTCACATCTTGAGAGGAGTTGAGGATTAGGATTAGAATTCCAGAATACTCCTCCATGTTTCACTCTGTAGGAAGTAGAACAACAATGCATCAATGTCTGACTGTCTAACACAACGTCTCCACTACCTGACACTACAGTGTTTCTGCTACTAGTGAAATTACAGGAATTTGCTAAAATTGTGGGAACTTGCAAAATAAAAATATGTGTTTTGATTAGAAAAGGTGATTGAAAAGGTGACTCACCCTTTTCTTACTAGGCTACTGTAGTATAACTTTATGAACGTGGCAAAGCTCAGTTTACAAGGAGTGCAATGAATGTTGCATCAAGTAGTATTCATTTAAATTGTCATTATTTGAATTTTAACAGAGCAGATAATATAGACATTATGTTTTATTGAGCAAGGGAAGAGATTATATCTTCTGCCCTGCACAGAGTCGATTCACACGCACGCACGCACGCACACACACACACACGCACACACAGTTGCACAGTTTTGCTTCTGTGTGAACGACGGTTGAGGATGACTTTATAAACTTTATGTGGAAAAATGCAGTGGTGGAAAAAGTACTCACATTTTTTACTTAAGTAAAAGTATCAATACTGCATTGTAGAAGTACTCTGTTACAAGTAGCAGTCCAGAATTCAACATTTACTTGAGTAAAAGTACAAAAGTATTGGCATCAAAATTTACTTAAAATACTAAAAGTAAAAGTCCAAAATGTTTTAAAATCTAAAAGCAAAAGTCCAAAATGTTTGAAAATAGCAGATCTACAAGCTCACAACACGTCGCGATGTGACGCGTTGTGAGCTTGTAGATCTGCTATTTTCAAATTGCCTCTGTATAAAATAGGGCTAAAGTGGTTTATGTATGTTTTAACATATTATAATTTAGATCAGCAAAGTAACTAGTAACTATAGTTTTAGTATTGGAATTTGGAAATACAAATACCTCAAAACTGTACAGTACAGCACCTTAGTAAAAGTACTTAGTTACTTTACACCACTGGAAAAATGCAGGGTTAATGAAATCATGCAAGCCCAGCTTATTTTGCGTATTTGGCCTGGATATTTTACTGCAACAGATTATACACATAAACATGAATCTTCAGCAGGTGCATGACTGTATAAATGGGGTGGGAGGAGGGGATTGTTGGGGCAGACTAGCACAATAGACGTTATGCCATTGGAACATGAAACAAGGGAATCACTGCACTAACCAACATGGACACAGTCCAAGTCTACTCACTGCAGAGACTCCAGTCCAGAGAAGTTCTTCAGTCCAGACACCGGCAACACGTTGAAGTTCAAGTCTAATTCTCTCAAATGAGAAGGATTAGATCTGAGAGCTGAGGCCAGAACTTCACAGCTTCTCTCTGACAACCAGCAGTTCATCAGTCTAAATGAGAAATAATGGGTTTTAGAGTAGAAAACCAGACAGAGTAACATGAACTAAATAATCTTTACTTAATCTTCCAACAGACAGGAAACAGCAACAGGTTGAAAACAGATGATCCAGCAAAGAGACTGAAAACAGAGTTTCTAAATGGTTAGTTCCAATACTTAATTCTGATTGGCTGGTTTCTGATTAAACCAGTGTCTAAATGACATGATAATCCACACCTTGAATCAGTTTATATCAAACCCAGGTGCATTATTTCTTTCCACAGTGTTGTGAAGCTGAACTAGAGAAGGGAGTGTTTGATTTTCTCTCAAATCCTGCCGTGCGGGGCTTATAAGCTCCACCCACACACATAGGACTGTAACTGAGTGCCTCTGGGCGGGGCTTGTAAAAACACCAAGCGCCCCCCCTATAACCCATTCTGATTGCAACAGGTGTTTCTGAAGCCTGGCCGGGAACTACTTTCTTGTAGCTGGGAACTACTTTTTTGTAGCTGGGAACTACTTTCTTGCAGACCTTGTAGTGAATTATTAGTGAAATAGAACAGTTTTATTTGGTACATGTCTATGATTTATCATGTTGACATATTGTAACGGTTTTAGAAAAGCAAGAAGCCACGCGAGGCATGTGGTTACCTGTATTTTATAACGGCTGAGAGGCATGTGGTTATCTGTATTTTATAACGGCTGAGAGGGTTGGAGACACTCGGCTTCGCTTCGTGTCTCACCACGCCTTTCAGACGTTATAAAATACTGGGTAACCACATGCCTCTTGTGGCTTATTGCTTCATTATACACATAAGACCTAACAGGTCAAAGGTCAATTGATGGACAGTTTAAGACAAGTGAAGCTGATAACTGCTGATGTCACACTGATGACACAGGAAGGACATCTGCTGGAGAAAGAGACGATACAGACCAGTGGTGGAATGGAACTAAGTACATTTACTCAACTTCTGTACTTAAGTACAAGTTTAGTTTACTTTATTTACTTTACTTGATTATGTCAACTTTGTATATTTTATACTTCTACTGCACTACATCTATAGAGGCAAACACTGTAATTTTTACTCATTAATTATTTGAAAACTTTAGTAACCATTTACTTCAGATCTGATTTAGATTATTGCAATATACATAAACCAGCTATTTTATCACCTATTATACACTTTTTTTTATTTCGACACATTTTGAAAACATAAAAAGGGGGCATTCTGCATAATGAGTATTTGGTAATAAAGTGTATTTATTACTTTTACTAGTAACAGAGCTGCATTGTGATATTGCCACTTGGATTGTTTTTACCCTGATACAGACAGACAGTCTTTGAGTGGTTTGAGTGAATTTAGTGAACATGTACATACTGTAGTTACTGTACCTCCTCATTATCCCAGTCAATGTGTGTTACTATGATATCAACATTATTCATGCCACAATATTCATATTATAATCACATGATAAATCACTGATGGAAATAATGATTGTAAATTAATCTCACCGTAGAGTCTCCAGTCTACAATGAGGACTTTTCAGTGCAGCACAGAGTAGATCCAGTAGATCCAGGTCCAGTTGGTTGGAACTTAAGTCCAGGTGTCTCAGATGGGATGGATTAGAACTGAGAGCTGAAGACACAACTTCCATGTGTTCCTTCTGGAGGCCAGTACCAAAGCCAACAAGTCTGTAATTAGAGGTGGTCAATCAGACCACGTTCACACACACACACACACACACACACACACACACACACACACACACACACACACACACACACACACACACACACACACACACACACACGTCCATTTATTTATAAAGCAGATTTAAAAACAACCAGGTTGACCAAAGTGCTGTACATCATGAGAACGCAGTAAAAACAAATACAATACAAAGCAAAAACAATAGAAACATTTGTAAACATTTGTAAAACATTTAAAACCTTGTAAGAACAGCTATAAAAACAAAACATTTAAAATATAAAACAATGACAGATAAAAGGCACAGGGAGGGAGGGGTCTAGGGCTCAAATGCTAGGGTGAAGAGGTGTGTTTTAAGTGGGATGGAAGGCTGTTCCAGAGAGCTGGGCCAGCCACAGAAAAAGCTCTGTCACCCTTTTGCCTTAGATTGGCCGTTGTAACTTTGAGGGTGTGTGTGTGTGTGTGTGTGTGTGTGTGTGTGCGCGTGTGTGTGTGTGTGTGCGTGCGTGTGTGTGTGTGTGTGTGTGTGTGTGTGTGCATGCGTGCGTGCGTGCGTATAACTGTTGATTTAACTATGTTTAGTTATAGTGTAGTGGTGTGAAGGTACAGTACATTGTTTCTGTTAAAAGTTTTCTATTCACATGACTACTAACCGAGCCTTTCTGCTGTTCCTCACAGCTGGGATGAGTCTGCGTCGGCCCCACCGGTCTGTGTTGTATTTGTCCAGGTCCAACTCCTCCAGAACATCCTCTGACATCTGCAGCATGTGGGCCAGAGCTGAACACTGGGTTGGAGACAGTGTTGTCTTTGATCTGTCCCCTGACTTCAGGTACTGTTGGATCTCCTGATGCACTGAGTGGTCGTTCATCTCCATCAAACAGTGGAAGATGTTGATACATCTGTCAGGAGAGGCACCGCTATCTTTCATCTCCTTCAGGTTGTTGATGGCTCTCTGGATGCTCTCTGGACTGTACTGTGTCTGAACCAGTAGACCTCCTAACAGACTCTGGTTGGACGGCAGTGAGAGACCATGAAGGAAGCGGAGAAACAGGTCCAGGTGACCATTCTTACTCCATATGGCTTTATAGTTGGCTGCGTACAGGAAGTTCTCCAAAGAACTGACACCGTCTCCCAGGAATGTCTTCAGGACCTCCATGTTCTTCTGTGTGAAACAGTGGAACAGGTAGACTGCAGCCAGAAACTCCTGGATGATCAGATGAACAAAGCAGTAGACTGCTCTCTGGAAGAGCACGCCCTCTCTTTTGAAGATCTCTGTGCACACTCCTGAGTACAGCGAGGCGTCTTTCACATCCAGACCACACTCTTCCAGGTCTTCTTGGTAGAACATGATGCTGCCTTTCTCCAGATGTTCAAACGCCAGCCTGCCCAGCTTCAGAAGAACCTCCCTGTCCTTCTCCATGATCTGATGTTGATTCTCTCTCTCTTTTCTGTTTCTTTTCTTGTTTCTTCTTTCCCCCTCATGAGGCTCATCATACTTCAGCTCCTTCCTCTTTGTCTGGACCAACAGGAAGTGGCAGCACATGGCAGTCAGGGTCGTGGGCAGCTGTCCTGTCTCGTCTGTCTTCACCATGTCCTCCAGAACGGTAGCGCTGATCCAACAGAAGACTGGGATGTGACACATGATGTGGAGGCTCTTTGACATCTTCATGTGTGAGATGATTCTGCTGGCCAGCTCCTCATCACTGAATCTCTTCCTGAAATATTCCTCCTTCTGGGGATCTGTGAACCCTCGTACTTCTGTCACCAGGTCAACATATGCAGGAGGGATCTGATTGGCTGCTGCAGGTCTGGTGGTTATCCAGATGAGAGCCAATGGGAGCAGATTCCCCTCGATGAGGTTTGTCAACAGCCCGTCCACTGATGATGTCACTGTGACATCAGAGATGATGTCATTGTTGAAGTTGAAGGACAACCTGCTTTCATCCAAACCATCAAAGATGAAGCCAACCTTCCAGACAGCGAGCTGCTCTGCTGTGACCTTCTTCAACGTTGGATGGAAAACATGGATCAGTGAGAGAAGACTGTGCTGCTCATCTCTGACCAAGTTCAGCTCCCGGAATGAGAAGGGAACCAGGAGAATGACATCTTGATTTTCCAAACCCTTTGCCCAGTCCAGAGCGACCTTACGCACAGAGAAGGTTTTTCCAATGCCAGCGACTCCCTTGGTCAGAACTCTTCTGATTGGTGTCTCTCTGCCAAGGAGGAGGGGCTTAAAGATGTCACAGCAGTTGATTGGTTGGTCATGGAGGGTGTTCTTCTTGGAGAGCGTCTCAAGCTGGTAGACCTCATGTTGGTTATTAACCCCTTCACTCTCTCCCACTGTGATGTAGAGCGCTGTGAAGATGCTGCTGAGAGAGGGCACTTCAGTGACGTCTGTCACACGATCCAGACTGTTCAAAGTGATCTTATAAACCTTTAAATCCTCCTGCACACTGACACCTGCTATGAGAAGACAATGAAGACATTTTAAACATTCAGCTTCATTCATAACTTTACATTCTTACAGATGTGTACATACATTAGTGTTACATGTCCTCTGTTAGAAAAATAATTTAATACAAATAGAACCAGTAAGACTCCCTAAATCGGGAGATAAGCGACCGTCAGGTCGCATAAACAAACTAGTTAGTAGGCAATCAGGAGAGAATATGGGAAATGGGACAGATCCATATTGATGACATGACTTTAGAGATACTGTGTACCGCTTTGCGTGATTTTAGGGCAAAATCTGTAGGCGCTGTGTCTAAAAATGTGTTTTTCAAAGATCGGCCAGATGGTGGCGCTAGATGGGACAGATGCATTTTGATGACATGACTGTGGAGATAATGTGTACCAGTTTGCGTGATTTTAGGGAAAATCTGTAGCAGCAGTGTCCAAAAATGTGTCTGCAAGAATCGGCCTCATGGTGGTGCTAGAAGAGGGCCATGTGAGAAATGAGGGGTTGTGGTTTGGCAGCTAAGGAGTGTGTGTGCAAAGTTTGGCATGGATCGGGGCAACGGTGGCGGAGATATGAGGCGGGGGAAAGTGTGACGTGTGACGTGACGGAGGGACAGACAGACAGACTGACTGACTGACTGACAGCCGGTGGAGGTTTTGATAGTAACTGCTACCTGACGGTCGCAATAAGAAAATAAATGCCAGGAAAATAATAGTGTGTGATATTTTTGTCTTTAGCTACACTATTTGAAAATGTCTTCTACCATCTACATATTAAAGTAATTAACAGTGAATGTTAATTAGTGTAAATTGTGTCCAGTCTTACTGTGTCCACTGCTGGTGTGACTGGGTGTCTTCAGTCTACGTCTGGTCCTGAAGATCTTTCCACACTGGGGACAGTCATGGTGTCCTGTTGGAGCAGACTGCTCCCAGTATGAGGTGATGCACTGTCTGCAGAACCAGTGTCCACAGCTGCTAGAGACTGGATCTGTCAGAACCTCCTCACACACTGAACACCTGGACGCCTGCTCTGTCACAACACACACCCTCTTCCTCTTCCTGTGGAGGAGAAGAATGATGTATTAGGACTAATAGTCCTGCTGGATAGAAGGATATTTATTTGTATTATTTATTATGACTATAGTCCTGCTGGATAGAAGGATATTTATTTATATTATTTATTATGACTATATTCCTGGACCCGGAATATAGTCATAATAAATAATACTAATAAATATCCTTCTATCCACCAGGAATCCTGGTGGATAGAAGGATATTTATTTATATTATTTATTATGACTATAGTCCAGCTGGATAGAAGGATATTTATTTATATTATTTATTATGATTATATTCATGGTGAATAGAAGGATATTTATTTATATTATTTATTATGATTATATTCGTGGTGAATAGAAGGATATTTATTTATATTATTTATTATGATTATATTCATGGAGGATAGAAGGATATTTATTTATATTATTCATTGTGATTATATTCATGGTAGATAGAAGGATATTTCTTATACTGTTTGGTGTTGGAATTATTCATGATTCTTATTTGCTCTGTAAATTAATACAATGTGTACATTTGTAAATTAGTAAAAAAGTGAATACACTCCTATAGAGCATCGCAGCAGAGGTGGTTTACTGATCCCTCTAAAAAATCTCCCATTCATTTTCCCCATAGACTTTTACAAAAATATGACAAAACAATTATGTTAAGCCTAGAACCAAGCCATCCAGGATTGCAGTGAATCATGACCATAAAACCTTTGATCCTATGTGAAAACATATTTTAACATTACATTATTTGATATTCTACATTTAATACCCTTTGGGTATTAAATGGTGTGTGGGGGGGGGGGGTTGGACTGAGTTACTAGGGCCCAATAAGGCACTCTGTGCCGTGCTGTGAGCTTGTATATCTGCTATTTTTCAATAGTTAAAGCACAAAATAACGTGTAATAATGCGTTCCCAGTCTAAATGGGTTAAACCCCACCCCCCTGTGAAGAACATTCATGGGGGTCCCGCAGTGAATCCTTGTACCCAGGGCCCAGAATTTGGTGCGACACCCCTGCCAACAGGAGCGGAATTGGAGCGGAGGACTGTCCTCGATCGCTCCAAGCTGTTCTGGCGGATTTTAAAACTACTTATTAACAGTCACAATTAACCGTTAGTGTTTACTGGTAACCTATTTGGCTTTCTCTACTACTGTGATATTCTGAATAGGCCTAATGTTCTGATAATATACTTTTCATAAAAAATAAATTAAAAAAATGAACCAATTAATTTAGAACTTTGATTGCCAACATAATGAACGGAGGTTTGAACCTACAAACGTTCGGTTACAGCCCTGGCAGTTACAAGATTTTGTTTGTGTTGTTCCAGTTGAAGTTCACAGAGATCAGTGTTTCACTATAATTTGTGTATTTGGTATTTTCTTACAGTCCATATCTGTAACCAAACACTTTCCAGTTGAACTTCACAGATATACGTAGGTGATCTTACCTTGTGTGTGGAGGTCCAGGTTCACTGAAGTCTGGAGGATGATGTTTAGAGAGGTCACTCTTCATAGACACACAGCTGGGTGTTGGAGACTCTGCTCTGTGGTCAACACTTCTGGAATCACAACAATATTCATACAATTATCATTGTGAAGTCAATGTGTTCATGATCATTTGTTGTCCCATTACTGAACAATAACATAACACAACATCTCAGGGTTTATCTCCTGTACATTGTTGTATAGTTGAACTTCATGTAAACAAAGGAACACAACACCAGTAAGACTCCCTAATCGGGAGATAAGCGACCGTAGGTCACTTATCTCCACAAATATGGCAAAAATTTGTTTTGCCAAAATCTTCCTGATCCATGTTGATGACATGAGTGTAGACATACTGTGTAGTGATTTTCGTGATTTTAGGGCAAAATCTGTAGGAGCAGTGTCCAAAAATGTGTTTTTAAAAATCGGCCTGGAGGTGGCGCTATATGGGAGAGATTCATGTTGATGGGATGAGTGTAGACATACTGTGTACCGATTTGCGTGATTTTAGGGCAAAAATTGTAGGAGCAGTGTCCAAAAATGTGTTTTGCAAGAATCGGCCTCATGGTGGCGCTAGAAGAGGTCCATGTGAGAATTGAGGGGTATGGTCTCCGCGCCGCCAAGGCGGACGAATAGGTACCGGCCCCGGCTGTCCCGGTCGCTCCTAGCCGGAGTTACGGCATTTTATGTGAGCTGCAGTGTAGGGGGTCCTCCACTGGGGGCGCCACCACTTTTGCATCCGTTCTGGAGCACCAGGAGTCGGTGGTCCCCGGGAATTCCCCGTGAGCATTTGGTCAGTTTAGCACATTTGGTCATTTTTTACATCTGGGGGTCCCCCAGGGACCTGGGGGTCCCTGGAGCTCCGGGGGTCCTTGGAGGTTGTAGTTTGGCAGGTAAGGAGTGTGTGTGCAAAATGTGGCATGGATCGGGGCAACGGTTGCGGAGATATGAGCAGGGCAAGAGTGTGACGTGTGACGTATGACTGACGGACTGACTCACTCACGGACAGCCTGTGGAGGTTTTGGTAGTAAATGCGACCTACGGTCGCAACAATGATTACTGAATGCAATAAAATCATATAAACAAAGTAACACGCAGTCAGTCTGTATACTGAACACATTGTGAATTGTACAATTCTTTCACAAACAGCACACATAGTAGCTTGACTTCTATAGATTAGTGGTTCTCAACCTGTGGGTCGGGACCCCCAGGAGGGTCCCCATATGATTTTTGGGGGTTGCCAAATGTCACAATTTAAGTAACCTTTTTCATACTAAAAATTTTAAAAAAGTTGAAAAAAAGAAGAATCCTTTATTACTCCATCAAAATTAATCATATAAAAAAGTAAGAAAATGGTCAAATAATATAAGAGAGAGGCTCATTTTTTGAAAATAGCCAATCTACAAGCTCACAACACCTCACATCTTAAAGCATTGTATTTTCTTACAGTCCATATCTGTAACCAAACACTTTCCAGTTGAACTTCACAGATATACGTAGGTGATCTTACCTTGTGTGTGGAGGTCCAGGTTCACTGAAGTCTGGAGGATGTATTTTAGACCAGTCACTCTTCATAGACACACAGCTGGGTGTTGGAGACTCTGCTCTGTGGTCAACACTTCTGGAATCACAACAATATTCATACAATTATCATTGTTAATTACCCGGCTTGTTTGGATGCTTGATTCTGATTGGTCGAGCGCTGAAATCAGCGGTGAATTATGAGCGTATAATGACCACTCCACTATAATTCACCGCTGCCTAATCAACGGCTCAGAGCAGCTGCTGCATTCAGTCTGCGCTGTGTGAATTTAGTGCCGTATCCAACATGTCTACCATGTAAACAAACACACAGCGTCATTTACAACTAAACATTGCTCTGAAGAATGTCTTTAAAAACATTTTAGGCGAGAAATAGACAACGCAGTAACAGAAAATGGATTCCATTTGACCAGCACTTCCAGCCGTCTGTAAACAAGGAAATACTTTGTTTTGTTTTTAGTTTTGAGTCAAATTATTCATTTTATTTAGTAGCCGGGTAATAAGCGGGATAACATCTCGCTCAGCAGTCATTATATTATTTCAGGTTGATATGCCACCTCCGCTTCGCGTCGGTGGCATATCAACCTGTCAGGCTCCTATCACTCTATAATGACTGCTGAGAGAGATGTTATCCCTTACGAAGTCAATGTGATCATGATCATTTGTTGGCCCATTACAGAACAATAACATAGCACAACATCTCAATTCTTTCACTGACTGTAAATTGTACAACAAAACGTACATTGAAAATAGCCGATCTACAAGCTCACAACACCTCACATCTCAAGGCGTTGTGAGCTTGTAGATCTTCTATGTTCACTCTATCTATGGAACGGAGTGAAACTAAATTGAATGCCTCAACTACTACATTCCAAGTCAGGGTGTGGGGGTCCCTGTTTCAAATAGAGCTGTCCTCGACTCAGGATTTATCAAGTGGACTCGAGTCGCGGGGGTTATTCCGACGCATCGACAAATCGTTTATGTAAAAAAAGTAAAAAAGTGAAAAAAAGACTGTATCAAGTACATATAGTATAAGTATCTTTTACCAATTATATCGGGTTTAAATGGTACCGGATATGCAGCTCAGTAAATTAAAGGTGAATTGATCCCAGTGAATGACGGAGGACGATATCACAATGAATTAAATCTTTTTTATCACGATAAACGATAACATCGCATATCATCCCATCCCTACTGTCCACATCTGTGAGCAGATACAAGACATTGTTTGTGTTGTTCCACAGAGATCAGTGTTTCAATATAATGTGTGTATTTGGTATTTTCTTACAGTCCATATCTGTAACCAAACACTTTCCAGTTGAACTTCACAGATATACGTAGGTGATCTTACCTTGTGTGTGGAGGTCCAGGTTCACTGAAGTCTGGAGGATGATGTTTAGAGCGGTCACTCTTCATAGACCCACAGCTGGGTGTTGGAGACTCTGCTCTGTGGTCAACACTTCTGGAATCACAACAATATTCATACAATGATCGTGAAGTCAATGTGTTCATGATCATTTGTTGTCCCATTACAGAACAATAACATAGCACAACATCTCAGGGTTTATCTCCTGTACATTGTTGTATAGTTGAACTTCATGTAAACAAAGGAACACGACACAATGATTACTGAATGAATGTCAACATGAATGAAATAAAATCATATAAACAAAGTAACACACAGTCAGTCTGTATATTGAACACATTGTGAATTGGACAATTCTTTCACAAACAGCACACATAGTACCTTGAATTCTATAGATTAGTGGTTCTCAACCTGTGGGTCGGGACCCCCAGGAGGGTCCCCATATGATTTTTGGGGGGTCGCCAAATGACAGTGACAATTTAAGTAACCTTTTTCCTAAAAAATTCCAAAAAAAGTTGAAAAAGTTGAAAAAAAGAAGAACCCTTTAATCAAACTATAAAAAAGTAAGGTGGACAATTCTCTTGAATGCAGCCTTCAGTTATCGTATGGAAAGGGGAAATTTGCATTTATTTTACCATAGTAAAAAAGAAATGCATTCATGGTCTGAAGAGGGCACTTGGATAAAAGGGCAGGGGCTCAAGCCCCCTTTTGTCTATGTGTGCACGTGCCTGGCACAGCCACATCACATTAGACTTTTTATTTCAATCCCATTGTTTCTTTGCAAAAACACATTTCTTTTAGGAAACATTTGTATTCTTGTTTCTCCTAGTTTTATTGTTTTTAGTGTGTAAATATGGCACTTTATTATGGGGAAAAACAGTATCGTGTATTTTCCTTTTTTAAATCTCTAAAATAGCTTATTTTTTAACACATGTCCTTAACGGTTAACGGTTAATCAACCGATAGGGCCTTACGGTTATCGGTTAAGAAAAATTCTCCCTTTGGTCATCCCTAGTATATTGTATGGTGTTATAGTGTGTATTGTATAATAGGAGGATTGACATACTGTGTGTGTGGAGGTCCAGGTTCACTGAAGTGAGGAGGATTTCCCATAGACCAGTCACTCTTCATAGACACACAGCTGGGTGTTGGAGACTCTGCTCTGTGGTCAACACTTCTGGAATCACAACAATATTCATACAATGATCATTGTGAAGTCAATGTGTTCATGATCATTTGTTGGCCCACTCAATTCTTTCACTCACAGTAAATTGTACAACAAGAAAGTACATTTGAAAATAGCCGATCTACAAGCTCACAACATCTCACATCTCAAGGCGTTGTGAGCTTGTAGATCTTGATCTATGTTCACTATTTATCTATGGAACGGAGTGAAACTAAATTGAATGCCTCAACTACTACATTCCAAGTCAGGGTGTGGGGGTCCCTGTTTGAAATATGATTATTTTGGGGGTCAAGGCCTATAAAGGTTGAGAAGCACTGCTATGAATAAAGCTTGAAAGGGGAGGATACTGTTATTAGACTCTGTGTTGTGTTATGATGTAGTGTATATTGTATAGTGTTAATAGGAGGATTGACATACTGTGTGTGTGGAGGTCCAGGTTCACTGAAGTGAGGAGGATTTCCCATAGACCAGTCACTCTTCATAGACACACAGCTGGGTGTTGGAGACTCTGCTCTGTGGTCAACACTTCTGGAATCACAACAATATTCATACAATGATCATGTGAATGAACACATAGATCCCTCTCCTCACAATTCCCCTGTCCCCATCTCTTGACCATAATTATGTCCTCCACTTCCAACAATGTGACTGAGTCAAGAAACGTAAAAGACATGTTAGCATGCTTTGGAGGCAATGGGCTTTGCTTTGGACTTTCTTAAAAAGCCATAATTAAAGTTGTCATATAATTGTAGTGGAGTAGAAGTAAAAGTACTGCTAATTGGATGTACCCATAAAGTATAAATTAGGGCTGGGACTCGATTAGAAAAATAATCGAATTAATCAGAGGCTTTGTAATTAATTAATCGAAATTAATCGCATGTTTAATCGCATATAAATATTTGACCTGAGAAGCTTTTTTTTTCAAGTAAAACACATTTTGTTGTACGAGTGAATCAACAAGTGAGTTTTTTTAATCTAAATTTCGCATCCACTGGGCAAAGCAAAGCGCTCTGATCGGCTACTTCTCCCTTTGCGTTTGTTGTCTCTTCTTGGTTGGTGCATCGCTATGATCGGTTTGCCCGAAACTGAAGGTTCTGTGGTGCAAAAACTAAAATAAGTATTTTTTTTAATCGCGTTAATGTTCTGTCATTAATTAATCGCAATTAATCAGTTAAAGTCCCAGCCCTAGTATAAATACCTCAAAAGTGTACTTAGTTACTTTACACCACTGCCATTGTGTGTATATGGTACAGGAGGATTGTCTTACTTTAAGCGTGGAGGTCCAGGTTCATCTTTAGACCCACAGCTGGCTGTTGGAGACTCTGCTCTGTGGATGAGATGTTTGTCTCTTCCCTCCTCCTCCTCTCTCTCCACACACTCACTCATCTTTGGTCTTTATTTAACCTGTCAAGATTAGCAGAAAATAGGAAATGATTAATGAATGAATGTACAAAACACACACACACACACACACACACACACACACACACACACACACACACACACACACACACACACACACACACACACACACACACACACACACACACACACAGTCACACTCACACAGTCACACTCACACAGACAACACATTTCTAGAACGTGTCAGTAATATGTTCAATCTCATTCTGTATTATCAATATGCCACAGACATAGGATAGGATGATACGTTGAAATATTAACTGTGAGCTGCTATGAGGCAACAATATCACCATCATAATGCTGAGACTACAGTAGATGAACAACAATATCACCATCATAATGATGAAACTACAGTAGATGAACAACAATATCACCATCATAATGATGAGACTACAGTAGATGAACAACAATATCACCATCATAATGATGAGACTACAGTAGATGAACAATATCACCATCATAATGCTGAGACTACAGTAGATGAACAACAATATCACCATCATAATGCTGAGACTACAGTAGATGAACAACAATATCACCATCATAATGATGAGACTACAGTAGATGCAGATGCATGCAGTAGCTCTTGTCAACCAACAGGTGTCCTACTGCACCACAGCATTGAAATATCACAATAGAAGAACAGGGAGACCTTTGAATATCATGTTAAATGTGGTGTAAAGTAATTAAGTAGCCTACATCTAAGTACATTTACTTAGGTACTGTATTTAAGTACATTTACTTAAGTACTGTACTTAAGTGAAATTGTACTTGAGTATTTCCAATTTCCATTACTTTTACTTCTACTCCACTACATCTCAGATCCAAATATTCTACTTTTACTCCACTACATTTATTTGAAAACATGAATTACTAGATACTTAGCAGATATCAATTATAATATTATAAAACATACATAAACCACTTTAGCCTCATTTTATAGCACGGCTATTTGAAAATAGTCAATCTACAAGCTCACAACGCGTCACATCACAACGTGTTGTGCGTTTTACTTTTGGTACTTTAAGTACATTTTGATGCCAATACTTTTGTACTTTTACTCAAGTACATTTTGAATTCTGGACTTTCACTTGTAACAGAGTATTTCTATATTGCAGTATTGATACATTTACTTCAGTAAAACATGTGAGTAGGCTACTTTCTCCACCACTGCATGTTAATAATACTATTGATTAACATACTTTACCCTAGCCTGGTTAATAAACCAGACCCACCCAGTGAGGCTGGCACCACCAGACTAACCTGGTTAAAATAATGTATCATCATAGCCTGGTTAATAAACCAGACCCACCCAGTGAGGCTGGCACCACCAGACTAACCTGGTTAAAATAATGTATCATCATAGCCTGGTTAATAAACCAGACCCACCCAGTGAGGCTGGCACCACCAGACTAACTTTACCCTGGTTAAAATAATGTATCATCATAGCCTGGTTAATAAACCAGACCCACCCAGTGAGGCTGGCACCACCAGACTAACTTTACCCTGGTTAAAATAATGTATCATCATAGCCTGGTTAATAAACCAGACCCACCCAGTGAGGCTGGCACCACCAGACTAACTTTACCCTGGTTAAAATAATGTATCATCATAGCCTGGTTAATAAACCAGACCCACCCAGTGAGGCTGGCACCACCAGACTAACTTTACCCTGGTTAAAATAGCCTAGTAACATAGCCTGGTTAATAAACCAGACCCACCCATTGAGGCTGGCACCACCAGACTAACTTTACCCTGGTTAAAATAATGTATCATCATAGCCTGGTTAATAAACCAGACCCACCCAGTGAGGCTGGCACCACCAGGCTAACTTTACCCTGGTTAAAATAATGTTTTATTCACTAAAAAAGTCATGGACTGCTGGCAGCTTTGAGATGTCAGCTAGTTCAGTTCCTTTGTATTAAAATATTTAAATAGATATTTTTCTTGATTGGATTGTTTTTATTTTTTTATTTTGAGCCTTTACATTGGCCTACCTGCTGTTAATTCTAAAATTGCTTACTACATTCACTAACACTCAGCGGCAGACAGAGCACGAGATTCTCTCCCTTAGGGTATTGATAACTGAACAGACAAGATCATTGGCAGTTTCCAACTCCAAATCTGAGGACTGTAGGTGTTCGGATAGGGGGGGGGGGGGGGGGGGGGGGGGCTTAGGGGGTGCTAAGGCCTAACCTATTAATAGTTAGGCGTAAATCAGAAATTAACCTACAAAAACAAATATGTTGCTACATACTGTACATGTACTGTAATCCCCTCCCATACACTAAAATGTGTACCCGGCCTGAATGGGTTAAAACAACTTGAGTTCCACACAGACAGCTTCCCCTCAACCACGTGGTTTATATTCAGTGTTTCACAGGCAGCTTCCTCTCAACCACGTGGTTTATATTCAGTGTTTCACACAGACAGCTTCCTCTCAACCACGTGGTTTATATTCAAGAGAAGCAGGGAGCAAGCAGCAGCCTGCTCTCTGCATGTTGCACATCTGGTCTGCAACGGAAACACTGTGTGTGTGTGTGTGTGTGTGTGTGTGTGTGTGTGTGTGTGTGTGTGTGTGTGTGTGTGTGTGCGTGCGTGCGTGCGTGCGTGCGTGCGTGCGTGCGTGCGTGCGTGCGTGCGTGCGTGTGTGTGTACAGGATAACAGGATACAGAAGGCGGGCTCTAGACCGCATGACACTGTTAACAACCTCCACCGGCTGGCTGTCAGTCAGTCAGTCAGTCAGTCAGTCAGTCAGTCAGCACCCTGGCCAAAAGAGGCAATGTAAATGGCATGAATCTGCAGACACCAGAAGTGCCGCGGTTAACGGAAGTTACGTCATGCGCTGCAATCTTCCGGTGAAATTCTCCCGGTGGAAGTAGCACCGTTTCATGCCGTTTCAGCCTATGGTCGTAACCAGGCTTTTCTCTTCGCAGATGAGCAAGCCTGACTACGAAGGGTCAGTCTGTCAGTCACACGTCACACGTCACACTTTTGCCCTTCTCATATCTCCGCCACTGTTGCCCCAATCCATGCCAAAATTTGGCAATCAGTACACACTTGGTCTACACTCATCGACTCATGTCTTCAACAAGGATCTGTCCCATTTAGCGCCACCATCAGGACGATTTTTTCAAACACATTTGTGGACACTGCTCCTACAGATTTTGCCCTAAAATCACGCAAATCGGTACACAGTATGTCTACACTCATCTCATCATGGATCTGTCCCATATAGCGCCACCATCAGGACGATTTTTTCAAACACATTTTTGGACACTGCTCCTACACATGTTGCCCTAAAATCACGCTGCGACCTGACGGTCGCTTATCTCCCGATTAGGGAGTCTTACTGGTACATAATGATACCAAATACACACGTTACTTATAGGGTTAAATAATCAACATAATGATGTCATAATGTTCTGCTCTGTCTAAATAAGCATTTTGCTGGTGACATCAATCATAAGATTCATAACCAGATTAACCACAGAGAACAAGTACAGACAGGCAGACTAGACAACAGGGAGTGGTAGCTTTAGTAGAAACCAGAAGCATAAAGTAGCCTATAAACTGTTCCTGTGAGAACCAAGTGGTTCTAGTAGTGAATATTAAAACAGCAACACCTACTTTACGTTAGCTTTTGGTCCTTATTGTGTATTGTTTTGTCTTCCTCACATGTTGTCCTCACTGTCAAGTTCACAGTTGTTGTCGTGTCTCAAAATGGCTCCCTGAGATACGCTGTGCACTTTCATTTCCTTATAATGGGACTTTGACCCGCCTCTACAGCTCTAGGGCTACAGTCAGTTAGATCAGTGGTTCTCAACCTGCGGGTCGGGACCCCCAAATTATTTGGGGGGGTCCCCAGACGTTTAGCTAAATGTTAACATTGTTTTCTCTCTCAACAGTTAACAGACCAACATACATTATAACTTATAATGTATGTTGGTCTTATAATTTATAAGTGTATCTCACATTTATAAAGTGACAATTTAAAGACTTTAAAGACCTTTTTAGTACCTCTGGTCAAACATTGGTCAAATTGTCAAATATTAGAGGCAGACATTGTGAAAATAGCAGATCTACATGCTCACAGAGCATGTAGATCTGCTATTTTCACAATATGGAACAGATCGAGTCAAACTAAATGTAATGCCAACTGCCAACTCCTACAATTCCAAGTGCTTGTGCAGGGGGGTCCCCAGTTCAAATATGATTATTTGGGGGGTTGCGGCCTGAAAAGGTTGAGAACCACTGAATTAGATGATATCATGTCATCTATTCTACACAGAGGAACCAACACATAGTAGTCAGGGAGCGAGTTGGGCAAGTCCCACCATGTCTCATTTCCACCCCCAAGTTATTATGTTATGAGTAGCCTATGCTATGACTGTAGTCAGTGTAACCTAGGGCATTAACGACTTCTGAATTTTGCAATTCGACTCGACTCAGTAAAAACTTGAGTTGAAGTCGACTTTATCATTTGATGACATCATCACATCACACACGACCCCCCAATTATTTTGGGGGGTCCCCAAATGATTAACAGGATGTGAAACATTGTTTTCTCACTCAACTGTAAACAAACCAACATAAGGTTTAAGTGTATAGAGGGTATCTTCACATTTCTAAAGTGCCAATTTAAGGACTTTTTAATACCTCTAAAATGACAAATTAAACATTGTCCAAATTGTCAAATATTAGAGGCAGAAATTGTGAAAATAGCCGATCTACATGCTCACAATGCGAGGCGTTGTGAGCTTGTAGATCTGCTATTTTCAAAATAGAAAGTATTTTCGACTTGTGTAATGAAGTCGACTGAGTCGACTTGTCGACTTTTTCGTTAATGCCCTGGTGCCTATGCTATGACTGTAGACAGTGTTTAAACACACAATAGAAGATCATTGGGCTGACTGACGTGAGGACAGGGTTCACCCTGCATGAAAACATGCTGAAATACAACGCCATGCATTTGTTGTCTTTTGTACTGTAGGAACACTAATAGCCCAGAGGTTCTCAACCTTTTCAGGCCACAACCCCCAAAATAATCACATTTTAACTGGGGACCCCCCACCCTGAACCATTACATTTTGTATAACACGGTTCTATTGGGACAATAGCAGATCTACATGCATAGGCTGACTTTGCCATTTGCCCTAGGGGGGGCAGTCTTGAGCAACATGTCAATTGTCAACCTGGAAGCACACCACAGCTCTCAGCCCAATGATGACTGCACGTCGTAATCATAGTATTCATATGATATTGATCTTAATCATAGTATTCATATGATATTGATCTTAATCATAGATTCATATGATATTGGTGAACACAACACAAGGCATAGAAAATAAAGATCTCACAACAACATATGGCTGCTCATCCAGACCATGATGTTTACTGTAACAAATAAAACAAATACAATTTACTGTGCCAGACTCTGCCACCATTATTCCATATACAATAATACAGCGTTATATGAGATACTTAAAGTGTGGTTCCTGTGGAAATAAGCCTCGGTTTTCTAGGATCTCCTTTTAGTTGACCTTGTACCAGTGATTTGTACTGTCATGAAACTGTACTTTTTTCTATTGCAAACTTCTAATAAATTCTTCAATCAATCAATCAAAGCGATCCAACACAGTTATAAACCACTATCTGGCAGGCACACAGCCTACATACACATACAGTATTATTAACATGAGCACACAACTGTCTGAAGCACAGCCTATATCAGTACTCACTGAGTGAACCAAATTATGCGCAGCCGTGCACGCACACACATGCCCACACATAGACAGACACACACACACACACACACACACACACACACACACACACACACACACACACACACACACACACACACAGTACAGTAAACAGTATACAGCAGGCTGTAAGTCATATTGAATCATTGTCTCACCTAGTGTAGAAGTAAACGCCTGTTCTTGCGTCCTACATATACATCCACAATCTTCTCAGGCGACAACTTTGCTGTTAAGTCATCCTCAATGTTCAGAATGGCAAGTGTTGTTGAGCGCAGCCAACATGGAATCCTCCTCATGGCAGAGAAACTCCTCTCTGTGGTAGCAGATCCAATTGGCAGAGTCAGTGCCAACTGTAGCATCTTGAACAGATTGGGACAGCTGTCCTTTTTAACTGTCTTTTTAAGATGGTCAAGGTCAAGTGAAACTGTTGTGCTTGACGAGGCAGCCGAGGCTTTCACCAGATCCATCTCTGCTCCAAGCAGGACAGGATGGATTTTCAGTGGCTGTGCATATCTTTCTAGGAGAGGTTCCACTCCGTTCTTGTCACATTTAAACACTGCTGCACATGCCTGTGCAAGTTCTATTGACTCCCCCGTGAACCGCCTGTCAAGTTCGGCGATCAGAGAATCCAATACGGGCAGATAAAGGTGTTGGTGTTCACACTCTGACTCACTTCTGTGACTGTCTCACTTTCATCATCCATTTGGCGTTGGTCCAAAGTAGACGTTATCAGGAAACCCGACAGGGAGGAGGGGGGTGGAGTCACTGGAGTGGTCTGCAGTTGGGCCAGGGGCAGGGGCTGCTGCTGCTTCAGCATCCTCCTCAGTTACAGTCACCGCCGCCACGTCTTTCACCTTGTCCTCGCTGAACTTTTTCTCTGATTCCCACACCGTGCTCCACGTGTCAGTGTTTGCCTGCCTCAGAGATTTGAAGTGAGCTTTTAGATTTTCTGCAGCCTGGCAGAGCGTGGAGTTGCTGGACTGCAGGGCCTTGTGTGTAACGTGGATCACACGCAGTATATCCTCAAATAAAACCAGACATGCAATGAATGACATTCTTGTCATGTGTTCATTTAGGCCAGTGGCATCAACAGCCCATCTCCCTCCCTCATCACTAATGTCTTTTAGGCACCCAGTGATAGCAGAGTAGTGGGTTTTAACTGCATGCACGGCCCTCCACTTACATGCCCATCTCGTCTCACTGGGCTGTACCATTTCCTTTTTTTCGTGTGCAGTGATTTCTGGATTTCAATAAATTTATGGTGATTTGACGGTTGTGCAAATACAGAGAACAGTTTATCAATAAGGTTCAGGAATGTTTTCACGCTGCGATTGACAGTGCAACACTCTACAAGCACCAGATTTAGTTTGTGTGCCAAGCAGTGAATATAAGCTGCGTAGGGATAGGTCTCTTTGATGCGCTGCTGTACTCCTGACAGGTGCCCCAACATTACAGAGGCACCATCGTAACTCTGTGCAACAATTGGGATGTTTTTGAGACCACCCATCTCCAGTCCTGTGTTTATAGCGTCCACGATCCCAGCCGCATCACGAGATGCTGAACAGTCAAGGAAACACAGAAAACGCTCCTTGATTTCAAGCTGCTCTGTATATCTTAAACACATCGACACCTGTTCCGTTTTGGAGGACCTGGCCTCGTCTGCCATAATAGAAAAAATAAAACAGTATCCTGCACAGTTTTTGCAATGTCTGCATAAACCAAATTAGCACATATTTCAATTATTTCATTCTGGAATTTTGGACTTGTAGAATTAAAATAATTTGACTGCATGCTTTCAAAATCAGAATCATATTTAGAATACCAGCTGCAAAACTCACGAAAATTGCCCTGTGAGTCTGACTCTTTCCCCTCCCTGTGTCCACGGAAAGGCAATCCAAGTTTAGACAACAGACAACAGACATCAACCACTTTGCACAAATAAGATCTGTTCTTCTCAACAGTAGCTTTATGACTATCTGATAGTTTAGCTGCAATAGAGCCTGTAGATGTGCTCTTTTTAAAGTTGTCCCATTTAATGATGCAGTTCTTATGGCCTTCAGATATTGCGTGTTTGTCCAGTTTAGAGCCCAGCTTACTCCAGTCACTCACTCCATCCTTACGAAATGAATCCTTGACGCTGCTGTCATTCTGGAACTGCCGGCAGGGAAAACAAAAGACGGCGTCCTTTGCAATAGAATATTCTATCCATGGGTGCTTATTGTAATAAATGGTGGAAAAAGATCTTTTGCTTTTTCCAATCATTTTTTGGGGGAATTCAGATAGAACAGGTTGCTTGTCCACCGAAGGCCCCGCGGCCTCATCCACTCTAACTGATGGCCCCGGGCTGGGTGGTGGTTCTGGGGCCTCATCCACTCTAACTGATGGCCCCAGGCTGGGTGGTGGTTCTGGGGCCTCATCCACTCTAACTGATGGCCCCGGGCTGGGTGGTGGTTCTGGGGCCTCATCCACTCTAACTGATGGCCCCGGGCTGGGTGGTGGTTCTGGGGCCTCATCCACTCTAACTGATGGCCCCAGGCTGGGTGGTGGTTCTGGGGCCTCATCCACTCTAACTGATGGCCCCTGGCTGGGTGGTGGTTCTGGGGCCTCATCCACTCTAACTGATGGCCCCGGGCTGGGTGGTGGTTCTGGGGCTGCTGCTAGCGGCCGGGCCTGCGGGCCTGGCAACTCTGCTGGGGCCGCTGGTATCTTGGCAGAATCTGCTGCTATGGTCGGGACCGGCTTCTGTTGGCTGCCGTCGTCAGGCGGCTGCGGCTCCTGTGTTGGCGTTTTACGCTTCAGAAATGGACGGATATCCATGTTTGCTGCTGAATTTGTTTGAGCTATCAGTCACGCTACAGGTACACACCACAGATATAAAAAGCTAGATACCTCGTCCACCCACTGCAGTTGATTGGAGCGACCCGTCTCGCCTTGGTGGGCTCAAAAGAGGAAGTGTCGAGGGCAGGCTGCCACTCAAAAACACTACTGGCCAATCACAACGCGTCTTTTCCGGGACTTTTCCATTCAAACCTGACCGACCCACCGACCTTACGCACACAGAAGAATTCCAAGCCTGTCAATCAAAAATGCCCACCAAGGCGAGACGGGTACCAGAGAGCCGGAAGAGGCGTCAACCTTTTTATGTCTGTGGGTTCAGGTAGGAAGAGGGAAGACTCACTTACTTCCGTCTTCCATTCCATCGCACGTGAATGCCAAAAGAAAATCATGTCACATGACATGACTAGGCCTACTCTTAAATTAAATTATTACAAAACAACTAAACATAATAGAATTCATATGTATTTCCCACAATTGTTTTATTTTTATTGATAGTTAAAAAGTGCGCGCAAAAAATATATTATATTGAACATGTTTTGTCTAAAGTGCACAAGTCTGCCCGCCTGTCCCCCTGGCCATTTTGAGTGCTCTCCTTTTTTTCATTGGTTGAACAAATGTATTTAATTTAAGGTATTTGTTTTGTAGAAAGCAATATATTTTTTTCTAAATTAAGAGATGCTTATAAAATTTGGTATTTTTCCTGCTTTGATGTGATGCTATACACTATACAGACTAATTTAGCTGTGGACCTCCTTGAACCCCCTCAAGGACCTGGGGGTCCTCGGAACCCCACTTTGAGAACCACTGGCCTTTAAATAAAGACAAAAAGTAGTAGGATGAAAGATTAGACCTGCACACTGCCTCTTGCTAGTTCAAGACAATCATGTATTAGAGCAACATTACAATTTACTGCAATCCCTAACTTTTTGTCTCCACCAGCCGAAAGGCATGGGGAGAGACTCCGTTTTCGACCCTGTCCGTCCGTCCGTCCGTCCGTCCGTCCGTCCGTCCGTCCGTCCGTCCGTCCGTCCGTCCGTCCGTCCGTCCGTCCGTCCGTGTGTGAGTGCCTGTGTGTCTGTGCGTCCGTCCAATCAGGGACGTGCTGGGCTCCTAAAGCAGCCCGGGAAGTTAAGTCAGAGAGGCCCTGGTGGCGCGCGGCCGAAATGAAGGCGCACGGCCGAAGGCTGCGCGCCGGCGAGCTGATGGCGCGTGGCCTTCGACCGCATGCCGGGAGCGCTCCAGTGTGCACATTTTGGGTCCTAAAGTCACCTAAAATCCCTGTCAATGGATGTCATGTTAACACCTGGCTTTGCAATTAGTATACAAGTAGGCTAAGCATATTACCATTGCACTGAATCAAAACAAGACCTAGCCTAGGTGACATTTACACTCTATTGCCAACTACTGTTAACTTGTGAACTAATGTGAACTACTTTTTACTAAAAAAGAAGACAGTGCTGCAACACAAAAGGGATTAGTAGCTCAGGAAACAAAGTGCAGGAATTCTAGCTTGATCAAACTGAGTGATGCAGACAACCATACAAAAATCACTAAGGCACACTCCATCTACAGGTGAAAAAGTATTATTGTATTGGTTTTATCAAGGCAAAGGTGGTAAAATCACATACATAATACTTGCATTGCACAGTGCACACTCGGATACAGATACTGTATTTTTAATACAGTAAAATCAACAACAGTCTTATCATGAAAATATAAGCAAATAAAAAGTGCAACTTAAAGTACAAGCAACTAAATGTTGTTGGAAAAGGGACTTGGAAATGCTACATTCTAACACAATAATGTATTAGAGAAAAAAAGAAAGAAATATATAATACAAATATCCAAAGAAAATGTTACAATAATGATACAATTCTGGAGGTAATGTAACGAGTTGCGTTTTAGGTCTCGTCTCCTCTAGGTCTCGACCCCAAATATTTTAGTAGCAGCTTCAAAAAAGGTGCAGGTAATGTGCACAAAATACAGGTCTCGTCTCCTCTAGGTCTTGACCCCAAGTTTTTTAGTAGCAGCTTCAAGAAAGGTGCAGGTAATGTGCACAAAATACAATCAATAATCAATAGCAGCAGTACTCAAATGAATAGGAAATAAAAAGAAGCATCAAAGTAAATTTTTAGAGAAAAACTAAAAATAACAAAGAAAACCTTCACATAACCAGCAGGTGGGGCAACTTAACCACACTGGGGTCCCCCACAAATCTCCTTTTATTGGAGAATAAACTAACTATTCCAAATCACAGCATCAGCAGGCATCTTAAAGTACAAGCAGCTAAATGTTGTTGGAAAAGGGACATGGAAATGCTACATTCTAACACAATAATGTATTAGAGAAAAAAGAAAGAAATATATAATACAAATATCCATTGAAAATCTTACAATAATGATAAAATACTGGAGGTAATGTAACAAGTTGCGTTTTAGGTCTCGTCTCCTCTAGGTCTCGACCCAAAATCTTTTAGTAGCAGCTTCAAAAAAAGTGCAGGTAATGTGCACAAAATACAATCACTAATCAATAGCAGCAGGACTCAAATGAATATGAAATTAAAATAAGCATCAACATTCTTTAGAGAAAAACACGAAAACCTTCACATCACCAGCAGGTGGGGCAACTTAACCACACTGGGGTCCCCCACGAATCTCCTTTTATTGGAGAATAAACTAACTATTCCAAATCACAGCATCAGCAGGCGTCGCAGCACATCACTTGTCATTGCCACTTTGTCTATGACTACATCATTTTCTAATTTCACCAAGATATCTTTCTCTGTGCACATTAGCATGAATGCCTCAAGATGCTCCTCTGTCAGTTTGGTCCTCAGTCTGTTCTTAACAAACTTGAGTGTGGAGAAGGTCCTCTCACAAGCAACTTGGCTAATAGAGAGTGTCAGCAGAAACTTGTAAGCCAATCCAAGGACATGATAGGAATCAGTCCATAAGTTATACTTGAGGAGGCTATGGTAAACACAAATTGCACAATCTTTACAGGACTTGCAGCTCATATCAGTTAGCTCATCAATCTCTTCTCCAACCTCTATCTCTTCAGCAGTCCTAACAGTGTATGACACTAAATGCGGAAACTTAAGTGTCTTCCACTGGTTAGCCAGACTACAGAGCCCTGACTTGAGCCTTGCAGGTGTGGCTCTGTCATCAAACCTAAGGAGGCACTTACTGAGTTCTTTGAATGATTCAGATGGAAGTCCCCCAGCTTCCACCACAGTATCAAAATTCTTTGGGTCAAGACATGCAAAATCATCACAAAGAGCGCCATTGCTCTCAGTGACTGTATCCAAAATAACATTGTGTACCTTAACTCTGTACTTGTCCTCTGAACTCAAGAAATGCACTTCCTCGGCTACCTCGCCTGGCAAGGTCTTCCTCTTTCTGATTTTAATTTCAGGTAGAGCAACCTGAACCTCATGTTCTGATCCTTTCTCCTCCAGGGCTTTGTTAGCCCACTCAACAAAGACCTTTGATGCTTTTGAGACACTATCCATGTCCCTGGTGCATTTGTTTAAGCTGTCTAGGGCCCCCATTACCATGCGATGAGCACTAATTAGGTCCATGCCACTAGTCTGGAGGTATTTGGAGAGTGGTGAGGTGATCTCAAAGATCCTCAAGAATAGCTGTGCTGTCAATACTGTCTCATACTTTAGCAGAGACTCAATGTATCCATTGGCTCTTGCCCTTTGCAGACCTGTCACTGTGGAATTTTCGATTAACCTTTCCAGTGTAATGATCAATTCGACAAACAAGGCATCATCTGGGTCACCAAAGATCTTGGTAATAGCCTGATCTTTGGCCCACCACCTAGTTTGCCCAATTGGAGACAGACGCCTGTGTCTCTTGTCATCACTCACTTTCTCCCACATATTCATGCGCTTGTATGAGTCCCTGAAATACAGCAACATAATTTGCCAGGGTGAAAAGGGTTGCACTTTCTAGCACTACACTTGTGGTGTCTCCCAGGACAAGATTAAGTATATGTGCATAGCACCAGACATGTATTTGGTTAGGAGACTCTGCTGACAGTAAAGCACTGAAACCTTTGTACTGGCCTTGCATGTTGGCAGCCCCATCTGTGGAATTTCCTACACAGTTCTTAATATCTATGTCTACCTTTTCCAGGGATGCTTTTAGTAGTTCCACAAAATACTCCCCAGTTGATGACTCACAGTCCACCATTCCAATGAGCCTCTCATGGACCACATCAGTGACATATCTTAGTATCACAGCACACTGGTCTGTGGAGGTAATATCTTGTGTAGTGTCAATCTGCACAGAATACATTCCTGCCTGCCCTACTTCTTTAGAAATGAATTCTTTTATCAATCTGCTGAGTATGTCAATTATTTTGTTGACAGTTCTATTGGAGAGCAGTGTAACCAATGAACCTCTGCCTTTAGCACCACTCTCATGATGCTCCTTGCTTTTTTTTATGCATTCAGTTACATGCTCTTGTAGAGTTACGTCAAATTTGCTCAGCAGCATTATCAACTCTAGGAAGTTTCCATGATCAATGGCCTTGTTCTCTAAAGTATAAGCAGCTTCCGATCTGTTGGCTCTATAACTAAGACCAGACTTGCCAATCATTTTCACCACTTGAATGATTCGGTCCATTACTTGGCGTTTTGTTCTGACCTGGTCGCGGTGAAGAGACATCTGCTTTCCACAAAGCAGGCTTTCTATGTCTGCCTCACTGGCCTTCATAAAATATGCATCTACACTATCTCTGTGGAATTGGACTTTTTCATGCTCTTCAATCCTCTGATGAACATGGCTCCAAGCTGTCATCCCCCCCTGTATGAATGGGTTATGGCTGTTTGCAGGCTTTGCAAAAGCCAAACATACTGTACAGTAAAGAGAGTTGTTTTTCTCACAGTATGTAAGCCACTGTCTTTGAAACCCGTCTTTGGTGTGATATATGCTCCTACCCTTTCTGGGGGGTTGATGGGGGTGGTGAGAAAAAAAAAGGATTTAAATCTTTATGGGCTGGGCGTGCATAAAAATCAAAGTCTGCATCTCCTGATTGTGGCTCTGCCTCCACAATGCTGGACCCTGCCTCGGTCTGTGACTGGACTGTTAAATCTGTATGAGGAAACACATCAGTAGGCCTAATCAATAAGACTGCTAATAACTCATATTATCATTGGAAAGGAACATAGATGTCTAATCCAGCAGGCCATTAAATGCAATAGTGCATAATGCTCCTTCCTAATTCCTGTGTGATTGAACTTGGAACATACGCATCTGATTCTATAAAAATATATTTAATTCTGTTTTATACAGTTGCCTAGTACCCAACCAGACACACACAATGCATCTGTACCTGTCAGCTGTTTATTGCTGGTTTCAGCTCTGTCCTCCTCCTCATCCAAGACCAACACCAACTCCTCCATCTCCACCACCTCCTCCATCATCTCCTCCTCCTCCTCCATCTCCACCACCTCCTCCTCCTCCTCCTCCTCCACCACCACCACCACCTCCTCACTGTCACCACCATGACTGGGTTTATCCAGTACCTCACTATCAACAGCTGCTGCTGTTGATGCAATATAATCATAATAATGATTATGAACAAGTTTGCAGAGAGTACTAATACACAAAGCCAGGATCTCTCTCTCTCTCTCTCTCTCTCTCTCTCTCTCTCTCTCTCACACACACACACACACACACACACACACACACACACACACACACACACACACACACACACACACACACACACACACACACACACTTTTACTTGGGGTGGTTTTCTTAATCCAGCTCATTTATTTACATATCAAATAATGTATGAAGTAACTATGAATACACATAAATATCTGTTTAAATTAAGTGTAATATGACCAAATAACAAAGTCAAGGCATAGCTTGATAGTTCTCTGAAAATGTACATGCAACAACACAAATCCATGATGCATTCAGTCATGCATTAAATAAAAAGACTAAAAGTATTTCCCCCTAAAATAAAGAGTGTTACCGAATAATTTGCTTAATAAATGCATGGATAATGGCCTACTAGCCTACTAGGTCTAATATTTTGAACGTGCTTTTACTTTCCACCATGCCCACCTGCCGTTGTGTCAGCCGTGCTGGGTCCTCCTGCAGCCTCAGCAGTAGTAGCATCCTTAGCCGTTCCACTTTGGAAAAGCTCTGTTAACTTTACACATGTGGCAGCATCTTGCTCTAACATTTTCCTTTTCTTTAGTCTTTTCTTTTCTGCACCACCCATTTCTTTCTCAGCTGTCTTCTTTCTTTTCTCTTTCATTTTTATTTTCCTTACTAATTTTCACCTACTTGTCACTTGACTTGACCATCACTCACTCTGTCGTTCCGAAACAAACTGATGGAGAGAGATGGTGCATGCCACCACGTGAGCCAATCAGATTTCAGCAAAATTTGGGACTATTCCAAAGGTAGCGGGGGTATCACCAGTCCCCCCCCCCCCCCCCCCCGTGTCAACAGTCAACTCGTTAAGTGGACTGACCCATCATCCCAGTTCATTCTCAGGTCAGACAGCCAGGCACCGGGGCAGCCCGTGCATCCTTTGATATTGGCTGCGTGACACCCGACAAGTACGAAGCATACACACACAGGCAGGCAGTGCGCAGCTGAGAGCTGTAGCAGCTAATTAGATCCTGTCTCACTCGGCCGTTCAGTGTGTGTGACAAGCCGGCCGGTTGCTTTTTTTTTCTTTTTTTTTTACTGGCGCGGCCCGGATAGGCCTGGATTGGACCGGCCGTTCGGGAAATGTCCCAGATTTCCCAATTGCCAGCACGTCCCTAGTAGTGGGGGTCCCTGCTTCATCTCTGTCCCAGGGCTGAGGGGTCCTTGGTAGGGATGGGACGATCATCATTATTATCGTTTATCGTGATAAAAAACACACAAAACAATAATGGTATCGTTGAGATTTAAATGTATCATTGTGCAGGGGGATCAATTCACCTTTTATTAGCCGAGCTGCATATACGATACCATTTAAAACCCTCTATAATTGGTCAAACGGACCTGGAAATATCATACTTGATACAGTCTTTTTTCCCCCAATCTTTCTGTAATGGATGTTGGGGGTATTTTGTTTGATTATCGTGATAATATCGTACTTCGCAATGTCACAATAATCGTGACTTGACATTTTCATATGGTCCTATGCCTAGTCCTTGGCCTGAGAAACGTTGCTTCATAGGACTGACTGACATTCCGTCCCTGTCTATAGCTTAAAGGGACATATCCTTTCAAACATGTTTTGGTTCATTTTAACGTGGTGTCTGATTAAAAAAATCAACATGAAATATCTAAATACCGAATTAGCAACTTAAAAACTATCTGGGGTTGCTCAAAAGCCTGAGTTGAAGTTAAAATGACCCCAAACATGTTTGAAATGTAAGTATAAAACCCTCCATCTTCTCAAAATAGTCTATCTCATACATTGAACAGCAGATGGCACTGTATGCTCACGTTGAAGGAGTGTCTGTGCAACTTTGACATATAGTTCCCATTACATTCAAATAACCTTGTGTCACCAGGCTTTCCACCTAGGAGGAAAGTCTGGTATTAGTTTTAAACAGGCCATGTGATCTGGTCTAAGCTTGGCCTAAACCGGCAGCAGGCAGAAGAAGTGTCGTCACTTTGTTTTGTTCCTCCCTGTTTGTTTCCCCAATCCCTATTTAAATGCTCGAGAAGCGTAGTCTTGCCAGTCGCTACAAGTTGGATCAAAAGATGGATATAGGCCTACTGTACAAAAAAGAAAGAAAAAAACGCTGCATCAACAGTTTTATTGGGTAAGTCCAAAAAGTATGCCCTTGAGCGTGGGGAATTATTTTGGGTTAAAACTGTTTCCGGATTGATAGATCCGGCCAAAGTTTAGTCCGCCTGAGGACTACAACATGACGTAATGGTTTCCAAAGTGTAGTCACGTTTTGGTGACTTTCCATAAGTCTGCACCCTGCAGCCTTTGCAGGACAGAGGGAGGAATTGGGCCATTATTTAGGGCAGTGGTTCCCAAATGTTTTAGCCTGTGACCCACAATTCTAAAATTCTAAAACGGTTAGTTCCAATATTTGATTCTGATTGGCTGGTTTCTGATTAGACCAGTGTCTAAATCACACGATAATCCACACCTTGAATCAGTTTATATCAAACCCAGGTGCGTTATTTCTTTCCACAGAGTTGTGAAGCTGAACTAGAGAAGGGAGCGCTTGATTTTCACTCAAATCCTGCCGTGCGGGGCTTCTAAGCACCGCACGCGAACATAGGAAGGTAACTGAGTGACTCCGGCTGGGGCTTGTAAAAACAGCAAGCACCCCCTATTCCCCATTCTGATTGCAAGTAACAGGTGTGTTGTTTCTGCAGCCTGGCCTGGGAACTACTTTCTTGCAGACCTTGTCAATTATTAGTGAAATAGAGCAGTTTTAATTGGTACATGTCTATGATTTTTCATGTTGCCATATTGTAACCGTTTTATAAAAACAATAAGCCACGCAAGGCCCCTGGTTACCTGTATTTTCAGCCGTGTTAGGATTTTAGTTTTGCGACCGAAAGAAAGCAAACTGACGGCCATTTTAAAACCATCAGATTACACAACATGCAAACGCACGTGGCTTCCGGGGCTCTTTTGGGCTCTTCAAAATAAAGCGTAAGTGAATGAATGGTGGCACTCTATATCCAAATAATTGGGCAAATTGCAAATGCATTCGGGTCCCCATCCGGAATCAATGGGGGCACATTTATTGTAATCAAATTATTGTCATAGGAATACGACAAAAAACTAAAAAAATATATCCCTGACTTGACTTGACTTGAGATGTGTGTGTGTACAGTACAGTGTACAGTATGTCCGTGAGCCTGTTTCCTTTCATGAATAGGTCATGTGACTCGTGTTGTGTCCTGTCAGCAAAGATCACTTGGCTGACACTTGACACTGCAGACACACAACAACAACAACAACAACAACAACAACAACAACGCACACCAGGTAAGAAGTCCTTGTCCTTCTACCCACAGTCTGTACACATTGTTTGATGTGACCCTGGACATCTACTACAGCAAGGCGTGGAAAGAGATCATTCATAATAGCTTTAGTTGGAAATGTATTGTATCTAATGGACTCTATAGCTCCATTTGGTTCCATTTGTAAACTCTCAGAGATACGCATATGTAAGCGTACATTTGGTTCCTTACTATCAGTCATTTTGCTCTGGGTTGTGCAAATCCATCTATTTACTGTATTTATTGAGAACAGAACGGAACAGAAGAGGGAAGAGGAGAGGAGAGTGTAAGACATTATGCAACTTCTTACTTCTGCTTTGTGGTTAGTAATGAGCAGGCCCGCGGAAAGTCATTTACAGCCGGAGGGGGGGGGGGGGGGGGGGGGGGGGGGTTCAGTGCACACCAGAGGCGCTGGGTTTTGCTGAACCCAGTCCAGTGGACTTCCATTTAGAGTTTGTCAATAGCAGCCTACAGTGGTACATTTTACAATGTTATTCAGCATACATTTACTGTAAGTAACAGCTAATATTATCAAAGTAACAGCTAATGGCATTGAAGATATTTATTGATGATCTCACAAAAGATTACGTACATGTGCAAGCAGAGTTTTTTCAATTCTGGAAGAAACATTTCTCTCTCCTCCTCGATTGCTCCCTTTCTGCCGTTGTCTGCCACTGCCTTCACGTCCTCGTATAAGTGCATCATGTATTGCTAAATGAAAGAAAATGAAAAGACCTTTCCGACCACAACATGCTCTACATCTTGCATGATTGTGGTTGAACACAGAAGCATCTGCAGTTCAGGGATGATGATGATGATGATGATGATGTGCCATGACCTCGAATAATTGCTGTCTGTGTACTTCTTTTTGGTGTTTGGAAGTTGTGTGGAGGATCACCTCCATCTCAAATCGGCCAGGTAAAAACAAAAGAACTATTGGCCCTACATTAATGCCCACGGGGGCGCGTGCCACAATGAGCGAACTGGCTCAACCGGCCATGCTATGATAATGTAAATTTCGACTTTCAGCCCACGGGTGCCGCAGCCCCACGTCACCCCCAGACATGCCGCCTATGGTGCACACGCAAACTAAAGGGTTCTATCCGATTTTTTTGGTGTTATTATCGGGTATCCACAGTTAATTTTTTTGCTAAATGTAACACGATCATGAACTACACTTTCCCTTAGTCCGGCTGCCCCTGAGGTGGGGTATGAAATTTGGTATATAGTTTTGTTTTTGGCCTAAGATATTGTCTATATACATACAGTCATGAAAACCACCTGCTGACCGCCTGTCAGCATTGAGCATTTTTTATAGGGGGTAAAAGTGTGGGGCCCATTCACTTACTCACTATACTATAAAGGAATAAAATACCCCCAAAAATCTGCTTTAAGTAGCATGTGAGGGGTCAAACTAGGTTTTTTTTTATTGATTCTGAATCCATTGCAAGCATTTGTTTTTCATGGAAAACATTCCTTGGGCTATTCCTAAAAACAGCCCCACAAAACAATGGTTTAGTGATGAGTCACTTTTCACAGTCTAGTCATCACTTTTCACAGTTTTGTGGGGGCCGTCTTTAGCCCAAGGAAGGTTTTATTGTGTATAGTAAGTGAATGGGCCCCAAACTTTTACCCCCAATAAAAAGAAATTCAATGCTGACAGGCAGTCAGCAGGTGGTTTCAAGAATGTATACATAAACAAAAAAGAAAAACTATATACCAAATGTCATACTACCAAATGTCTAGGAGAAGTATGCTTGTTGTTGTTAGTCCCATACATCATTACAGACTGTTTTTATAGACTGGTGGTTTCAATTTGTTTGTGATCGTTTGTCTGTTGGCAAAAAAGGCCTGTTGGCAGCCGGACTATCCCCTCTGGTCTCCTCCACATGCTTCAAAAATCCAAATGGTGCACACACAGTGGCCTCGCCACTGATGCCAGCCAGCAGGATATATAGACAGATTTATTGTTTAACCAACATTAAGACTGCACCTGCCTGTTTCATATAATCATTAGGTTCCCCAAATATCCCCAAACCTGTGGAAGTATGTATGTGGAGACGCTCCACATACATACTTCACCCCCGCAACGGCATTGCGCACGAGAACAGCTGATATACAGGCTCACAGCTCGTTGTGGATGCGACTGTAGTGAGTTTGCAAAAATCAATAATGCTTCTGCCTCGCTGACTATGTACTTTTCCACCTTCAGATATGTCTCTACTTCTCATAATCACAAAATGTTTACAAATTCTCCCCAAATATTGGTAGGCGGTGCAGGGCCGGGCCTAGGTGACTGCCTGGGGCCCCACACAGTCAGGGAGTGTTTTGCTTTTTTATTATTTTTTGCTTAAAAAAGATAGATAGAGATGAATGCATCCATCCATGGACGGACGGACGGACGGACGGACGCAGACAGACAGACAGACAGACAGACAGACAGACAGACAGACAGACAGACAGACAGACAAACAATACTGGGCACTAGGTATACATATGGGCACTTGGAGAGTTGGGCACCTGGACAACTGGGTACTAGGGACATGTGGGCAAGTGTGCAAGGACTGACGGATACAGATCTCCATATATGGCCATATCAGTTGGATCACTACTGCAACTTTGCTGTGGGCGCGATCTCTAGATGTGAGCAAACTTCTAGTACATGTAAAGCAAGTGTCAACATGAGCACAAAACACATACATGCAAACTAAAAACAAACATAGAAAGAGCTGAGGTGAGACTCAAGCCCAAAGAAAATAGGTGAGTTTTAAGCAGAGATTTAAAAACATTGATGGGCTTAGTAGACCTAATATGAAAGGGCAGGCTGTTTCATAGCCTGGGGGCTGCAGTCGCAAACTTCCCTGGTTGTCTTGCTGGTGTTGAGCTCGACCAGCAGTTGTTTGTTGGCAGATCTCATGCCTCTGGCTGGGGTGTAGGGTTTCAGGAGCTCAGAGAGATACTGAGGGGCGAGCAGCCCGTTTAAAGATTTAAAAGCAAATATGAGAACCTTAAAATCAATCCTAAATCTAACTGGGAGCCAATGAAGTGAGGCCAGGACAGGGCTTGTATGTCCTCGTTTTTTAGTTCCAGTCGGCAGGCGAGCGGCAGCCTTTTGGACCAGTTCAGTCGTCTGAGTGACGACTGATCGATACTGGTGTACAGGGAATTACAATAACCGAGTCTTGAAGACAATTCGTCCCTGTCTCCTCGACACCTTCTCTTGGCATCTGACACACATTCGGTCTTCTGCTTAATGTCATCGTTAGGTTTTAGGATTAGGATTAGGTCTGGCCGGGAAAACACGCTTTCTCGCTACTGGCTCGCTTTCTTGGCTCAACTTTTGATAGGCCTTGAAGGTCAAAAGTCCACGTAAATCGGGGCAATAGTACAATCAGTTCCAATCAGATTTAAGGCCTTGAATAATATAGTCTATAATCATAGATGTCATCATCCTGTACAGTTGCTCACTCCTTCCCTCTTTTACGAAGTCTAGTCTTTGAGCACTGTCACTTGTCTGGTCATAAGACAGTGGAATGAACAAAAGCCCCTTTTCCACTGACATGGTCCAACACGGCAACACCACACCACTCTACATGGCCCACTTGTGCCAGGTGTTCTACTACAAGGACCTGGGTAGAGTGGTGTGAAAGTGGTACTAAATGTGGTACTAAAAAGTATCCAATCCAGAGTAGGTCTGAGCTAGGCCAAACAGGGCCAAACACTTCATAATGACTGATCACTCACTGACTTCTCATTTAGACCACCAGAATATAATTGTAATACATGATAATAGATTCTATTGTGTTATAATCACAGTTATAATCCATTATAGTGTATTATAATTAAGATAGTTGTAATAAAAAAAATATTTTGTATTATAATCACAGTGTAGTGTTGTGTAGTGTGGTGCTAAAGCTCAGTCGAAAAGGGGCTATAGAGTCCTATACACAGGGTGAACATAGCAGCCATATCGGGACACGCCAAATAAATGCCCTGCATTATACAACAGTTAGTCGGGCTCTCAATGAAAAACAGGCTCTCCAACTGCACTGTCTCATCAAGCAAAGATTTCAGCTGTGCGCTCTCCCTCTCCCCACACTATGCAGTTTTCATGTGAAGTTCAGGGACATAGTAGCTAAATGTGGCATTAAAAAATTACAAATTCCTATCGAATATCTTAAATACAATGAAATTAAGTTGACGTGTTTTTTTTAAGGGCAACAGTTGTATAATCACAATATTACACTCGAGGTTCTGCCTTGTCACGGTTATTTGGCACTTCAGTCCTGCCTACTGCAGCAAGGCTGTCGTGCCAAATAACCGTTATAATGCACACCCCCTCATGTAATATTGCTTAATTATGCTTGCAGCTTGCGTTGCGTGTGATGTTGGCAGCCATAACGTACGTGTTCAGACTTCGCCCTATGCATGGTCAGGCAAACTTAACCAAATCCTTCAATATGAGACACTCTTTTATTCTTTCTTTTTTTTTACTGGACTTCTCAGTCATCTTTATCTTGATGCAAAGGAAACCAGTTCCTCTCTTGACTTCTCTTTTCACCCGCGCTATGTGAGCAACGCTCGTCTCGGGGAAACCACAAACTTCCTCTCTGCGTACTGTGCCTAGGGTTGCCAACTTTCAGAAACTGAAATAAGGGACACCTCTTCCGCCCATGTGGCGGCGTGCATTCCGGGCGTGCGGCACAACCACCTAAAGGGCAAGGTCACTCCATGTCTTGGTCATCTGGCCAGTGATGTATATCGGACCAGTTACCCATATATGGAGACCCCTGGTACCTTATATGGAGATCCATGTACTGTATATGGAGATATGCTGTGAGAGCCCAAACATGCTTACTCAGTTATTTGTTATGTGAAAGTCCTATGACGTCTCTGACATCATACATACAATTCCTTGTATGCCCATATATGGAGATGTCTGTAGAACCAGCCACACAGATATGGGCTGTCTTGGCCATCTGTCTTGGCCATATATAGATTCTGATAGTGTGGTATGTGGCCGATGTGGCCTCCATATACAGTATGGGCATTCCCATATGAAGTCCTGTTAGATATGGGCATGATATTGATGACATCAGGGATCTCCATTATGGGCATAAAAGGGAGTCTGTTAGTGTGGTTCCCCTGACATCACAGTGAAGTCAGAGCATGTCAGAGCAGCAAACCCATTCTGTTAGTGTGGTTCCCCTGACATCACAGTGATGTCAGAGCACGATGTCAGAGCGGCAAACCCATAGGCCCTCATTTTAATTTATCAATGGAATGTAAAAAACAGTGTATTTTTCTCCCCAAATTTTGCGTAGGCCAAGGTTCAAGTGGCATTTACCAACACTTCCTAAATAGACACACCTGCCATACATTTGATCTCAGCCTTGATAAATGTGCAGGCTGAAATTTAAATAACACACCCTTAATTATTCTCGAAACGCCCCGATTTTACGACTAAGAACAACCCGAATACGACCTTACAACGAAAGAATAGCCAATAGAAGAGCGTTTACTCCGCATGCTTCAGTTCAAAATGTTATATTTTCACAGGGATTATTTATTAGTGTGTTAAATATACATTTTAGAGTGGATACATGAGTCAGATAGTTAAATAATGCTGCTCCGCATGTCTACAATGGAATAAGAGGTGTAAGATGAATCCTACACCACCTCAGAACCTGACGTGATATTTGATCTTATACCCTAGGCCAACGTCAAAGTCACGTTGAAATGATAAATGCCGACACTTGCCAAAATTTCGGTGTACGCCAAAAATGTTATCCACGTTGATAAATGTGGGCCATAGACCTTACGTGTACATGTCCGGACGGACGTATACAGACAAGCTGTGACGGTTCTGAAAGTAAACGGTCGCAACTAACACATAATATTGTGTAGGCTATGTATGTTTTGCATTTTGAAATTGGCAATTGTTTCCAAAATATGAAAAAGTTAATTGTATGAATATCCTACCTGACCTGGCGGAGACCTGTGCTCCGAGGAGCACTTTTTCTAGTTTATATATATTTTGCCAGGTCATTCAAGATTTGTGTTGTTAAAATAAATACAACATTCAAATTCAAAGACATTTTGAAAATGGCAGATCTACAAGCTCACAACGTGTCACAATGCCACACGTTGTGAGCTTCTACTGTGTTATTATGTCCTACTTCTGAATAACAGCAGAATTTCCTTCCCGGGATCAATGGAGGTTTATCTCATCTCATGTCAGCTTATTGTATCTTATCTTGACCTGGTAGAGGGGTTACTGGTGGTTGCTGGTTCCTCCCACCAACCTGACAGAGGTGCACGCAGAGAGTGTTTGGTGTGCTCGTGCTTTTTGTATTTTTTAAAGAAGATGGCGGCGGGAGTCGGATCCGGAGTAAACTACATCCGCGCGATGTTCGCGCAGATGAGGAGGCCTACACGCTGTCGTCGTGAAAGCCCGTAACTCGGGCTGGAGGCGCACAACGCGCACCGGAGGAGCGGAGCCCTCGCGGCGGAGGCTCGTGACGAGGACCGGAGGATGTGTCGCTGTGGAGGTCCGTATCATACGTGGGCCAAGACGGCTGGAGGAGACGCTGTATACCGAGGCTCGGAAGGACGATTGCAACCCGCACACAACTCCACGATATTGTTCCAAACTTCCATCCCGGGCCATCCAAATTACTTATTATTTTTTTGGCACTACGTTGAGAAGTAGTTCCTAATGTTTGATTGACTGGACCATTGTAAGTTCTTTGAGTTTGCAATATGCTTAGAAAAGTCCCTTAAAATTGCAATCCTTTACATGATACGTTAGAACTACTTTTTCCTTGTTGTGTTCTGTCTCGACACTTTATGTAGCCTATATATATATATATATATATATATATATATATATATATATATTTATTTATTTTTTACTTAAAGGGATATTACACTTTCAAAAAACTTTTGGTCATTGTATGGTCTAATCAGGCTTGTATGAACATCCTGAACAGTTTTTAATTTTCTTCCTTTAGTATTTAGATATTTGATGTAAATGTTATCTGGCCCAACACGCCCAGGCCCTCTCCACATACACACCCATTGTAACTTCAAACTTCATTTTAACCATGATAGATTCTTTAAAAACACCCATTATCTTTTCTGGTGACTCATTTTACCTTCCTAATACGTGAGCAGACCGTGTTTTTTCAATAACTTTTTTCATTTATTTTCAATAAAATATTATTGTATTTAATGTTTTCCATTTTCCCAAAGAATTATTAAAAATAAAAGAAAAAAGTTATTGAAAAAACACGGTCTGCTCACGTATTAGGAGGGTATTATGAGTCACCAGAAAAAATAATGGGTGTTTTTGATGAATCTATCATGGTTAAAATGGAGTTTGAAGTTACAATGGGTGTGTATGTGGAGAGGGCCTGGGCGTGTTGGAGCTGGTAACATTTACATCAAATATCTAAATACTGAATGAAGCAAATTAAAAACTGTTCAGGGTGTTCATACAAGCCTGATTAGACCATACAATGACCAAAAGTTTTTTGAAAGTGTAATATCCCTTTAATTGCTCTGTATGGTTGATTATCCTGTATTGTTGATTCTTCTTGTTTGTTTTTTGTCGCTCGGCTGTTACACAACAGTCCTTTTCTTTTTTTCTTACTGTCCTGTAACCTTTAACTGCTGTACCTTCTGGGTAACTGAATTCCCCCCTTGGGATAATAAAGGTATCTATCTATGTGTGTATCAGTGTATGTATGTATGTATGTATGTATGTGGGTCTGTAGCCTGGAGTACCACTGGTTGACCAAAGAGGGTGCTGTTGAGTCTAGCCTGAAAATCAACTGCAACACGCACACGCACACGCACACGCACACGCACGCACACACACACACACACACACACACACAGAATGTAAAAACATAGATCTAGAACATATATAATCAAAAACATAAATCTAGAACACAGAATCAAAAACATAGATCTAGAACACATAGAATCAAAACTAGACCAGGTCAACCTGGTTGTGCCAGACCCCCTGTCTGTCATCATCATTTATGACATCATGCCTTTTGTAGGCATGTCATCATCATGTCATCATCATATATACCCTTTATATAGAAAACCCGGACCGACATTTGCTTATGTAGGCCTACCCATTTCATGGGTCTGGCAAACACAGATCTAGAACACATAGAATCACAAACATAGATCTAGAACACATAGAATCACAAACATAGATCTAGAACATATAGAATCGAAAACATAGATCTAGAACACAGAATCAAAAACATAGATCTAGAACACATAGAATCAAAAACATAGATCCAGAACATTATAGAATCAAAACATAGATCTAGAACATATAGAATCAAAAACATAGATCTAGAACATATAGAATCAAAAACATAGACCTAGAACATATGGAATCAAAAACATAGATCTAGAACAAATAGAATCCAAAACATAGATCTAGAACACAGAATCAAAAACATAGATCTAGAACACAGAATCAAAAACATAGATCTAGAACACATAGAATCAAATACATAGATCTAGAACACATAGAATCAAAAACATAGATCTAGAACACATAGAATCAAAAACATAGATCTAGAACACATAGCGCTTCTTAAACGATTGACTTGTACAGTAAGGTACAGTACAGTACAGTAGGGTACAGTACGGTACAGTAAGGTCAGTAGACTACACACACACACACACACACACACACACACACACACACACACACACACACACACACACACACACACACACACACACACACACACACCACCGCTCACTTCAAACTTGGTTTGATTTTTATTTCTCCAACCACCTCCCATCAGCAGTGCAGTTTACAATGAATTCAAGTTGCAATAATAAGACTGGCCAAAAATACAAAAAGTAGAGCAATGCTGAGAAATAAATAAATACACTAATAAAACAAACCCAACAGGCTAAGAGCTCCCTTCAGGTAACCCCTTAATCACAGTAAGACCCTGTAGCTCTCCCTCAGGGATGTTAACAGTGTGTTTGCCCCCATCAGACTAACTTGACTGTCTCTGCAGCCTCCCTTAAATAAGGAGTGGACCCTACCACAGGACAGTTCCCATTAGTAAACATACTTCCAGAGGAAGCAGAGTTGAAAAAGGTTTTGACTACGGAAATGGTTTGTTCATCCAATTTGAAAGTGCTATCCATAATTATACCTAGGTTTTTGGCAGATGCGGATGTTGGAATTAAGGGTGTCCGAGGTATTGTAAGGTGGGGCCAGGTGTTGATCAAAGATAATTATTTAGTTTTTTGTTTTCATTTAGGTTTAAAAATCTGGCATCCATCCAGGTTATCATGTTATGTAAGCAGTTGAGTAATGATTGAAATGAGTTGTTGAATTGGCTATGAGGGGCAGGTATACAGTAATTGCGAGTGGATGTGACTGGATCTGGGGCAGTATAATTATGTAAAATTATAGTTAATAAAGTCAATACAGAGACTTAGGGAGGGGACAATAGCAGGTACATCATGTGTGGATTTGTGAGAGAATTAAAAAAGTTAAAAAGCACCTGTGTGTTATTGACTAAATTGGAGATTTATTGAGTTTTGGCCATTTTTACTGCTCTCTCGTAATCGGAGAGACTGTTGCGAAATATATCCAAGGAGACATGAAGATGGTCCTTACGCCATTTCCTCACCGCACACCTACACGTGCCGTGTGCCTAGAAGCACGGGTGGAGTGGTTTAACCACAGCGGCATAGCTCAGGGGTAGAGAAACCGTTATTAGAGCACGAAGGGTTCCCGAAGGGTTCCCAGTTCGAATCCGGGCTCCCCCTGAGTTAATGTCGAAGGGTCCTTGGGCAAGACTCTGAACCCCACATTGCTCCCGGTGAGCTAGTTGGTGCCTTGCATGGTTTAATTCCTCTGCCACCGGTGTATGAATGTGTGCGTGAATGGGTGAATGTAATGCACAATCTCTGTAAAGCGCTTTGGATAAAAGCGCTATATAAATGCACCATAAAAGGCAGGAAGGGCTTTGGTGCGCCTTTACCCGAGAGGCGCGACAAAGTCCAGTATTTCAGTGCAAGTGGAGTTAAACATAGTGAGGAGTGTTTCGGCGCTGGGAGTGCAGGTTGAGTCCAGCATGAATCAAAGAGTCACTGAAACTGAGGGAAAACGATGATGCAGTTTAGGGGTTAGATAGATACCTTTATTGTCCCAAGGGGGAAAATCAGTCGCCCAGAGGCAGCACAGCAGTTTATTTATTTTTTTTTAATTTTTTATCCCACGATTTTTGTAACCCATTTTTTCACCCGGTGCCAATTGCCTAAGCTGTAATCCTGGGCTCTGCTCTCCCTCTGCCAACCTGGGGAGGGCCCCGAACTGAGCTCATGCTTCCTTCAATGCATGAGGAGTGAGCAGGCCGCTTCTTATCACCTGACAGGGGGAGCTTCCCCGGTTGGACGTAGCGCGTGGAAGGAACACGTTATTCCAACCAGTTCCATTCCCCTCCATCAGGCGCCCCGGCTGGCCAGGGGGAGGCTTTATAGAGACCAGGATTACTGCATGTTTTTGTGAGGGTATCTACCCTAGGAGACACGGGGAGAACATGCAAACTCCACACAGAAAGGCCCTTTTGCCAACCCCACCTAGGGTGTGGGCACTGATGACGCGGAGGAGGGAACACGCCCCCAGCACCCACAGTGTCCCCCGGCGGGAATCGAACCCAGGACCTTCTAGCTGTGAGGCGACAGCACTACTGACTGCGCCACCGTGCCCCGCCGTGCCCCGTGCCCCACAGCAGTTTAAGGATAACAAAGTTACAGAGAGGTAAGAAAAAGAAAAAAGTACTGTTGTGTAGGCCTACAGTCAAAAAGAGCAAGGCACAATAAAAGAAGAATTTATATTGCGTGTGAGGCGAACAAGACGACTAGATTTATTTAGAGAGCAGGGAGTTGAGGTAGTGAATATTATGGGGAAATGGACGGAAATGCACAGGGAGGAGAAAACATAATTTACCATAACGGTTATGCCATGCGACAGTCCAGTGTGTGTCCCTCTTCATGAGTAGCGCCAGTTGCGTCAATGAGGCGTAAAAAGTCACAGCACAAATGGACGTTCAAATCTTCCCCCAATTAATATATTGTCATATTTGACCATGATTCCAGATAGAAAATCTCCCAAATCATTGATACAGTGCTTATTGTCTTGGGGGCAATAAACCAGCGCACATGGATTAGGAGAGGACAAATTAATTTCAAATAGCTGACACTCAAAGAGGCAGAAACTAGTCTCAGGTGTGATTAACTGGCACTGGATATTTGAGTTGCCAGTATAAACTGAAACCAGGCCTCTGCCAGTGCTGGAGGTCCTGGGTGAGCTAAACAATGAGCATTGGGGTGGGGGGAGGAGATCAGATAATGATGTACAGTCACCAGGAGTAACCCAGGTTTCGGTCAGAAGGAGGAAGTCAAGATCGCTTGGGATGATGAGACCACTGTGTGCAGGGCCTATAGAGCTTGTGTTAAAGAGGGCCATTCGAAAGTTGGAAAAGGTCATTTGCACCCGAGCGGTGCAAACTAATTCCTGCAGTTGTATACTGACAGTATTAAAATCCACAGTCGTATACTGTACGGCTGTGGCGGGCGGTCAGGGCCAGCAAGGCCTTCTCTGCTGGCCCTGCACTTGCTGAAAAAGAAAATTATAATTCATAATATATATTTATTTTTCTACAATCATATTGTATTTATTTTGCTGCCATCAGGGACGTGCTGGCCATTGGGAAAAGCGGGACAACTCCCGAACGGCCGGTTCATTCCCGGCCGGCCATTAGGAAAAAAAATAATAATAAAATGTCGGCCTTCGTTCCATTTTGGGGGCTGTGCGGCCAACAAAGTAAATCGTCACTGTCGGGCAGAAACCTTGTATCTCCAAGTTTCAAATTTATACCTTTTTTCGCAAAGCAAAGCCCTGCTTCATCATACAAGGCTGTTGCACAAAAGTAGTGAAAACAGCAGATCTACAGGCACACAACGCCTCGCGGTGCGAGGCGTTGTGTGCTTGTAGATCGGCTGTTTTCACTAGTTTAAATCGTTTTTAAAATGATAAATACAAAACAAACAGGTTTTTGACATACAGTATAAGGTTTCCACCCGACAACGACGAAATATAAGGGCCTCTCCAACTCTTTTTCCTGGGCTGAATCAGGGGCCCAGCACGTCCCTGGCTGCCATAACTCACTCAGTGAGGCTGGTCTCTGCTTCCACTTCCTGGAGGTCTAAAGACACAGCTTGTTTTTTTTTTAACCAATCAGGTTTTTTTGTTGTGTTGTCTCCAGGTAGAACTCTCCACTTTGAGCCTTCAGAAATCAAGCCTCTGTACAAATTAATGGGGCTGATATTTAGATTGTCAGGTTCTTTAACTAATCAGATCTCGAGTTTGCCATGCTGGGCGTATTTTTACAGGTAGCAGAGTATTCTAACTGGCCCTGGTGAGGTTACTTTGCTTGCCTCAGAAACCCAGGCTTTTATTTTGACGTTGCTAAAATCCCATAGCCCGACAGTCTATAGATCCCATCCCTGCAAAGAATTGTCCAATCAGAAGGCAACCTCCCATAGCAACCTCCTCATACAAAGTTGTTTCTTGTTTCACTTTCATTTCTTCCTTCTACTCACCTGATGAGTTCACACCATATTTTGGGTGAATCGTTCACTTTTTCATACAAGCGTGAAAATTGGTACACTTGTACAGTTTGGGCCCCTGAACATTTTCAGATATGGAGCCATCGCAAAAACGCCCCCTGGTGGCCATGGTGGCCATTTTAATTTCCGCCATTACCATTGAATGTATTTTTCATCATAACTCCTGAATCGAACAAGATAATACAGAATATGTGACGTCTACACCTATGTTTTGATGGTCAAGGATTCCATTGATATCATGTATAACATCATAACATGTTCAGGTGAATAGTTAATAGTCAATTCAGTGATGTTGTGAGGTAGTCCCGTGGCTTTGTCCAATTCTTTTTCACTTTTTTATAAAATTACGAAACTTGGTACACTTGAACAGTTTGGGGCCCTGAACATTTTCAGATATGGAGCCATCGCAAAAACACCCCCTGGTGGCCATGGCAGCCATTTTAATTTCCGCCATTACTAATTAATTTATTTTGCATCATAACTCCTGAACCAAGCATGATAATACAGAATATGTGATGTCTACACCTATGTTTTGATGGTCAAGGATTCCATTGATATCTAACTGTCCAGGTGAATAGTTAATTGCCAATTCAGTGATGTTGTAAGGTAGTACGATGGTTTTGTCCAATTTATTTTTACTTTTTCATAAAAGTATGACATTTGGTACACTTGTACAGTTTGGGACACTGAACATTGTCAGATATGGAGCCATCGCAAAATCGCCCACTGGTGGCCATGGCGGCCATTCTAATATCCGTCATGGCGGCTATTTTAATATCCGCCATAACCAAATAATGGGGGCACGGTGGCACAGTCGGTAGCGCTGTCGCCTCACAGCTAGAAGGTCCTGGGTTCGATTCCTGCTGGGGGAAGCTGTGGGCTTCCAGTCTTCAGTACCCACACCCTAGGTGGGGTTGGCAAAAGGGCCTTTCTGTGTGCAGTTAGCATGTTCTCCCCGTCTCTCCTACGGTAGATACCCTCACAACATGCAGTAATCCTGGTCTCTATAATGCCTCCCCCTGACCAGCCTGATGGAGGGGAAAAGGAACTGGTTGGAATAACGTGTTCCTTCCATGCGCTACGTCCAACCAGGGAAGTTCCCCCCGTCAGCTGAAAAGAAACGGCCTGTTCACTCCTCATGCACTGAAGGAAGCATGAGCTCAGTTCAGGGCTCTCCCCAGGTTGGCAGAGGGAGAGCAGAGCCCAGGATTACAGCTTAGGCAATTGGCACTGGGTGAAAAGATGGGTTGCAAAAATTTGAAAATATAACTAAATAATGAATTTTGTGTCTAATTTCCTAAACCATACATCATAATACAGAATATGTGATGTCTACACCTATGTTATGATGGTCAAGTATTCCATTGATAACGTGTACAACATCATAAACTGTTCAGGTGAATGGTTATTTATTAGTCAATTCAGTGATATAGTGAGGATTGCAATGAAATAGATGAGATAATTACATTTCAAGCATATTTCATGTCATCCCACATCCTGATTTACTGTTATGATGGTGTCCACAATAAGTATTTATTTTTGGTTGACTCATCTCAGTGCTTTTTTGTGAAGATCTGTCATCTGCTGAACCCCTTCATGAAGCAAGTACCTTCCTGCCAAACTGCACAAAAGAATGCATGTTACCAATGATATGGTATGTCATAGCATAGCCTTTGCTGAGCTGGTTTACTATATTGAGAATGTCTGTGCAAATGAAGTAATGAAGTATGTCTTTAGTTTTAATTAAGCTGTACTCCTGCCACCTAGATCAACTGAGCTTGGAACAGCAGGGATGTGAAATATTGAAAATAGCAGACACACCGCTCTGCTATTTTGCTTGATACCACACTGAACTAATCAAGTCAATAGTGGTGTAACGGCATAGCTTTCTACACAGAGAGGGAAATTCTTTCAACATAAGATGCTGCATTCAAGTTCAGGAGAGTTTGGAAAAGACAATTCTCTTGAATGCTGCCTTCAGGTATGGCATGGAAAGAGGGCAATTGCATTTCTCCATAGTAAAAACTGCATTCATGGTCTGGAGAGGGCACGTTTTACAGACAAACAAAACAGCAGGGGCTCAAGCCCCCTTTGATGTCTATGTCTGCCTGAGGAACAGACATCAAGGGTTAACTCCACACATTTAAAGAATAGGGTTAGGGTTAGGAAAATCAACCAGCAGAACTCATCTCCTGGGCAGCCTTTCATGCCAATAAGCTGCAACCAAAATAACTCACCCCTGCCATCTCATGAAAAGGCCCTTAACTGTGAACTAAACATGATCTGCACCTGGCTCAAAGACAACAGACTCTCAATTCACCTAGGTAAAACTGAATGTATCCTCTTTGGATCTAGTCAGAAACTTAGCCTAGTTGAGAACTTCACAATTAAAGTAGGTGACACTGTGATAGAAAGAAAAAAACACATCTGCTACCTGGGTTGCATCCTGGAGGCTAACCTATCCAGAGAAAAAATTACTACCAAGGTAATCAAAAAATCAACCAACAAATTTGTTTCTTGCAAAGGGTTGCCCCGCTGATCAATATTAAATCTCGAAAGACACTAGGAGGTTCTCTTATTGGGCCCCTCATTTATTACGGAGTCCTTGTCTGGTATCGCGACGCCCCAGCTGCCTTAAAGTTAAAGCTCCAAACAGCCCAGAACAAACTAGGGTTGTGCTTGGTCTTCCACCTCAGACCCACCTTACCGATCATCACCACGAAAGCGTGGGGTGGCTCGTTCTCCTGCTATACCATCAGTGGAACGCCCTTCCACAAGCCTTAAAGGAGAGCAAATCCCTAGCCTCCTTCAAAATTGGTATGAAAAGTCACCTTCAGACAGCTGCTACCCGTGACTTGTAAATAGACTAAGCCCCCATGCCCCCCCCCCCCCCCTTTTCTTTTTTTTCTGCCTTTGTATTTGATGTTATGCTTTTGAAACTGATATTATCCTAGATAAAGTACTATGTTCTATCCGTCTGTCTTTCAATGTTATATGAGATACTTAAAGTGTGGTTTCTGTGGAAATAAGCCTCGGCTTTCTAGGATCTCCTTTTAGTTGACCTTGTACCAGTGATTTGTACTGTCATGAAACTATACTTTTTTCTATTGCAAACTTCTAATAAATTCTTCAATCAATCAAAGCTCTCCTTCCCCTATTCCCTGATGACTCAAAATCAGTGGCCATGATTCATCATGCAATGAATGTCATCAATCAAGGAGTACAGAGGGTACATCCAGGACAAGTACAGTACCTGTTGTGACTATGGACCAACCTCTGCACAATTTAGCCAAACAAATACAGCCCCTTTCACATGGAGAAGGAGAAGATCATGTTGTGATTGTCTTAAGACTGCATATTGAGATGGTGGCTCTCAAGATACTGGGGGACTGGCTAGAAGTGGTTGGATGGAAGGGTTCCAAATGAACATAGCGAGTTGCAGAGTCCTTTCTGAAAGCTTCAACCAAAAGAAAGACACTAATAAGTAACAACAGTAAATTAGGCCCCAGCTAGCGGGATGGCATGAAATATGCTTGAAATTTAATTCCGCATAACCTCATCTATTTCATGCAATCCTCACTGAATTGACTATTAACTATTCAAATGAACAGTTTATGATGTTGTACGCATTATCAATGGAATCCTTGGCCATCAAAACAGGTGTAGACATTACCTATTCTGTATTATCATGTCAGGAGTTATGATGCAAAATACATTAATTGGTAATGGTGGAAATTAAAATGGCCCAATTGGCCACCAGGGGGAGATTTTTCGATGGCTCCATATCTGAAAATGTTCAGGGCCCCAAACTGTACAAGTGTACCAAATTTCACGCTTTTATGAAAAAGTGAAAAATGTTTGGACAAAACCACGGGACTACCTCACAACATCACTGAATTGACAATATAATTATTCACCCGAACAGTTTATGACGTTTTACATGATATCAATGAAATCCTTGACCATCAAAACATAGGTGTAGACATCACCTATTCTGTAGTATCATGTTTGGTTCAGGAGTTATGTTGCAAAATACATTAATTGGTAATGGTGGAAATTAAAATGGCCGCCATGGCCACCAGGGGGCGTTTTTGCGATGGCTCCATATCTGAAAATGTTCAGGGGCCCAAACTGTACAAGTGTACCAAATTTCACGCTTGTATGAAAAAGTGAACGATTTTCGTCTCAATCCTACGGACTGAAACAGATTTGGTTGTGGATTTACTGGACAATTTGGCTAACCTTTTTCGAGTAGGATGTTTTGGGAAAAGGACGCATGAGCAGCCATGGTGAGTTTCTAGTTTATAGCCTATTATTTTGTACTCGCTATGATTGGTCGTTTTATTGGCTATATTGTTGTTGGTGCAGCCTGTGTGTGTGACCGAGTCGCAAGTTCAGTGGCTGACTGCGCTGGTGTGTGTGTGTGTGTGTGTGTGTGTGTGTGTGTGTGTGTGTGTGTGTGTGTGTGTATGTGTGTTTGTGTGCCTGCGTGCGTGCATGCATGCGTGCGTGCGCTGCAGTGTGTAACTCAGTCAGTCGAGTGTCTTCCACATATCTGTTGGATGCTTTTGTGTTGTTGTAGGCTTTAAGAAAATATGACTGGCTGTGACTGTGACTTCAGTGGGTTATTGTTTTAATTTGGGCTATGCTTGTGCAGCAGGCAGCAATGTCATGCAACTGTGCAATATCGGCAGATTGTGGTGGATTTCTGCAATCATGTGGGCTACTCAGTACTCACATCTCTGCAATATACTGTATTTTAAATGTAACTCTTAAATGTATTAAGCTTTGTGTTGAATCAGGTTATTCCACTCTGTGTTGTTGATGTTGCCTGGTTGTCGAATGGCACTGTATAATAACGTGACTTTGTGCACAATTCTAAACCTTGAACTTGGGAGGATTGATTTCTATTGAAGGCCTTGGTATAAAATGCACCGCCCGCCACATACTGTATTATATCAATACACTATCCTACTGTTCGGATTTTGCTGTACATTTGCAGCATGGGTTTACAGTAATATTCATGATCATGGCAAATCATCATGTAGGCCTACAATAAATGTATGAGCATGAATGCAATTAATTTTCCTGTAATTATTTCCCTCTAGATTGGAGTCTTTCGTGGTGTCTGATGGTGAGAGATGGCACAATGTGGCAGAGAGACATTTGGCCATGACAGCCTGGAGAAGTGGAAATACCTGTCTTCAGGGGGCTTTGGAGTGGTCTATAAGGCCAAACACAAGGACCTGGGCATCAAAGTGGTCATTAAGCTGCTTGATGCTCATGATGGGTACGATGACAATGATCATAAATATAAATAAAAGTTGGCTCGTGGAGATATTCATCAATCATGTTGATTTACATGAATCACTTATTTCACAATCTTCAGTTTTATGTAACTGGTTTTACTCTGGCTGTCTCTTTCCTCCTATCTTGCAGCTCTGGTACCTTGTATGCTGGCCTGTGTCGAGAGGCTGATTACATGGCAGCTGCCGACCAACAGTACGTCCCCAGAATCTATGGAATGTACGAGGGTCGTGTCCCTGGCCATGGTTCTAAAAAGAGACATGGTATAGTGATGGAGCTGATGGAGAGAGGCTCCCTGCAGTCCTTTCTGCAGACCCTGTCTAAACCTCCACCCTGGCCCCTGGCTTTCCGTCTGGCCCACCAGGTGGCGCTGGCCATGGACTTCCTCCACAGTAAGAGGGACCTTGTGCACATGGACCTGAAACCAGCCAATATCCTACTGGATGCCAACTTCAATGCCAAGGTTTGTATACTGTATATCCATGCATTTCACCTACAATTTGGGGGGTGGGGTTAATATTTAAAAAATAAAAAAATAGGGAAAGTAAAGGGTGCACAGAGTAACATATGAACATGAAGGGAGCAAAGTTTGAAGTAAAGTGTTACAGTTGATAGTTCAACAGTCTGATGGTAGCCTGGAGGAAGTTAATTCATAAAATGCTCTTTTGTCCTGTTTCTATCAACAGATAGCAGACTTTGGCTTGACTACGGTGTCCAACAGTGTTAAGTCGACCATAGGTGAAAACAAAGGAGGCACCGCCGCCTACACCCCCCCTGAGGCTTTTGGAGATACATACCGTCGTGTTCGATCCTATGATGTCTACAGGTGAACTCTAGAAGGAATGCTGTTGATACAGAGTCATCAAATACATGTTACTGAGTGAAAACCTTTTCAACCTTTTTTTATGCTTTCCCCCTTTTTATTAGCTACGGTATACTGCTCTGGACTATTCTTACTGGAGAGAGTCCTTATCCAGGTAAATGATTCACTCGCTCGCTCGCACACACGCACGCGCACGCGCACGCACACACACACACACACACACACACACACACACACACACACACACACACACACACACACACACATGCATGTATGCACACCATATCAACCACAAACACGTTTCCTGTATTTTATGTAGGGGTGGATCGTGCCAGGTTGGAATTCAGGGTTAAAATGGGAGACAGACCCAATCTTCACAAAATAGATGTCCAGAAAGCAGCTGGATTAGAAGATCTGGTTGACCTCATGAAGAGATGCTGGGACCCTGAGCCCTATAAGAGGCCTTCGTTTGGAGGTAAATCTACCTTTGTAGTCAGATATACTCTTATATTACTTATTATTCATAATACTTATTTCAAGTTGTTAAATATACAAAACATGGCCAAAATGTACTTCCATAAAGAGAGCTCAAGTTGAAAAGAATGTATTTATAATGATCAATAATTAAAGTTGACAGCTGTCAGTCATAGTCTCTATTATTGCTGTAGCATTGTGGTTATAGCGTCATGCTTTTATAACTGAACAGGGCCATAATCGCCTGTAGAAATAATGAAACAGTGGAAATGTCTTCCTTGTTGAAATTTCACAAAAGCTTCATTTTGAGCAAACAGCATATGGGAGAAATGTAGGCTATTATAGTGGCCAATCTATATCTAAATTATATTTAAAGTACCAGTAATTCCAAATTATACTTTAGACATACAGTATCTGCTTTGCCCAATAGAGCATCGCAAGTGGTTTCCTGGTGCCACTTAATATTCCCCATACATTTTTGCCATAGAATTTTACAAAAATATTTATAACAATTATGTTAAGCCTAGAACCAAGCCATTATTAGGCCTGGGGCCAATTATGATATCTTCACAAATTAGTACAACCCAAGGTGACCGTACATCTTTTACATTTTTGACTTCCTACATGTCTCTAGTTTACATTTTGGTATGATAACCCTTTCTGAGACCCAGCTTAATTGATGTTATCACCCGCTAGAGTCAGTCTCCCATCGACTTTCTATACAGGAGGAAAATACCCAGAAAACATTTTTTTTTCTGGGTATTTAAGTAGGATGTGAGGGGCCTAACTAGGGGTTTGTCATGATGCTGAATCCATTGCAAGCATTTGTTTTGCACAAAAAACTTTCCTTGGGCTACAAATGGCCCCAGAAAACGCCCACGAAACTGATGAAACTGATGAAAAGTGATGACTCATCACTTTTCATCACTAAACCATTGTTTTCTGGGGCCATTTATAGCCCAAGGAATGTTTTTGTGGAAAAAAAAGAAAAAAAATGTTTTCTGGGTATTTTCCTCATGTATAGAAAGTCGATGGGAGACCGACTCTAGCGGCTGATAACATCAATTAAGCTGGGTCTCAGAAAGGGTTATCATACCAAAATGTAAACTAGAGACATGTAGGAAGTCAAAAATGTAAAAAATGTACGGTCACCTTGGGTGGTACCAATTTGTGAAGATATCAGAATTGGCCCCAGGCCTACATCCAGGATGGCAGTGAATCATGACCATACAACCTTTGTTTCTATGAAAAGAATATTTTGAAAATCGCTAAACAAAGGGTAGTTATTAAATGCAGTATATCAAATAAAGTAAAATTAAATATGTTTTCACATAGGATCAAGGGCTGTATTGTCATGATTCACTGCCATCCTGGATGGCTTGGTTCGAGGCTTAACATAATTGTTATAAATATTTTTGTAAAAGTCTATGGCGAAAGTTTATGGGGAATATTAAGTGGCACCAGGAAACCACTTCTTCTGCGACGCTCTATATTGATACATGTAATGTATGTAATAAATGTAAAATATAGACCACATTGTACCTTAGTTACATGTAATACATGCTGGTGATCTATCAAATTAGCTTTTGCTTTGAGCATTAAATGGTGGTTTTCATTTCAGAATGCGTTGAGGTGAGCCGTCGTGTTTTTTCAAGACATGAGGAGGGAATCGATACTGCTGTCTGTGACATCTCCAAACAGCTGGTAGGTACTTTACTTTTTCTAGCATTCCTAAATGAACAAAACTCTATCAATACTGCAATGTAGAAACACACTGGTTGGGCACTGTCACACCACACTTTTATTCTACCTATTCTACCTAAATGTTACTTTTAGCAGCATGCCTATTTTGGCCTCCCTGCTGATGTGTATTGTTGTCCTTTTCTCTCCTTCTCTTCAGGCTAAGAAGACCAACCCCAAAGACCCCAAGGAGGAAGGTTCTGGTTCTGATTCTGATTCTGACGGTACAAAGACAATCAGTACTGACATCTCCTTTATGTGGGTGGTGGTGCGATGTAGGTGTGAGGGCCGCATAGTAAAGTGGTTCTCAACCTTTCCAGGCGGTAACCCCGTAATATAATCATATTTGAACTAGGGACCGCCCACCCTGACAAGCACTTATTACCAAACCCAAAGACCTGAAGAATCTAGAAGGTACTGTACAGAGACTGATAACAACATAACCTTTGATTTAAAGACTCTGGTGTAACATCACACTGTTACAATACAAGGTTATAATACAAGGTGATAACGGCATCTATTATTGCTTTAGCATTGTGCTTATAGCTTAATGCTTTTATGCTTTGAACATTCTTCAGGCTCCACCTTAGCTCATAGCAGTTAGCATAATAGTTGCCTACCCTCGATGACCATACAGGCTTATGCAAAGGTAAAATGTAATTTAGATAGCATTTTTATATAGACTGACTGTGTTTAGCTATAGCTACAGATTATTGATGTTTTAGATTTTATTGAAAAGGTCCTTGGTTTACCTACGTTTTAAGAGTACTACCTCTATGCATTTGATGTATTACCTTGTGCTGGATTAAGAGCATCTGATAAATGCCTGTATTGTAAATTGTAATTGTAAATGGTGGTTTTCATTTCAGAATCCGTTGATGGGACAAGTGGTTATTTTTCAAGACATGAGGATGGAATCGATGCTGCTGTCTCTGACATCTCCAAACAGCTGGTAGGTACTTTAATTTGTCTATCAGCGTATTCATCATTCCTAATCTAACAAAACTCAATGGACACTCTTTTCTGCCTCCATAAAAAATAAAGTCAACTGCAAAACTTGTCTGCAACGACTAGAAATACTCCATGGCAGTTGTAAGCCTCTGCCAACCGGCTGTATTTACATCTGTCTGTTTCACATTCATATAATTTCTATCCTCTTTAGTAAAAGTATCAATACTGCAATATAGAAACACTCTGTTAGGCCACGGTCACACTGCACTTTTATTCTACCTGTCCGGAATGTAGGGCTCAAGTGGTTAATGTTGATTTTGTAATAATAATCAAAAGAAACTAAAGTTTTCAAATTATTGTAATGGCGTAAGATTAAGCCTACATAATTTGCCTCTTGATATGTAATGGAGTAGAAGTAAAAGTATTGACAATTGGAAATGGAAAGTAAAGTAAAAGTACCTCAACATTTTACTTAATCATACCCTGCCAAAAATAATAAAAACGTCTTTTTAACTATGGACCTCCCTGCCAGACGTCTTCTGGAAAAAAAAAAAAAAAATGGACCTCCAACAGTGTACTAGCCATGATCGCGATCGCGAAATTGCATGTTTAACCCCCATACCAACCCCATCTTTCAAACATGGCAGCCATGTTTGTTTACATTTGAAGAAAACATAAGGGCTGCCTTCTCCTGAATGCCTGAACGGATTTCCAAGCGGATTTTTTTGTTTGAAAGCTGTGAAAAGCATGCACATGCATAGTGCATGATCTGTGCACGAATGTGTGCACCAGCGTGCACACTATTTTTTTAACCCTTTGTTGGCGAACCGGCAATATCAGAGGTCCCACTTTAAATATGGCACTGAAGAAGTTAAAGTAGGACTGTCACCTAAATATTTCACTTTCAAAAACACCTTTGGTAATTTTATCGTCTAATCAGGCTTTTATGAACACCCTAAAATATTTAGATATTTGATGTAAATGTCATCAGGCCCTCTAGGCCCAGGTCCTCTCCCCATACACACCAATTGTAACTTCAAACTCCATTTTAACCATGATAGATTCAATAAAAAACACCCATTATTTTTTCTGTTGACTCATACTACCCTCCTAATACGTGAGCAGGCCGTGTTTTTTTCGATACTTTTTTCCATTAATTTTTAAGAATAAATATATATTTTTTTAATGAATCTATCATGGTTAAAATGGAGTTTGAAGTTACAATGGGTGTGTATGGGGAGAAGCCCTGGAGGAGGAGGGCTTGATAACATTTACATAAATATCTAAATATTGAATCAAGCAAATTAAAAACCGTCCAGGGTGTTCATAAAAGCCTGATTAGACAATAAAAGGACCAAAAGTTTTTTTGAAAGTGGAATATCCTTTTAAAATATAAGTTAATATTTTTATGATGTCAATGTGGGAATGCGCAATAAGCCAATCAAATTAATTTATTGACTGTACTTGACTGTATGTCTGTACAATGTACATTCTCTTCCCATCGCCCGCAGCACCGCTCTCGCAGTCACAGCCCTCAGAAAGCAACTTCTCTGCTCCCACAGGGCTACTGGGCTAGCACTAAAGCTAAAGCTAAAGACACAAATTTATATATACATCTGTGCATATAAAAAATATATTTCCACCCAAATCTGGTTGTTACTTCACCATTGTTCATGAGAATATGTTTTTTTATGTTTAATTGTTGAAATAACGAAAACGCTAAAATTCACCTAGGGGGGATTGCCTCTCGCCGGGAAGCAGGGCTCTAAAAGCGGGGGAATTTCCACCTTTTTCCGCCCCTTTTCCCCCCCGCCCCTTTGTCCTCACTCGCACACGCTTGTCGCCTCGCACAGCCACACACACACACGCACACACACACACACACACACACACTCACACAATTGCGTCATCACACTACCGGCCAATCACAGCGAGGGTTATACACTGCCGGCCAATCACAGCGCAGAACATACACTGCCGGGCTCTCTGGTGGGTTTAGGAAACACGCCTTCAGGAAGTACACTGCAGTGTTTACACTGGAGGAGTCTAGCATGTAACTCACCAACCGCCGCTCGTAGAAGGACACGGGAGACCTCATTGAAAGCGTCTCGGCGAGGCGAGGCGGACGCGGTGGTCTGACGGCCCGGTCCGCGAGCGAAAAACGGACGAAACAAGCAAACGCGACCGCGGTTTGCTATACTGCTACAGACCACCAGTTGAGCAACTTACACAGTATAGCTTTATGCCACGGTGGTCACTGGTCCCCATTCTGACATCACGGCTGGCTGTGAGCGCTGGTTAATCGCGTTAGAATGCGTTCTCCATAACGTTAATAGTTTCAATATAAGGAACGATGTTGGGGGTAAGTAAGTGATTTGAAGAAGGATATATATTGATGAAATGGAAACGCTGTGTTTATCTGCATTTCTCCAGACCAGAGGCTGTCTATCTGTCTACTTCTCTTCCCCGGCCCGGGGAGTGTTATTGACAACATGTTGTAACATTAGATGAAATGGCCACACCTAATTAACTTATTATTGACAAGGCAACAATCTGACGTGTGTTGAGCATATTCTAGTCCGTTATTTCAGTAATGTTCAACATTAAGTTACTGTGGAACACCTTGCCTTCATTAGCATAATAAGACCTACAGCATAATGTACTAATGTATGGTATGAATAAGTGTAAATGTTTTAATGTTATATTTTGCACCGTACTTATTTGGCCTCCCTGTTGATTTGTATTGTTGTCCTCTGCCCTCCTTCTCTCCAGACTAAGGAGACCAACCCCAAAGACCCCAAGGATCTGGAAGGTAAGAGACATTACAAACTAGTCCTGCTGCCCGGGGTACTGTATATGAGGGATTGAATGTAGGAGTCACAGAAGTAATGTTGGAGTGGCCGTTGGGCATATCTTTATGCCCATATATGGTGTTCCATGTTGGAGTGCCTGTTGAGCAGATCTTTATGCCCATACAGTACATGGTGTTCTGTGTCCAGGCCAGTCTGTGATGACTATGGCGTATCTCCAAATTTGGGCACTGTTTAGTATCAGTGATGTCACAGCATGCGGCTGTTACCTAGGTGGCAACACTGTTTAGTATCAGTGATGTCAGCATGCAGATCAGCCGGCGGACAGACATTTGCTAAATTAATAGTTAGATGTGGGTAACGCTGTGGCAGTCCACTCTCTATTATATTATGATGATATATACATTTATGCTCTGTAGGTTACGGTACATGCTCTGTTGCGACAACTCATGGTCTGTGTTGTCATGGCATCAGGCACTAACAAATCAGTCAGCTCCATATGGGCACAAAAGTATGCCCATGCATGGGCCTATACTGATGACAGGGATCTCCATATATGGGCATAACTGATTTACAAGTACTGACAGATACTGAGATATCCATATATGGGTGGCAGTGTGACGTAGGTGTGAGGGCCGTAGCGCAGTGGTTCCTTCACTTATACATATTGTGATGTCATGTGAAGCATGACCAATTATGTCTGATATGTCCAATCAGAAAAGAGGCAGAAAAAGTGCATTGAACACAATGGACTTTGGGGTTACAGGAGAGTTAACTGAAAACAGGCTTACCCAAGGTGAAATATAAATTTACAGAAGATACTAGAACAATAGTCATAGCATGTAGCAACCACATTAATATAACCTTTCATTTAAAGACTGTGGTGTAACATCACATGGTAATAATACAAGGTGATAACGACATCAATTATGTCTTTAACGTTGTGCTTATAGCGTGTTAGCGATGTTTCCATAATCTCCCTGGGGGACTGGAGCTGCTTCCCCAGGTCGACCCTCATGGTCCACTCATTGCCCGGTGAGAGGAGTCTTACTGTATCTCCCTGGCAGGAGGGTTTGATTCTCTCTCTCCAGCCCTAGCAAACTGGATGAGAAGTCTGCCTGGAGTGGAAGGTCTACTGTTTGCCTCCTGTCTGCATGCCTCTGTCACCTTTGCCAGCCATTGATGCAGCATGATGCATCATATGATGCAAAATGCATCACAAGTCATGCTGAAATACTAAAATATCTCAAAACACAGATTGAACACAAAAAAATAACTCTTGTATTGTATTGATCATGTCCCAAACAACAATAAAATAAGATCTGGTTGTCCCAGAGGGGAAGTGGGCCTTTAAAGGATGTTTAATGTCCTGACACCATCCATTAAAGGATACAGTATGTATCACCGGTAGGGATGGAGCTCGATACAAACTCAACAACAAATGCATCGAGTACCCAGTATCAATAAGCTTTGGGCCCATGACGACGTCATGTTTAAACAATCAAGACAAGAGGCGATCAAGAAATGATTACAGTACTATTCCTAATATAAGCCATGTAACACTTATTGCACACTAATGAATGATTGTTTTAATGATATTTAATGATAATATTTGTTACAACAATACAATACTCACAACAATTGGCCAATAATAAAAGATACCAGTTCTCTTCCGAATTGGTCTCATGTCTTTCCACAAAATATTAGAAAACACTCAATAGTGGTCTGGATAAATAAGCAGGATAGATAAGGAGCTCATTATCAATAAAAAATTAACAAGGTCCATCCCTAATCACTGGTTTCTTTCAAAAATGTTCTGACTGACCATTTCTCTTTCACTCATCTCTCCATCCAACCCTGCAACAGATGCCGTCGCTCTGTGCGACTATGAGGCCCAACACGACAAAGACCTGGGAATCAAGAAGGGAGACAAACTCAGAATCTTAAACAAGTGAGTCTATTGCTGTCCCTTTTGACTGGATCCTATGTTATGTTTACTATATACCATCTATTGTGATGTAGACATGACATCATGTACATGATTGAATAGGATTGGTTTATATTGATGATGTATATTGTGAATGTTAACCTAGTGATTGTGAATGCTAACTTGTCGATGCTGATAAATGCTGACTTGGTGATTGTGAATACTAAACTGCTAGTGTTGAATTTGGCTAATTTATGGTTAGAACAGCTAGCCATTGATTGATCATGGCCACACACACACACACACACACACACACACACACACACACACACACACACACACACACACACACACACACACACACATATATTAACCACATTTATATGTAATGTGTGTAATAATAAAGATATTATTTAATATCTTCAATTTAAAAGGGAAAAGCATTTATGATTGCCAGACCCATGAAATGGGTAGGCCTACATAAGCAAATGTCGGTCTGTCCCTTTTCTATATAAAGGGTATATATGATGATGACATGATGACATGCCTACAAAAGGCATGATGTCATAAATGATGATGACAGACAGGGGGTCTGGCACAACCAGGTTGACCTGGTCTAGTTATTTAAAGAAAAGGAAGTCCACAATATATCATACTCCCTAAATATTTTCGCACCGCTCACTTCGCACTGGTGCGATTTTTTTTTTTTTTTTTTTTACTGAACCAACTGAGACCGGTGGTTAGTGAACACCTGGACCCCCTTCAGTTTGCCTACCAGGCTGACATTGGGGTCGACGATGCCATCACCTATAGTACATGCTCCACAAGGCCTTCACCCACCTGGAAGATCTGGTAGTGGGAGAAATATGTGAAAAAGGTGTTCACTTCCGGCAGAAAGCGTGAAAATTTGCACCTCAAAAATTTACGGATCCAAGCACTTTCTCTAATTCACTTAACATACAGGGAAAAAAGACCCCCCAAAAATCTTCTTTAAATAGCATGTGAGGGGTCTATCTAGGGGGTTTTCATGATTCTGAATCCATTCCAAGCATTTGTTTTGCACAAAAAACATTCCTTGGGCTAGAAATGGACCCCACAAAATTACAGTTTAGTGATGAGTCATCACTTTTCACAGTTTTGTAGGGTCCATTTTTAGCCCAAGGAATGTTTTTCGTGCAAAACAAATGCTTGCAATGGATTCAGAATCATGAAAACCCCCTAGATAGACCTCACATGCTACTTAAAGAAGATTTTTTGGGGGGTCTTTTTTCCCTGTATGGTAAGTGAATTAGAGCCACCAGATCCCATGGGAAAAGTGCTTGGATCCGTCAATTTTTGAATTCGGCGCACAAAAATACCCCTAGGTGCAAATTTTCAAGCTTTCTGCCGGAAGTGAACACATTAGCCTATTTTTGTTTCATATTTCTCCCACTATGGGCTGCATGGACAAAATTGTGTTTTTTTTTTTTTTTTTACGACTTTGTGCTTTCAGCACTATCCAACCCCCTCTGCTTGTGGAGAAGCTTGCGCTGATGGGGGTGGACAAGGGCTTGGTGGCATGGATCACAGACTACCTTTAGGCAGACCACAGTATGTGAGGCTGCAGAGCTGTCGGTCTGATGTGCTGGTGAGCAATACGGGTGCCCCTCAGGGCACTGTGCTCTCACCTTTCCTGTTCACTTTCTACACATCGGACCTGTCATCTCTAAGACCTGTCATCTGCAGAAGTTCTCGGATGACACCGTGGTGGTCAGTCAGATCTTGGGCGACAACACGGCTGAGCACGATGGTGTGGTGAGGGACTTTGTGCAGTGAAGTGAGGCTAACCACCTCAGGCTCAACTCTAGCAAGACCAAGGAGATGTTGGAGGACTTCCGCACTTCCAAGAGAGTTCCCCAGGTGCCAAGCACCATATATGGAGAGGTGGTGGAGTTTGTGGACAACTACAAATTCCTAGGAGTGCACCTGAACATCTCACTGGACTGGATGCGATTCACAGTAAGGGGAAAAGCAGGCTGTTCTTCCTGATAAGTCTGAGATCGTTTGGCATGTGCAATAGGATGCTACAGATGTTCTACCAGTCTGTCATGGCGAGTGTTCTTTTTTTGTTGAAGCGGTGAAAGCCGCTTCCAATGAGTGGCTTTGTGTGTCCCACGCCCATATATGGTAATTTCAGTCCAGAATGAACAGGTTTTTTCAAAAACAAAATGTGTGTTTCATGTCCATATATGTGACTAGGTCTGGTACTTTGTTCCTTATGTCTGCATTGGTCATTTTTCTTTTTTGTACAGATTATCCAAGTACAGAATCTAAGCTTTCATATGATGTATCATTTGTTGGAATTGGAGCATATTTGAAGAAGTTATGGACATTTTAAACTTGTTGCACCATAAAACCCAAAGTGCTTAAAAAGCCATTTGAATGCCAGGAACATTTTGACACCTCTAGGTAGCCAGAAGTGGGTGTGACAATGGGAGGGACAATAGGTACTTACCTACACCCCTAAATCACTCCCCCCAAGTCAAACCACACCCACAGTGGTATAGCTGTCAACTTCAAATGTACTTTTATTTACTACAATTATTTAAAACTACTATTTAGTAGTAGACCTGTGGTAATATATTGTGCTATAGTGCTTGCAGCCATGTCAGAAATAGTGGCCAGTGGTCTTTTCTACCTCCTCCCCTCCTTATATGCTCATCCTGTCATTTTCTTTTCTTTCTAGTTTTTATTTTTCACTAAAATAGTGTATTACAAAAGTACCTACATTTTATAATTAAGTAAAAGTATCAATACTGCAATGTAGAATCACTCTGTTACAAGTAAAAGTCCAGAATTAAACATGTACTTGAGTAAAAGTACAAAAGTATTGGTATCCAAATGTACTTAAAGTACCAAAAGTAAAAGTACAAAATGTTTGAAAATAGCAGATCTACAAGCTCACAACGCGTCGCACCGCAATGCGTTGTGAGCTTGTAGATCGGCTATTTTCAAATAGCCTTGGTATAACATAGGGCTAAAGTGGTTTATGTATGTTTTAAACTTTAGTTATTGCTTTGTAGATTTTGATTTTAATAGTCCAAAACATACATTAACCACAAAGGCACAAAGTTCTATGGGGCACCAGTTTTCGTCAGTCCACGTTGCTCTACGGGGATGCACGTGCGCAACACCGTAACTTGTGACCTATCGAAAATTGGTCGCCGGCTAACTGTGCTATACATGTAACATCATCAGTGTTTGTGTAACTTCAGTCAGAAGGATAATCTGACGGTTCTGACAGGCTTAACCGCCCGCGTTGTGAGCTTGTAGAAGAGCAACAATTCCAGTTGTGTATACGATGCCTGCGTTTGCCTGCAGCTAGCGCTAGCTAACGTTAGCGTTAGCCGTTAGCCACTGCTAACTACGTGAAGCTAACGCTATAGCGTATCTCGCAGCTCGGCCACTAGTCTGTAGTATAACATAAAGCCCCGCCGTTCTCGAACGCTTCTTGCCTTTTGTGAACATTATATCCAAAAAGTAAAGGTCCTATGCCGGTCTCTTATCTGTTTACTTCATAAGCGTGGAAGAAAATCGAAGCAGCTTGTTGAAATAAAGTTTATATCGCTCATTTTGTCAGCCGGTCCTTTGTTTTTAGACATGCTACCTCCCCTGGTCACGTGGTATAGACACAACGAATAATAGAGGGGAAAATAATGCACCGGCTGACAAAATGAGCGATATAAACTCTTTATTTCAACACGCTGATTGGATTTTCTTCCACGCTTGAAAAGTAAACAGTTGAGAGAAGTGTATAGGACCTTTACTTTTTGGACAGAATGTTCACAAAAGGTATGAAGCGTTCGTGAGCGGCGGGGCTTTATTTTTTACCACAGACGAGAGGCTGAGATGTGAGATACGCTGTATAGCGTTAGCTTCCCATTAGCGCCGGCTGTTCCATTACGAGAAGACATCATCGCTGCTGCGTCTTTCTTTGTGTGCCCGAGAGCGACTCAGAGAGTCAGATCACGACGTATAAATCAAAAAATAAATCCTTCCAGAATACTGTCTTCTGCAAACCAATAACATTAGCGAGATGAAGTTAGTCACTGAGAGAGTGTTTACACACTAGAACCAGATGCACCACTGTATGGGCGGTGCTCAGAGCGTGAACACGAGTGAAACCTGAGGAACAATGGATTCCGTCGGCCAATCGAAACGCTATGCAAATCTAAAGAGCTGACTTCTCCGCCTCCAGAAACGGTCTGTAATCTCTCCCAAAGTAAGGCAACTTTACTACACCAGTGTTAACATTTGGCAACCTTAACAAAGATATCTTATGGAATGAAAACCCTCTAATATATTCAAACTGTGTTTATATCAAAAAAACGAAAAACAAAGACAAAACTAAATCACTCTTGTTTTGTTGTTTTCTGACTTTTAAAATTGCCGACATTTGGACGGTTCCTCCAGCCTCGGACACATATGGTCATTTCAGTCCAGAATGAACAGGCATTCTCACAAACAAAATGTCTGTCACCTCATGTCCATATATGGTAATTTCAGTCCAGAATGAACAGGTTTTATCTGTCCCGTACGTCCAGAATATCAGTCCAGAATTAATAGGCTTTTTAAAAAAGCAAAATGTGTGTCCCATGTCCATATATGGCCATTTCAGTTCAGAATGAACAGGTTTTATCTGTCCCGTACGTCCAGAATATGTGTGTAGTGTCCCTCCCGGTCTGATGATTGGATACTTTGAGGATGGGTCAAGCTTCACATGATAATTCGGCCCTCAGGTTTTATCTGTTTTTTTTGTTTTTTTTTTAAACCTATTATACCGGCTGTCATACCGGCTCTCCAGACAATTCTATACTAAGATTCACCGCTTCACTTCGAACCGAGGTTTGATTTTTAATAACCTGCTGGGGTGGCAACAACAGAGCGGGTGACACCTTTAACCTAAACAGGCTGGTGAGGAAAGCAGGCTCTGTCGTTGGGTCCTCTTTGCAGGGGGTGGAGGAAGTGGCCAGAGTGCGAATGGCTAGGAAGCTGGACTCCATCTTGAAGAACTCATCCCACCTGTACTGATTAACATAGCCCACGTTATCCACCTTGTATTGAGATCTTCAGTTACTGGAGTAAGAGAGGAAATGACCGTTTCGCCTACCCAGGACGGAGATGCGAGAGACTGGGAAAGTCTTTTGTACCGGCTGCTCTCAAGCTATACAATGAGACGCTTGCTTGACAAGGACTACCTTCCTAACCTAGGACGATGGTAGCCTTTTTAACTGGAACTATAGTTGTGCTGACTCTCTAAGGACCTTTCCAGGGAGGGTGCTCATGTGCATCTTGCTGTGTCACCCGTTCTTGTTTTAATTTTTTAATTTGTGTTTCTTGCACTGACCATTTGGACACTTTTTGTTTGTCTCTGCACCATTAGGTTGTATTAGTAGTATTGAGTATTTTGCTTGTGTTTGACATGGTGGTGAGATACTCTTAGCACTGACTAGCATTGACTGTTATGGACACTTTTGACAATTGATTGATTGATTGATTGATTGATCTTGTTTGCTGTGATTCAGGTGGTTCTTTAAGGGTGTGAGCAGGAAGGATGCTGAGAGCATGCTACTGGCCCCTGGAAACAAACTGGGTTCCTTCTTGATCAGAGACAGTGAGCACCATATAGGTGAGACATCATGTTAACACATCAGCATGACAACGACAACATACCAAAAGTGAAGAAGTATCTGTTTATACAACTGTTTATGTGCATACAACAGATAGAGAGATTCAGATTCAAATTTCTTGAAATCTCTTCACTAGTCTCCATGTTTCTCATCCTTTGTGCTAAGTATCTTCTCTCTGTATCTCCACAGGCACTTACAGCCTGTCAGTGAGGGACTGTGATGTCCAGAAAGGAGACACGGTCAAGCATTACAACATCATTAGGCTGGACCATGGAGGCTTCTACATCTCTCCTTATACGACCTTCATCACCCTGCAGGACCTGGTCAGCCATTATAAGAGTGAGTTCCATCAGTGTATGTTTGCAAATATAAGTATAGGCCTACATAATACATAGTATGAGCTAAGTAAAATGAAGCTCATATATACAGTGGCACAAATAAAGTAGGCAACATAAATAGTGCACACAGTAATTACAGAAAGTGCATTTACTGTAATTCCTCTCTTGCTAATTTGTATCTAAACAAATAAGGGTAGCACTTTACAATAATGACCTGTTATAAATCATTTATAAACATTTATAAGCAGTTTGTAGATGAGTAATAAACATGAACAAACTATGAACAAATGTTTACCTAAACATTTATAACTGTTTTAAACATAATTTACATGTTATTAGTAAGGTATTAGTAAGTAATAAACCATTCATGAATAAGCCATTTATACACATTCATAAATTATTAATAAATCATTTGTAACAAAAAATGATGCGTTATTTATATGCTATTTGTAGATAAGTAAATAATCATTTACAAGCTATCTATATACCTTGTAAAACATTCCTAATATATCTATAAATCATTAGTAGATGTTATCAAGAGCCCTAATGTAAAGTGAAGACTAGGTCGCAAGTTACTATGAAAACCTCCACCGGCTGTCTGTCAGTCCCTCTGTCAGTCTGTCCGTCACGTCACACTTTTGGTCCTACTCTAATCTCCGGCACCGTTGCCCCTATCCATGCCAAACTTTGCACACACACTCCTTGGCTGTCTGTTGTCATGCAGTTCATGGTTAACGTATGCTTTGTAAAACATTCCTTAAATATCTATAAATCATCAGTAGATGTTATCAAGAGCCCTAATGTAAAGTGAAGACTATTCATTATTTACCAGTAAGACTCCCTATTAGGGAGATAAGCGACCGTCACATCGCATACACAAACTTTAGAAGGCAGTCGTAGCCAATCAGGAGGGAATATGGGAAATGGGACAGATCCATGTTGATGACATGACTTTAGCTTTGCGTGATTTTAGGCCCAAATCTGTAGGAGCAGTGTTAAAAAATGTGTTTGAAAAAATCGGCCTGATGGTGATGCTAAATGGGACAGATCCATGTTGATGACATGACTCTAGACATACTGTGTTCCGCTTTGTGTGATTTTAGGGCAACATTCATAGGAGCAGTGTCCAAAAATGTGTGTTGCAAGAATCGGCCTCATGGTGGCGCTAGAAGAGGGCCATGTGAGAAATGAGGGGTGGAGGTTGTGGTTTGGCAGTCAACTGTCTGTTAATGTGGCCTCCATGTTTGTTCATATTTAACAGACATTCGTAACTAATGAATAGTCTTCACTTTACATTAGGGCTCTTGATAACATCTACTGATTATTTATAGATATTTAAGGAATGTTTTACAAAGCATATGTTAACCATGAACAAACAAGGAGGCCACATTAACAGACAGCCAAGGAGTGTGTGTGCAAAGCTTGGCATGGATATAGGGGCAACGGTGCCGGAGATAGAAGTAAGGCCAAAAGTGTGACGTGACGTGACGTGACGTGACGTGACGTGACGTGACGTGACATGACGGACATACTGACAGAGGGACTGACAGACAGTCGGTGGAGGTTTTCATAGTAACTTGCGACCTAGTCTTCACTTTACATTAGGGCTCTTGATAACATCTACTAATGATTTATAGATATATTAGGAATGTTTTACAAGGTATATAGATAGCTTGTAAATGATTATTTACTTATCTACAAATAGCATATAAATAACGCATAATTTTTTGTTACAAATGATTTATTAATCATTTATGAATGTATATAAATGGTTTATTCATGATCAGTTTACTACTTACTAATACCTTACTAATAACATGTAAATGATGTTTAAAACAGTTATAAATGTTTAGATAAACATTTGTTCATAGTTTGTTCATGTTTATTACTCATCTACAAACTGCTTATAAATGTTTATAAATGATTTATAACAGGTCATTATTGTAAAGTGCTACCCAAATGAGGACATGAAACATTTTGTTCACAATTTAACCACACCTCCAGTCAGTGGCAACACAGCACCCTCTGCTGGCCAAACATGATAGTAATAGTTATTGTAGGAATTCCAGGCTCCATTTACAGTATCCATGTTATGTGTGTTTTACTACTCCAGAGCAGTCAGATGGTCTCTGCCGGACCCTGACCAGACCCTGCCTCAGCACCAAGCCCAAGACACCCTGGGAGGTCCCCAGAGAGTCACTGAAACTGGACAAGAGGTTGTGTGATGGTGAGTCAAATGTATTTTGCACTCAGGAAATAAGGTTCTTTACAATCAAAGTAATATTGCCACATGCAGAAAAGGGAATCAAATATATAATTATTCATCTTCATTTCATATACAGTAAGTATGCCATAAAGATATGAAATTTACCTCCTACCTGGCTTTTTCACTTTGCATTGTGGGACGTAATCATTGATGGGTTAAATCAGTCAAACTTAGGTCCACAGTTACCTCCTGCCTGGCTTTCTCACTTTGCATTGTGGGACGTAATCATTGATGGGTTAAATCAGTCAAACTTAGGTCCACAGTTTAAATGTCTTAGGAAGACCTGTATGTCAATCATGAAATCAAAATCAGATGATATACTGTAGATTTTGTTCGTCAGGAACTACACCGTAATAATGGACAGATGCAAGGATATCGGTTAACATCTACGGCAGATTAATTAATCGTTCGATCAAAGTGCAGCGTCTTCATGCATAAGACGGTAACCCGTTTAATTGTTAATGTTTTAGCACCCCCATTAGCCCCTCAAACAGCTGCCTCCTTTTTTGGCAGCTGTTGCTGCAGCCCGCAAACACCGACGCCTACGGGCACCCGGTACCGGCCGCATACCCTGACGCTCCACCCCTGGGGATTATTGTGCTCCTTAATATTAAGCGCCCCCCATCCCCATCCACTCCTGGAAAATAAATTAATTCATCACATCATCACACGTCATAGTCAACTATCACTGCTACACAGATGATACCCAGTTGCACATACATCTCAGACGACCCCAATGCAATCAGTCAGTTTTTGTTTGACTTTTCACCTCTCTCTCCATTGTCAGTGCAGTGTCTCTTGAAGCTGCCAGGGCTCACACATGTTCTGAAAATCTTCTAAATCTTGTCATAAAATCTTTGTTGACAAGAATCTTTTTTGTGCCTTAGGGCACAGCTAATGGGGATCCTAACAAATAAACCTGATACAGAGATGTCAAGTGCCCTCCAACCTCGATAACCTTTCGACTACAAACATTTCTCTTTGTAGCCTATTCATTCCCAGTCTTGGAATAATTGCCAATAGGCTAAAGAGAAATGTTAAATTTGTTTACATGGTAATGACAACATATTGCTTATTTTGCTTAAGTTTTTTGTGGGACATCTTGCCCCATTAGCATAAGACATCCAAAGTACTACACTTCTGGTGTGAAATGGCACAACGTACACCGACAAAAAGACCCACCACAAATTGGTGCATGCATATAGGCCTATGTGCTTTTTCTGGGGTTTGAGCACCTGCCCTCTCAGTGCTATCTGCAAAAGAAAACAGTTAAACCCCTTTAGCCCACACTACTGCTACTGCTTATAAAGTGCATTTTACATAAGCTTGTTGAACAAACAGTGTGTAATGTGAGACTGTTGAGTCCTGTCTTTAATGCATCTCTTCATCCCTCCCTGTAGAAGATGCCATCGCTCTGTACGACTATGAGGCCCTAAAGGATGGAGATCTGAGTTTCAAGGAGGGATACAAACTAAAAATCTTAGAGAAGTGAGTGTGACAAAGTTTTCAATTTTAGTTTTCCATGTTTAAAACATAAAGGCCTATTGAACAAACTCACTTGCTAGAGCTAAACAAACATCTTGTGTTAAGTTAATTATTATGTAAAGTGCTGTGTTATCTGCTATGTCATTTTTTCCTTCCTTCCTTCCTTCCTTCCTTCCTTCCTTCCTTCCTTCCTTCCTTCCTTCCTTACCCACCCTCACCTCTCTCTCTCTCTCTCTCTCTCTCTCTCTCTCTCTCTCTCTCTCTCTCTCTCTCTCTCTCTGCAGATATGAGGATGGGTGGTCGTGGGCTATGTTAATCAGTACAGGTCAGGCAGGCTTCATCCCCAGTAGTTATGTGACCACAGCCCTGATGGAGACAGAGGAGTAAGTAGTGCTACTGTGTGTGTGTGTGTGTGTGTGTGTGTGTGTGTGTGTGTGTGTGTGTGTGTGTGTGTGTGTGTGTGTGTGTGTGTGTCAAGGTTATTATAGTAAATGAAAACTAACTCAAAAACGAAAACTAGAATGGAAAAACATTTTAGTTAACTGAAATAAAAATAAAAACTAAGCTTTTAAAAAAAAAACTAACTGAAACGGTATTGTGTGTTTACAAAACTAACTAAAATAAACTAAAATTATAGAGAAAATCTCCTTTAGTTTTCGTCTTTTGTCTTTCGTGGAAATAAAAAATAAAAAACACCAGTTGGTGAGGTCAAAGAGAGAAGTTGTATGTCTCAACATTCCTGCCACTCTCAACAATATGATGTTTTGTTGATTTTCTTTATTAGACAATACTTTTTCCGGAGCTTTTTTAATCATAATCAAAATTTTAATCAAAATATAAAAACGAAACGAAACTAGCAACCCCACTTTAACTCATTGCATGCCAGGCCCGATAGTCCCGAGATTATTTTAATGTCTTTCCCTGCCAGGCCCGATAGTCCCGAGAATTTCCGCCATTTTGAAAAAAAAAAATTCAAAAAATCAAAAAAAAAAATTTTCAAAAAAATTTTTGGACCCCAAAAAATGTAGTAGTCATGATAGAAATCGCGAAATTGCATGTTTAACCCCCATAGCAACCCCATCTATCAAACATGGCAGCCATCTTTGTTTACATTTTAGGAAAACATAATGGCTTGTATCTCATGAATGCCTGAACGGATTTCCATTCGGATTTTTTTTTTGAAAGCTGTGAGCAATGTGGACACACGTGGTGCATTATCTAGGCATGGGTGTGCACTGTGCATGATCCGTGCACTATGAATTACATGGAAGTCTATGGAGACCAGAGGCACCATAGAGTACGAAGGTATTGTTAAATGGCGGGGAATGTGTTAAAAACGAATTAAAACTAAACTGTAATTGAAAACAAAACCTCAAAACGAATAAAAAAAAATATATATATAATAGCCGATCTACCTACTATTAAATGTATGGGGTGAATAAGCGTAAATGTTGCATTTAGCAGCACACCAGTTGATTTGTATTGTTGTTCTTTGCCCCCTCTTTCTTGTAAAACAACACAATAATGGAGCTTGTTGCACAGGAACAAATTTCACCAACTGATTTATACCTGTAAAGTTTACAGGTATAAATCAGTTGGTGAAATTTTTACAGTGTAAACTGGTGATGTCTCTGTGTTGACAGTAATTAAACAACTAAAGGACTGTCCATACGCTCTCGAAACCAAACTTTTCGTCGGAATTCAACTACAAAATGACTTCACTCTGAACTCTTAACTGAAGCATTACCCCGAATTAAAATTCAGGAAGCTGCACGTCGGAAAGTCCAGAGAGAGTATGGACTGACCTTTAGAGAGATAATGTTTCAATTCTACTTGAACAGGAAACGTCCAAATGTCCCTGGAAGGAGTAGACTGACACAGGAAAGCATTACTACCCAAAGACCTGAAGCATCTGGAAGGTACAGAAACAATTATTAGCTACAATATAACTTTTCATTTTAAGGGGCTACAACATGAATGTAACTTTTTCTGTTGTTGTTTTTTTGTCTCCCCGGTCTTCCTTTCTACCCTCCGAAAAATAGTTTTCTTAACACTCAGCCTTTCACCTTCATTTCAGTTTTCTTTTTTAATGGGCATGCTTACAATATGTAAGCATGGGCAGAGTCCCACCCCCTCCTTTTTAGTCTCCACCTGAGGAGGGCGAGGATTGATGGACGAACTCCCTCATCAGCGCCCTTTGCCAATAAAGGGCATTTTGTTATTATAGCTGAAAAGGCTTGGAAGGACAGACAGACAGAACATGGAAATTCTATAACTGCGTGGTCCAATATTTATATATACCATTGTTCCCTATTGAGCTTGGCACATTTCCTGGGACAAGCTGCCCAGATCACACATGTCACACGTGTCTTCTTATTTTTTCACTCTCAAAAAGTGCCTGCAATGTATTGCTTTTGAAACTACATTGCAGTGCACATAATGGGGTGATCACTGCTTGCCTCCTGTTTTATTTTTATTTTTATTTTCTGTTTATTTCGTTGCTGAGTGAGGTCAGGTCAGCAGACAAAGTGACGTGACTCATCATTGTACTCCTTGGTTTGGTCCTCTCACAGGTTGAAAGATAAATATTGTGAAAATAGCCGATCTATAAGCTCACAATTCTCATTCCGAGCTTTCAGATCGGCTATTTTCGAAAACATTTCCTCTTTCTTATATTATTATATATTGACTAATGTTTGGTATAGTTATAGTTTTACCAATGTTAGGTATAGTTTGTTGATTACTTAAACTTTTAATGCAGTAATAGCATTTTTTTCCTTTTTCTTTCTTTTGCGGATCGTCTATTTTCGGCTAATGAATAGGGATGCTAGGGTTCAAGTGGCTAATGTTAAAATCACACTATCACACAAAGATCTGGCTGAAAATAATGGATCTACAAGCTCACAATGTGATGCAACACGTAGTTGGCCTACATCGCCCTGAGGTACTCCTGTCACCGATATGGGGTTTAATCTTTACATGTCTTTTTTTAATTTTAAAATGTTGGCGTATATTACATGTCCAGAATAGAGGTAGAAAGTGTTTAATTAGTTGTGATATTTTATCATGTGTTTTTTTTCACAGATTCCTCTCCCCTGTCATTGGACGCAAACACAGAATAAAACAAAAACAACAGACGGCTCATCCTGTCAGAGGACAACGTGAAGGTGACTTATAAACCACAACACCAACATTATTCTGAACATCCAGAGAGATTTACCCGTTACCCTAATGTGTCTGTCTGGACGTTGTTACTTTGTAAGTAGATTTTTAGTCTGAAAGCCTTGAGCCACTATTGAAATTGACATAATTTTTCTTCCGCCACTTTTCGCAACCGTGCAGTCGCTTTTTACCAAACCTGGCAATATAGTAGAGGGCTATATCAAACGGTGAAAACACAAAACTCACAACCATTGGCCAAAGGGTGGTGCTATTAATAGCACTCAATTGAAAATCCAAACTTGTAACAGTATAACTCATGCCCTGTTTGACCTACAGCCATGAAACTTCAATACACATGTTCAATACATGTGCATCTTCTCACGCCAAACAACTTTTACTCTCTGATCTATGACCTCTGACCTTTAGATCTCCTATATCATTTTGAATTATTTGAAAAACAGTTCAAAATCTATCTCCTCTTGGGAGGAGATAGAACAAACGTTTTACACATTCTTTATGAGTGTTTTCTTCTTTTATTTTGTAAAAAAATATGCTTTTTATGAGCCAATGACTATTGCAGTTTTATAAAAGTTATTCTTCTGCCCCTAACACATACATGCAAATACATTGAAACCAATCTTACTCCAGTTGGCCAAAGGGGGAGCTATAGTGGGGTTCCTTGTACATAATTTTTTGTTTTCATTTTAAATTTGTGTTAAAGTTTATTTTTCACTTCCAACTTCTAGATTATGGTCTATAGAACAATTTTGGTTTGAGTGTCAAGACACCAGATTGAAGAAAAATATATTTTTTACCCTATTGTAATAAACCTTGTCTCAGGTATGAGAAATGTAAAGAGCCTGCCCACAGAATATTTCTACTGTGAACATTAATGATGGAGGCAGAACTTCAATTGTCACAATTATCAAGAACAGTCTTTATTTATTAAACTACACCAGAGAGTAAAACACATGATAGCCTACAATAATAAAACTAAATAAATGTACCAGAGAACACGCATTTGAATTCATTCATTAATAACCCCATTCATTTCCCACCCCATTACCAGAGCTGCCAGCAGATAGTCTGATATTCTAAAAGCCTGAATTCATAATCATGTCACAGTCTAGTCTAATTCATAACGAGCCCAAACACATTTCATCAGCATTAATTCAACCCCATTAGTTCATCAACATTACCATTCGCCAGCATTACATTTCATCATCAGCCGCATAATTCATAAGCCTATTCAGTCATTGACATATCCTATAAAGCGAAGCCACTCAAGTCAGTACTTAACTTTGAGCTTGGCGTGGGACGGCCGCTTTAGACAGGTGTTGTGGGAGTCAGCGTCGGTGCCGTCCAACGCCGTATGAGCAGTCTCCGTCGACAATAGGAGACAGCTCGCACACACTGGAGAGCGGAATTAAAGCACTCCTATTGCGTCCCCACTATCTCATGTCTCGCCCTGCCTAACACAGGAACCTGGCCTTGGTCCCACTTTCTATCTTCACCGCCGGCAGCCCTAAACAGCGTGCGAGCGGCACCCACCCCCGTAGTGAGTGCACGTATACTTGTTCGATAGCTCAGCAGGCTAACAGCCTCTGTAACGTGGACTGAGCTCCACTCTCCAGACACGACTCTGTCGTACTGAGCAAACCATTTTGTATTGTCCTTTCACCCAACGCAATCATGTCCAGCCGTGACTGATCAGCGCTCCGTCTCTCATTCAAGTCCGGTGTGTGCCATCAGTCTGTGAGTGACGCTTGTCATTGCTTACGTCATCTCCATCTACAGGTTCACTACACTATTAACAAAAATAACCAAAATCGGAATTACGATTTTTTTACATGTCTTAACACATCGGGTGCCCGGATGTATGACGTGTGTGTGTTTGCTGGTGCCCATGGCAATGCGTCATTTTACCTACCGGCGAGAGTACTGGCGAGAAAAGTAATCCGAGTAAATGTAATCGGAGTATGTCCTGTTTATTTCGCGAAAATCTTCTCCTTCAGTCAGGACCGTTTTTTATCAATTCTGAGCCACATTGTTTGTGTGACGGCCGGTAGAAGAGGCTGCCGTTTTGAGAAAAAAATGAAAAAAGGAAGAGAATCCGTAGAAAACAGCACTTTTGTGCAGCCGCTAGACAGGAAGTCAACGAGGCCGACGGCGCATCCGGGTGACGTAATTGCGCGCTGCATGTTGGGAAATGGAGTTTGTTTCATCACCGCGGTAGCCAAGTACAGTAGCACAGTACAGTATAGTTTACTGTACAATGCGTCAAACGCGTCGTTGGGCACTCGTAAAGATCAAAGAGATTGACGCGTTAACACCTCGTGGGCACCCGGTGTGTTAATTTTCCCACAATTGCTGTGTAATATATATTTTCTATTGCTATATCAAGTCAATACTGTGTGAGGAATCAACTGGAGTCAAATATTTGTTTTGAATATTCTGATATTTCACACAAATTAGACAATAACATGGTTATTACACTCAAAATCAACAATACAGTTACATTTGTTTTAACTGTACCACAATATAGCACCATTGGCTTTAACAACTACTAGAACAATATTTTAACAAAGAATAAACATTTTAATCTAATATACAGTCTGCTCTGGTCTAGCTAGTTCTCATAAGTACATTTGCAAAGACGTGTGCATTTCAATTTTGCCTTCATGCAACTGCATCGAGTGCAGGTTGGCATACAGGGACTTTTACAAGTGCACTTCACATCAAGCTTCAATATGTCCTTGGCGACATCACCTGCAGTAATGTAGACATCCTTGTCCTCTGGAAACTGTGCATCTGTTAACAACTTACTTGAAAGGAATGAGAACAGCTCCTTCTTGTTGTCAATGTTTGCCGGAAACCTTTGCCAATTTCCTAGGATTTTGGCAGTACCAGATACACGTTGTCGGGTGCCTGTTCCCCGCTTTTCCCTTGTGCCTCCTTTGATTGTTGGTTCACGATACTGGTCCCAGACGATGAAGTTGTTAACAGATGCACAGTTTCCAGAGGACAAGGATGTCTACATTACTGCAGGTGATCAAGTCCACCACAAATGACTGAGCGTCCAGGCACCCCACTACTATAGCAATTCTTGGAAAATGCCAACTTAAGTCATGCCTCATTTGACCTATGCAACTTGCTTACACGCGTGCCTTGACTAGAGGGAACACATCTTTGTCTATGTTCAGTAAGCTCCGCCCTTAGATTTCCAGCTATTTTAGCAGGTTGTTAAACACTTAAACCTGTTTCTATCCTGGGATTTTTTTTAGCAATTTGCATGAAACATTCTACAGTACATACATCTAGGGACCTTTATCTAATGCTGGTAGAAACTCCCCAAAAAACTAAGAATCATGTGTGTGTGTGTGTGTGTGTGTGTGTGTGTGTGTGTGTGTGTGTGTGTGTGCAGTGTTTACAGCGGAGAAAGAGGTGTACGAGGACCCCTACGGAGACCCTGACGATCAGAGGAGTTTCAAGGTAGATCCCCAACAGATCATCCTCCTGGAGGAAGAGCTGGGCTCTGGGAGCTTTGGAACCGTGATGAGAGGAATCTACAAGACGAAGAAGTATGCAACACATTATTACGCATTATTACTTTAACCATTATTTTATGCTTTAACTATAAAAAAAAAGCAGATATACAATCATACAGCACGAGTGCAGCACTGCGAGCCTGTAGATCTGTTATTTTTGAAAAATCGTGTACACTTGTGCAAGTCTTTGAATATTTTTGACCCAATCTATAAATGTCTTCTAAATCCTTCTAAGGTTTTTGAAAAAATAAATAAAAATAATAATGTTTCTATCATCAGTGGTTCTCAAACCTCTAAATGTCAAGGACCCCTAGAATTATACAGTATGTATTTGACCGCTGACCCATCTCGAGGGACATTTGAGTTACAAATGTTCATTTCGTTTTTTTGTCATATTTTAGTAATCTGAAAAGTTTTCGTTTTAGTCTAGTTTTGGGAGACTAAATAATCATTAAGAGTTTAGACTATATTGAGAGTATAGAGCAGTTCTAGATATTTACAAAATGATTCATGTCAATTAAAATCTAAATAAAAACTAAGCTATGATGCCTAAAATTAAGACTAAACTAGACCTTACCCGTTCGAAGATATGTGCTGCAAAATATGTGCAGAGTGTGGGTTATGGGGAAAGTAACTGTAACTGGTGCGTGCGTGAGAATATGTGGGAGCATCATAATGTAAGGAGCAGCTCATGGAGGAGTGTATATTTATGATGGATGCAAATAATTTAACAGCTAAATTAGGTGAATAGAAGTATGGGGATGTATGTGCTTGCTTAATTTTTCCATACCCGTTGGGGGGGGGGGGGGGGGGGGGGGGGGGGGAGATAACATTCCTAACTGTGAGAGAGGTGTGTGTGGGCCCGGGGCTACAGATCCCATGGCCTGGAGGAACGGACCGTAACCCTGACAACAGGCTGTAGAGCTGTAGAGAGAAGAAACGCTAATAAATAGCTTGAATTCGGGAAAAATGAAATTCGGGCTCCGTCACCGTGTGTATAATGCTAATGGCCAATGCCATGTTAAATTTGAGATCAGTCGCTGAAGCGAGTGAATAGATAATGCATTTTGTGACTGACTGACTGACTGACTGACCTCTCTCTCTAGATATATTTTGTCAACAAATAAAAACTAGACTAAAACGTCAGGGAGGGACTAGTGGAGAAGAGATCTAGTAGAACCAAACCACAAGTTATTTTATGTTTGGTTGCCCTCCGGTGTTGCGCTCTGAAAATAGCTGATCTACAAGCTCACAATGTGTCGCAGTGCAACACGTTGTGAGCTTGTAGATCAGCTATTTTCAGCAAGCAACCAAGTGTGAAATCACTATCAATGCCTGCCAAAATAAAAAATTCGACTGTAGATTTTTAACTAAAACTAAACGTTTTCAGATGACTAAAATATGACTAAAACAAAATGGGAGCGTGTCGATATTGCGACGTAACATTTGTTCGACGTCATTAGTTTGGCGCTGGTGAATGCTAACTTGGTGAAATGCTAAACTGGTGAATGCTACTATGCCTAAACCTAATCCAAACCCTAACTCTAACCCTGCTTGTTCGTAGGAGGGAGATGGCGGTAGCGGTGAAGATCCTGAAGAACAGTGACGACCCCGCCGTGTACGAGGCGGAGGTGATGCAGCAGCTGGAAAACCCATACATCGTCAGGATGATCGGCATCTGCGAGGCAGAGAGCCTCATGCTCATCATGGAGCTGGCAGACCTGGGCCCGCTCAACAACTTCCTGCAGAAGAACAAGTGAGTGCTGCCCTCTAGCTGTCTGACTGTCTCATGTACATTAGAGCCTCATGCTCATCATGGAGCTGGCAGACCTGGGCCCGATCAACACGGGCCCAGGTACTTTTGGTAAATGTTTTACTTTTACTCAAGTACATTTTGTATGCCAAACTTTTTTTTACTTGTAACAGACTATTTCTACATTGCAGTACTGATACTTTTCCTCAAGTAAAACATGTGAGTCCTTTTTCCACCACTGTGTGCCAGGCATCTCACGGTGAAGAACATCACAGGGCTGGTGCACCAGGTGTCCATGGGCATGACGTACCTGGAGGAACGCAACTTTTTGCACAGAGGCCTAAAGGCCCACAACGTGCTGCTGTTCAACCGGCACTACGCCAAGATCACTGATTTTGGCCTGTCCAAGGCCCTGACCGAGGAGGAGGACTTCTATCAGGTATGGATAAGTTATATATATGTATCTATTATATTAAGAAGCTTCTTGTATCTGTATGAATACAGATTCAAGGGAGCATAGGAAAAGGAGGGGTCAGCTGTTCTTCCACTAAAAGGGAATCAAGTGTCAAATATTCACACCATGTTAAAATAAAACAAATGTGAATGTCCTTTTCCTTTTAACAAAAAAACTAAAACAAAACCCTCTTATCCTCTGGTAAATGACCTCAACTTATCTCAGTCAAGAAATGTGCAAAAGTAACTATGGTAGCCTACAGTACATTGTGTCAAGACACTACAGTACTTGATGCTACTTGATGGAGGTAGGATGAAAGCATATTTGTCTGTCCATATTTCTTCTTTGAACGGACAATTTTCACTGTCCGCCTTTCTCTTGTTAGCGAACTTAGAGCATGTCATTTTGATTCACATTCAGTGTAGTGCTCTACTGAACAGTTAGCGATGTGCCGGTACGAGAACTAACGAAGCAAAGCTGCCGCTGTCTGTCTGCACAGCGGCAGCTTTGCTTTGTATCGGAGCAGCTGGTGAGGCGTGAACGTGCACCCCCGCGCCGCCGGTGTGGGTATGTTCATTGAAAATAATGGGGGTGGCTGTTTTGGCGTGCGGTGTCCGCAGCCAGTGTGTGTGTCTCTTTAGGTGATTACTTAGCTCCTTTCGGAACATCTCCCTCCGCTGCTATGCAGCTCCGAGATGAGGTTCCTCCCTATCCAAAAAGTGAAAGTTTGTGTCTGTGTTTTCCCCATTGACTAACCACCAGGCTCCAGTGCTACAGTCTATGGGGAAAACACAGAAACAGCTGACAAAATGAACGATATAAAGTCTTTATTTCAACACGTTGCTTCGATTTCCTTCCACTCTTGAGAAGTAAAACGATGAGATATCAGCAGAAAACCTTCACTTTTTTGGATAGAATGTTCACAAAAGGTAAGAAGTAATCGCTAACGGCGGATTTTCCACCCAGACAGGGAGGATCCTCATCTCGGAGCTGCATAGCAGCGGAGGGAGAGGTTCTGAAAGGAGCTAACGATTACTGTATGTAGATCGGCTATTTTCAAATACCTCACGTGGCCTACAGTTGTTTCTTTTAAGCTTGTTTTCATAAAAAAGATCTGGCAACACTTGACCCCCAGATTTGTGTGCCTTCCTTCCGTTCCAGGCCGACACCCCCGGGAAGTGGCCCTTCAAATGGTACGCTCCAGAGTGTATGAACCTCCTGAAGTTCTACACCAAGAGTGACGTGTGGAGCTTTGGGGTGCTGATGTGGGAGGCCTACTCCTATGGACAGGAACCCTACAGGGTAGGTTATGTTTTTGATTGATTGAATATTTTATTAGACAAAAAATGGAGAACAGAAATAGTCAATACAATAAAAAAAATGTTGTACAGTTAAACACGTCTTGTTTACGTCAGAAGTGTTAATTGTGTTGTATTGTGTTGTGTTGTGTTGTGTTGTGTTGTGTTGTCTTTATGTATTTGACATGGACACCACAATTACATTGGATGAACCAGATGAATTTATTATAGTGAATGTAGCACAAATGCTAGTTTTCATCCCCTGGCTTTTCTAAAATACAACAATACTAGTCTAAAACCCAATCAAGTACAAAATGGAATGTGTATAGCCTATACTGTACTGCTAATAATCAACTAACATCACCAACATCTGACCCAATATGTTAGCTTGTGAAACAAAAGTAAACAAAAGTAGACATCATTCCAATAACCATCATTCCAATAACCAGAAACTATTCATTTGAGCAAAGTTGATTTGATTTCAACCATAGCTTGAGTCCTCTGTAAAAACACATTTACATCTGTCTCTACAATTTACAGTTTAGGCTTTTAGCAGACGCTCCAATAGCAAGGTAATACATCAATACATCAACATCAGTCTAAGAAGAACATAGGTAGACCTAGTACCTATTCAGTATAAACTTTATAAAAATAATAAACATAAAATAAAAATGCTATCTAAATTACATGTATGTTCATTGAGGGAAGGCAATTGCCACGGTAAAGGTGAAGTTTGAAGAGGTGAGTCTTCAGACCACGGTGGAAGCTAGGGAGTCAGTCTGCCGTTCTAAGTGCTACAGGGGTCCAGGAGGGAGAGGAGTCTAGTTTTAGAACCACAGGTGAAGAGTTCCAATGCTTTGAACCCCCTTTACTGAGAATGAAACGAGTTCCTGCTCACAGGGACAGAAAACTACTGAAAACTGGAAATACTTCAGTAAAGTTAAAATTACCTCAGCATTGTACTTAAGTACAGCACTTGAGTACATGTACTTACTTAGTTACTTTACACCACTGCTGACATCATCACTGTGTGCCGACAGGGCACATACTGGAAAGAGGTGATGGAGATGATCGAACAGGGCGGACGCTTGGACCCCCCGAACAACTGTCCTCTGGAGATGTACGAGCTCATGAAGCACTGCTGGACCTACAGGTGAGACTGTCTTTTTTTATATACATTTCATAGAAGTCTGGGAGACAGAAGTTCTAATCATGCACACCCGGTATGAGAAGGGATAAAGCGGATGTGAAGCCTCCTCCCCACTCCTGTTTTCTTTATACAGTCGCGCACATTTACCCTAATATAAATAAAACATAATCTAAGCATATATATTGCTGCTTTTCAGAAATGATATTTCGAAATATATTTTCGTGAAAGGAAATGCCAGCTTCCGCTACGCAGCTTTTGGGAGCTGTATAGTTCCAGACTCTATATAGCATTCTGAGATTGTGGAATAGTTGTCTGGCTATGAGAGACTACACTAACTGTAAACATGTCTGTTATTCCAGCTGGGAGGAGAGGCCTTCCTTTGCCGGGGTGGAGTCCAGGCTACGGGAGTATTATTACGACAAGTACAACTAAAGACCCGTTTCATGAATTAGGCTTTAGTTTCTTCCTTCCAACATTGGAAACTATCAAAATATGCAAAGATTAGAGAGGTGGACCGCGCACAACGCTTAGTACGGGAATGTAAACATGAAAGCATGAAATGGTGCTATAAGAGGGTTTTGGGGTTAAAGTAAGTGTTAAATGGCTCTGTGTTGTGGTTTGCATTGCTTTAGAGCAGTGGTTCTCAACCTGTGTTACTAATACCGCTGGTGGAACTTGAGCCCCCTCTGGTGGTACAAGATAAATCCACTTTTGTAAATGTCAACACTGGCCTATAGAGACACACGGGCGACTACAAATTCACGCCCCCATTGTGATAGCGGCCCCACTTCGGGTAAGGAAGAACGGTGCACTGCAGCTGCCAATGTAATCCCAATGAGAGGCATCGTGAAATATAATAATTTCAGTGGTTGACTACTGAGGCCGTAGCGATTTTTATTGTGTTCTAATTAAGTGTCCCATGAGTTTAATTTGGTATTTTTAAAGTGGCATATCTGTCATCTTGATACACTACCTACAATATACTTTAATATACTTCATCTGTGAGTCAAAAGTGCTAGCATTGGAAATCTTAAGTTTAAGTGGTCGCATGGTACACACGTCATGGACGCATCCCTTGAGGTTTTCAATACTCAGATACGCTTGTCTCTCATGTTTAATTAGGCTATTTATTTTTGGGACATTGTGGCATCTTGCTTCTTCCAAACGGAGTATTGCAGGTTATTTTTGGTTAATACTAACCTGGAGAATTCACTCTGTAGTTGAAAAGGTCGGGATCTTCAAAGTCGGCGCTCGTAAATGCATAGCAGTAAAGACAGTGATGTCACTGAAAAGCGACAGGTTTTCTGTCTGCCGTTTCCCCTCTTCTCTGTTAACATTATGGGTAATCCATTCAAGTGGCAAATTAAACGTGACACACATCATGCATTTAGAAAACAAGAAGATATGTTGTCAGGGTCAGGCCATACATTTGAAAACATATTTTTATTTAAATCACTATAGTCTTCAGTTCGTGTAGGATTATTTTAATATTAGGCTAACCACAGTTGAATTGCGATGACTTTCTATGGGCTGGCTTGCAGTGCACCGTTCTCCCTTACCCTAAGTGGGGCCGCTGTCTCAATTGTGGGCGTGAATTTGTAGGCGTCCGTGTGTCTATGCTATTTTGGAATCCGTAGGAGATGCTAATATGATGATAAAAATGAATGTCGTTGTGTTAGAATAGCTGTTTCTGAGGATATCATGAAGCCTTGTTGCAATAAAGAAATGTAAAATTGACACAATAGAAGGGTTAAACCAAAAAGGGTTCATTTTAACCCTGAAATGTAGGGTGAATGTCATGATTGCAACCTTCAATTCATTAAAGCAGCACTATGTAAACTTTTTATTCATAAAATGTAATTTGATTGTAATCCGTATGTTGATACAATATAACTTATAGAGTATAGAGTATGTGAAAGGGATATTTCTCTTAAAAAAAACAAAAAAACCTTTGGTCATTTTATCATCTAACCAGGCTTTTATGAACACCCTGAGCAGTTAGATATTTGATGTAAATGTTACCAGGCCCTCCATGCCGCTCACGTATTAGGAGGGTAGTATGAGTCACCAGAAAAAAATAATGTGTCTATATCTATCATGGTTAAAATGGAGTTTGAAGTTACAATAGGTGTGTATGGGGAGAGGCCCTGGAGGAGGAGGGCAGGATAACATTTACATCAAATATCTAAATATTGAATGAAGCTAATTAAACAAATGTTCAGTGTGTTCATAAAAGCCTGGTTAGATGATAAAATGACCAAAAGTTTTTTTGAAAGGTAATTATATGACTTCTACAATTGGGATGGTTGTATTTTGTCTCCTTACTCTTCTATTGAGACGTTTAGATGGTGTCAAAGGTCATGCCTCCTCTAGACTCATGATCTTACACCGATTTTGACCTGAAGGTCGATATTCAATTTATCACATCCGGGGTAGTAGAGGGAAGTTACATAGTGCAGCTTTAAGTAACCACGGATCACTATTATCTCAGGTTTTATTCTGTTTTATGTTGGTTTCTTACTTGTATTTAATGACTTTTTTATTCAGCGTAAGTAAGAGGAAATATATAATATATAGAAAAATATGAATGTGTAAACACAATTGATTTACACACCACTGGTCTATGGAGTCTATGAATATATCTATGAAATGTACGAAAAGTTTAATCTGCAGGACGATTTTATACAACATGTAGGCTAGTATTATATCTCTCTATCTCATCTATACAATATGTTGTATTGTTTCTTTTTTTTTTTTTTTTTTCTTTTTCATTTTAAAGGGGGGGGGGGGGGTTGCAAGTTTAGTTCTTATTCGGGGAAAATGCTTTGTTCTAAATTTAGTTTTTATTAGTCTCAGATTTTTTCATTGGTGGTCAAGAACGAGATTCAAAAATCAAATGATAAATAGAAATATAGTAAAGAATCAGATCAGGCTCTTGGTGAATGAGACCCACTATGGTTATGCGTTAATGTTTTGCTCTATGTGTGAACTACTGATCAAATCAAATGTATTTCATTTTGATTATTATTTACACATAACTCCTTTCTGTGTTTCTGTACTGCTGGGCTGTTTACATTTGGTCTAATAAAGTATTTAATCAATCAATCAGTCAGTCAAACAATTCTTGCATGAAGGCAATAATAATAACATGTATCAATAACATCATATTTTCATCACCGATGTCGTTTTGTATGTTTGAAAATATATATAAAAAATGTGGATGTAGTGTGTGTGTGTGTGTGTGTGTGTGTGTGTGTGTGTGTGTGTGTGTGCGTGTACGCGTGGTTGCCATATATTCTGGGAGAAAAAGGCAACTGGTCTAGAAAAACAAGCAATTTTTGAGCAGGGTAAACTGAGACGGATGAGAGAAATCAAGGGGGTAAAGTGAACAAGGTAGGCCTACCTTTGCGGCACTTGAGGATTCACAGAGGGTAAAGTGAGACAATGTTTACATTTGCTCCCCTCAACGCAAGCTAAACGATATATCGGTAACATTTTACATGGGAATTTTGTGGGAAGTTCAGAAACCCATCATCATCAAGCCTGAATTTTCTAATAGCTTGGATTCCCTATCGATGATGTCACTGGACGATAGGTTTCTGACCTGTCCACAGCCCTCCTATGAGACACAGACTGAGTAGATTTTCTTTTTACTATTTTACCATGAACATTAATGAAGCATACATTGTGAAAATAAATGTATCTGTGGAACCGACTCAGACTGAATGTGATGACTCAACTCCCTACAATTCCATGTGCTTGCCAGTTCAAATATGATTATTATTATATATTTTTTTAAGATTTGCTTTGGGGCTTTTATGCCTTCATAGACAGGATAGTAGACTGACAGGAAATGGGGAAGTGACATGCGGGAAAGGTCGTCCGGACCGGGAATCAAACCGGCAACACGCCGTCAGGCATCATAGCCTACAGTATGTGGTGTGCGCTTGGACCAGTAGGCCAGCAGGCGCCCACAGATATGATTATTTTAGAGAACCATTGCTCTAGATCAGTTGGTTCTCAAATTGTTTTCATATCAAGGACATCCAGATTAAATTCATGGCCGCCCGCGGACCCCCATCTGAAAATATGTTGTTCCAGGGAATCCCCATACAAGATTTGCGATGTGTTCTTTCAAACTGAGCGTATGTATTGCATTGTTAAAAGTTCGTTCATTTTTTTTTTGTACAAGACCACAATGAGATTTTAAACCCCATTGGGTGTGTCTGTTTTTCTTTACTTAATATTGAACAAATGAAGTTATTAACACGAGCTTGTGAATACATAATCTGTATACGTTGGAACAGGGGTTTCGTGACAAGTGATGGTTTTGGACACACAATGTCAACGACAAATAATACTTTAACCATCATCTTATTCTCTTCAAGCCTGATATGTATGTTCTTAAAAAAAAATTAAATAAAGAACTCATGAAAAACATTTGGTAGTTTTAGGAAAGACAATATTGCTCTGGTACATATATTATACATTGGTCAATTTCATATTATGTATAAAAGAATAAATAGGCATACAGTATATTTGCGTTTAACTCACCTTCAGTAATGTATGGTAGGCTAATATAACGCCTGGTGATCTAATTGTTCATGACCCTATTATCTTATTAGTTTTATTTATATTCATGTAAATCACTGGTTCCCAAACAATGGGTCGGGACCCATTTGTGGGTCGCATACATCTTTTTGTGGGTCCCTTAATGTTTACTTTCCAATTATTATTTCAAAACAGAAGCTAAGATTTTCATGAATACAATGCGCTGTGAGCTTGTAGATCTGCTGTTTTCACTAGTTTGGGTCTAGGGCAAATATCTAATTTCTCTTTTTGGGTCACAGGCTAAAAGGTTTGGGAACCACTGATGCAAAGACTAAACAGAAAGATGAGAACATTATCAAATTAGTTTGATTCATATTCATCAAACTAAACTGAACTACTACTTGAACTATGCCAATAGTTAATAAATTTGACCTTTCATTCTGTACTTAGTCTGCTCTTTTTCCCCTCTACAGCTCTAGCTCTTTTCCAAAAATAGCCAATGTACAAGCTCACAACGCCTCGCAGCACAAGGCGTTGTGAGCTTGTAGATCGGCTATTTTTGTCTAAAGTTCTCAGAATATGGAAACTAGGGTTCAAGTGGTTAATATGAAAAAGGAGAAAAAAACGTTCTATCACTCAAAGATTTGGAGGACCCCCTGTAGTAACTCTGAGGACCCCCTAGGGGTCCTGGACCCCCTGTTGAAGACCCCTGATCTAGTGTTGTCACGATACTGGATTTTCAACTTCGATACGATATTTTGAAAAATTTCGATACTCGATACCATTTTCGATACCACGCAACCACGGAGAATTTAGTGCAAAAAAAAATATTTTTATTTAAAGAAAAATACACAAATAAAAAAATTAACTATCAACTGTCTGGAAGAAATAACTACACTTTCTTTCACAGTAATATTTTTCTTTCACAGTAACAGTGAGTGCATGGCATGCATTGCACTTGTAAATATTGAGGTAGTGTGCATATTCAAAAGCCTCAGATTGTCACACTGTAAAGGCACTTTTTTACTGCCCTTGGAAAATAAAAAAAGTGCAAAAATAAAGCTACTCAGAGCTTTCAGGACCTGCATTTTCAACAAACAAAAACAGTGCAAAAAATACTGTAACACTCAAGAGCTTCCAGCTTCCATAGGTCAGTGGTGCATGAAAAGAAGGGACTGCCCATAAGACTGTCTAGGATTTCTGTTTTTATTTCATTGTAGAGGGCAGGGATTTCTGTGTCCATGAAATAATTACGTGAGGGAAGGGAATATCTGTGATTTAACTGTTTGAGAAGCTGTCGGAATCCAGGTTTCTCAACAGTATAAATAGGGACCTGATCCATGCAAATGTATGTTGCTACAGCTCTGTCCAGCCTCTTGGCTTCACGTGAGTTGTCATCATACTTGTTGTTGTTCTATGGCATCTGTTATTTTAGGCTGTGACTGTGTTGGTCTGGCTGCAGCATGTTGAGCTTCAGTCTGCTCAGCTTCTCTCTGGTGCTAAAAGAGAGAGAATATATTTTTTAGTCTTTTTATAAACATTTTTTCTCTTTGAATTAGGCCTTTAAAATTACTATTATCTTATCAATTAATCGAGAAATTAAGAAATAAACCAAAGTATACATAAAAGTAAAGTAGTGAAGCATTAATTAATTTCTGACCATAGTATAATACAGTTTGTTTAATTTGTCATTTTAGTATTAAAGTATTAAAAGGTCCTCAAATTGTCACTTTAAACAAAACTTTGTTGGTTTGTTTACTGTTGAGACCCCTGGGGGTCCCAACCCACAGGTTGATAACCACTTGGCTCTGGTACGGACCTAACACTGTAACCATGTCAACAGCATCAGCTTGGTTTCTAATCACATATTAACCCATGCATCCGGTCTAAAGCCCGCCTACTCAAAGTAGTTCCACTCCCTCCCAAACACATGCAAACTTAGAATCTTTTCCGTATCCTCTCCAGACCGGATATGCATAATGCAACAGCTATTGTTGGTTAGCTTAAAGCAATAGCTATTGCTAACAGGACAACAATGCACTCGTCAACAGGTTTACTGGGCTTGCGGGCCGAGTTTAATGCCAAGTTATACTGTTACCAACCTCTCTTAATTATTTGTATAGATCAGGATGTCTGTCCTTGACTCCTTGAGATGCTTTGCCAGGTGTTGGCTCCTTTGCACGGAACGTTTCTGTAGCATCTCCTGCAGATTGGCTTGGAGCTGTCCTTTGCCCTTCCGTGATCATCCGATTCAAAACCAAAGTATTTCCACACTTCACTCCTGGCGTTTTGTTTTTCGACCAACGTGGGTCGTTGTGGTTGTTGCGCAGATGCCATCTTGTGCTTTTAGCAGCGAGTAGTAGCGACGATACGAAGCAGTATGTCCCGCGGCAGCAACATTACACGTGAAAAAGTGCAGTGTGTACTAGTAGAGGGGAGGGGCCGAGGGGCTGCCTGCAGCACGTTGTGTGTGTGTGTGTGTGTGTGTGTGTGTGTGTGTGTGTGTGTGTGTGTGTGTACTGGGCTGGCGCATGTGTGTCTGTCTGCTCCTCTGGCTGCACTCACACTGAAACTCACTGTGTGTTTAGTGCAAGTTGTGTGTTCAGTCAAAGTCTGTTCCAAAAAAGAATACATTTCCCACAATGCTTTGCGGACGTGGGCCGTCCAGCGAGAGGCGGAAGTGGAAGTGGATTTCGAGCGTGTAGTCTTTTTGGAGTTGGCGTCGGTGGACAGTACTGCTGCTGCTTGGTGACACCTGTTGGGCAAAATGTTGTTTAGAGGACGCAAAAGGGCGCTTATATTGGCGGTGTTGGTGGCGAGGAGAAGGAGAAGGAGGGAGAAGCGGCTTGAAATGGCCAGGAGAACGAGGGAAGAGGAGAGACAGCGCGAGCTCCGCGAAGTTGCGCGGAGAGAGGCGGAGGAAAGAGCCGCGAGGGGGGTTGAAGTGGCCCGCAGGCGAAGGAGGGTGTGGGTCGACCCCATATTCCAGCTGCGTAAACAGCTGGGGGCTTTCCACACGCTCGTGTCGGAGCTGCGGCTGAATCCATCCAGGTTCTATCAAGAATTTCGGATGTCGGAGCAGCAGTTCGACTTCGTGCTGGAGAGGGTGACGCCACAGATCCAGAGGCAAGATACTTTCTTTAGGGAAGCCATCAGCCCAGCTGAACGGCTCGCCATCTGTTTACGGTAATGAACGCTAATCCCAACGTACATCCCTGCTTGCTGCCCTTTACCCAGTGATCAGTAGCTAGCAAACTAGGTAATCAAGCTGTTCAGCAACAAATGGCAGGTTGATTTAAACGTCTAAACTGTAAACCATAATAGCAACAGGATTGTAGCAACCTCCTATCTAGCATACTGCAGAGCATACATGAGGTTGCTATACCTGCTACTGGAGTACTGCACTGGTTCCCTATATCATCTGTCACACATCTGTACTGCATGTAGCACGTCCACATGTGGACCCTTAAATACACTTGACTGTGAGTCTGTGACATACATGACTAACTAAAGTAAACTGCATCAGCAACAATATGTGACACCGAACGAATGAGGGAATGAAATATCATAATACTATGCTTACTGTACTGGTTCTTGTGAGCACCAAATGGTCCCATGATCTGGTTACTGTAAAGCACTAAAGCACTGTTTCCCAAACAGTGGGTCAGGACTCAGGACCCATTTGTGGGTCATGAACCAATTTGTCTGGATCACAATTAGAGACAAACAGACAAATCTTAGAAATTTCATATATAACAAAACATATTTAACAACTAGTGAAATATACGTATACCTACAAGCTTGCAATGCAGCACAAAGTGGCACGTTGTGCGGCTGTAGATTTGATATTTTCACTTGTTTTGGTGCTGGGCTAGTGTCTAATCTCTCTCAATGGTTGGGAACCACTGCATAAAGCAGCTGTTCTCAAACTTTTCCATGTCAAGGACGCTCACATTCACATTCACTGAAATGATCCTTTGGAATGGGAACCCCCATCCACTTGTTGTTTTAAAAAGTCATGCGTTGTGACCATGCAGATTGCTTCATAAACCCTAACCCGAACTTAATTAAAGGAGCTATAGTAAACCTTTTCATTTTGGACGTTGTCAGGCTAACTTTGTTTACATCCCTTCTTATATATGGAATCCATATAAAATAATAGAAGAGAGATGTAACCAAAGTCAGCCTGACAACGGCCACAATTAGTATTTTATCATTATTTTTCCGCTTTTTGTGGTCATTTTTGAAAAACAACACATATGAAGCTTAATTCCAAACATTAGTTTTATTTTACTATCCGTTTTTCAAGAAAAATGTAACCAAAGCTCCTTCAATGTGCAACACTGTTCCTCACAGTCAACAGTAAAGAAACACATATACAGTTTAAGTGTATAAAGAGGGTATCTGCACATTTCTAAAGTGTCAATTTCAGGACTTTTTGACAAATGAAACTTAGGCCAAACTGTCAAATATTTTAGACTGAAATTTTGACAAAAGCCAGTCTACATGCACACAACGTTGTGAGCATGTAGATCAGCTATTGTCACAATAGAACAGTGTTATACAAAATGTAATGCCTCAACTCTTAGTGCTCGTCAGGGTGTAGGGGTCCCCAGTTAAAAGGGAAAATTTGATAATATGTATTCTCAGACTTTCGTGAGCTTGTCTTTATCCTATGTATACGTATTTCAGCAACATGTTTAGCCCTTATGACACATCCAGTAGAAGGATGCTGAGGTTCTGTGATATACCAGAACTATTACATTTCAATATATTACTTCAATATTTAAATTTTAACTGGTGTATTATTGTTATTATTATTATTGCGATTTCAAAGGTAATACAATAGGTAAAAATGTATAACACTTTATTCCAAAACATAGGTAGTATAATATTATTACTTAAGGAGAGCCATCTAATAAGTAACATATTGCTCTCCTGAGTAATATTTCCCAACACTGGAACTATGATTATTAACCACACCTGTAACATGTCAGTTCTGTGTTACACTGGTAACATGTCAGTTCTGTGTTAACATTGTGATTATTGTCTCTACCCCTTTTACAGATATCTTGTCACTGGACATGACTTCCCCTCCATCTCCAAAGCCTTCCGTGTTGGCCTCTCCACTGTGGTTGGTATTGTCCCCGATGTGGCAGCTGCCATCTGGGATACCATGGTGCAGGAGTTCATGCCAGTGCCAGATAAGGATGATTGGAGAGCTATAGCCGATGCTTTTTGTGAGAAGTGGCAATTTCCTCACTGTGTGGGTGCCATCGATGGCAAACACATTGCCATCAAGGCACCCGCCAGGTCAGGAAGCCGCTTCCACAACTACAAAGGCTACTTTTCAATCGTCCTTATGGCCGTGGCAGATGCAAACCGCCTGTTCCGTGTGGTGGACGTAGGGGCTTTTGGCGGTGGCAGTGACGGTGGGGTCCTGGCAGTGTCTCACTTTGGTCGAGCTCTGAGGGAGGGAACACTGGACCTTCCCGATGAAGCGCCGCTCCCAAATGCTGAGCACCTGGGGCCCCTTCCGTATGTGTTTGTGGCTGATGAGGCTTTCTCTCTGGGGAGGAATCTGCTTCGCCCATTCACGCGCGCATCGCTCCACACCGACTGGCATCGGATTTACAATTACCGGCTGTCCCGTGCGCGCCATATTGTGGAGAGTGCCTTTGGGGTGTTGACCTCCAAGTTCATGGTCTACAAAGGCCTCATCGAGCTGACCCCTGAGCACGCTGAGAAAGTTGTGAAAGCAACCACTGTCCTCCACAACTTCCTCAGATGGGACCAGCAGGACACAGCCCACATCTGTCCAGATGCTGCAGGTGGAACAGTGAGGAGGCATTTCACTGGTACAGAGGAGCTCTATGTGCAAAACACCTTCATGGAGTATTTCTGCTCACCAGCCGGTGCTGTGCCTTGGCAGTATGACCGTTTTTAATCCCCTGTGTTCTTCCTCTTTTCCTTTTCTCTTTTTTTAAGCTTGTGGAGCCAATGAACCTGAGAGCGATGCCGTCTGGAGCTTTGCTCCTGGTAGCCCTCATCAAAAAACACTACTGAATCACTACACAAAACCTATTCGTGTAGTAGTGACTGTGTAGTCATGTGTAGCAATTGTGTAGTAAATCTGTAATGTATTCACTACTCATGACACACCAGTAGAGTTTTGTAGTGAAACAGTAGTGTTTCCAGTAGTAATCAATCAGAGTAGTGAAAAAGCTGTTAAAACACTACTGCTTCACTACAAGGGCATTTAAATAGTGATTATGTAGAAATTTTACTACTTGTTTATGTGTAGTGAATATGTAGTCACAACACTACACTGTTAATTATTACCAGGATCTCACAATACTTTACATTATTATTTCACAATATAATACTGTATTCTGAATATTACTGTGTAATCACACCATCCTCTGTGATAACACAACGAATGACTGTACTCTAAATTGTTATCAGGATTACACAACACTTTACAATATATCTCACAATAAAATATTGTGTTCAGAATGTTATTGTGATATCACAACAAATAACTTGAACCGCGCTGCATTGTGGGATTTCATTTCAAATTTTCATCCATTGTGAGAGGGAGAAGCAGTGAACTGATGGTGAAGATGGAATTATGAAATTATTTTCAATTCAAAGGAGCTTTCAGAAGTCGTGTGAAGTTCATAACAGTGCTCTGCTAAGGTAAGTCAGTTTTCTCTCCTCCACCTTATAGTTGTGCTATCAGTCTTGCTCCAGCAAATTGTGTGCAGCACTGCCGCCGAAGTTTTTCATGTCTGTAATAACATTTTAAATGTGTGTTTCCCTCACACACCGTTATAAGTAACTAAATAACAGATATACAAGCTCACAGCGGCGGCACTCGGTGCCGCGCTGTGAGCTTGTAAGCCAAGCCAGTGTGTGTGTGGTTTGTGCCGCTCACAGGCTCACGTCCATGGGGCTTTAGTGTTATGTAAGTCGGCTACGCAATGTTCGCCGACCGACGCGCGGGGAGCTCTCCCGCGACGCACGAGTTACGCGGGTCCATTGTGTGGTTTCGGTGTGGACACAGGCTCACGTCAGCGGGGCTTAGTGTCATATGTTGGCTGCTTACTAGCGGTAGGGAACGTTCGCCCCGCCGGTTCAATACAGCCGACGCGCGGGGAAGAATGCGGGTCCATTTGGTTCCTATCATTTAGCTGTGGACCACCTGGAACTTCATCACCCAGACGCGATAATGACCGGACACCACTTTGAGAACCACAGACAATCCTTGTGTCAGTTGTTGTATCCTTACGCGTTACTTACGCCGGGTCCATTTGGTTCTCAACTATATCAATGATAATATTTGCACCGCGGGGGAGGTTTTATGCTCCAGTGTGGCTAAAAGTTGCTGTTGTAAAAGCAACCGATCCACAACACAAGCCAAGCGTCACGACACAGGAGTCTGTAGATCATTGGTTTTCAAAGTGGGGTCCGGGACCCCTCAGGAGTCCTTCAGGGAGTTCCAGAGGGTCCCTGGCTAAATGATAACAGGTCCATTTGTTCTATTTGTACATTCTGAGAGTTAAATTAACATATATCATCTCAGAGATAGAAATGCCATTAAATGGGTGTCCTGGGGGTCCTTGAAATTAAAATGGAATCACTACAGAGCCTTAAAAATCTTCTCTTATGGGGGTCCCTGGCGTGTATATCTTTTCAAATGGACGTCCACTGGCAGATAAGTGTTAAATTGGGGTTTGTTGACGTGAAAAAGTTTGAGAACCACTGCTGTAGTTGGTCTATATTCGACGGGTGACACCATCAGATTAATGATTGATTATTAGCATACCTGACGTTGTGCTGTCCACTGCAGTAGGAGCATAAATTCAATTTCTGTCAGAAATCCCATCATAAGTATAATGTCCTTAAATCCTTATGCATGGATTACATCTATATATTTAATTGCCTACATTAAAACTTTGTTTTGACTTTGTTGGAATCTCCTCGCCCCTCCCCTTTTCTCCACATGTGAGACATTATGGTCATTAGGGTGACATAGGGTGATTTTTTTCCCCCTTAATATCATAATGTAAGCATACCTAGAAAATAATGTAAGTCAGAAAATACTGGAATGTGTCTGAATAGAGATTTTATTTTTTATCTTCATCAAATAATATTAAAGTAAAATAAACTGAACATTTTGGAAAGATTTTTTTTTTTTAATGTACCAAAACAGTACATGCCACAGAGTGATACACCACTCTGTGGGCATAAATAAATTGTGTGTGTGTGTGTGTGTGTGTGTGTGTGTGTGTGTGTGTGTGTGTGTGTGTGTGTGTGTGTGTGTGTGTGTGTGTGTGGATTGTGGAATGCATTTAGCATTTCACCTCTTAACAATATCACACGATGGGTATCTCTGTTCAGGTGATACAATGAAACCTTGGGCCTGGAAGGATGCTGTCCATTGAAGAACAAGTATGTCTGCAGTATCCTGAGGATGGCACGTGCACTCTGGAGTTTATCCAAAGGTATTATACTTATAGGCTAATGAAAATTAATTATACTGAATTTAACATTGTTAATAGAATTTGGCATAGAATAATACAAAGTAGATCTAATGTGATTGACAAATTGATTGAGGTTCTAGATAAGGTTTTAGAGGTCCTGGAGAGAGTTTGGTGTCAGCTTGAGATCTCTTGGGCATGGTCATTGAGGTGGTTGTTGTCTTGTCTTATTTATTTTACAGGCGTGTGCCGCAGCCGCCGATGTGCAGAGGACAGAGAAATTACCAAGCACCCCCTGCTTGATTGTTCAAGGTACTGTTGATATCTGGATTTTATATTATAATCTACATGATCATAAGCTACTTTTCACATAAGCTGATCAGTGTCTTGATCTACAGCAGTGGTTCTCAAACCTTTTCGTGTCAAGGACCCCCGAATTGACAAGCCAGTAGACCCCATTTGAAAAGCAATGCCAGGGACCCCCATAAGAGAAGATTAGGCTACAGACCCCCCATTTAATAGCATATCAATCTCTGAGACCCCAATCTACAGTATATTGTAAAATCTATGTTAATTTAATTCTGAGTGTACAAATGGGAACAAAATTGACATGTTAGGGTCCATTTGGTTCTGAGTTACATACCCAATGAGGGTCCATTTAGTTCCTAATTATCATTTAGCTGGGGACCCCCTAGAACTCCCTCAAGGACCCCTGGGGGTCCCCAGACGATTCATCAACCTGGTTGTAAAAATAGTGTAAGTAAAGTGACTAAATCTGGCTTATATTTCTGTCTTACCTTCAAAAACCCTTCAAAATCCCAGACAAAAAAACATTGCTGAATCTGACCCTAATTTGAGAATTGTCCTAAATGCCCGTTAAATCAAAATAAAGTGAGTTGTGTCACAGTTTGTGATGTTGCTGATCATTGAAATTCTACTCTTGTTCAATTAGCATTTCACCTCTACAATATCACATAATGGGTATCTCTGTTCAGGTGATTTAATGAAGTCTATGGCCTGGATGCTGTCCATTGAAGAACAAGTGGTGATGGGACAACACGATGGGATCATTATTGGATAGCTGTGGTTTTCGCGATCTACTACAACTTCAATCTGCTCCTGAGGATGGTGTGTACTGAAACATTATACTGGATTGCTTGCAACATTGATACTTGAATGTTACTTACTCTCAGTACTACTTTCTTTCTGTGGTGTGTAGGGCAGGGGTTTTCAAAGTGGGTAACGGGGCACCCTGGGGTGCTGCGACGGCAGTCCAGGGGTGCCGCGAGATCATTTGATAATATTTGGAATGTATTTATTTGGACAAATATTTAGTATCATTTAAGTACAGCTCTAACCAAAATGGCTATTATCGCAACGTTATCCTCTCAACATAATCACTTTTCACTAGTTTAGTACATTTTATGGATGATAAAAACAAAACTAACGGTTTTGGACAAGGTTTCCACCCGACAACGTAGATATGCTATAAATATAAGGTGCTGGGAGTGAAAATTATAATGTAGGGGTGCTTCGGATTAAAAAGATATTTATGGGGTACCCTGAGACAAAAAAGTTTGGGAACCCCTGGTGTAGCGTTTACTTAAGGGAAAGGGGAACCGCTGCATGTGCCTTGTATAAACGATGCAATATATATCTATGTGAAACTAAAAGTTGTTGTCTTGTCTTATTGTTTACAGGTGCTTCGTGGGAGAGAGGCTCCAAATCGAAGAAGCGTGGCGGTATCAACCCACACGTGAGCACACTTTTGAGACAACTTGTGGACTTTGAATGGTCGATGGTATTCAGGACTCCAATATGAGACACACTCATACGCATTTGAGAAAACTTGTGGACTTTGAATGGTCGATGGCATTCAGGACTCCAATATGAGACACACTCATACGTGTTTCAGATGCCCTACTCTTGTTTGTCCAACTCCACCAGCCATTATTCTTATCTGGATATGTAAAATTGCCAATATTCTTTGCCGATGCCCTTTCACTTTTGTCTCTTCTGTCTCGGCCTGCATGTTAGCAAGGTGCATACTGTAATCATTAGGTAGCTTTGTTTTTAACACTGCTGTGTTGCCTTATACCTTCAGGACTTATGTGACTGAGTGCAATGTTGAGGTGTACTTCACATACTTCGTGCCTGCTGAAGTGTGTTCATATAACACACAGGAGGGTTGCCAGAGAGAACCAGTCTCCATTTCTCCCCAAGTTGTGAAGGCAACCTCCATTTGTGTTATATGGACACATTTCACCTCTGTTCCAACTGGCATGAGGGTGAGTAGATTAGTTATTTTGCAGTTAAAGGAACAGTTCACCCAAAAGGGAAAATGTTGTATCTACTCACCACCATGCTGATACAAAGTCAGGTGAAGTTTTTTAGTCCACAAAATCACTCCTGGAGTTTCACAGGAAAACTGTGTTGCAGTCTCCTAAATAACTAAAGTCTATGACAACCAGTTTTCAAACTGGTTAAAAAAGAGTGCCTCCAGACACCTGACCAAACTCCAGGAGTGTTTGTAGACTTAACACTTCTACTGAGTAAAAGGCTTTAAGAGAGACTGGTGTGGTTCTTCTTTGTCCATTTGAAATGTTGCACTTTGTGTTGGAATTGTACAATAAAAAGTTTAAATGAATGAAGTTGTATTTTTTTTGTTTTTGTTTTAGCATGTTTGTGTATGTATGGTAAAATCACAGTTAAGGCCCATTCCCACTGAGCCAGATAACAGATAAAAAAAAATCTCTTTCTTCAGATATTTTTTCCATTCAAAGTGGATGATAGATACAGATAAAAAATATCTGTCACAGATAAAAGAAATATCTGTGGCAGATATTTTTTATCTGTATCTACCATCCACTTTGAATGGAAAAATATCTGGAGAAAGAGCTTTTTTTAATCTGTTATCTGGCCCAGTGGGAATGGGCCTATGAATTCAAATTTACTATATTTTACTGTATTAGATACAATTTACTGTAAATTTACAGTAAATTACTGGCTACTGAGCAGCCTTACATTCACAGTAATAGTGTAAAAATACAGGCAACTACTGTAATATTACAGTAAATAACTGCAATACATACTGCTAAATCACAGTAAATTACTAACATTTCACAGCTGTGAAATTACAGTAATTTACTGCTCAATATTTACTGTGAAAATTACTGTGAAAGTAATGCAATTATTATCCAGTAATTTACTGTAAATTTACAGCGAATTATTTTACAGTGTACATATTCACTACTCATGACACACCAGTAGAGTTTTGTAGTTTAACAGTAGTGTTTCCAGTAGTAATCAAGCAGAGTAGTGAAAAAGCTGTTAGAACACTACTGCTTCACTACAAGGGCATTTAAATAGTGATTATGTAGAGATTGTACTACTTACTTGTGTAGTGAATATGTAGTAACAAGTAGAGTTTTTTACTACTTGCTCATATAGTGTGTGGCAATTGTAGTCCTACAGCGGCCATGTTTTTTAGGGGGGGGGGGGGAACACAGGTGTTCTGATTGGAGTAGAACATTATTAGTTCTATGCCAATCAAACAATTGAAACACCTGTGTTTGACCCAAAACATATAGTGAATATGTAGTAAAAACACTACAGAAACACTACTTGTTCTACCTTGGAACCAGTTTAAACCGGTTTGTGGGAAGCTGCTGCTAACAGCCAGGAGTTTTACCAGCTCTCATGGAGTCATTTCATTTATTCCTTTTCGGTAGGTGAAAATTAAAACACTGGATAATGTAGCTGTTACATGTATGTTAAGAATGTTTTCTGTTGTGTTTTTGTAGAAAGTGTGTATTTTCCTGCCTGCTAGCAGCTAACCAGTAAACAAATACTAAGCTAATGCTAACGTTAGCTGATGCTAAAGTTATTACAGTACATCCTAAAGGAACTGAATTTTCAAATTGTGTTGTGGACAGCTTATAGTAGGCCTATGTCCTTTTGATAGAAGCTGTCATTTTTTTGTTTTGTATTATCATAAGGTGTTTTGATGTGTAGTATTTGTAGGTAACAGAGCTAACAGAGTTATTTAGCAGTTCTTCTTCTCTACACTGTCAGAGTTAAGGAAGACCTTGACATTTGAAGAAACACTGTTGTGAATGGTTATTCATTGTATTGTATCCACATCCAGAAGCTATTTATTGTTTTTATTGTTACAAGAATGTTATACATTCCTGTTTCTCATTATGTCTACATTCAGTAGCTATTTGCTATTTGTTTGTAAAGCCTCCTGGGACCCCATGCTATATTATTAGAAGTTGGGAACCAAATGGACCTGACCCATTTGAACACTGTATAGGGGAGTTATGGGGGATTATAGCCAAATGCATAACTGGGGGTCCTTGAAATTGAAACGTTGGAGAACCAGTTCTGGGCTCAGCTGAGGTGTGTGTGTGTGTGTGTGTGTGTGTGTGTGTGTGTGTGTGTGTGTGTGTGTGTGTGTGTGTGTGTGTGTGTGTGTGTGTGTGTGTGTGTGTGTGTTTTTAATATGTTGAATCTAGGGTTGCAATACCTCCCTTTCTTTTCCTAAGTGTTGAACTTTGGAAGTGCTCGTCTTCAATAACGCAACGTCCCGCTGCCTCCTACATTATGTGACATTTAGATCCAGGTGGTACAGTGGACCATTGAGTGATTTCCCACGAGCGCTTCCAAACTCCAGCACTTAGAACCTGAACTGAATTTCTTGACAGAGATCATAACATGTCTATGTGGATTTTTATGTAACAAACACTTTGCAGATAGCAAGAGGATACCGGTAATTCAAGCTTTCCATAGAGCGCAATATTGGTGAGTTTGACGTCGTTTAATATAATCAGATTGCAAAAAACTGTTTTGATGCATTGGCTGCCTATGGGAGGTATTGCAACCCTAGATTCAACCAATTAAAAAAAATCTAGTGTTGCAATTTGCGGCTAAATTTGTACATTGCTAGTGCATAGTGACTGTGATATCCACCCCTATAACTCATTGATGATATCTGCATTCATTCATAGATGTATTGACATAATATTAATTCATATAGGTCTAATCAGTGACCCTGTTGACTGTTAACCATTCAAACCCCCTAAATAATCATATTTGAGCTGGGGACCCTCCACCCTGACAAGCACTTGGAGTAGTAAGCTTGTGTAGTAAGCTTGTAGATCTGCTATTCACAATTGTTGCCTCTTTCTTATATCATTTGACAATTTGGCCAATGTTTGACCACGTTTTATATAGTTTGTTTTTCACTTTTGATGTTCATTGTTCCCACTATGGCAATATATATATATATATTTTAAATTAATTATAACAACAAAAAACAAATTTGTGTGTTTGTGAAGATGCAGCTTCTGAAGACGGTTCAGAAAGCAACAACTCCAAAAAAGGAGTGATCCCTTCAAGAAAGAGAAGAGGGAGACTTTGCTTTCAGAGCAGCCATACGTTTCCAATGAAGACAGTCAAGACACCAATGACTCCACCATCTCAGAGAGAGAGATCTTCCACCATCTGGATCAACACAATCTGGATGCAGCATTCCAGAGGAGGTTCAACAGTTGGAAAGGTAGGAAGTATTGTTTGTTTAAATAACTGGCTGCATAAATTCATGTTTTTAACATTACAGCACGTAACATTGCAGCATGCCCGACATGTTTCCATAACATGAGTTGACGTTAGGATATCACTAGCTCTGGTCCATAGCATTAGTGGAGTTCTCCCTAACGCTATGTTAGTCTACCTCCACACCTCCTTGGCAAAATCGGAAAGCCCGCTCGTCTGGTCCGAAAAAAAATAAAAACTGTTTCGCCCTCACCAAACCAAAGGTATTAGTGGACAGTTGAAAGCTTACTCTACTTAGTGGATGCAGTCTGGGCCCCCCACCACACACTTAAAATACATATATAGGCGAAATGAAAAGTCTCATTGGGTGTTATTTATCTCTGTGACGTTGGAAGCGCTGTTTCATAAAATAGTCTTCAACCAGGAAGAGTGTCTCCGTCAGGTGGATTATTTTTCATTAACGCTATGGACCAGAACTAGGATATCACATGCTTGACAAACTTTCATATTTGACTATACGATTAAAAATACAATAAGTGAATTGTTTGTGATATTGTTTGTTTTGTTTTTCTCTTTGTGTTTGTGACAATCTGCAGAAGACCCCAATACCTTTCTGCAGGCGAGACCACTCGGCCTGCCGTGATCGTCGGTGAAACCAACTGCACAATTGGGGCCATGCCTGTGTTGACGATGTATCTCATAACGTGTTCACCTTTCACCTCACATACCCCAAGTGCAACATGACTAAAGGAAAATACTATGGCCCGAAGGCAAAAAAGTCTGTGGTTGCACAGTGGACTGTATCGGCTGACCCCGGAACTGATCATTAACCTTAAAGGTGCTGTAAGTGATGTCTTTGTTAAAATGTGATTTAAATATCTCTTTCCATAGCAATCATTGCTATACTGTTTGTTCAGTAAGAAGAGCAGTTTTAGTAAAAGCATGAGAATTTAAAATTTAAAATAAAATGTAATAAAAAGTAAATGAAGAAAACATGTGTTCCTTCTGTGCTCATTCTCATTATGATCTTTTTACATTATTTTAAACATTTTGGTTGATATGAGACAATTTGTCTAGATTAATGAATATTTTGCTTGGATTAATTGGGGCTTTTTTGCAGTGTGTAAAAGTAAAAGGAATGAGCAGTTGTCGTCATTGCTTAATAGTAAGACTGAAGTGATTGAATGATAATCGTGTACAGTTTCAAAAGTGATTCAAAAGGGTTTGTGTAGAAACTAAAAGTAATTCATTAGTGATCAGTAGTGATAAAACACTACCTAAACACTACAGAAGGATGTAGTAATTCCACAGGGATTGAGAAGAGATCCAGCAGTGAATGTGTAAGCATTGTGTAGAGTTTCAAAAGTGATTCAAAGGGGTTTGTTTAATAGTAAGACAGAAGTGATTGAATGATAATTGTGTAGAGTTTCAAAGGTGATTCAAAAGGGTTTGTGTAGAGATGAAAAGTAATTCATATAGTGATCAGTAGTGATAAAACACTACCTAAACACTACAGAAGGATGTAGTAATTCCACAGGGATTGAGAAGAGATCCAGCAGTGAATGTGTAAGCATTGTGTAGAGTTTCAAAAGTGATTCAAAGGGGTTTGTTTAATAGTAAGACAGAAGTGATTGAATGATAATTGTGTAGAGTTTCAAAGGTGATTCAAAAGGGTTTGTGTAGAGATGAAAAGTAATTCAGTAGTGATAAAACACTACAGAAACACTACATAAACACTACACATACAAGGATGTATTAATTCCATTGGGATTGTGAAGAGATACAGAAGTGAACGTGTAAGCATTGTGTAGTAATTCAATAATAAATGTGAAAGAATTGAGTAGTGATTGGATAGTACTTTCCCAAAAGCCAATAGTGATACTGTAGTAATTAAGTAGCAGTCGTGCAGTGATTTGAATAGTCATTAAGTAGTGATTATCAGTAGTGATTCAGTGGGTGAAACCAGCCATTTCTCTACTCATTACTACTGGGAATCACTACATAAATCACTACACATTGCAATAGTAATCAAGTAGTGAAATTGTAGTGTTTGTGTAGACATTTAGTAGTAGTGATGAGTAGTGATTCAGTAGTGTTTTTTGATGAGGGAGGGTTACCCATGGCGGTAAGGTCAACGGAGAGTTTTCTTTTTCTTTTCTTTTTTTCTCTTTTCTTTTTTCTTTTAGAGAAGCTTGTGGAGCCAATGAACCTGAGAGCGATGCCGTCTGGAGCTTTGCTCCTGGTAGGGTTACCCATGGCGGTAAGGTCAACGGAGAGGTTTCTTTTTCTTTTCTTTTTTTCTCTTTTCTTTTTTCTTTTAGAGAAGCTTGTGGAGCCAATGAACCTGAGAGCGATGCCGTCTGGAGCTTTGCTCCTGTAAGGGCCACTCATGGCGGTAAGGTCAAAGGGGAGGTTTCATTTTCTTTTCCATTTAATTTTTCTTCTCCTCGGATCGCCACCTTGATGTGGTAGAGAAGCTTGTGAGTTCCAATGAACCTGAGAGCTATGCCGTCGGGAGCTTTGCTCCTGGTAGGGTCACCCATGGCGGAAAGCTCAAGGGGGAGGTTCCAGACAAAGTGCGATCCAACCAAGAGGCAGGCTGACTAAGCATCACAGCACCTGGGAAGGCGAATATTTAGGCTGCAGCAGCATTCGGACCCTAGTTGTATTGGACTCTAAAGCTGGCCGCACACTAGCCGATAATCGGGCTATTTAATTACCCCCCCGACAATCGGGCTGCCACCGACTGAAACGGGCCCGACAATCGGGCATGAACGTCGTCTAGCGTGAGGTCTCACAGATCCACTCGGTGCCCAGCCGAGTGGCTCGGAGGACGATCGGGGGTAGCCCGACTCTTTTCAAACATGTTTGATATTTTCCTGGATCAGTACTTGTCTGGAAGACTGGAAGGGCAGCAGGGGACTGAGAGAAAATAGCCGCTGATAGACGCAAGTCTCTGAGCATACATCTGACTGAGTGACAGATCCATCTCTTTTTTTTTCTCTCCACCTCTCCCGGCCTCTGCCTCTCACACACACACACACACACACACACACACACACACACACACACACACACACACACACACACACACACACACACACACAAGCGCGCCCGCACACAGACACACTTTTCATAGCGTCCGTCCGTCCATCAGGTTGTATCATGAATGATTGGGATTTAAATTAAAACTCAACGGCAGCGCATATCAAACATACAGAAGAAAGACCGCGACCAGCACACATCCCTTGCAAGTAGGTGGGACGTTCGCGAACGAATCGAGTATTTTGAACGGCTCTTTGAAATGAACGATGGGATCCGGTTCGCAGTAGGGAGCCGTTCCTTTCTAATGAACAGTGGTGGGAAAATAGCAAATACTCTGCCACAAGTAGAGGTTTTTGGAATGCTAATATACTTGAGTAAAAGTACAAACGTATTGGTATCATTCAATATTTAATTAATGTAGCCTACAGAGTACCAATAGTAGAAAGTAGGCAGAATGTCCTGTTTCACAGATTTTCCAATGAATAAAATGTAGAAAAATCTTTTGAAAATAGCCGATCTACAAGCTCACAATGCAACAAATGGCAGGTATGTAGGCCTACCTATATATGGCAGAAATAAATGTATATAGGGTTGAAGTTATTTGTAATTATAATCAAAATCTACAAAGTAACTAATGAGCCAGTCTTTTGAACGGCTCTTTGAAAGGAACGGATCCCAGAGATCCGGTTCACTTCAAAGGACCATAAATCCCATCTCTAGGAGTCAAAGAAGTACACGCCCATCCTGATCTACAAGCTTACAACGTGGCACGGGACAGACACAGTTTGGTCTTGGAGATCTTGTTCTGGGTGCGCTACACAGTCATACGACTAATCATAAATCAGGCACCATCAGCCTGTTCAGCCATGAGAAGGACGGAGCGGTGCTTTAGCGCAGGAGAGAGAGGGGATGTCAGAGTTGGATGTACATGAAACGTGTCAAGTGAACTCATATCGTCAAAATAGGACACAACTTCCATATTGAAGCTTTTTTTTTTTTCGTTGCGTGAGGCGGTGTTGTGTGTTGAGTCAGTGGATAACGTCATGTGTTTGTATGTGCGTGTGCGTGCGTGTTGCAAAGCACAGCTCTCAGAACACCCCCGTGGCATCTTGTATTCATTATATTATTTATTATTGCTGTGTGCGAGCCCGACTCAATCGGGATAGAATCCTGTAGCGTGCGGAGCGCCCGACTGTTCAAAACGGCTAGTCTGAGTCCGTTTAGATTATCTGGTAAAATAATCTGAAAAAATGATCCTGTAGTGTTTAATTCTACCCGATTCAGTCGGGCCCGATTATCGGCTAGTGTATGGCCAGCTTAAGCGACTGGATCCTGACCCACGACTGTCTCCCCATGTAACACAGACGCACAGGTATCCTCCAGAAAGGGAACCTACCCATGGCATCCCTCATTTTACCTGGCCAACCTCCAAGGTTTTGTCACAAGAAATTGATGCCATCAGCCTAACTCCAACAGTGAGCAGTGTCACCATGAGCAACTACCACATGTTGTAGCTACACACTATTGCTCGTGAGCAGTCACCCTGCGAAACCAGACACTCCCCATGTATCTTGATGTTACACTGGACAGGACGCTCTCTTGACTAAATGCCTCCCTCTCCTCTGGTATTGTCCCCCCTCCCCTCAAACTTGCCGCTGTCACACCCATCCTCAAAAAAACTGGTCTTTACCCCAACAACTACAGGCCCAACCTACCCTTTCTGTCAAAAATCCTGGAACGCATTGTCACCAGGTCACCACCCAAATCACCATCTACCTTGATTCCAATAACCTCTTTGAAAAATCCTATCCGGTTTCTGCTCCAGACACGGCACAGAGACTGCCCTCATCAAAGTACAAATGATCTCCTGCTCTCCTCCGACACCGGCTCACTCAACATCCTCATCCTCCTTCACCTCACTGCTGCTTTTGGCACCATCCACCACCCCATACTCCTCTCCTGTCTCCAGTCCACCCTTGGAATCACCGGCACTGCCCTCTCCTGGTTTAAATCCTACCTTACCTCAAATCCATCACAACATCTGTTATCCATGGTGCCCCCCAGGGCTCTGTGCTTGGCCTCCTCCTTGCTCGCCTCCGTCCCACACTATCCCTAACTGCTGCAGAGACACTCATCCATACCTTCTGCACATCTAGACTCGACTCCTGCAATAGCCTCCTCTACGGTGACACCTACAAAGTACCAAAAAAAACTTCAGTATGTGCAAAACTCTGCAGCCTGCCTCCTCACCAAAACCCCATCAGTTGCAGCCCCCACCCTCTGGAAATCACACCCACTTCCTATAAAAGAAGCCCCCCCCCCCCCCCCCCCCCCCCCCCGCTTGGCGCACAGATCCATCAACTGTCCATGCAACTCCCATGGCCCTGTGTTTCTTTACAACAGAGACTGGCTGCTCAAGCTGGAGCCGATCACGTCATACCAAATGGTCAACAAAGCCTTAAAAAGCACCTGCCACATCATCACCGGATGCGCCAAGACATCACCTGGTCCTGCCTCTGTGTGCTAGCCGGCATCTCTCCCCCGCGAATAAAATGACTAGGTATCGAAGATGGACGGAGAGCACAGGACATGGACATAAGACACCCCTTGCATGCCCACATAGAACCCCCACGCAGGCTCCGATCCTGAGACAGTTTCATGCAGACAGACATGCCTCTCCAGAAAACCAAACAAGAAACAAGGGCCAACATCTAATGACACACAAGCTCCTGAATGTTTGGAAAGGGGATTCACACCAACGCAAAGCCATGCTAGTGGCCACAACCTGGAAGTCACTAAATAGACTGTCTGGAAGATGCATGGTGCAAATCAGTATAAACTATGATGCAAGGTAAAGCAGTTGTATCATGTAGTAATCTGTCTTCTAATTTTCCCCACTGCACTGTGTGAGAACATGCTCACGCCGTGAGCTTGGACATCTGCTTTCTTTCCTTAATGGCCACCTATCTCTGCAGAATGTTCAGGCATTATGACACACACAGTATAGACATGCAAAGGTTCAATAACATTTATATTCCTGAACTATAAATCTCAAACAGACTTGTTAACATTGTGATTGTCTCTACCTCTCTCACAGATACCTTGGCACTGGTCATTCCTATCACTTCCTCGCACCGGACTCCCTTATCGCTGCTGTCACGTAGTAAGCCGGTTCATCAAAGAGAGTTGAGACCAAAGACTGCAAGAGGCTGAAACGGGGAACTTTCCAATTCTATGACGGCCCTTCCACCTCCAGCTTATTTGGTAATAATGATATTGTTACACTTGGTCTAAATGCTCCCACAAAGTGTTTGCTCACACAAACTATATTTAGCATATCGTTGCTGTCAGTCAAAACCTATATATTTCCATATTTTACCTTTGGATTTGTAGATTAAAGCCATACTTTGACATACAACACCTACAGTGTTATACAAAAGCAGCAAAAATAGCGGATCTACAAGCTCATAACATGTTGCTTTTGGAGCCCGTAGATCTGCTATTTTTGTAACTTTTGAATTGAAATTCAGAAAAGCTGAATTGGGGGTTTTGGACATAACCCCATGCTACGAATGAACCAAAAGCCACCTTTTGAAGAATATATAATTAAAAATAAGGAAAGTGAAAGACTAGATTTTAGAGCACCCTGAGCACATTAACTCCAAATTGTTCAGTTTTTCCAATTTCAACTTTCTCTCACATTCCCCCTTTTGTACACATACCCCCATTTGAGACTAATATGTAATGGTATTACATATAGAGTGAAAAGTTATAATTTCAACATTCCATTAGTACAACCTTTTGAAAACCTTTACTTTAAAATGTCAAGAGAGTGTTTTCTTAATCATTCTATGTGAATTGCGTTATAAAAGGAGCAGACTAAACATATTGTGTTGTTATACATCTATTTTATGAGCTTGTACCAGTCATTGCTTGTTGTCCACCTCAGCAGAATGTTCAGCCATTATGACACATCCTATATAGACATGCAGAGGTTTATATACCTGAACAATAAATATCAACCGCACTTGTTTGTTAACACTGATTATTTTCTCAACCTCTCACAGATTACTCCATTTCCAAAAGCTTCAGTCGTATCTTAATCCCTCACTGCTGCCATCACATAGTGAGCACGTTCTGCTCTTTACGTGACAGTGAGTGGTGACTGCTTCCACAGCCCTCTGAGCAGCCACCCTTACAAACCAAAGGAATCACTAGTGCAGCGACAGAAGAAACTATGATCCCAGGTAAAGTACCTGTAAAGCAGTACTAACATAATATCATATAGTATGTTCTTGTTATTGTTACACAGACCTTTCAGAGTTGTGACCCAGGAACCCTGTATGCAAAACACATACACACATAGACATAACACAGCAAACATAAAGACGAGCGCATTGTCTGCCAACCTTATAATGCTGTTATCATACAGAGAGGTATATAGCTTTTGAAGTGGTTGTCCAACAATCTTAGAAAAAAGAAATACAGCTGTTGTAGCAGTTGTGGCTTTAAATGGATATTTCCCCCCCAAAATGAGATTTTCTATCAATTTCTCACCCCATGGAGACAAGAAATTATGGATAAACATTATTTTGTTTTTGTCACATTCCTAAACCAATAACTTTAGGAGACTCTTTGTGTCTCCATAGGGAATAAAGCAGACTCTTTGTGTCTCTAGGAATCCACTGCTGGTCATCAGAGAGAGTTGAGACGACACACAGCAAGAGGATGGCACAGGGAACCTTCCAATTACAAGACGGCCATTCAACCTCCCGAGTCACTTGGTAATTATTGTAACACTTGGTCAAAGTGGTGTCACACAGTGAATTAGACAATGCTCACTTCCATGTGACCAAACTACATTAACAAAACATTTCCTAATTGTTAATGCAAGGTCAAATCTAATGAATGAATCATGTCAATCCTCACATAGACAACTAAAACATTGTAGTTTGAGAACTGGTTTATTTTTCTCCAATAATAATAACGATACAAAAATAAATACAAATTTCTTCAATCTGATCCCATTTTTTTTTCCTTTTCCACAATCAATTTATAAATAAAGACAAAATCTAACAAATGGCATCAATTGAAGTGTTGCAACCAGAGATTCCGTTAGCCGGTATTTACCGGCCATTGGCCGGTTAAATATTTAATTGTCATATCATAACATAACATTAACAAAACAAAACAAAGGTTGTATGTTTGCATATTAAGGTTTAATGAGACGTGAAGCCAAAATCATATAGTACTATTAACTTATTAATTTGTAGGCCACTGTGTGGCAGGGCACGCAAACGGTTCGCTTGAGTTGCGTCCACTTTAACCTATTCACTTCTTTTTTGGCAAGCGATCTAGACCTACATAAGTAGATAGTTAGGCTATTATTTCGTTAACTCAGGAAAAGATTGCAATTGCATCTGTAATAAAGAGGAGCCCAGCGCTAACATAAAATGGTGTAATTATCATTTGGGTGCACCATACACACGCACATACAGTAGACCTATCTCATCTGCAAACACATATGTGACGTTCATTATAATATGGCCGATAAATTAATTGATTGGCCGGAAACCCTGGTTGCAACGTGTAATAATTGATGAAGCAAAAACAAAAGACTGCCATTGAACTAGGGCTGTCACGATATGAACTTTTACAGGACGATTAATTGTCACTCAAATAATTGGCGATTAACGATTGAATTGTGTTTTTGTCGTTGATAATTACATTTCTGTTTGGTTTTTAGGCTTTGAAATTGCACATGGCAGATATGAAACATAACCTAAATACACAAATAAATTACTGACATATTTGACAACTTACTACTTGAAACGAAAGGCTTTTGCACACCTACAGCGACAGGTGCTGTCGAGGAGAGACCACGGTGAACTGAAAAGGCAAAAACTCCACGCACACTGTCTTCCAATGCAAAAAGGGAAATTTAATAAAGTAATGCAACGTTTCGGTATTTAAACCTTCATCAGGCAAAACTGGAGTTTTGCCTGATGAAGGTTTAAATACCGAAATGTTGCATTACTTTATTAAATTTCCCTTTTTGCATTGGAAGACAGTGTGTGTGGAGTTTTAGCCTTTTCACAACTTACTACTTAAAAAATAACTTTGATAGTGGAAATAGACGATCTACAAGCTCACAACGCGTCGCGATGCGACGCGTTGTGAGTTTGTAGATCGGCTATTTCCACTCTTTCAGACATTTTTCAACATTCACGATTATGACGATAATGACACAATAATTGCGATAATGTCAAATAATCACCATTAGACGACTATGTAATAATTGTGACAGTCCTACATTTAACATTTCATAGTGCCGCCATGCGGCCGACTCAAAACACAGCGCGGCACCGTGTGCCGCGCTGCGAGCTTGTAGATCGGCTATTTTTAAAAAATCTTGAAAATTAGAAATTTGACCCGATGTCAGCAATCTGGCCAGCCATCGTCAAAGAAAAGGTCCTTTTCACTTGAACTGGAGCTCAGTTAGCCTGTTCATGAGAGACTGCTATGTGGTTCTCAAACCTTTTCATGTGAAGGACCACCAAAATTATATGTATTTGGCCACGGACCCCCATCTCAAAATATCTAGTTCCAGGGACCAACCAGAAGCAAAGTTTGAGTTACAAACCTTTGCTTTGAAAATGCATATTCAAAGATTGGCACACATGTTGATGACTTTTACAAAAATAGCAGATCTACAAGCTCGCAGCGCGGCACTCGGTGCCGCGCCTTGACCAGCAGGCCAGCGGCCGCCCCCCAATTATTACATTTAGCTCAAATGCATTTTATAATATGCAGTAGAGAGAAAGACACTGGAGCAGCTCAGACGGTTCTAGCCTTTTTATTCAGGTGCCAGTAAAACAATTGACTAACGTGTCGATGCATCTTTGTCAGAGTCATCTCTGACAAAGATGCATTAGCATCGAAACAATTGTCAATTGTTTTACTGGCACCTGAATAAAAAGGCTAGAACCGTCTGAGCTGCTCCAGTGTCTTTCTCTCTACTGCATACATCTGTCCCTGCTCCTGTGATGCACCAGACTATAGCCGTGTAGGCTGAGGCGCGCTGTAGAACCCCTTTGTTCACATTTTATAATATATTAGTGTACTTTAGAAAAGATGCCAGCACTCAGTTTAGTCTCCTTGCATTTTTGTTTGTTGACAAGTGCTCCTCTCACCCTCCTTTGAAATAATATATTAGTGAACGATCATGTCAAATATCTTACATATGTCACTATCTTACCACTTGCAGCTGGCGATGGCCCTGGAGCAGAGGACTGACCGGCCACTGCATTCCTGGTCCCTGTCCCACGTTGGCACCTGCCAGTGGGTCTGCTCTCATCGGCCGCTATAAAGTAAGTTTCAATAATATATTACATCGAGCTTTAGTTGTTTTTGTCTTGGAGTTGAAAATGTTAGTGAATGTCTGAATATACCTACCACTTCCAGCACCTGCTGACGTATGCCCAACGCTGGCTGGTGGGTTCCAGGCCTGATGTCGCCTGACTTCAGGGTTCCAGTTCCTGAGACTGGACTGTCTGGCAACTAAGTACAGTAAGGTTTAATGTATTATTAAGTGCTTTAATTATTTTTCTGATGGATTTGAAAATGTCAATGATGACTTCTGAATATGTCTGATTATCTTACCAGTACCAGCACCTGATGCCAGCACAGGCACAGAGGGTGAGGGTCTTGCCTGACTGCCCCCCCTCATCCTGCAGCCCCCTGTCCTTGGTAGGCTACTGGTGTGACTGGCCGCTGTGAAGTAATGTTTAATCAATCATTTATTGTATTGTCCGTAAATTGTTCCTGTGTCCAATTTGTCTATGCTAATGACTTGTCTGAATGTCTTACCAGATCCAGCAGCAGGGGACATATATGGGTGGCCAGTCATCCTGTATCCAGCAGTTTGGACCCTCTGGCCTGCTGACACCAGCCCCTGCTGTCTTGGCCGACTGGACCCTTTTCCCTTACTCTTCCCCTTCCCTCTCCCCGTCTCTGGTGGGCAGCTGGTGCCAGTGTATCTGCTGTGCACTGTTAAGTAAGGTTTAGTCATATATTTACCTTTAATTATTCTTGTGTCTAATTTGTAAATGCTAATGACTTGTCTGAATGAATACCTTACCAGTGTCAGCAGTTGGAGACATCACATACTCATGTCCAACCCAACCTGTGTATCCAGGTGGGGTTGGAGATGTGAGTCCTGCTGGCAGAAGCCCCTGTCTGGACACAGTACCAGCACTGTGGCGACTGGCTGCTATGAAGTAAGGTTTCGTCATAAATAATGAGCTTGAATTGTTTTTGATTGGATTTTTAAACATCTATTACTTGTCTGAATATCTTACCACTGATAGCAGGCTCGTAACCAGGCTCTGTGGATGACAGCAGAGATGGACTCAACTCTATTAGGTAATGTTAGACAAATGTCAGTAGACTTATCTCTGTATTTATAAACCATAAAGCACAACTACATTTTGGTGAAAGTCCAAAACATGTCAGGATATCTTTTGGAGATTTGAAATTGGATAGATTGGTGGAATGTGTTTGGCGTTTGCTGGTGTTATAAGTGTACATTTGAGACCTCGTTCTGTAAATGCAGAGACTATTCTTGATTCTCTAGCTACAGAGCAACTCTTAAAGATATCCCACAAATGTTTGGAGTTGGATCATGACTGTCTTATTCCACAACCAGCAAAGTGTGATTTTGATGATTTTGCTTGGATGACGTATCACAATATCTTACCTGGTGCATTCAGGAAGCCAAACTGGACAACCATCTGCTGATCGTCCGGCCCTGCTGCTGACTCTACCACTGGCTCCACGGCAGCTGCTCTGTGTCTCTGAGCGGCCCCTGAAATGGGATGCTGCTGATTGGTCTGTGTAAGTTAGGCATCTACATTGTTTTTTTTTTAGTATTGTGTCATATGTCTTACCACTTGGAGCACCTGAGACCTCTTGGCTAGGCCACTGTGGTGTTCTTTCTATGAAGTAACGTTCAAAAATGTATTGTTTACAGTTGTATAATTAGTGTTGTATTTGGAAATAGTTAATCTGATTAATATGCATAATCTTAATCTTACCACTTTCACCAGTGACTGGATCCTGGCTGGAGGCTTGAGAAGGTTCATCTGTTGAGTAAGGTTCATAATGTTATTCTGTGTACTTTATGGGTTGATGATGTAGTTATAAACATTCTTAGTAATATGCACAATCTTCTTACCACTGTCATGAAAGATTTGATGCAGATGTCTTTCTATGGTTTAATGTTGAAGCATATGTTGTGTAAAGCTATCTGGGTTAGTTTTGTTTGTAAAGAGTCATGATGAACATAATAATGCATATCTTGCCTCTTCCTACAGGAAACACCTGGCCAGACACAGGATATAGCTGCTGACTTGCATCTATTAAGACCAGATCTATCTCCACCAAAACTGTCACCCTCTCCTCCCTCACCACCAGCCTTACAGACCTCAAAACATGGATGCAAAAAAGTTTCCTCAAACTTAATGGCAATAAATCTGAAATTCTCATCATTGGCCCAGATTCCCTCAACGCTCCACCCAGAACTTAACTCTCAGCATTGATGGCTCCACTGTAACTACCTCCACTCACATCCGTAACCTTGGTGTCATTCCACCCTCTCATTCCACCCCCACATAAACCAGATCACTAAAACTGCATTCCTTCACCTCAAGAATATTGGCGGCCTCCGGCCCTCACTTACATTCACAGTTGCCAAAACACTCATCCATGCATTTGTCACATCCCGGATAGACTACTGCAATAGCATCCTCAACGGTACCACTGCCAACATTCTCAACATACTCCAATACGTTCAAAACTCCGCCGCCCGCCTTTTTACCTGTACCCGCTCTAGAGACCACATCACTCCTGTCCTCCACGATCTGCACTGGCTCCCTGTCAATCAAAGAATCCACTACAAAATCCTGCTATCCTACAAGGCACTCGATAACCTTTTTCCCTCCTACCTTTCTAGTGTCATCGACCCCTACGTCCCCACACGATCCCTCAGGTCCAGTGAAGCCAACCTCCTGAGGTCTGCACAGCCACGTAGTACGTGGCTGTGCAGACACCCCCCCCCCCCCCCCCCCCCCCCCCCCCCCAGGTGCAGTACGGCATACTGCACCTGGGGGGACAGGGCTTTCTCTGTCTCTGCCCCCACCCTTTGGAACGCTCTCCCCAACCACCTCAGAAGCGCTCCCTCCCTCCCCTCATTCAAAGGCTCACTCAAAACTCACCTCTTCAGAATTGCATATCCCAGCTGAGGTCTGGCAAATTATGCCTACCTAGTCCTTGGCCTATTTTTAGGTCATTATTGTATTTGTATTTTTTTTTTTTACTGTTTTATCCTAATGAAGTTGTTGTTTCCTTTTGTTGTAAAGCGCTTTGGGTACCTAGAAAAGCGCTATATAAACCTAAGCTATTATTATTGTTAAGAGAGGTTCAATGCCAAATGCATATACTTTTCTAGGCAAAGATTGTCCAAGATTCAACTGAAAAGCATGGTGTAGGCCAACAAGGAATTCTACAGATAACACAACTTACCACCAAATAGACTTTTTTGAAATGTCAACATACTGTAGTGTGTGTGTGTGTGTGTGTGTGTGTGTGTGTGTGTGTGTGTGTGTGTGTGTGTGTGTGTGTGTGTGTGTGTGTGTGTGTGTGTGTTTGCTGGGTGAAAGCGTGGTGTACATGTTGGTCTTGCACACAAGAAAATTAAGGGAACATTGAAAAACATGCAGATATTATGTGCAAGGGAAATAATGGACCAGAGGGATTAAGAAGGATTTCCACACATAATTAATAACTAATATGAAAGCATATAGATGTTGAATTAAATTGCAAGCAAAGCGCGTTTATCTGTTCTACCAATTCCAAAATAAAAATGTGTTCCAAATATGTATTGGTTTATTGTTGAATTTTGGATATGTTAATGGTCATGATGAGTTACATGCATATATTTGTTGAATTTGTTTTTCGCCCTGTAGGCCTACACCACTTTGGTCGAATACAGTTGTTTGAAAGTGTGATATATTAAGTTTGATTTGATATACTGTAATCAGAGACGAGTTCCTCTTCTGCAGAATCTTCCTCCATTGGAATTCCGTCTATTGAGAAAGGTTCCAAAATATTTGTGTACTGCTTTAATGGTTGGTGTAGAATTTGGATACAGTCATGAGTAATATGCGTTTCTTACCACTGTCAGCAGGAAAGTGGTCCTGGCTGGCACTGTGCTGCTGGCTGTTGTCTAAAGTAAGGTTGAGTCATTAATTGTAGAGCTTTTGTCTGGTGTGTGATGCCTTTATAAACAGTCAAATTTCTATCTTACCACTTGGTGGAGGAGGGAAATTGGAGCTTGTCGGCGCCTCTCTGACATGTGGCTCCACAAACTGCATTATGTCGTATAATGGCCATTTGAAGGTTTTCCCCCCTGCACTGCCACTCTTTTTGTTCCGCAGGTTCTTCCTCTGCCTGACATAGTAGCCTCGCAGATAATACCAGCGCTTCATGCACTGCTCCACTGTGTATGGATATAGAATAGTGATAGAAATCCAAAGGGTCACAGGAAATGTTAAGATATTTTTGGGGACCTTTTGACAGATATGTACATACACATAGGCCAATCACAACTGTATAGCGAAAATAATAACTGACCTATATCCGACAATAACTGACCTATATCCTTCAACATATGATGGCCAAAATGATAGAAGTTTTAGAGCAATTTGTGCCAATTGTGGAAATATTACACCTTAATGAAAGGCTAATATGTAGGTTACTGTTATTTCCATATAGTGGCTTAATATGTCATGATATACTGTTTTTGGTCAAGCAATACCTTACATTACTTGTGAGTGAATGGGTGAAATAATATTACAGTATGCCAACATGTCTAGGGGGGCATCGACCCACCACGAGCCATGTGAGTGACCATTAGGCCTATGTTATACCTGTTCACCCTGTGCCTGTGTAATTAGTCATGTTTTGGTGAAGTACTAGTCCTAGGCTATAATGTAGACCAACAAATGCAATGGTGATGTTTGATAATAAGTATAATGTGGCATGCAGCAATATTTAAGAAAACAATTCAAATGATAACGAAGCCAAATGTCACCGCATTTAATAAGATTTTATCTGGAGGAAGAATGTGGCAACCTACATTAGGCCTTAAGTTCTGGCAAGCTTTTAATGATATGTAAATTAAACCGTTTGGGACTTTCTTTATAGTAGGATTTGGGGTTTAGCCTTGAGTCTGACTTGTTTTTCCAACACTGACAGAATAGAAAATGATGCATGACAAAAAGTAGGCTCCGATGTTCATAATCTCAATCACATTTGTGTTGGCCTTGTTACAATGTTTATGCCTAGGCAGTGATATGTAACGAAATATTACAAATATTAGACCTTAAATGTTTTAAGCAACTTCTAATCATGTTTATTTAACTTCACTAGAAAGAAATATATAATAATAACAAAAGAATTGGTGCCCACTCTTCCCTGGTAGACTATCCACCTGTTACCCATGTAGGCTATATGACTATAGGCTACATCTATTTGACTTACATTCAATGCCTGTCTCGTTGCTGACTTCAACAAAAGCCCTATGGCGGGTCGTTTTGGATGCATAAAATGGATGTTTTTTGTTAAAAATACATGGAAAGTTGCTAACGCAAACAATTAATCTCTCGTCGTCGCGGCGGGCAACGAACGGGTCCATTTCTGCTCCCGGTGATTAGCGCACTGGCATGGGCTTCAGGATGGGCACACAACATGGGCACACAATCAGTACCAGACTTGTCAACTAGTAGTAACATATCTGACACTGATTAGTAGCTGACCAGACCGGTCTCACCTCGGCTCGGTTTTGTCATTCACGGTGACCACATGCAGCTAGACCCCGCTGCTGTCAGTCACCCTGCCTGGCACTGCTGCCAATGTGAAATGCTGAACGGCATATATATAAACTTGAGTAATAACTTCCAAAACTTGCGTGTAGGCCTACATGACAGTTATGTCAAGCTTGCGAGATTGTCAACATAGTTGACAAGTATGATTGTGTGCCCTTCCTATATTACGCATATTAAGCCCATGCCAGTGGGAGCAGAAATGTACCCATTCAATGCCCGCATGGACTACGAGAAATTAATTGTCAGCGTTAGCAATTATCCATGTATTTTTGACAAAAGTCATCCATATTAGCCTATCATTCCAACACGCACCACCATAGGGCTTTGGGTTGAATATTCAGCGTCAGCAGCTGGTCATCCATGTATATATAGACTATATATATATATATATATATATATATATATATATATATATATATATATATATATAGACTATATATATAGACTATATATATATATATATATATATATATATATATAGACTATATATATAGACTATATATATAGACTATATATATATATATATATATATATATATATATATATATATATAGCCTATATATATATATATATATATATATATTGAATCATTTTCAGTGAGATACATAATGATAGTTTTACTACCACTTAATTTATTTTGTAAAGACATGTTTATTTAGACAAAAGTCACAACATTTTAAATTTTACAATATAACAAAGACAAACAAATTCATGATCACTGCAGACCGAAGGCTCAACGCACTGTAGTGTAGTGGACTACAAGTGTGCTCCGCCCAGTTTCGCCGCAGAACGGCGGTTCTCTCCTATTGGTTGGCAGCTGAACCCTGCCTTCTGTCTCATCAAGTGCAGCTTGTCTGCTCCCTACTGCTCGCCTACAACTGTCTCTGTGCGAGTCGTGAGCAAGTTGGACGCAACCACACAACACCACACGACTCGCACTCGACTTCAAACCACTCGACTTCCATCCGGAATGCATTGTGCTGTGTCTGCCCCCCACCTCCCCCCCACGAAACGCACTTGTTTTTGTGCCTTCAGGTGTGTAGCCGGCCTTACAGTACACAACACCACAGTTAGACACTTAGAACCTTTCGGAACCACTCACTCCACGGCTATGCAGCTCCGAGATGTGGTTCCTTGTCAGGGCATGCCCAAATGAGTTATTGCCGGCAATGCCGGGGGTGGTTTGCCAGGTAAACAACCGCTCTTACCGTCACCAAGCGTTATATCCAAAAAGCAATGGTCCGGTCTCTTGCATCTCTACTTTTTTAGCGTTTTTTTTGTCAGCCTGTTGCCATTTCTCGCGGGGAAATCTCGCGACACACTACCATTTCTCGCTTGAGATTAATGGCGAGTCGTGGTTGCTCCCGTAACATTTCACTGGGAATGTTATAACTCATTTGGGCATGCCCTGACTAGGAACCACATCTCGGAGCGGCATAGCCGTGGAGTGAGTGGTTCTAGTCTGGTAAAATGAAGGCAGAGGTTGGACACAGTGGTGCTTTGGGATTTTTTTTCCCGGGCGGACGGTCATTTATTGACGTCACGCGCGTGCACGCGCCTCTAGAGGCTATTTAGATAGAAAGGATGTCAGCAGATCTAATGGTGGGAAATAGTTTTCTAGTCTTAATTACATTTGCATTGTTAATTAAGATTTTATGTTCTACTTTCTTTTAATTCATTTAGAAAATACAGCGCTGCAGTAGGATAGAGAAACAAAGTTTGCCTTGAACAAATCTCAAACACTAAATACCACCGTAATGGAGCCATGTATGAGGACACACACACATCGACACATGCACATGCAGTCACAGCTGGAAACCTAGGTGTTAGGCTATATATCCATATGAATAGAGGCTTGAGGACGCTCACACATTCACCACTAGAAACCTGTTATGCAAAGTAGTAGCCACTGATTCCAAAGATGATGTGTACCAATTTTCACGCTTGTATCACCAAGTGAACGATTCTCCCAAAATACTGCCGTTAGCCGCTGTACTACTTGTAGTTATCGCGGATTCGCGGGGTGGGGGGTTGTCGCGGCTCTCGCTCGTGCACCGTTCGGTGCCGTCCGTGCGTGACGTGTGCATGTGGGGAAATATTTCCGGCCACACGGCGTCCGGTCGCGTCCGGCCCCCCCAAAGCGCTACTGGTTGGACAACATTTTATTATTTAGTTTTTCAACTGATTCTGTTAGGAGATTAGGTCTACTAGTCAGGATAAAAAAAATCTACCACAATCTGCTCACTGCAAATACCCACAGTGGCCAAATTAAGTTGGGCTCCCATCGACTTTCTATAGGCCTACAGGAGGAAAATACCCAGAAAAAAATCTGCTTTAAGTAGGATGTGAGGGGTCTAACTAGGGGTTTGTCATGATGCTGAAGCTGAATCCATTGCAACCATTTGTTTTGCACAAAAGAAAACATTCATTGGCCCCAGAAAACGCCAACAAAAGATGAGTTTTTTGATGACTCATCACTTTTCATCACTAAACGATCATTTTCTGGGGCCATTTTTAGCCCAAGGAATGCATTTGGCTGCTGAGAGCTCAGTTTGTAGTGTGAATACCAGAGAATAAATGGAGACGGAGGCAGAGTTGCAAGTTAAATTGAAATATATATTCAGAAACATTTCAGACAGGAAAAATAATAAATGGGGGGGCCCTTTAAAGATTTGTTTGTGGGGAGAGTTCAGTTTCAGTTCATTGGGATTGGGGATTGGGGCTCAGTGTCTCAATGAGAGAGAACACAAGGGTCTGATACTTCCTACCAAACACTTTGGGAGGAGTCCAGACAGGACAGGGTCCAACAGAGTCGTCCAATGGGAGGCTAGCCAGAGCTCATCAGCTCATCACACAAAAAATCTGATCTGAAAAGGCCAGGTGAAATAAATGTAATCGGTAATTGCACAATATAATTCTATAATTCAATTCTAAATTCAACATTTCATTTAATCGTTTTCATTAAATTCAATGTATCAAGCACATTGTATCTTTTCAATGTATCAAGCACATTGTATCTTTTATACAGAAACTAGGGCTGCAAGCGAACCTTCGGGGATTCGAACGTTCGTTCGTTGCGTTGGCAATCGAAGTTCGAAATTAATGGGTTCAGGTTTTTTTTCTTTTTTTTTTCCTTCTTTTTTTTTTACACGAAAAATAATTATCAGAATGTGATAGGCCTATTCAGAATATCACAGTAGTAGAGATAGCCAAATACGAAATAAGTTACCGGTAAACACTAACAGTTAATGGTGACCGTTATTAGTAGTTATAAAATGCACCAGAACAGCTTGGAGCGATCAAGGACCGTCCTCCGCTCCAATTCCGCTCCTGTTTGGGGCCGCGGACACGCGCTTGATGACAGTAGAGTGAGAGCAGCTGAGCTGGACAGAGACAGACGTGTGTGTGGTGTGCTCTGAACAGCGAACACCCATCCATGCACCCAAAGATTAAACAGCCTTTCTCCTCAGCATGAGCAAAGATGGATTTCATTGCAACCCCCTATTGGATTATATAATGCGATTTCTGGGGTTGTTACATCGAGACCAGTTCAGCCCGAACGCGACGCGCTCCGACGCAGTCACCAAGTCTAATCATCATCCGTGCAACTCCGCTATACATTGAGCCTGTTGTCAACAAACTGCGCAACATTTTCTCCGATTGGGTTGGATTTTCCAAGTGTTAGCCTAGGTGTTAATGCGGCCACGCATCCACGCTTTTTCAATGGATAAAACAGCGCATTTTAAACATTTCCTACACTGTTTTAGCTGGTTAAAGGTACAGTACGTTCGATGGTTCGAACGTTCGGTTTTTATTCAATTGAACGAACCATCTAAGGTTCGATGGTCCGTTCGGAAAATCCCCCCGAAGTTCGAATCCCTAAAACAGGTCTAGATTACAGCCCTAACAGAAACAAAAGTCATTACTTCAAAACTCAAAATGTTTCAAAACCCAAATCAAATACTTCAAAACCCAAATCAAAATACATTCACTTTAGTGATGTTGCCACATCATACATTCACCGAATGGTGGCAACAACCACCATGCGGCTTCCAAACACAGTGGGTTAGGAGGGAGTGGCAATCTAGGAAGTGACTTCTTCTTCTACATTAATTTTAATGGCGGAGAACAACCAACTTATCTATAGGTGTATACCGCCACCTACTGTACACATATCTAACATATCGTTGTAACTATATTAAAAAACACCCAAAGCGATCCCCCTTCTTATGCTTAACCAACGGCATTCTACCCAGACCCATTGGCCTGGGTTGATGCGAACCCTTCCCTCAGGGTATAATCAATGTCCTCTCCACTAATGTCCTCTATGTGCAGAAATCTCCTGGCCGCGTCCAATATCATTTTAATCCTCTCGGATTTTCATTGCATTTCAATGGCACAGTTAATCACCATGGCGATAAACGCCAGGAACTTTCTTTTGTCCATACAAATGTTCTGCCCGTCTTCCTTTGTTTTTTCCTCCATTTTGTGTTTTGTTGGCTTTTCCTCGTTTCTTTCCACTCTCTTCAATGCTTCCGCATACATTACTCCCTTGTTTTCTCTTAGCTTCTTCACATTCTGTTCCTTTACCCTTCTAGGACACTTTGCTGCCCCTGCATAGTGGTTACCCTTGCAATGGATACATTCTGGATCTTTCTCTTGTGCCTTACACATCTCATCACAGCTCACCTCGCCACATCTCCCAAATGTTCGGACTCCTCTGCAGACAGCCGCAGCATGCCCATATTCCTGGCAGCAAAAACATCTTAACGGGCCTCTCTCAAATGGCCTGAATGTCATATAATCTACATAAACTCTTTCCGGGTTGTCTCCGAAAAACATAAGTCGTACAGATTCGCTCGGCTCCCTTTTTCCATCCCTGAATCTTTTCATTTTGCCCACTTTATCTACTCCTTCAATATCTAGGAATAACTCCAGGTCTATCGACAGTGGCACACCACCACTCCAATCTTGTTTGCTGTAACTCCCAAATCAAAACACTCCACTTTGTGACCATCAAATTTCTTGATGTCCAACATCACATTCAGTTGACTCTCTGACTCACATTCCACAACAACGATGCCTTTTCTAGCTATCCTGATCGCTTTAACTTTTCCTACCTTGCCTCCGACAAACTTTGCCACTCTGTGAAATTCCTTGAAGATTCCATCAACTTTTCCAATTGCTCAAATTCCTACGACAAACTTTACTTCATGCTTTTCATCGCTTGCCTCACTATCTCTATTCCTTTTCCTTTTATTTTCATTTCCCCTCGTATCTTCGTCCACTTGAATTTCGCTCTCCGCATTCACCGTCGCGTTCGACATCCTTCCAGTGGCCTAGGAAGTGACATCACCTCAACCTTTATTTATACTACCTTGCTTGACAAGGTTGCCATGTTTGGTGCAAAACCAGGGTTACACTAACATTCACCAGCTTTGGCAGGTTAGCATTTCACCAGATTGGCATTAGAGCTGTTAGTTTCCCTCTAAAATCCCATTCGAGTTTCAAAAAAGCTAAGCCACAAGCCCTCATAAAGGTGCTATATAAATTTAACGCTACAAGGCCCACTGTCGCTTTAAGTAAAATGCCTGTAATCATTTAGGGTACAATCTTGCTCTTTCGAACAACCATCATTTCGACTGGAGGGTAAGCGACTCACCCCATGGAGGTTAGGGTAAGGGTTAGAGTTGGGTGTCGAAAAGATGACATGTAGTAACAGCAAAGCGCTCCCATCATTTATTTGGTGATCATTAGAATGTCTAGAACATATACAAATGTTATTGTTGTGAAAGATATCCCCCAAATGTAAATTAGAGAATGATTTATGATTTATGGCTATAAAACCTTACAAAAACATTACATTTTCCTCTTCAAGGTACTCCTACAACACCATCTGAAAGGCAGATCTTTTTTTCTTCTTTTTTTTTTACCCAAGTAGAAATTAATTTGGGTCTTACAGGGTTAACATACAAATGAAGCTTACCTCTGGCTCACCAAGGTCGTAAAAAAAAAAAATACAATGTTGCTCTCTAAGAACTGCGAGAGATGGCCAACCCACTTATTCATATACAGTAAATATGAAAGGATGGGTGTGAAAGCCAGTGGCATTAATAAATCGTAGAGCACTATAGCAAGTCCTTATTCATGTCATATCATTATATCAAAGTCCTTATTATTGAAATCCTTATCCTTATTATGTTCCTTCATTGCAGACCAGTGTGCAGAGTCCAGCCTGAAGGTGAAGATGAGTTGGAGTGTTGCTGTTAAACAGGATCCTGAAAACCACCTGGACACCAGTACGTTTCATGCTCTCTCTCTATCCCTCTTTTTCATGAAGTTAATTAGTTACAAAGAGCACATGTTCTAAGCATGTGTTGGTAAATTAGAATGTTTTAACCAAATGCCTTTATTTTTTCATGAATGAAAATACACTTGTGTTTGGAAATGGAAAATGTATTTAGAGCTGAAGTATAAAACACAGGAAACGTGCACCAAATAATGTAGAGTTCAGAGCTTTAATGTTGTTTTTCTCTCATTTTATCCCCCCATAGCTGTCCTGCCCCTCCCTGTGTGTAAAGAGGAGCTGGACCAAGAGGAACCACAACCTCCACAGATTAAAGAGGAACAGGAGAAGCTACTACAAGAGGAGGCTGATGGATCAACGTTGACATTACTAGCAGTGAAAAGTGAAGGTGATGATGAAAACAGAGAGACAGAGGCTGTAGCCAGCACCTCAACTGAACACATGAAAACACAAGCTGATGTAGAGGACAGTGAAACATCACAACCAACTAGTGGTGACCAGCTCCTCTCTCCACACTGTTCTCAATCTGACGTCACTGAAGACCGTGATGAGCGGGAGGAGACAAGGGAAGGTCAGTCGGTGGTAAACACATTGGATTCACACAAGACACAAAATGTGGAAGGACAAACATTGTTTGTAAGCAACAAGCTGTCTTTGGACATGGCATCGTCAAAACAAACTCACTCCATGCAGAGCCACACAGGGAAGAAAAGTTTTAGTTGTACAGAGTGTGGCAAAATGTTTAATCACAAGACAAGTCTGAAGAGGCACACAGTTTTTCATACAGGGAAAATGCCCTTTACTTGTACAGTTTGTGGTAAAGGATGTAGTCAACATGTTAATTTAAAAGCACACATGCAGACTCATACAGGGGAAAGACATTTTACTTGTACAGTATGTAGTAAAGGCTGTGGTCGAAGTGATGAGTTAAAAGTTCACATGAGGACTCATACAGGGGAAAAACCCTTTACTTGTACAGTTTGTGGTAAAGGCTGTGGTACCAGTAGTGATTTAAAAGCACACATGAGGACTCATACAGGGGAAAAACCCTTTAATTGTACAGTTTGTGGTAAAGGCTGTCTTACAAGTAGTGATTTAAAAGTACACATGAGGACTCATACAGGGGAAAAACCTTTTACTTGCACAGTTTGTGGTAAAGGCTGTGGTCAAAGTGGTAATTTAAAAGCACACATGAGAACTCATACAGGGGAAAAACCCTTTACTTGTACAGTTTGTGGTAAAGGCTGTGGTACCAGTAGTGATTTAAAAGTACACATGAGGACTCATACAGGGGAAAAACCTTTTACCTGTACAGTTTGTGGTAAAGCTTTTAGTCAAAGTAGTAAGCAAAAATTACACTTGAGGACTCATACAGGTTAAAACTCCTTTACTTGTGCAGTTTGTGGTACGCTTCATGGATTTGTTTTGTCACTTCACTTCTCAGTCTGGACAGCTTCCTCTCTCCAAGGGGAGGTGTGACATAGAATGTGAGCGGAATCCAAACGTGGCTTCTTATTTGTCTGTGGAGGTAATGGGGCAAATACATCAGTGTGTATTGGCTGGCTGATGTCCGAAAATACAAGTCAACTGAATCATGGCCAGACTGAGAGGCGAAGTGATAAAATAGATCCACAAAACGTAGTGTAGCAGGCTGGCACCCAGGCTAGATACAGGCGTACTTGTTTAGGTGTGCCCAATGCCATTTTGCTATTATGCGTTTCTGCACACTGCATCAAAGTGTTGCGGCCCTGAACTATACATGGGTGTGTTTGGGTGTTACTTTAATCAACCCAATCAGAGTATCAGCTGCCATTCCCTTTAAGATCAGTGCAAGACATGCGTTAAGCGGTGAGACCAAAAGAGTAAGAAACATCATATTGAAAGGACAAATGTCCAAGTGCATGCATGGCCATAATCATATGTCCAAACCTTTTTCAAAGAGGGCCACATTAGAAAATATTAAAACATCCAAGGGCCGACTATATCTCCTGACAAAATGCCCTTTCAGTCAGACCATAACAAAGTCACAAAATGCATCACAATTATTACACTATTGTATTTATCATCATCAATATGTAATAATCAAAGGTCTTTTGTCAGGTGTGTGCTCTGAACAAAACACAAATAACTCACAATACCAAATGTTACCAGACATGCAAGGTAAATAATACAATAAAATAGCTTTCCTACCCCTTCAGAATGAGACAACAGGAAGGAAACCTGACAAATTATACTATAAAATATTCTTGTTTTATGGTGCTGGAGGGACGTTTATAGTACAATTTAGGAATGAAGTCACCTGCCGTATAAAATGTGTCCACCAGGCCACATTTGCCCCCCGGGCCACTCTTTGAACACCCCTGTCATATATGGTTGCAATTCCAATGCTTGCTGTAGCCTTTGATTGCATTTGAATAAAACCATGTGTTAAGTGGGCTATTCTAGAGAATGTCATGACAATCACAAACTATTAATTAGTGCTGCCGCGCAGTGTGAAACATTAACTCTTCAGCTGCACTTAGGTGTTATATTCATTGCATTTATACAGACTAACATCTCAATGGTAAACACAATTGACACAAGGAATTGAAACTCATGTCTGCCAATTATAGGAAAATCTGAATCATAGAGATTTGTTGAGTATTAACCCTTAAGTGCTGTTCGGGTCATTTTGACCCGTTTTACATTTTCATTTGGATAAAAAAGGTAGAAGTTTAAATTGTTTCCACCTGAAACTCACTGGCCTTAAAGATTCTTCTGAGATGAACATGTAAAAAAAATATTTTTGCATTACACCCATGCTACACCCCCCTCATATTTTTTGAACCTTAAGTGCTGTTCGGGTCATTTTGACCCGGAAGCACAGATGCACAGAAATACACAGTATTATGCCAAAACAGAGACACACAGTCACCCCCACTAGTCACCCCCACTTCTAACATCCCCCTTCCGAAGCCCCATTCCGAACCCCCCCCCCCCTTTCCGCACCCCCCCCCCCCCCCCCACACCCTGATGCACAGAAATGCAAGGAATCATGTACAAACACAGATACACAATCACCCCCTAACCCCTTCCACCCCTCCAACCCCCCTCACCTCGCCCTTACCCCCTCCCCTCCAAACCCCCCAACCCAACCCCCCCACCTCCCTCCCCCCCCCCCCCCGCCACCCCAGATGCACAGAAATAAAAGAAAGCATGTATACTAACACAGACACACAGTCACCTCCTTCCCCCCCCCCCCCTCCTATCGCCCTCACCCCCCCACACCCTTCACCCCCTCTCCTCCTCACCCTCCCCTCCTCACCCCCTCTCCTCCTCACCCCTCCCCTCCTCACCCCTCACCCCTCACCCCTCCCCTCCTCACCCCTCACCCCTCACTTACCTGAAGTTTTCCTTGTGACTGTACTGTATCTTAGGGAAAGTTTTACATTATTTTACATAAACATAAGGTGCTGTAAAGTAACACTGTATTTCAGAGGTGCTGTGGATGAAAATGTTGTTTACAGGGGTGCCCTGAGACCAAAGTGTTTGAAAACCTCTGTCTTAGTGTATACGTTCAAGTGTATATTCATATGTGATGTTCATGTGTGTTCACATGTGTGTTCAGCTCTATGTGAGAATGATGTCCTGTTGAACCACAAGTATTCAATTAATGGGCATGTTGTTCATAAAAATATTGTCTGATTTTCATTTTGTCCTGTAAGCATGAGCAATATTGCCCAGTATTAAATAAAGTTTTTTTTACATGAATTTCAGCTAAATCATTAAAAACGCCTAGCTCTTTCAGTGTTTAATGTGATATAGCAAAGCAAGAATGCAAATATTTACCATATATATCATATGAATTGTTTGGTATTGAGTCAAAGTCAATGTATCATGATGATTTGTTAAGTTAAAATTTATATTAGTGTTGTTTTTTTTAAATCAAATACCCCCCGGGTCAAAATGACCCGAACAGAACGAAGGTGTAGTGAATCTGAACAGAACTTAAGGGTTAAGAGAGCGGGAGTCTCCCGACTCCAGACATTCCAGGACATTAGAGGGAGGAAGGGAACGCACACACTCACTCACTTCATTTGTTTCTCTTCTAAGTTCTGGAAAAAACAGCTAAACCATAAACCATTACTCTGATGACTGTCATTATCTTGTATCTGATTTCTGACCGTATTGTACATTTTCTTTTTATTATTATCATTTCTGATTTGTTTGCTGTACATATGTTTGATTTCTGTCTGATATCTGACTGGTATTTGTTGTTTGAGATTGTATTGTCATCTAATGTTTTAATGAATTGAGTAGAAAGGACGGATGGAAGCAAGCAGTGCTTTGTTGGGTTAAAATCCTCTTTTCACCTTGTATTGAACTGCACTTTCCTGTGCTTTTTTTCCTCAGTGAACTGCTAATAAAGTATATCAAAGGTGTTTCACTGCTACAGGTATTTTATTTGTTATATATCATAACAGAAATGTTCAATCAAATGTGTGGTTCACCTCTAACTGTGGAAGTTGTGTACTTAGGCCTACCCATAATAACTACTGCAAACCATACATGCCTACTCCATAATAAGTAGGCTAGAGCAAACAATACAGGCCTACCCAAAATAACTACTGTGAACAGTACTAGCCTACCCATAATAACTACAGTGCATAGTCTGCATACAGAATAATCCAAATAACCTTTCCCTCTATATTAAAATAATTTACTATGGCTGCTTTGAATCATGTCACACATCACACATAGTTCATAGTTTGTTGACTACTTTTCATACAGTAACAGCCTTGTTTCCCCCTCTGTTTTCCTTCTTTTGTATTACAAAGGTCATAAAAGTCCTTAAATTGTCACTTCACTGTCCCGACCCACAGAATAAGAACCAACATTTTTCCACTCAATGCCAATGCCTATAAGCTGTAATACTGGGAGCTACTCTCCCTCTGCCAACCTGGGAAGAACAACAGACTGAGCTTGTACTTCCTTTAATGCACGAGGAATATATTTGGCGAAAAATAAAAATAAGACGTCCCAAAACAAACTGGTCAGGCTTGTTGTCACACATAGAACTCTCTGAACTAGGGTTGCCAACTCCCAGAGTTTCAAATACTTTAATAAAATCGGGTATTTTCGGTTATAAAGTTGGCTAAAACGGGTATTTTCCTATATTAAATCATATTTTTCCTTTCACAATATCATTTCGGGTGTCTTTGGGCCATGTCCTATTACCTTAAAATCATGTAGTGTATTTTATTTCTTTTTTTTTCTCCAAAACAGGTCTACCTGGTTCTCATGTGCCCACTCTCTGGTCACCCAACATCATATTGGCATACAGTAATAACCATTAGGTTTTAAAAACAAAATCAACGCATGCTTATGTTATTTCACATACCAGCCAGTCTGGGGTCGCTTTAGTAGTTGGCAGACAGGAAATACTGTAGTGTTCCCAGGAATACCAATATATCCATGGCTTATTTTCTGCTTGCTTTTTCACTTTGTTGTTTAGGCTATCACCTATCATGGATTCATGTCTAATCTGTTTGTACACAATCTTCTGTCACGCGTTTTCTTTTTTAAAGACATTAAACTGTTCTGAGCCGAGTAGGCCTACTGTCGTATGCTCGCTCGCTCGCACTCTCGCGCAGGCAACTGTGGACTGTACCATGGGAAGGGATTGTGTAGGGGGCGGAGACTGTGTTAATAAGCCAATGGGCTGCTTACAAACAGCGCAGCGCCTCACTCAGCAATGGGATGCAGCACTTGTCTCAGAGGAGAGCAGAGGAAGCTCTCTGACAGGCAGAATCGCTGTCATTTCTCAATTAAATCATCCCGTCATTCATATTTATCCCCCAACCTTCAAATACGGGACAAAGAGCGTCCCGTTTCAGTTCAATACGGGACACGTCTTTTAGTTTCCAAAAAAGGGACGATCCCGTATTTTACGGGACGGTTCGTAACCCTACTCTGAACCCCTTGCTCATTATGCTAGGCTGGGATCACTGGGATGACTCAGGGTAGAGGACTGTTTCCCAAACAGTGGGTTGGGACCCATTTGTGTGCCGGGGGTGTGCCCATTTTCTTTTCCTGCATTTTTATACATTTTAAAAACATAAAACAACTAATCTAAGAAATGTCGTAGTGGAAATAGCTGATCTACAAGCTCGCAACGTGGCGTTAAGCAACGCGTTGTGTTCTTGTAGATCAACTAGGTAGAGCAACTTTCCTGCATGTGTCAAACTACTTCAATATTGTTAAAGATATACAAGCACAGCACCAGAGAGAGCTCCACCAATCTGGTTCAACCCATGGCAGATTAGGTTTACATTTGTTCTACTGCTATGTGGAATTCCTTGTCAAAACAGTCAAACAAAGAAAGGACGACACAAGAAGAACAAAAAGTGTGAGGTCACAGCTGAGGTGGAGACTGAGATGCACTTTCTATTAAAATGTGACAAATATAATAATATAAGATAGATGAGAAATTGAGTTCTAGATGACAATGACAAACAAGACATTCTATTTGGAGAGAGACCTGCAGCACACTGAGCTGCACAATATGTGACTGCATGTCACAAACTGAGGGACACTTATCAAACAACACAATGTGACTATTATCTTGACACACACACACACACACACACACACACACACACACACACACACACACACACACACACACACACACACACACAGTTTAAAACTACATTTGGATCATTATGATATTAGCACATTGTTTCCCAGTAAACACCAGCCGTCATCTAGACCTATGGTCTAGGGTTAGCCCTCATTTGAACCGTCTATCGTTAGTCTGTCTATAGACTGATTGTAGCTGATTACATTTAATCCATTATTCCATACTTGTTGATTACAAAAACAGCTTTAATATGCACACCTGGGTTTCAAATATTGGAATAAAGTAATTTTAAGAGCCAATTTCACTATATAGTCTAGTTTAGTTGTAGCCGTCATCTGAACGCTTCATCTGAACGATATATAACCGGTTTAGGACAAACGTGTGTTAGACCATCTTTTTTTTAAATACATTTTTATCAGGTTGTTCATTATCGGATGCTAACAGTATAGCTTGAAATGATTAGATCTCCCGGTTCTACCTTAATAGTTGTAGTTTGCATCCACGAGCAGTTTTCTGGTCATTGCACGTCTTTTATCCGTCTATAAAAAGCTGGGCAATAAGTCCTTTGAAAAATTCTGTAATAAATAAAAAAGTGTAATAAATAATGCCGTGGTGCTGACAGCATAGCCTATTACTTCTCTGAGTTACATTCATTCTGACAGCAATATAAACACATACACGTACGGCTGTTCGACTCTCCCCACATCCCCACGTACCCCACCATTCAATGATAATGATTAAATAAAATCGTTTTATAATATGTATCAATATAAAGTTAGTTTGCCTTGTCAAGCAAAATGCACCGACCTAAAACGAACAGCGGGAGGCAATATCACATACAAATAGTGCAAGATACTTCCTCACTTTTAACAGTGGTCCTAGTCTAGCGGTTAGTGTTTGGGTCTAGTATGTAGAAGTACGTGAGTTCGAATCTGGGTGGCTACCTATGTCAAATATGAACAGCAATGAAATGCGGTATAAATTCGATCAGCTGCGGTACCACATGAAGGTTACAGGATCTCAAAACCAAGAAATTGTGTTTTTAAACCTGCTGGCTGCCATCATTTTCACAACTTTCGGCGGCCTCTAGTGGCGAAATGTAGTCGTTTAAATGCCGGTGATACAATGTCTAGTCTATACTAGACGGTGAAAAAACTTTAAAATTTAAACTCGTCACAGACCGGATCTAGCTAGACGTCCGGTTAGGGCGAAGACGTCATTTGAACGCGATTTAACCACCAAATTGCTTAGTGGGTTAAAATACTGTTTTATTTGCATGTTAGATATTGTTTTCTGCTGTTAGTATTTTTCAGTGTATTGTACTTGATGCTTTCGCAATATTGTAATTGTCATGCCAATAAAGCTATTTGAATTGGATTGCAATTGAATGTGCAACAATAGACGGCAATTCTTAACTGGCCCCTGTAATCGGCTTACTGTAGGCTACTTTTTAGTTTATTACTAGACTACTCGTATATAATGATATTGTGAATATTATTGCATGTTATTTGTTGTCATTAAATGTCTTGATGGATTGAATACAAAGGACCTCAATGGAAATAAGCCTTGGGCTTTTTTGGGTCATCCTTTTAGCATTCTTTTGTATAAATCTGTATCTCTGTACCTGTTTTTACTGTTAATAAAATATTCCATCGATTAATGTTGTTTGTTGCTCCCGTATGCAATTTACATCCTGCACATAATCCCACATCACACTCTGAACTCTGACTGACTGGGGAGGAAGTCTGGGAGATAGGTGGGTTAAAATAGGTTAACGTATATTTAAATAAAAAACGACGTTTTGTTTTACCCCATGTACTCCGCAATGTAGAAGATAGCCTGTCCTCCCCACACACATTTCTGTGTTGTCACTGCTGTTGTATCTGTGCGTCTGGCTCTGTCATTCAGTGACAGTTACACATCTCCTCCAGCAGGGGGCGAAAGGCATTAAAGCAACAGGGCGCCTGGATCCGTTATTGCGCATGCGCTAAACACGTTGATCCGGAAGCCGGATCTTCCGGAAGTAGAATGTTTCTCCCGACAGCGTTTCCACAACAAAGGAACTGTTGGTGTTTCATGGTGGTTTTGGGACGCGACCTGGCGTTTACCAACGAACCTAAGCATAACGGTGGTTGCCGGGGGGCAAGGAGCTCCGCTGTGTTCACTTGGACCGCGCGGAGGTGCCGAAAGTCAGGGGGACGAAGATGTACTATTCTGTCCCTATCAGGACATAACTCGGACGGGCTCGCTGTAGCTCGCTCGGCGGCGGTGTCTCACTCAGTGTTGGTGTTTCATGGTGGTTGGGACACAGCACGTGGTGAAAACCTTCTCATATTAAAGGGAGTTAAAATGCTTCAAATGGAGTCTGTACGGCTGAAGATAAATGAACACATGACGTCGGTGGGAGAGGAGATATTGTGTGTTTTGGAAAAGCAACAAAGTGTTGATGTTTGTCGAGTGAAGCTCGATGTCAGAGTGTTTGTGTTGGAGCGCCTCCGTGCGGCCGCAGAGGTCATGTGCAGCCTCTTCCAGAGAGAGATGGAGACACCACACAACACTCAACTACACACTGCAGGTATGTATGTTACACACACAACTACACACTGCAGGTATGTCTGTTATTACACACACAACACCACACTACACACTGCAGGTGACACATATTAAATGGTTTCCTGGATTATCTGGCTTCTTGTAGTCTTATTGGCTCGGCAGATGTTGTTTCAGGAAGGGGGCGGAGCTCCCTTTGTCATGCATGCTGCATAATGTTCTATCAATAAAATATCTTTACATATCCATCCACTTGTTTGTGGAATCTTACTTGTATGTAACAGTAAAGACATGCACTCCTAAAACACAGTTAAATGGTGGACATTGTCCGCGTAATTCCTCCATATGTTTCAACTACGCGACCCTGTCGGTTGGGGTTGTTTCGAGATCCCAGTAGTCCAAGGCTAACCTGCTGCCGACGCAAGTGAACACTAACTTGCAGACACTGGTGAATGCCACCCCAAAGCCTAAACCCTAACATTAACCCTAAACCTAACTCTTACCCTAACCCTAACCAGACTATATATATCGAAACCTAACTCTTACCCTAACCCTAACCAGACTATATATATCGAAACAACTAACATCGGTTGGGGAGGTGTAGTGCAAACCGAAATGGCCATCGATTGGATTAATGCTTTATTCTTCATACAAAATCAATTTCAGTTGTGCCAAACATCAAGTTAAATTATACGTATTTGCCGATTCTGCCTAACATTTGCCAACACAAATAAAATAATATATCAAACAATGACATAGGCCTACCCAATGTGGATAAGCGGTAACCAAAAGGACCCTATGACTGCAGACTATGCATAATATAGACATGTTGCAATTCCAATGAATTGTTTTTATTTAGTAGGCTATTCTTTTTAAGAGCTTAATTAGGTCCCTTAGCGTGTTAAAGTGGGCGACTCAGCCAAAGGTTCACGTAATGATGAAAATAGACGATCATCAAATAGACACACAGTCACCGCTGGCCTGCGGTTTTCTGGTATGAAGTTGCTTGTAAATAATGGTGGTTGCGGTTGTGAGCTTGTAGATCGGCTATTTTAAAATAGCTGATGTATATAGGTTTGAAGTGCTCATTTGGCCTATAATCACTTCTCTTGGGCTTGTTTTCAGGACCTGGTTGCTTATTCCTTTAGCACAATGATCTGGCAACACTAATCGCATGGCTTTGACGAGGGGCAGATCTACAAGCTCTCACGTCACCATGACTCAGCCATAAACCTATAAGGAGTTTGTTGTCGGGGCGCCTGCTGGCCTAGTGGTCAAGGTGCATACCACATACTAGGCTATGATGCCTGCTGGCGTCGCCGGTTCGGTTCCCAATCCCGACGACCTTTGCCGCGTGTCATTCCCCATCTCTCTCTCCCCATTTCCTGTTGGTCTACTGTCCAATAAAATAAAGGCATAAAAAGCCCAAAAACAAATCTTAAAAAAAAAAAAAAAGGAGTTTGTTGGAACATTGTTCTCAATGTTGTGTCGTCATGGGCATGGCATCGGGGGTTAAAAAATAAGAAAAAGGCCAGCTTCATATATGAGCAAAAAATCCAGATATGGGCATGAAAGGGACACGGACTAACAGATATTTATATCAGTTGGATTGGCGATGCGACAGAGATGTAAGCGCTCCGTAGTGGCCCAAACTCTTGACCTATAGTAGTGAAAATAGCCAATCTATAAGCTCACAATGTCCCACATGTTGAACTTGTAGATTCTTTTTTCCCCGGATTAACATTTATTTTACCTGGTGTTTACATCAGGATGAGGACAATTATTTTAGCTCTTAGAACAAGTAGTGACTGAACCTTTCAACTGAACAAAACATGGTAAACGTCTATAGTTTGATTTGATTACGTCACGGTATAATATACGGTTGCTGAATGATAACCAAAAGTTCTTTCTACTGGTGATTTCCACAGAGCACCACAGAGAGAGGTCTACAGAGTCTAGAGAGATGGCCTCCCAAACATATTCAGCGTTGTCAGAGGAACTGCAAGAGATGGACAAGAGACGTGGACTGTTTGATGCAAAGATGCAACCTGTTGTAAAGTTGTACAGGATAGGTATGTACTGTTTTAATTACTTTACAACCTGTTGTTAAGTTGTACATTATAGATGTACTGTTTTATTTCCTGTGGCTTAATCCTATAGTAAAGTTGTACAGCATAGGTTTGCATTGTTTTATAATTGAATACAAGAACACAAGCCCTAGAACACGCTCGAAAACAAATGTATTTTAATGAGATTTCATCCCTCGCGTTGCGTCCCTCACTATCATTGGTAACACCTGTGAAGAAAGTAAGGAAGAGGCCCAGTTTATTTCTAATATGGCTGCTGTGCATGCAGTCAATGCGTCCTTGTCCGGTGACACACACGTAACTGCCTCTCAACGCTGAACCTCTATCTGCTCCCGATGAGCCACACAAGGCCTTAAATAAAATACAATGTTGCTCTCTACGAACTGCGAGAGATGGTCAACCTAATTTTCATATAAATACTCAAGTATGGGTGTGAAAACCATCGTCAGTAATACATTGTAGAGCACTTCCCCAAATCAAAGTCCTTAATTATTTGAGTCCTTTTTCATATTCATATTCATCAAATTCCTTCATTGCAGACCAGTGTGCAGAGTCCACCCTGAAGGTGAAGATGAGTTGGAGTGTTTCTGTTAAACAGGAACCTGAAAACCAACTGGACAACAGTACGTGTCATGCTATTTCTCTAAATTTGAATGTTGGCATTTTTTAATGAATGCGAATAGACTTTAAGGTGTGGAAATGGAAAACATATTTACAGCTAAGGTTTTCCCAACTACCAAAGCTATGAAACAGAATAATGTAAAGTTCAAACCATTCATGTTTTTTCTCTCATTCTATCTTTTTATTCTTCCCTAGACTCTGATTCCCTCCCTGTGTGTAAAGAGGAGCTTTTCCCTGAACATCAGGAGGGGAGTCCCAGTCTGGAGGAACCACAACCTCCACAGATTAAAGAGGAACAGGAGGAGCTACTACAAGAGGAGGCTGATGGATCAACGTTGACATTACTAGCAGTGAAAAGTGAAGGTGATGATGAAAACAGAGAGACAGAGGCTGTAGCCAGCACCTCAACTGAACACATGAAAACACAAACTGATGTAGAGGACTGTGGAACATCTCAACCAACTAGTGGTGACCAGCTCCTCTCTCCACACTGTTCTCAATCTGACGTCTCTGAAGACTGTGATGAGCCGGAGGAGACCAGGGAAGGTCAGTCGGTGGAAAACACATTGGATTCACACAAGACACAAGATGTGGAAGGACAAACATTGTCTGTAAGCCAAAAGCTGCCCCAGGACCTGCCATCGTCAAAACAAACTCACTCCACACAGAGCCACACATGGAAGAAAGGTTTTAGTTGTACAGAGTGTGGCAAAATGTTCAAGCACAAGGTAAGTCTGAAGAGGCACACAGTTGTTCATACTGGGGGAAAACCCTTTACTTGTACAGTTTGTGGTAAAGCCTGTAGTCGAAGTGATGAATTAAAAGCACACATGAGGACTCATACAGGGGAAAAGCCCTTTACTTGTACATTATGTGGTAAAGGCTGTGGTCGAAGTGGTGAATTGAAATCACACATGAGGACTCATACAGGGGAAAAACCTTTTACTTGTACCGTTTGTGGTAAAGGCTGTGGTCGAAGTGATGAGTTAAAAGCACACATGAGGACTCATACAGGGGAAAAACCCTTTACTTGTACAGTTTGTGGTAAAGGCTGTGGTCAAAGTGGTCATTTAAAAGCACACATGAGAACTCATACAGGGGAAAAACCTTTTACTTGTACAGTTTGTGGTAAAGCTTTTAGTAAAAGTTATAATCTAAAAATACACTTGAGGACTCATACAGGTTAAAACTCCTTTACTTGTGCAGTTTGTGGTACGCTCCATGGATTTGTTTTGTCACTTCACTTCTCAGTCTGGTCAGCTTCCTCTCTCCGAGGGGAGGTCTGACATGGAATGCAGGTGGAATCCAAAGGTGGCTTCTTATTGGTCTGTGGTGGTAGTGGGGCAAATACATCAGTGTGTATTGGCTGGCAGTAATGGTTTAAAAAGACACATGAGGACTCATACAGGGGAAAACCCCTTTAATTGTACAGTATGTGGTAAAGGCTGTGGTTGAAATGATGAGTTAAAAGCACACATGAGGACTCATACAGGGGAAAAACCTTTTACTTGTACAGTTTGTGGTAAAGGCTGTGGTCAAAGTGGTCATTTAAAAGCACACATGAGAACTCATACAGGGGAAAAACATTTTTTTTTGTGTGGTAAAGCTTTTAGTAAAAGTTATAATCTAAAAATACACTTGAGGACTCATACAGGTTAAAACTCCTTTACTTGTGCAGTTTGTGGTACGCTCCATGGATTTGTTTTGTCACTTCGCTTCTCAGTCTGGACAGCTTCCTCTCTCCAAGGGGAGGTGTGACATAGAATCCAAAGGTGGCTTCTTAACACAGCGGGTGCCCACGAGGTGTCTACACGCCAATCTCTTTGATGTCCCTGGAGGCCCACGACGCGTTGACGTGTTTACTGTACTTACAGTATTAACTTTAAATCTCACCATTACGTTGGGGCTGCGCCTGGATGTAGCCCATTAGCCGCTAGTCGCTTCGAGTCGACGCTGAGAGCATCGCACGGCCGTTTTTCTCGGTATACTCCAATGCATTTCCCCATCTTTAAAGCCCTTTATCTCCGATGTTTGTTTTATGGCTAAAACTGTGGCCGCGTGCGGCATAATGTCCAAATTTTGATCGGCACTGAACAGCTATGATCAACACTGGTCTATACAGTAAGTTACACAATAACATCCTGTCTGCGCTCATGTGACCAAGTGACGTAATGACGCATGCATTGACGCAACAGGCCCTTGTATTCTTCTCTGGAAGTCTATGGAGTCTCTTTGGGCACTCAGCTGGGGCTCTGGCGTCACCTAGTGGGCAGTCGAGGTGTTAATGGTCTGTGGAGGTAGTGGGGAAAATACATCAGTGTGTATTGACTGGCTGATGTTCAGAAATACAAGTCAACTGAATCATGGCCAGACTGAGAGGCGGATCCAAAATGTAGTGTAGCAGGCTGGCACCCAGGCTACATACAGGTTTACTTGTTTAGGTGTGCCCAATACCATTTTGCTATTTTGCTTGCGGTAGTCTGCACACTGCATCAAAGCGTTGCGGCCCTTAACTAGACATGGGTGTGTTTGGGTGTTACTTTAATCAAACCAATCAGAGTACCAGCTGCCATTCCCTTAAAGATCAGTGCAAGACACGCGTTAAGCGGTAGACCAAAAGAGTAAGAAACATCATATTGAAAGGACAAATGTCCAAGTGCAAGCATGGCCATAATCATATGTCCAAACTTTTTTAAAAGAGGGCCACATTAGAAAATATTAAAACATCCTAGAGCCGACTTTAATCTCCTGGCAAAATACCCTTTCAGTCAGACCATAACAAAGTCACAAAATGCATCACAATTACAATATTGTATTTATCGTCATCAATATGTAATATCAATGGTCTTTTGTCAGGTGTGTGCTCTGAACAAAACACAAATAACTCACAATACCAAATGTTACCAGACATGCAAGGTAAATAATACAATAAAATAGCTTTTCTACCCCTTCAGAATGAGACAACAGGGAACAAGGAAACCTGACAAATTATACTATAAAATATTCTTGTTTGATGGTGCTGGAGGGCCGTTTATAGTACAATTTAGGAATGAAGTCTCGTGCCGTATAACATTTGTCATCAGGCCGCATTTGGCCCCCGGGCCACTCTTTGAACACCCCTGTCATATATGGTTGCAATTCCAATGCTTGCTTTGTAAGCTGTAGCCTTTGATTGCATTTGAATAAAACCATGTGTAATTGGGCTATCACCCACATGTTACTGATTCTAGAGAATGTCATGACAATCACAAACTATTAATTAGTGCTGCCGCGCAGTGTGAAACATTAACTCTTCAGCTGCACTTAGGTGTTATATTCATTGTATTTATACAGACTAACATCTCAATGGTAAACACAATTGACACAATTGAAACTCATGTCTACCAATTATAGGAAAATCTGAATCATAGAGATTTGTTGAGAATTAGAGCGGGAGCCTCCCTACTCCAGACATTTCAGGACATTAGAGGGAGGAAGGGAACGCATACACTCACTCACTGCATTTGTTTCTCTTCTAAGCTCTGGAAAAAACAGCTAAACCATAAACCATTACTCTGATGACTGTCATTATCTTGTATCTGATTTCTGACCGTTTTGTACATTTTCTTTTTTTATTATCATTTCTGATTTGATTGCTGTACATATGTTTGGTTTCTGTCTGATATCTGACTGGTATATGGTGTTTGGCATTGTATTGTCATCTAATGTTTTAATGAATTGAGTACAAAGGACCCCAATGGAAGCAAGCAGTGCTTTGTTGGGTTAAAATCCTCTTTTCACCTTGTATTGAACTGCACTTTCCTGTGCTTTTTTCCCTCAGTGAACTGCTAATAAAGTATATCAAAGGTGTTTCACTGCTACTGGTATTTTATTTGTTATATATCATAACAGAAATGTTCAATCAAATGTGTGGTTCACCTCTAACTGTGGAAGTTGTGTACTTAGGCATAATAACTACTGCAAACAATACATGCCTACTCCATAATAATAGGCATGTATTAACAATACAGGCCTACCCAAAATAACTACTGTGAACAGTACTAGCCTACCCATAACTACAGTGCATAGTCTGCATACAGAATAATCCAAATAACCTTTCCCTCGATATTAAAATAATGTACTATGGCTGCTTTGAATCATGTCACACATCACACATAGTTCATAGTTTGTTGACTACTTTTCATACAGTAACAGCCTTTTTCCCCTCTGTTTTCCTTCTGTTGTATTACAAAGGTCATAAAAGTCCTTAAATTATCACTTCACTGTCCCGACAGAATAAGAACCAACATTTTTCCACTCAGTGCCAATGCCTATAAGCTGTAATACTGGGAGCTACTCTCCCTCTGCCAACCTGGGAAGAACAACAGACTGAGCTTGTACTTCCTTTAATGCATGAGGAGTCCAAGCCGCTTCTTTCGATTGAAATATACACATCTGAAAATACACATCTGAAAATGTTTTGTGTCAGGGATAAAAAGAAAAATAAGACGTCCCAAAACAAACTGGTCAGGCTTGTTCTCACACCTATTCACCATATTCCTGACCCCGCCCCCAGCTTCCTGTTCATATCCTGAAAGAAAATAAAAAAACATCATTTGGTTTCCTGTGTCCTTGCATTAAAGTGTCAGTAGAGGCGCTCTGGGCTCTGAATGAACCGGTGTTGCCATGTCTGCCTTATAATAAGCAATTTGTGTAGTTGTTTATTGGGCTTACTTTCTAATATTTTTTAAACCAGTGGTTTCCAAATCTTTTCATATCAAGGACCCCAGATTAACAAATTTGTCCACAGTCGCAGACTCCCATCTGAAAATCTGTGGTGCCAGGGACCGCCACACAGATTTGTGTTGTTTAAAAAATATTCAAATTATTTTCGTTTTTTCTTTCCTCAATATTTAAAAAAAAGCAAATATACAAGCTCACAATGTGTCACATTTTGTGAGCTTGCTGATCTGCTATCTGGAACCTAGTTAATTCTATTGCGCTTATTATTCATAGATCTGGCCGCTTGTTTCTTTGGCAATATCTGGCAACAGACAATTCCCTGTCACTTCCTTACTTGGGATCTCTTGTTCTTCGACTTGGGAGGAAGTGAACAGATGTTTTTGAAGCAGCACACAGAGAAAAACTCTCTAGCGCCCTCTGTAAAAGAAAATGGCAGCCTCCATAGAGAGGGCCAGGAATATGGTGAATACCTATAGAACTCTCTGAACCCCTGCTCATTATGCTAGACTGGGATCACTGGGATGACTCAGGGTAGAGGACTGTTTCCCAAACAGTGGGTTGGGACCCATTTGTGTGCCGGGGGTGTGCCCATTTTCTTTTCCTGCATTTTTATGCATTTTAAAAACACAGCACAGCACCAGAGAGAGAGCTCCACCAATCTGGTTCAACCCATGGCAGATTAGGTTTAAATTTGTTCTACTGCTATGCCACACAAATGTGGAATTCCTTGTCAAAACAGCCAAACAAAGAAAGGACGACACAAGAAGTCCTATCTGCCTCCAGAACAAAATGTGTGAGGTCACAGCTGAGGTGGAGACTGAGATGCACTTTCTTGCGACACGGACACATATAATAATATAAGATAGATTAGAAATTAAGTCCTAGATGACAATGACAAACAAGACATTCTATTTGGAGAGAGACCTGCAGCACACTGAGCTGTACAATATGTGACTGCATGTCACAAACTGAGGGACACTTAAACAAACAACACTCAATGTGACTATTATCTTGACAGACAGACAGACACACACACACACACACACACACACACACACACACACACACACACACACACACACACACACACACACACACACACACACATTTCAAAACTACATTTGGATCATTATGATATTAGCATATTGTTTAAAATACTGTTTTATTTGCATGTTAGATATTGTTTTCTGATGTTAGTAGTTTTTCAGTTTACTGTACTTGATGCTTTCGCAATATTGTAAGTGTCATCAGAAGCGGCGATTACGGTGGGCAGTGTGGGCAAGTGCCCAGAGGCGCCAAGCCACCGGGGGCGCCCGGTGTGCTGAGCGCCTCACAGTAAAATACATTTCTACTAATTACCCATCAACCTATGTGTCGGCAGTGTGTCAGGAGGGGAGACAACAACAAAACAAAATGAACAGAAAGAAAGCAAGTGGGGCGCAAAACAAGAGGAAGAAGGAAGAAAGGGCAAAAAAATTGGAATCATATCCAAAATTGACATCTTTTTTTACCGGTGGCGCTGCCGCAGCGGCCGCGCGCGCCAGCCCCGAGTCTAATGTTACCGGTACCAGTGACGGTCCGGCGGGTCCGCGATCCGGGGATGATGATTCAGATCATGGGGAAATGGAGCAGGATCCACAGCCACCTGCCGAGCCTGCCCAGGACGAAGTGGTGGTGGCTGGCTCTTCTGGAGCGCAAGCTGCTGGAACGCAGCAGCCCGAAGCCGTAAGTGAAAATGATGATGATGATGATGATGATCATGAAGTGATTGAGCCCATGGAGGGCGAGGGCGAAAAAGACAGTGACAGTGTGACAGAGACTGCAGAGGTCATTTTATCTCTATCTGATGACCCCGCATTGTGGCCAAAACGAATCACTGACTCTGTCAGGACAGAGCTCGTTAAAAGAGGCCCAGAGCAAATTATGGAATATAGTTTCCCACAAAATACTGAGTCCCCTCCTCGGCGATTTCACAAAAATTACTATTTCATTACACTCAATAATGGAGAACAAATAAAGAGAACGTGGCTAATGTACTCAAAATCTGAGGATAGGGTTTTCTGTTTTTGTTGCTTGCTTTTCGGGAAACGTGACATCACTCTGTCAAATGAGGGATATGATGGATGGAAACACGTCGGGGATATTCTAAAATCTCACGAGCAATCAAAAGCACACACCCGTTGTATGGAAGCGTGGCACACGCTCAAGATTGGCATGGCTGTGTGTGTGTGTGTGTGTGTGTGTGTGTGTGTGTGTGTGTGTGTGTGTGTGTGTGTGTGTGTGTGTGTGTGTGTGTGTGTGTGTCGCGGGGCGCTGTCCCCGGTGCGGCGGTGCTGAATGGAGCAGTGGAGAGATAGTCACTGCTTTCGTGTTGTTGTAATACTGTAAATAAATAGAACTGTAGCCTGCAGGCACTGATTCTTTTTTTTTGTTTGTTTTTGTTTTGTAGCAATCATCGACAGTCTGTAAACCAAAGTTTGAGAATTGAGAAACAACAGTCAATAACCGAGAGAGAGAGAGGGAGAGATTGAAGCGAGCCAACTGCGTCGCATGAGAAGACCGACATCTTTATTATCGGACTTTCTTTATCCTCCCCATTTAGACACTTACTGTAGCTGTGAAGTATAAAGTGATGGTTATTTCATTTTGAAGTAAATGTGTTATTTCATTTTCAAACAGTATAGTCTCTCTGTGTTGTTATTTAACCTTTCAGAAGCCCATTTGGGGTATGTACAGACGGGGGGGGGGGGGCGGGGGGGGGGTGGACGGACATGGGGGGGGGGGGGGGGGGCGCATCATAGGTACACTGCCCAGAGCGTCAGAGCCTGTTCCCCCGGGCCTGAGTGTCATGCCAATAAAGCTATTTGAATTGAATTGCAATTGAACGAGCAACTATAGACGGCAATTTTTAACTGGCCCCTGTAATCTGCTTACTGTACTTTTGAGTTTATTACTAGGCTACTCGTATATAATGATATTGTGAATATTATTGCATGTTATTCTTTGTCATTAAATGTCTTGATGGATTGAATACAAAGGACCTCAATGGAAATAAGCCTTGGGCTTTTTTTTTTTTGGGTCATCCTTTTAGCATTCTTTTGTATAAATCTGTATCTCTGTACCTGTTTTTTTTTTTTGCTCCCGTATGCAATTTACATCCTGCACATAATCTCACATCACACTCTGAACTCTGACTGACTGGGGAGGGAGTCTGGGAGATAGGTGAGTTAAAATAGGTTAAGATATATTTAAATACAAAAATGAAGTTTTTGTTTTACCCCATGTACTCCACAATGTAGAAGATAGCCTGTCCTCCCCACACACATTTCTATGTTGTCACTGCTGTTGTATCTGTGCGTCTGGCGCTGTCATTCAGTGACAGTTACACATCTCCTCCACCAGGGGGCAAAAGGCATTAAAGCAACCGCGCTTGGATCCATCATTGCGCATGCGTCAAACACGTTGATCCGGAAGCCGGATCTTCTGGAAGTAGAATGTTTCTGGCGTGGCGTTTCCACAACAAAGGAACTGTTGGTGTTTCATGGTGGTTTTGGGACGCGACCTGCCGTTTACCAACGAACCTAAGCATAACGGTGGTTGCCGGGGGGCAAGGAGCTCCGCTGTGTTCACTTGGACCGCGCGGAGGTGCCGAAAGTCAGGGAGACGAAGATGTACTATTCTGTCCCTATCAGGACATAACTCGCACGGACTTCGCAACGCTCCACACGGAGACTCGCTGTAGCTCGCTCGGCGGCGGTGTCTCACTCAGTGTTGGTGTTTCATGGTGGTTGGGACACAGCGCGTGGTGAAAACCTTCTCATATTAAAAGGAGTTAAAACGCTTCAAATGGAGTCTGTACGGCTGAAGATAAATGAACACATGACGTCGGTGGGAGAGGAGATATTGTGTGTTTTGGAAAAGCAACAAAGTGTTGATGTTTGTCGTGTGAAGCTCGATGTCAGTGTGTTTGTGTTGGAGCGCCTCCGTGCGGCCGCAGAGGTCATGTGCAACCTCTTCCAGAGAGAGATGGTGACACTACACAACACCCAACTACACACTGCAGGTATGTCTGTGTTACACACAACACCACACTACACTCTTAGTAGAGGAGCCTATCAATTTTTGTAATTTTGGAATGATAATTGTTGGAGACATGTATATCTTCATTCTTGGGGTTCTCACAATGCCAAACAAACATGTCTTCAATTTTTCTTTTTGGTTTAGCATGTGTAATTAGCATAATTAGCCAATTAATTGCCAAAAACAGTAAATGGCAATAACTTTGCTTCTGGGTAACTTATAAAGGTGATCTAAGAGTCTAAGTCCATGTTTGTGAGGTCCAGAAACTCATCTGTTACCATTGTGAAGTCATACAACCTTTCCTAATTAGCATAATTAGCATACATTACGCAAGAACGAGGTGAAAATAAGCAAATTGCTGCATTCCTTTGTTTTAGTCAACTTTGAAAGCTTCTCACAGACTCTAAGATGTATGTTTACAAGTCCAGGAATTATTATTATCCTATACATGAATCATGCAACCTTTTGTCTGTGTAATAATTATGTAATAATCACACCGAAACTAGAAATAGCTATATTTCTTTATATATCCCTCATATAAAATAAAGAAGAAAATATGAGAAATGGTCACAGAATTATCAGATTGTTTATACTAATATGTACAGAAAGTTCTGTAAACACATTTAAATAGAAGGGTCTCCATCTTCGTCGTCGTCATCGTCAATCCCCAACAGTTGTGCCTTGCTTACATTACAACACACCTCTTCATCTTCCCCACACATGCACATCTCGGAGCAGTTCAAATTTTGAGATCGACAAGAACAATGTGACATGCACTGGGATTTCATGCAGCCACATTTGATCAGTTGAGTAATGGTGGCTGGAGCTGGGGGATCCCGTGTTGTGACTGGCACCAGATGATCTCCCTCAGCCTCCCATCCATATTCAGTTGCTGGTGGCATCTGTGGGTTAGGTACGTGGTCCTGATACCATAACATTGCCTGGTAATGGGCATGGGCAATGGCTTGATGTAATGCTCTTTGTGTAGGTGGCAGCTTCTCTGCTTATAATTGTTTCTTTGTGAATAACCTCCACCTGAGTTCACCAACATCCACAAGATTTGTACCGGGCTCGTACAGCTGGCAAACAAATGCTTCAATCTTTATTTCTGTGTCAGAACTGACCTTTTTTGAAGTACCTAGAGTAGCAAATGCAGATACCACCTCCACAGGACACCGGTTTAGGGCTTGCCAACAGGTTAACTTTCCCTTTCCAGCAAAATGGCCTGTCTGGTCAGCTCCAGTGAAGGCATGGAACCCTGGTATGACTGAAGTCCTCGTTTCACCCAATGCCTGCACTACTGGCTCCAGTGAGATGATACGTTTTTTGTTTCCCACACCGGTGATGAAATAGGTGTCCTTGCACAGCTGATTGTACCGTCGGATTGCAAGAACAAAGACATCAGTGTCCGGGGACTCAATGTAGAGCTGTGTTGCCCCTCCAGGCTGTGCTGGATTATCCTTGAGTCAGCCTCTTCCTGTGAGCTGTGGAGATGTTTTACATCGATATAGTTTGAGTGGACATCTTGCCTTGACGTGATTATGAAAACGTTGGGTTTCCCCTGGAAGTGTTGGAGGGCTTTCTTAGCAAGATAGACAGTCAGCTCATCTTTGGTGTGGATACCTGACAAGAACTGTTTTTCAGACACCTTCCCTATTGGTGTGTTGTCTTCCACATGATAAGTGGTAGGGGGCTTGCCACCCTGGCGTCGCATACGCGTGGCCTCCTTCAGTGAAGATGCAATATCATAGCGGTCAAATACTACATGGGTCTCACTATGTTCTTTGGTCTTCCTGTCCAGTATGGCTATGAAGTGGTCAGCCCACTGGGAACATATCTTGGTCCATGATGGCTTTCCCATTGCCTCTACCAATGCCATTCCATCTATGACACTTACACTCTTAGATGGCAGGGGACAACTGTCAGTGGCAGCACTCTGTGGTTGCTGATCAACACCAATGTCACCAGTCCTCTTCTCATTCTGCAACTCCTCGAGACAATGACCTGTCATCCTTCAATTCCACCACCTGGTCAGCGAGCTTGTGTTTCACAACTTTTCCTGCACTCTTCCACATCTTCAGTTGAACACTGACTTCATTTTTGTTAATGCACGCTTTCACAAAAGCAACATAGTTCTGCTGGCCAATTTCGTCTTCGGCTGCATACATCTTTCTCCACGTGGGGTGGCATCACAACTTTTGTGATGATATTGGGTAGGTCTTTGCCATCATATGTTAGAGGATTCAAAGATGACTTGATCACATGCTACAATCGAAGTACATTCTTTTCCTGCCTTGTCCAGACAGCAATGGACAAGTCATGGTGCTCCTTTTGTGTAGCTGTTTGTGTACCAGCCATCTGGCATGCTTCTTCAGCAAGTCTACTCAGCTCTGGTGCGACCAGAGAAGAACCTTTCCCTAGCACAGTTACCCATATATGGAGACCCCTGGTACTACCACAAAGCCTCCAGTGACCTTCATGATGTGAATTTGATGTGTCCAAGCAGCATCATTCAGGTGTTTTCAATAACTATATGATTAGCTGAAGCACAGTTGCTTGACTAATTATGACAAGAATTAATCTATGGATATCTAAAAAGAAATAGGCAGGCACGGTGGTGCAGTGGTTAGCGCTTCGCCTCACAGCTAGAAGGTCCTGGGTTCGATTCCCGCCGGGGGACGCTGTGGGTGCTGGGGGCGTGTTTCTCCCTCTGCGTCATCAGCACCCACACCCTAGGTGGGGTCGGCGATAGGGCCTTTCTGTGTGGAGTTTGCATGTTCTCCCCTTGTCTCCTAGGGTTGATACCCTCACAAAAACATGCAGTAATCCTGGTCTCAATAATGCCTCCCCCTGGCCAGCCGGGGCGCTTGATGGAGGGGAAAGAAACTGGTTGGAATAACGTGTTCCTTCCACGCGCTACGTCCCCCCTGTCAGGTGAAAAGAAATAACTTGGACTACTCATGCATTGAAGGAAGCATGAGGTCAGTCCGTTGTCTCCCCAGGCACGGCAGAGGGAGAGCAGAGCCCAGGATTACATAGGCAATTGGCACTGGGTAAAAATGGGTTACAAAATCGTGGGATAAAAATTATAAAAATTAGAAAAAGAAACAGGTAATTTCCTACTTTCAGACTAATTAATAAATCATGTATGCAGATTATACTAATGACAAAAGGTTGCATTTACTTACATCAGGATAGGAATTTCTGGACTTGTAAACATACTCAATTAGTCAATAAGAGTCTCAGATTATCTCTCCAAAGTCAGCTAAATGTGAAAAATGAAACGATTTCCTGATTTTCAACTCGTTTTTGCATAATTTAAGCTGATTATGCTAATTATGAAAGGTTGTATGACTTCACAATGGTAACATATGAATTTCTGGACCTCACAAACATGGACTTAGACTCTTAGATCACCTTTATAAGTTACCTAGAAGCAAAGTTATTGCCATTTCCCGTTTTTGGCAATTAATTGGCTAATTATGCTAATTACACATGCTAAACCCAAAAAGGAAAATTGAAGACATGTTTTTTTGGCATTGTGAGAACCCCAAGAATGAAGATATACATGTCTCCAACAATTATCATTCCAAAATTACAACCAGCAGAATCACTTGATTGGCTCCCCCACTATCTGCATGTGCCACATATTAAATGGTTTCCTCGATTATCTGGCTTCTTGTAGTCCTATTGGCTCGTCAGATGTTGTTTCAGGAAGGGGGCGGAGCTCCCTTTGTCATGCATGCTGCATAATGTTCTTTTAGTAAAATATCTACACATCCATCCACTTGTTTGTGGAATCTTACTTGTATGAAACAGTAAAGACATGCACTCCTAAAACACAGTTAAATGGTGGCCATTTTCCTCGTATTTCCTCCATATGTTTCAACTACACAACCCTATCGGTTGGGGTTGTTTCGAGGTCCCAGTAGTCCGAAGCTAACCTGCTGCCGACTCAAGTGAACGCTAACTTGCAGATGCTGGTGAATGCTACCCCAAAGCCTAAACCCTAACATTAACCTAGCCGCAAATTGCAACACTAGATTTTTTTATAATCGGATGAATCTAGGGTTGCAATACCTCCCATAGGTAGCCAATGCATCAAAACGTTATTTTGCTATCTGATTGTATTAAACAACGTCAAACTCACCAATATTGCGGCTCTATGGAAAGCTTGGAATTTACTCTTGCTATCTGCAAAGTGTTTGTTTCTGAAAAAGCCACCGTATAATTGTTATGATTTATTTTCTGTCAAGAAATCCGAGCAGACATGGTTTATTTTCTAAGTGTTGAACTTCGGAAGCGCTTGTCTTCTATAACGCCATGTCCCGCTGCCTCCTGCATAATGTGACATTTAGAACCAGGTGGTCACAGGACCGTTGCAGGGTTTCCTGCAGGAAAAAGTCTTGACCAGGGGGGGATCTCATGAAAATTTTTGATAATTAATTAATTAATTCGAGTAATTAATTCACTTAATTTTTAATATTAATTCTTATTTTTGCCCTATAAAAAACACATGAATGTGCCCATGATGACAGAAAACACAACTACATGCTATCATCCACATTTATTCAACATTGAATAACTTATATTGCCGGTTCGCCACCAAAGGGTTAAAAAAATAGTGTGCACGCTGGTGTACGAATTCGTGCACAGATGATGCACTATGCATGTACACGCTTTTCACAGCTTTCAAACAAAAAAATTCGCTTGGAAATCCGTTCAGGCATTCAGGAGATACCAGCCCTTATGTTTTCTTCAAATGTAAACAAACATGGCTGCCATGTTTGAAAGATAGGGTTGGTATGGGGGTTAAACATGCAATTTCGCGATCGCGATCATGCCTAGTACATTGTTGGAGGTCCAAAAAGTTTTTTTGAAAAAAAAACTTTTGATTTTTTTTTTTTTTTTTTTTTTATACCCTTGGGGGGGCGGGGGGGTTTTCTGGCCAGGCGGGGCGCCTGGCCTGTAAAGTGCTGCAGGAAACCCTGCGTTGAGGGATTTTCCTCGAGCGCTTCCAAACTCCAGGACTTAGAAAAAATTATCACCTGAACCAAATTTCTTGGATAGAAAGTAACTCATGTTTAACATGTCTACTGTGGATTTTTCTGAAACAAACACTTTGCAGATAGAAAGAGTAAATTCCAAGCTTTCCACAGAGCCACAATATTGGTGAGTTTGAAGTCGTTTAATACAATCAGATAGCAAAAACAGTTTTGATGCATTGGCTGCCTATGGGAGGTATTGCAACCCTAGATTCATCCGATTATAAAAAAATCTAGTGTTGCAATTTGCGGCTAACATTAACCCTAAACCTAACTCTTACCCTAACCCTAAACAGACTATATGTATCGAAACAACTAACAATCGAAATATCAAGGTTTTTACATCGGTTGGGGAGGTGTACTGCATTCTGAAATGGCCATCGATTGGATTAATGCTTTATTCTTCAAACAAAATCAATTTCAGTTGTGCCAAACATTAAGTTAAATTATACATATGTGCCCATTCTGCCTAACATTTGCCAACATATTTAAAAAATACAAGAATATGTCAAACAATGACATAGTCCTGTTCAATGTGGATAAGCGGTAACCAAAAGGACCCTACGCCTGCAGCCTATGCATAATATAGACATAATGCAATTCCACCGAATTGTTTTTATTTAGTAGGCTTTAATTATTAGGTCCCTTAGCGTGTTAAAGTGGACGACTCAGCCAAAGGTTCACGTAATGATGAAAATAGAGGATCATCAAATAGACACACAGTCACCGCAGGCCCGCGGTTTTCTGGTATAAAGTTGCTTGTAAATAATGGTGGTTGCAGTTGTGAGCTTGTAGATCGGCTATTTTGAAATAGCTGATGTATATAGGTTTGAAGTAGAGGTCTTCACGGGTCCAAAAAAGCGAACCGAAATCGAAAAGTACCGTCACATTTTTACCGATTCCGACCGGGTCCGAAATAATAATCAATTGACAAAACCAAACCCGAGTGGCCCCGTAACCATTACCTCCGATTCTGACCCGTTCCGAATTGTATTCTTTTTTTAAGGACCCGTACCCTAATTGTACCGTTGAAATTTGTCCCGAATTACGATTATTTCTATGATTCCGAGACCCGACACAGACACATCCCTTCAAAAAAGCGCATAGGAAATAAGTCTGACTACAACAGAACAGCCAGGCTAAATAAATAAATTAGTGCAGCAACAGCCGCGCTAATATGCGTGCGTAGGTCTATGCATAAAGGTTTTCTTTTGTAAATAGATGTGGACTGGAGGAATAAATGAAACAGACCTTTTTTTTCATGATCATGGCTACATAGAGACAAGTCGCTACTAGCCTGATTTCAGACCAGCGCAGTCCACTCAGAGGGTGGGCGGGTCTATTGGCTGGAGCCAGGCAAAGTCGCTAGCCTACAGCACTAACTGATCCTAGGTCAGCCTGAATCGAATTTCTTTTTCTCTGCCAGTCCGCCTCCCCCAATCTCCGGCGGGCTTGAGTGAAGTGAATGCAGCTGGCTGCAGGAGCGCACGCACGCACACACACAGCCGCCGCACACAAAAAACACTCAGTGAATGATAGAATACTGTATTAACAGTTTGCAAAATTGCAACAAATACAAAATAAAATACAAACAGTACAATCATTACGGGTCCACTCGGGTAATACACATGATGATTACAGTCCCGGTTCCGAGGTGTTCCGAGGGAAATGCGGCCGTTTCCGACCCGGGTCCGTTTGAATATGATAAAACACTGACCGAACCCGTTACGGGTCTCTCGGGTCCTCGGGTAATTTCGGGGTCGGGGCCCCCGTGAAGACCTCTAGTTTGAAGTGCTCATTCGTCCTCTTCTCTCTCTAATCTCTTTTCTTTTCTCCCCTTTCCCATTTTTCCTCTTTCTCTCTTTCTTTCTTTAGCTTCGGGGGGTAGGGGTAAAGAGGAGCCGTGAAAAAAAAACACAAATAAAGCACCAACCTTAATTTAAGAACAAAAGATTTTTAAGAAATGTACGTAGGCCTACTTATTTGCTTAATGTAATTTATTGCACAAATGCCTAAGGTACAATGTAATGTATGTAAATGAATAACTATGTGAGAAATTTGTGGAATAAAGTTTATATATAAAAACAAAAGTGCTCATTCGGCCTGTAGTCGCTTCTCTTGGGCTTGTTTTCAGGCTCTGGTTGCTTATTCCTCTAGCACAATCTGGCAACACTGATCGCATGGCTCTGAAGAGGAGCAGATCTACAAGCTCTCACGTCACCATGACTCAGCCATAAACCTATAGGCCTAAGGAGTTTTTTGTCGGGGTGCCTGCTGGCCTAGTGGTCAAGGCGCATACCACATACTAGGCTATGATGCCTGCTGGCGTCGCCGGTTCGATTCCCGATCCGGAAGACCTTTACCGCGTGTCATTCCCCACCTCTCTTCCCATTTCCTGTCGGTCTACTGTCCTATCAAATAAAGGCAAAAAAAAAGCCCAAAAACAAATCTTTAAAAAAATTAAAGGAGTTTGTTGTCTAATCTCAATTTTGTGTCGTCATTGGCATGGCATCAGGGGTTAAAAAAAGAAGAAAAAAGTAGCTCCATATATGGGCAAAAAAGGGGACATGCCCATACGGGCTGTCCAGATATGGGCATGAAAGGGACACGGACTAACAGATATGTATATCAGTTGGATTGATGATGCGACAGAGATGTAAGCGCTCTGTAGTGGCCCAAACTCTTGACCTATAGTAGTGAAAATAGCCAATCTATAAGCTCACAATGACCCACATGTTGAGCTTGTAGATTGTTTTGTCTGGTGTTTACGTCAGGATGAGGACAATTATTTTAGCTCTTAGAACAAGTAGTGACTGATCCTTTCAACTGAACAAAACATGGCAAACGTCTATAGTTTGATTTGATTACGTCATGGTAATAATATACGGTTGCTGAATGATAACCAAAAGTTCTTTCTACTGGTGATTTCCACAGAGCACCACAGGGAGAGGTCTACAGAGTCTAGAGAGATGGCCTCCCAAACATGTTCAATGTTGTCAGAGGAACTGCAAGAGATGGACATGGGACGTGGACTGTTTGATACAAGGATGCAACCTGTTGTAAAGTTGTACAGGATAGGTATGTACTGTTTTAATTACTTTACAACCTGTTGTTAAGTTGTACATTATAGATGTACTTTTTTATTTACTGTGGTTTAATCCTTTAGTAAAGTTGTACAGGATAGGTTTGCATTGTTTTATAGTTGAATACAAGAACGCAAGCCCTAGAACACGCTCGCCCCGAGTATAAATCCGGCGACCTCAGAAAAGTCACCACCAGGTATTCCTGAACGTAACCTCAGTAAAACTATCTATGCCCAAACGTAATCTTATTCATAAATGTAACCTCTGTAAAACTATACCTAAGCCTAACCTTATTCTTAAACACGCTCGCCCCGAGTATGAATCTGGCGACCTTGGAACTGTCACCACCAGGTATTCCTAAACATGGTAAAACTAGGTCTAGACTAAACCATATTCCTAAACTTGACCTCAGTAAAACAATGCCTAAACCTAACCGTATTCATAAACTTGACCTCAGTGAAGCAGTGTCTAAATGTCATGCCTAAACTTATTGCTAAACTTAACCTTAGTAAAACTAGGTCTAAACCAAACCATATTCCTAAATGTAACTTCATTAAAACAATGCTTAGACCTAACCCTATTCATGAACCTCAGAAACTTCTTCCATCTGCAAAAAGAATTGGGTAGAGTGTGTTTTGCGTTGAGCATTTAGGTTACCATTAATTCTTATGACAAATTATTATTATGAGAGTGTACAAATGGAACCAAATGAACCCTTTTGAGTTGATTTGGTTCCATTTGTACACCCCCCAGACTTAGACACCCGCCATTTGGAACCCCCTCAAGAAACCAGGGTCCCTGGACCACACCTTGAACATGCACAATATCAACACCCTAACACCTCATCCGCACAGCACACAAGCGAGCAACGCGACACAATGTCCCGCAAAATACTGTCCGCTAATGGAGCGTTGGCCATTGCGTTATGACGTAGCCTGAACCAATCGAATAAATACATTGTAATATAAAGTGTTTGGGGGGGCGGGACATGGCCATTTACCTCTATGGACGTCGCCGCGAAACCTCACTCAAATAGAAGCTCTGCGAGCGAAAAACAGGAGGGGTGGACGACGTCGCCGCATGATGCGTTTTCACTCACGGTAGGTCTGGACGTCCTCATTGAAACAAATGTATTCAAATGAGATTTCATCACTCGCGTTGCGTCCCTCACTATCATTGGTAACACCTGTGAATAAAGTAAGGAAGAGGCCCAGTTTATTTCTAATATGGCTGCTGTGCATGCAGTCAATGCATCCTTGTCCGGTGACACACACGTAACTGCCTCTCAACGCTGAACCTCTATCTGCTCCCGATGAGCCACACAAGGCTTTAAATAAAATACAATGTTGCTCTCTACGAACTGCGAGAAATGATCAACCCACTTTACATATAAATACACAAGTATGGGTGTGAAAACCATCGTCAGTAATAAATTGTAGAGCACTTCCCCAAATCTTAATCTAACTAACCTTAATTATTTGAGTCCTTTTTCATATTCATATTCATCAAATTCCTTCATTGCAGACCAGTGTGCAGAGTCCAGCCTGAAGGTGAAGATGAGTTGGAGTGTTTCTGTTAAACAGGAACCTGAAAACCACCTGGATAACAGTACGTGTCATGCTATTTCTCTAAATTTGTTGGCATTTTTTTAATGAATGCGAATAGACTTTAAGGTGTGGAAATGGAAAACATATTTACAGCTGAGGTTTTCCCAACTACCAAAGCTATGAAACAGAATAATGTAAAGTTCAAACCATTCATGTTTTTTCTCTCAATCTGTCTATCTATCTATTTTTATTCTTCCCTAGACTCTGATTCCCTCCCTGTGTGTAAAGAGGAGCTTTTCCCTGAACATCAGGAGGAAACACAACCTCCACAGATTAAAGAGGAACAGGAGGATCTACTACAAGAGGAGGCTGATGGATCAACGTTGACATTACTAGCAGTGAAAAGTGAAGGTGATGATGAAAACAAAGAGACAGAGGCTGTAGCCAGCACCTCAACTGAACACATGAAAACACAAACTGATGTAGAGGACTGTGGAACATCACAACCAACTAGTGGTGACCAGCTCCTCTCTCCACACTGTTCTCAATCTGACGTCTCTGAAGACCGTGATGAGCGGGAGGAGACCAGGGAAGGTCAGTCGGTGGTAAACACATTGGATTCACACAAGACACAAGATGTGGAAGGACAAACATTGTCTGTAAGCCAAAAGCTGTCCCAGGAACTGCCATCGTCAAAACAAACTCACTCCACGCAGAGCCACACATGGAAGAAAGGTTTTAGTTGTACAGAGTGTGGCAAAATGTTCAAGCACAAGGTAAGTCTGAAGAGGCACACAGTTGTTCATACTGGGGGAAAACCCTTTAGTTGTACAGTTTGTGGTAAAGCCTGTAGTCGAAGTGATGAATTAAAAGCACACATGAGGACTCATACAGGGGAAAAGCCCTTTACTTGTACATTATGTGGTAAAGGCTGTGGTCGAAGTGGTGAATTGAAATCACACATGAGGACTCATACAGGGGAAAAACCTTTTACTTGTACCGTTTGTGGTAAAGGCTGTGGTACCAGTAGTGAATTAAAAGCACACATGAGGACTCATACAGGGGAAAAAACCTTTACTTGTACAGTTTGTGGTAAAGGCTGTGGTACCAGTAGTGAATTAAAAGCACACATGAGGACTCATACAGGGGAAAAACCCTTTACTTGTACAGTTTGTGGTAAAGGCTGTGGTACCAGTAGTGTTTTAAAAGCACACATGAGGACTCATACAGGGGAAAAACCCTTTACTTGTACAGTTTGTGGTAAAGGCTGTGGTCGAAGTGGTCATTTAAAAGCACACATGCAGACTCATACAGGGGAAAAACCTTTTACTTGTACAGTATGTGGTAAAGGCTGTGGTCATAGTGGTGATTTAAAAGTACACATGAGGACTCATACAGGGGAAAAACCCTTTACTTGTACAGTTTGTGGTAAAGGCTGTGGTCGAAGTGGTCATTTAAAAGCACACATGCAGACTCATACAGGGGAAAAACCTTTTACTTGTACAGTATGTGGTAAAGGCTGTGGTCATAGTGGTGATTTAAAAGTACACATGAGGACTCATACGGGGGAACAACCTTTTACTTGTACAGTATGTGGTAAAGGCTGTGGTCGAAGTGGTCATTTAAAAGTACACATGAGGACTCATACGGGGGAAAAACCTTTTACTTGTACAGTTTGTGGTAAAGCTTTTAGTAAAAGTTATAATCTAAAATTACACTTGAGGACTCATACAGGTTAAACATCCTTTACTTGTGCAGTTTGTGGTACGCTCCATGGATTTGTTTTGTCACTTCACTTCTCAGTCTGGACAGCTTCCTCTCTCCAAGGGGAGGTGTGACATAGAATGCAGGTGGAATCCAAACGTGGCTTCTTATTGGTCTGTGGTGGTAGTGGGGCAAATACATCAGTGTGTACTGGCTGGCAGTAATGATTTAAAAAGACACATGAGGACTCATACAGGGGAAAACCCCTTTAATTGTACAGTTTGTGGTAAAGGCTGTGGTACCAGTAGTGATTTAACCCTCTAAGGCCCACGGTTGTAATATTACAACGTTTGTATTTTATCCAAAAAAAGGTTTAAATCATTTTATTTTAGCTCCCCCTACCACCTAAACACCACAATTGGATTCTATTGTTTAGTATTACAATGCCATTGGCCACAATATTTGCATATAAATACCCCCCACAGGGGCTGACATTCACACCTGCCACACCCGCTGAAATTCCAGAGTTTTGACGAACAACATCTCACTTTTTCATGGAAGCTATACCTCACAAAAACATAAGTAAAATGCCTGTACTATTTTTTTGGGTGATCATTAGAATGTCTAGAACATGTACATTTGTTATTATTGTGAAAAATATCCCCCATATGTAAATTAGAGCATGATTTATGATTTTTGATTTATGGCTATAAAATCTTACAAATTTTTTTTTTGAAAAAAACATTACATTTTCCTCTTAATAGGACTCCTACAACACCATCTGATTTTTTTCAATTTTTTATTTCAAGTATTTCTTAATGCGGGCCTTAGAGGGTTAAAACACACATGAGGACTCATACGGGGGAAAAACCTTTTACTTGTACAGTTTTTGGTAAAGGCTGTGGTCAAAGTGGTCATTTAAAAGCACACATGAGAACTCATACAGGGGAAAAAACTTTTTTTTGTGGTAAAGCTTTTAGTAAAAGTTATAATCTAAAAATACACTTGAGGACTCATACAGGTTAAAACTCCTTTACTTGTGCAGTTTGTGGTACGCTCCATGGATTTGTTTTGTCACTTCACTTCTCAGTCTGAACAGCTTCCTCTCTCCAAGGGGAGGTGTGACATAGAATGCAAGTGGAATCCAAAGGTGGCTTCTTAACACAGTGGGTGCCCACAAGGTGTCTACACGCCAATCTCGTTGATGTCCCTGGAGGCCCACGACGCATTGACGTGTTTACTGTACTTACAGTATTAACTTTAAATCTCACCGTTACGTTGGGGCTGCGCCTGGATGTAGCCCATTAGCCGCTAGTCGCTTCGAGTCGACGCTGAGAGCATCGCACGGCCGTTTTTCTCTGTATACTCCAATGCATTTCCCCATCTTTAAAGCCCTTTATCTCCGATGTTTGTTTTATGGCTAAAACTGTGGCCGCGTGCGGCATAATGTCCAAATTTTGATCGGCACTGAACAGCTATGATCCTGTCTGCGCTCATGTGACCAAGTGACGTAATGACGCATGCATTGACGCAACAGGCCCTTGTATTCTTCTATGGAAGTCTATGGAGTCTCTTTGGGCACTCAGCTGGGGCTCTGGCGTCACCTAGTGGGCAGTCGAGGTGTTAATGATCTGTGGTGGTAGTGGGGAAAATACATCAGTGTGTATTGACTGGCTGATGTTCAGAAATACAAGTCAACAAGTCATGGCCAGACTGAGAGGCGGATCCAAAACGTAGTGTAGCAGGCTGGCACCCAGGCTACATACAGGTTTACTTGTTTAGGTTTGCCCAATGCCATTTTGCTATTATGCGTGCGGTATTCTGCACACTGCATCAAAGCATTGCGGCCCTGGACTAGACATGGGTGTGTTTGGGTGTTACTTTAATCAAACCAATCAGAGTATCAGCTGCCATTCCCTTAAAGATCACTGGTACCTTCAGAATGAGACAACAGGGAAAAGGAAACCTGACAAATTATACTATAAAATATTCTTGTTTGATGGTGCTGTAGGGCCGTTTATAGTACAATTTAGGAATGAAGTCACATGCCGTATACAATTTGTCATCAGGTCGCATTTGGCCCCCGTGCCACTCTTTGAACACCCCTGTCATATATGGTTGCAATTCCAATGCTTGCTTTGTAAGCTGTAGCCTTTGATTGCATTTGAATAAAACCATGTGTAAGTGGGCCATCACCCACATGTTACTGATTTTAGATAATGTCATGACAATCACAAACTATTAATTAGTGCTGCCGCGCAGTGTGAAACATTAACTCTTCAGCTGCACTTAGGTGTTATATTCATTGTATTTATACAGACTAATATCTCAATGGTAAACACAATTGACACAATTGAAATGCATGTCTGCCAATTATAGGAAAATCTGAATCATAGAGATTTGTTGAGAATTAGAGCGGGAGCCTCCCGACTCCAGACATTTCAGGACATTAGAGGGAGGAAGGGAACGCACCCACTCACTGCATTTGTTTCTCTTCTAAGGTCTGGAAAAAACAGCTAAACCATAAACCATTACTCTGATGACTGTCATTATCTTGTATCTGATTTCTGACCGTTTTGTACATTTTCTTTTTTTATTATCATTTCTGATTTGATTGCTGTACATATGTTTGGTTTCTGTCTGATATCTGACTGGTATATGGTGTTTGGCATTGTATTGTCATCTAATGTTTTAATGAATTGAGTACAAAGGACCCCAATGGAAGCAAGCAGTGCTTTGTTGGGTTAAAATCCTCTTTTCACCTTGTATTGAACTGCACTTTCCTGTGCTTTTTCCCCTCAGTGAACTGCTAATAAAGTATATCAAAGGTGTTTCACTGCTACAGGTATTTTATTTGTTATATATCATAACAGAAATGTTCAATCAAATGTGTGGTTCACCTCTAACTGTGGAAGTTGTGTACTTAGGCATAATAACTACTGCAAACAATACATGCCTACTCCATAATAATAAATAGGCATGTATTAACAATACAGGCCTACCCAAAATAACTACAGTGCATAGTCTGCATACAGAATAATCCAAATAACCTTTCCCTCGATATTAAAATAATTTACTATGGCTGCTTTGAATCATGTCACACATCACACATAGTTCATAGTTTGTTGACTACTTTTCATACAGTAACAGCCTTTTTTCCCTCTGTTTTCCTTCTGTTGTATTACAAAGGTCATAAAAGTCCTTAAATTATCACTTCACTGTCCTGACAGAATAAGAACCAACCTTTTTTCCACTCAATGCCTATAAGCTGTAATACTGGGAGCTACTCTCCCTCTGCCAACCTGGGAAGAACAACAGACTGAGCTTGTACTTCCTTTAATGCACGAGGAGTCCAAGCCGCTTCTTTCGATTGAAATATATTTGGCCACGAAGATACACATCTGAAAATGTTTTGTGTCAGGGATAAAAAGAAAAATAAGACGTCCCAAAACAAACTGGTCAGGCTTGTTCTCACACCTATTCACCATATTCCTGACCCCGCCCCCAGCTTCCTGTTCATATCCTGAAAGAAAATAAAAAAACATCATTTGGTTTCCTGTGTCCTTGCATTAAAGTGTCAGTAGAGGCGCTCTGGGCTCTGAATGAACCGGTGTTGCCATGTCTGCTTATATTAAGCAATTTGTGTAGTTGTTTATTGGGCTTACTTTCTAATATTTTTTAAACCAGTGGTTTCCAAATCTTTTCATATCAAGGACCCCAGATTAACAAATTTGTCCACAGTCGCAGACTCCCATCTGAAAATCTGTGGTGCCAGGGACCGCCACACAGATTTGTGTTGTTTAAAAAATATTCAAATTATTTTCGTTTTTTCTTTCCTCAATATTTTTTAAATAGCAAATATACAAGCTCACAATGTGTCACAATGTGACACATTGTGAGCTTGCTGATCTGCTATTTTCAAATGTAAATGTAAAGTAGTAAAACTGGAACCTAGTTAATTCTATTGGGCTTATTATTCATAGACCTGGCCGCTTGTTTCTTTTGCAATATCTGGCAACAGACAATTCCCTGTCACTTCCTTACTTGGGATCTCTTGTTCTTCGACTTGGGAGGAAGTGAACAGATGTTTTTGAAGCAGCACACAGAGAAAAACTCTCTAGCGCCCTCTGTAAAAGAAAATGGCAGCCTCCATAGAGAGGGCCAGGAATATGGTGAATACCTATAGAACTCTCTGAACCCCTGCTCATTATGCTAGGCTGGGATCACTGGGATGACTCAGGGTAGAGGACTGTTTCCCAAACAGTGGGTTGGGACCCATTTGTGTGCCGGGGGTGTGCCCATTTTCTTTTCCTGCATTTTTATACATTTTAAAAACACAGCACAGCACCAGAGAGAGAGCTCCACCAATCTGGTTCAACCCATGGCAGATTAGGTTTAAATTTGTTCTACTGCTATGCCACACAAATGTGGAATTCCTTGTCAAAACAGTCAAACAAAGAAAGGACGACACAAGAAGTCCTATCTGCCTCCAGAACAAAAGGTGTGAGGTCACAGCTGAGGTGGAGACTGAGATGCACTTTCTATTAATGCGACACATATAATAATATAAAATAGATTAGAAATTAAGTCCTAGATGACAATGACAAACAAGTCATTATATTTGGAGAGAGACCTGCAGCACACTGAGCTGCACAATATGTGACTGCATGTCACAAACTGAGGGACACTTAAACAAACAACACTCAATGTGACTATTATCTTGACACACACACACACACACACACACACACACACACACACACACACACACACACACACACACACACACACACACCCATTTCAAAACTACATTTGGATCATTATGATATTAGCATATTGTTTAAAATACTGTTTTATTTGCATGATATTGTTTTCTGATGTTAGTAGTTTTTCAGTTTACTGTACTTGATGCTTTCGCAATATTGTAAGTGTCATGCCAATAAAGCTATTTGAATTGATTTGCAATTGAATGAGCATATATAGACGGCAATTCTTAACTGGCCCCTGTAATCTGCTTACTGTACTTTTGAGTTTATTACTAGGCTACTCGTATATAATGATATTGTGAATATTATTGCATGTTATTCTTTGTCATTAAATGTCTTGATGGATTGAATACAAAGGACCTCAATGGAAATAAGCCTTGGGCTTTTTTTGGGTCATCCTTTTAGCATTCTTTTGTATAAATCTGTATCTCTGTACCTGTTTTTTTTTTCTTTTTTTTTTACTGTTAGTATTCCATCGATTAATGTTGTGTGTTGCTCCCGTATGCAATTTACATCCTGCACATAATCTCACATCACACTCTGAACTCTGACTGACTGGGGAGGAAGTCTGGGAGATATAAATAAATAAATAAAAAAGTTTTGTTTTACCCCATGTACTCCGCAATGTAGAAGATAGCCTATCCTCCCCACACACATTTCTGTGTTGTCACTGCTGTTGTATCTGTGCGTCTGGCTCTGTCATTCAGTGACAGTTACACATCTCCTCCACCAGGGGGCGAAAGGCATTAAAGCAACATTGCGCCGGATCCATTATTGCGCATGCGCCAAACGCGTTGATTCGGAAGCCGGATCTTCCGGAAGTAGAAAGTTTCTGGCGTGGCGTTTCCACAACAAAGGAACTGTTGGTGTTTCATGGTGGTTTTGGGACGCGACCTGGCGTTTGCCAACGAACCTAAGCATAACGGTGGTTGCCGGGGGGCAAGGAGCTCCGCTGTGTTCACTTGGACCGCGCGGAGGTGCCGAAAGTCAGGGGGACGAAGATATAGTCTACTATTCTGTCCCTATCAGGATATAACTCAGACGGACTTCGCAACGCTCCACACGGAGACTCCCACGCTGTAGCTCGCTCGGCGGCGGTGTCTCACTCAGTGTTTCATGGTGGTTGGGACACAGGCTCACAGCACGTGGTGAAAACCAAAGTAAAAGGAGTTAAAACGCTCCGAATGGAGTCTGTACGGCTGAAGATAAATGAACACATGACGTCGGTGGGAGAGGAGATATTGTGTGTTTTGGAAAAGCAACAAAGTCGCATGAAGCTCGATGTCAGAGTGTTTGTGTTGGAGCGCCTCCGTGCGGCCGCAGAGGTCATGTGCAGCCTCTTCCAGAGAGAGATGGAGACACTACACAACACCACACTACACACTGCAGGTATGTCTGTTACACACACAACACCAGACTACACATTGCATGTAGCCGCAAATTGCAACACTAGATTTTTTTATAATGGGATGAATCTAGGGTTGCAATACCTCCCATAGGCAGCCGATGCATGAAAACAGTTTTTTGCTAACTGATTGTATTAAACGACTTCAAACTCACCAATATTGTAGCTCTATGGAAAGCTTGGAATTTACTCTTGCTAACTGCAAAGTGTTTGTTTCTGAAAAATCCACCGAAGAATTGTTATGATTTATTTTCTGTCAAGAAATCCGAGCAGACATGGTTTATTTTCTAAGTGCTGAACTTCGGAAGCGCTCGTCTTCTATAACGCCATGTACCGCTGCCACCTGCATAATGTGACATTTAGAACCAGGTGGTCACAGGACCGTTGAGGGATTTTCCACGAGCGCTTCCAAACTCCGGGACTTAGAAAAAATGATCACCTGAACCAAATTTCTTGGATAGAAAGTAGCTCCTAACATGTCTACTGTGGATTTTTCTGAAACAAACACTTTGCAGTTAGCAAGAGTAAATTCCAAGCTTTCCATAGAGCTACAATATTGGTGAGTTTGAAGTCGTTTAATACAATCAGTTAGCAAAAAACTGTTTTCATGCATCGGCTGCCTATGGGAGGTATTGCAACCCTAGATTCATCCCATTATAAAAAAATCTAGTGTTGCAATTTGCGGCTACATTGCATGGTATGTCTGTTACACACACAACACCACACTACACACTGCAGGTATGTCTGTTACACACACAACACCACACTACACACTGCAGGTGACACATATTAAATGGTTTCCTGGATTATCTGGCTTCTTGTAGTCCTCGGCAGATGTTGTTTCAGGATGGGTGGCGGAGCTCCCTTTGTCATTCATGCTGCATAATGTTCTTTTAATAAAATATCTTTACAAATCCATCCACTTGTTTGTGGAATCTTACTTGTATGAAACGGTAAAGACTAGGGTTGCCAACTCCCAGAGTTTCAAATACGGGACACCTCATTATACTTTGGAAATTGGAAATTGAAAGGAAAATTGCCCTGAAAAACCACTTACAGGCAACAGCCGTTCGCAACTGGTAAAAAAACTAACCTAGCCCAACCCTACCCTCCCCTGCCCCTTCTTTGTATACTTACTGTTTGTTTAGACTTACTGTTTTCTTTTTTTGTTCTCTCATTTTTTTTCTTTACATATCTACTGCATAGTACTGTGTTCTATTCGTCTGTCATTCAATGTTATATGAGATACTTTAATGGTTTCCTGTGGAAATAAGCTTAGTCTTTTCATGGATCTCCTTTTAGTAGACCTTGTACCAGTGAACTGTACCGTCATGAAACTGTACCTTTTCCTATGCAAACTTCTAATAAAGTCTTCAATCAATTAATCAATCAATCAAAACATCGGGTATTTTCGGTTATAAAATTGGCTAAAACGGGTATTTTCCTATATTAAATCATATTTTAATTCGGGTGTCTTTGGGCCACCTAACTATATTTTGTTACCCTCAATTTTCCAAAACATATAGGTCTACCTGGTTCTCATATGCCCACTCTCTGGTTACCCAACATTATCATATTGGCATACAGTAATAACCATTATGTTTTAAAAATAAAATCAACGCATGCTTATGTTATTTTGCATACCAGCCAGTCTGGGGTCGCTTTAGTTGGCAGACAAGACTACTGTAGTGCTCCCAGGAATGCCATAGGTATATCCATGGCTTATTTTCTGCTTGCTTGCCTGCTTGCTTTTTCACCCTGTTGTTTAGGCTACCTATCATGGATTCATGTCTAATCTGTTTGTACACTATCTTCTGTCACACATTTTTGTTTAAAGACATTAAACAATGTTCTGAGCCGAGTACTATCGTATGCTCGCTCGCACGCACTCTCGCGCAGGCAACTTGTGGACTGAACCTACAGCCCTTGGGACTGTGTAGTGGGCGGAGACTGTCTTAGCAACACTGTTAATGAGCCAATGAGCTGCCTACAAACAGTGCAGCGCCTCACACAGCAATGGGATGCAGCACTTATCTCAGAGGAGAGCAGAGTGGAAGCTCACTGACAGGCAGAATCACTGTCATTTCTCAATTAAATCATCCCGTCATTCATATTTATCCCCCAACCTTCAAATACGGGACAAAGAGCGTCCCGTATCAGTTCAATACGGGACACGTCTTTTAGTTTCCAAAAACGGGACGGTTGGTAACCCTAGTAAAGACATGCACTCCTAAAACACAGTTTTGTGTCCCAGTTTCCCTCAGGGGCAGTCATCTCGGAAAGTACAGCTTTAGACAGTGGCTGAAAATACCTTTTTTTTTTCTCTCTCTCACTAAAATGTGATAAAGCCACTAAAGCATTTCATAAATATCAGGCTACATTTCACTTAAACGTCAGAGCTTAACTCTGCATGTAAATAATACTTTTTTTAATTAATGTGAGAGATCGGGACATAATTCTGTTGGTCCTCCCAGAATACAGCTAACATGCTAGTTTTCACCACCCTGTGTTAGCCATTTGTAGCCAAATGCGGTAATATCGGTGCTCCATTACTTAGCGTTGCAAATCACAGTATTTATCCCGTTCATGTAGTGCCACGTATGTTCCAAATGAACCACGTTACGTTGTTATGATGATTTAATCTATTATTTATTTATTTATTATTCAGCCGTTGACTGTTGTTCTTCTCGACTTTTGGGGGAAAAAATGATCAGTTTCCTGCCTGGACCGGATGGCGAGGAGTGTCCTTTCTCACTGAGTTAGCTTAGCTTTGACTTAGAACAGTGTGTCATCGTAAACTATCTAGTTTTAACGTTCAGAGCGTTTTCTTTTTGGACAATAAAAACATTCACAGCCAGGAAAAAAATCCATCAGAAGGACACATGGAATGCTTGTTCACTCGCCGTCGGAAAATTGACTTATTAGACTATTCTAGATGACTGACTGATGAGTGGCTAACGGCTAACGCTAACGTTAGCTAGCGCTAGCTGCAGGCTAACGTAAGCATCTGTTGTATAAAACACGACCAAACTCTATTTTTGCTCTTCTACAAGCTCACAACGCGAGGCGGTTAAGCGTAGCCTGTAGATTGTGGTTTATTATCAGAGTCAGATGATCCTTCAATCTGACTGAAGTTACACAAACACTCGATGATGTTACATAAAGCACAGTTAGCACAGTTAGCCGACCAATTTTGATAGGGCACGAGTTCTGGTGTTACGCACGTGCATTCCCGTAGAGCAACGTAGAGTAGACGAAAACTGTGCCCCATAGAACTTTGTGCCTCTATAGGAAGAAATACTTTCCTTTTCTCATAAAAGTATCAGTAGGCAGTTGCCTACTGCAATTTATACTCTGTTACAAGTAGAAGTCCGGTATTAAATAAATATATCTTTAAAATAGAAGATCTACAAGCTCACAATGTGAGCTATTTTCAAATGGCCAAAATGTGTATAGGCTACAATAACAGCTGAAGTGGTTAATGTATGTTTTGGGCTATTAAAATCTAAATCTACAAAGCAATAACTAAAGTTTAAAACATACATAAACCACTTTAGCCCTATGTTATACCAAGGCTATTTGAAAATAGCCGATCTACAAGCTCACAACGCATTGCGGTGCGACGCGTTGTGAGCTTGTAGTTCTGCTATTTTCAAACATTTTGTACTTTTGGTTCTTTAAGTACATTTGGATACCAATACTTTTGTACTTTTACTCAAGTACATTTTTAATTATGGACTTTTACTTGTAACAGAGTGATTCTACATTGCAGTATTGATACTTTTACTTAATTATAAAATGTAGGTACTTTTTCCACCACTGTGTAAACGTTTGTGTTCTCATGCCAATAAAACTTCTTTGAATTGAAGATTGGCTCTCTACTTCCCCATGTGGCGGAGTCAGGTCATTGTTGAAATGTATTTAAAACTTGAATATCTCAAAAGTACTATTTCAGCATGGCATCATTCTATAAGCTATATCTTCAAAACGCTTGGGTCAATCTCCACAACCAATATATCATTTTGTAGCTATGATCCCCAGCTTTCAAATGAAATGGGTTAGAAAAAATGAAAATTTAAAAAAAAAAGAAATCAATGACTAGCTGTCAGCCGTGTCCAGTCACAAATGGTGGCCATTTTCCGCATATTTCCTCCATATGTTTCAACTACGCAACCCTATCGGTTGGGGTTGTTTCGAGGCCCCAGTTCAGTAGTCGAGGCTAACCTGCTGCCGACGCAAGTGAACGCTAACTTGCAGACGCTGGTGAATGCTACCCCAAAGCCTAAACCCTAACATTAACCCTAAACCTAACTCTTACCCTAACCCTAACCAGACTATCGAAACAACTAACAATCGAAATATCGCGATTTTTTACATCGGTTGGGGAGGTGTACTGCACTCTGAAATGGCCATCGATTGGATTAATGCTTTATTCTTCATACAAAATCAATTTCAGTTGTGCCAAACATCAAGTCAAATTATACGTATGTGCCCATTCTGCCTAACATTTGCCAACACATTTAAAAAATAAAAGAATATATCAAACAATGACATAGGCCTATTCAATGTGGATAAGTGGTAACCAAAAGGACCCTATGCCTGCAGCCTATGCATAATATAGACATGATGCAATTCCACCGAATTGTTTTTATTTAGTAGGCTATAACTTTTTTAGAGCTTAATTATTAGGTCCCTTAGCGTGTTAAAGTGGACGACTCAGCCAAAGGTTCACGTAATGATGAAAATAGAGGATCATCAAATAGACACACAGTCACCGCAGGCCCGCGGTTTTCTGGTATAAAGTTGCTTGTAAATAATGGTGGTTGCAGTTGTGAGCTTGTAGATCGGCTATTTTGAAATAGCTGATGTATATAGGTTTGAAGTGCTCATTCGTCCTCTTCTCTCTCTAATCTCTTTTCTTTTCTCCCCTTTCCCATTTTTCCTCTTTCTCTCTTTCTTTCTTTAGCTTCGGGGGGTAGGGGTAAAGAGGAGCCGTGAAAAAAAAAACACAAATAAAGCACCAACCTTAATTTAAGAACAAAAGATTTTTAAGAAATGTACGTAGGCCTACTTATTTGCTTAATGTAATTTAGGTAAATGAATAACTATGTGAGAAATTTGTGGAATAAAGTTTATATATAAAAACAAAAGTGCTCATTCGGCCTATAGTCGCTTCTCTTGGGCTTGTTTTCAGGCTCTGGTTGCTTATTCCTCTAGCAGCACAATCTGGCAACACTGATCGCATGGCTCTGAAGAGGAGCAGATCTACAAGCTCTCACGTCACCATGACTCAGCCATAAACCTATAGGCCTAAGGAGTTTTGTCGGGGTGCCCGCTGGCCTAGTGGTCAAGGCGCATACCACATACTAGGCTATGATGCCTGCTGGCGTCGCCGGTTCGATTCCTGATCCGGAAGACCTTTACCGCGTGTCATTCCCCACCTCTCTTCCCATTTCCTGTCGGTCTACTGTCCTATCAAATAAAGGCAAAGAAAAAAGCCCAAAAACGAATCTTTAAAAAAATAAAAGGAGTTTGTTGTCTAATCTCAATTTTGTGTCGTCATGGGCATGGCATCGGGGGTTAAAAAAAGAAGAAAAAAGTAGCTCCATATATGGGCAAAAAAGGGAAAATGCCCATACGGGCTGTCCAGATATGGGCATGAAAGGGACACAGACTAACAAAATATGTATATAAGTTGAATTGATGATGCGACAGAGATGTAAGCGCTCCGTAGTGGCCCAAACTCTTGACCTATAGTAGTGAAAATAGCTAATCTATAAGCTCCCAATGTCCCACATGTTGAGCTTGTAGATTGTTTTGTCTGGTGTTTACGTCAGGATGAGGACAATTATTTTAGCTCTTAGAACAAGTAGTGACTGATCCTTTCAACTGAACAAAAAATGGTAGACGACTATAGTTTGATTTGATTACATCATGGTATAATGTAGGGTTGCTGAATGATAACCAAAAGTTCTTTCTACTGGTGATTTCCACAGAGCACCACAGGGAGAGGTCTACAGAGTCTAGAGAGATGGCCTCCCAAACATATTCAGCGTTGTCAGAGGAACTGCAAGAGATGAACAAGGGACGTGGACATTTTGATGCAAAGATGCAACCTGTTGTAAAGTTGTACAGGATAGGTATGTACTGTTTTATTTACTTTACAACCTGTTGTTAAGTTGTACATTATAGATGTACTGTTTTATTTACTGTGTTTTAATCCTATAGTATAGTTGTAAAGGATAGGTTTGCATTGTTTTATAATTGAATACAAGAACACAAGCCCTAGGGCTCGCCCCGGGTATAAATCTGCCGACCTCAGAAAAGTCACCACCAGGTATTCCTGAACGTAACCTCAGTAAAACTATCTATGCCCAAACATAACCTTATTCATAAATGTAACCTTGGTAAAACTATACCTAAGCCTAACCTTATTCTTAAACACGCTCGCCCGAGTATTAATCTGGCGACCTTGGAACTTCCTAAGCATGGTAAAACTAGGTCTAGACTAAACCACATTCCTAAACTTGACCTCAGTAAAACAATGCCTAAACTTACCCTTATTCATAAACTTGACCTCAGTGAAGCAGTGTCTAAATGTCATGCCTAAACTTAACCTTTGTAAAACTAGGTCTAAACCAAACCATATTCCTAAATGTAACTTCATTAAAACAATGCTTAGACCTAACCTTATTCATAAACCTCAGAAACCTCTTCCATCTGCAGAAAGAATATTGGATAGAGTGTGTTTTGCGTTGAGCATTTAGGTTACCCTTAATTATTATGACAAAATATTATTATGAGAGTGTACACATGGAATCAAATGGACTCTTACGGATAGGGATGGAGCCCGAAAAACGGGTCCATTACAAACCCGGTTCTGAATTTATCGAGACCCGAGTATCAATAAGCTTTTGCTTGTCGAGCCTGTTATCGGGTAAGCGTCATGACGTCACGTCATGGGCCGCTATAGGGGGCCGGGACGGGAGGTAGGCTACATTGCGTCATTGATAGTTGTGTGCTTTGCAAGAGCGTGCCGTGGAACAATGTAGATTGTTGTTGTTGCTTAAAACAAAGAAAAGATAATGGAAAAAATTGATTATGCATTACTGTAAAAAAAAAAAAGAGAGACATGGAAATGTTAGCCTATAGTTTATATTATATACCTAAATATAAGATTTATAGTATAATTCTACATGAGGCTATATTAATAATTTATAAATAGTACTGTAAAACTATACTATATACATATAATATATATATAATATATTAAAACAAACTTCAGAATTGATAGTGTCTTTCCACAAAATAACAGAAAATGCTCAATAGTGGTATAAGCCCTCGATAAAAGCCCGTCTCGATAGGTATGATCGATAAGGTGCTCATTATCAATAAAAATTAACGAGCTCCATCCCTACTTACCGGTTGATTTGGTTCCAATGAGTAGCCTGTAGCCTCTATGAATGAATACACAGACTAGACGGTATGTGATCTATATACATTGTAGGCCTATATATATATATTAATGAATGAACCTACTTTCAACTTCATGCAAATTATGCACTGAAATGTTTTATTTAGGCTGCTCAATTAACAATGTTTAACAAAGAAAGGGTAAATATTTACAGGTAAATGGCCTACCTGACAATGTAAAGCTATTTTGCAATTTGAATAACACGATTATATTGATGTATACATTCATAAAGTCACTGGTTATAGACTGTTTTGCTAGTCTATTCTTGACTAACTCTGAGTAAGTGCAGTTAGTATCTTTTATTAAAGATTTGTCAACAATATTGCCAATGCAACATTACTGTATTGCCTGGTAATACTAGCCTACTTTTTCACAGGACAAAATGGCATTTTTATTTAAAAGGTTGTTATAACATCTTGCCTCCATTATTAGTGTAAGTCAAGACATGCAATGTATTACATTTCTGGTGTGAAATTTCGTTAACATAACTGTAAAGGTCCCACCCAAAAAGGCGCGTGGGACCCCCCAAAATATATGCTGTTTTGTGCAGGAAACCCGCAAAATTTGTACCGCGGGCGCTGCGGGCGCATGAGTACTAAAAAAAAATCCCAGGGTTGGCAGGTCTGCGCGTTGTCACTCACGGTAGGTCAGGACGTCCTCATTGAAACACATGTATTTTAATGAGATTTCATCACTTGCGTTGCGTCCCTCACTATCATTGGTAACACCTGTGAAGAAAGTAAGGAAGAGGCCCAGTTTATTTCTAATATGGCTGCTCTGCATGCAGTCAATGCGTCCTTGTCCGGTGACACACACGTAACTGCCTCTCAACGCTGAACCTCTATCTGCTCCCGATGAGCCACACAAGGCCTTAAATAAAATACAACGTTGCTCTCTACGAACTGCGAGAGATGGTCAACCCACTTTACATATAAATACACAAGTATTGGTGTGAAAACCATCGTCAGTAATAAATTGTAGAGCACTTCCCCATATCAAAGTCCTTAATTATTTAAGTCCTTATCATATTCCTTCATTGCAGACCAGTGTGCAGAGTCCAGCCTGAAGGTGAAGATGAGTTGGAGTGTTTCTGTTAAAAAGGAACCTGAAAACCACCTGGACAACAGTACGTGTCATGCTATTTCTAAAAGTTTGAATGTTGGCATTTTTTTATGAATGCGAATAGACTTTAAGGTGTGGAAATGGAAAACATATTTACAGCTGAGGTTTTCCCAACTACCAAAGCTATGAAACAGAGGAAACACTGCATGAAATAATGTAAAGTTCAAACCATTCATGTTCATTCTCTCATTCTATCTTTTTATTCTTCCCTATACTCTGTTTCCCTCCCTGTGTGTAAAGAGGAGCTTTTCCCTGAACATCAGGAGGGGAGTTCCAGTCTGGAGGAACCACAACCTCCACAGATTAAAGAGGAACAGGAGGAGCTACTACAAGAGGAGGCTGATGGATCAGCATTGACATTACTAGCAGTGAAAAGTGAAGGTGATGATGAAACCAGAGAGACAGAGGCTGTAGCCAGCACCTCAACTGAACACATGAAAACACAAACTGATGTAGAGGACTGTGGAACATCACAACCAACTAGTGGTGACCAGCTCCTCTCTCCACACTGTTCTCAATCTGACGTCTCTGAAGACTGTGATGAGCGGGAGGAGACCAGGGAAGGTCAGTTGATGGTAAACACATTGGATTCACACAAGACACAAGATGTGGAAGGACAAACATTGTCTGTAAGCCAAAAGATGTCCCAGGACCTGCCATCGTCAAAACAAACTCACTCCACGCAGAGCCACACAGGGAAGAAAGGTTTTAGTTGTACAGAGTGTGGCAAAATGTTTAAGCACAAGGATAGTCTGAAGAGGCACACAGTTGTTCATACAGGGGAAAAGCCTTTTACTTGTACTGTTTGTGGTAAAGGCTGTGGTCGAAGTGATTATTTAAAAGCACACATGAGGACTCATACAGGGGAAAAACCCTTTACTTGTACAGTTTGTGGTAAAGGCTGTGGTCGAAGTGATTATTTAAAAGCACACATGAGGACTCATACAGGGGAAAAACCTTTTACTTGTACAGTATGTGGTAAAGGCTGTGGTCGAAATGATGAGTTAAAAACACACATAAGGACTCATACAGGGGAAAAACCCTTTACTTGTACAGTTTGTGGTAAAGGCCGTGGTACCAGTAGTGATTTAAAAAAACACATGAGGACTCATACAGGGGAAAAACATTTTACTTGTACAGTTTGTGGTAAAGGCTGTGGTCGAAGTGATGAGTTAAAAGCACACATGAGGACTCATACAGGGGAAAAACCCTTTACTTGTACAGTTTGTGGTAAAGGCTGTGGTACCAGTAGTGATTTAAAAAAACACATGAGGATTCATACAGGGGAAAAACCATTTACCTGTACAGTTTGTGGTAAAGCTTTTAGTAAAAGTAATAATCTAAAATTACACTTGAGGACTCATACAGGTTAAAACTCTTTTACTTGTGCAGTTTGTGGTACGCTCCATGGATTTGTTTTGTCACTTCGCTTCTCAGTCTGGACAGCTTCCTCTCTCCAAAGGGAGGTGTGACATAGAATGTGAGCGGAATCCAAATGTGGCTTCTTATTTTGTCTGTTGTGGGGCAAATTCATCAGTGTGTATTGGCTGGCTGATGTTTGGAAATACAAGTCAACTGAATCATGGCCAGACTGAGAGGCGAAGTGATAAAATAGATCCACAAAACTTAGTGTAGCAGGATGGCACCCAGGCTACATACAGGCTTACTTGTTTAGGTGTGCCCAATGCCATTTTGCTATTATGCGTGAGGTATTCTGGACACTGCATCAAAGCGTTGCGGACCTGAACTAGACATGGGTGTGTTTGGGTGTTACTTTAATCAAACCAATCAGAGTATCAGCTGCCATTCCCTTTAAGATCAGTGCAAGACATGTGTTAAGCGGTGAGACCAAAAGAGTAAGATACATCATATTGAAAGGACAAATGTCCAAGTGCATGCATGGCCATAATCATATGTCCAAACCAGGGACGTGCTGGCAATTTGGAAATCTGGGACATTTCCCGAACGGCCGGTCCAATCCAGGCCTATCCAGGCCGCGCCGGTAAAAAAAAAAAGAAAAAAAGCAACCGGCCGGCCTGTCAGGCTGTCACACACACTGACTGAACGGCCGAGTGAGACACACAATCTAATTAGCTGCTACAGCTCTCAGCTGCGCACTGCCTGTGCGAGTGTGTATGCTTCGTACTTGTCGGGTGTCACGCAGCCAATATCAAAGGATGCGCGCTGCCCCGGTGCCTGGCTGTCTGACCTGAGAATGAACTGGGATGATGGGTCAGTCCACTTAATGAGCTTGAGTGTTTGACATGGGGTGACTGGTGATACCCCCGCTATCTTGGAATAGTCCAAACTTTAGCTGAAATCTGATTGGCTCGAGGGGTTCCACCCAATCATATTACAGGTTTTGCAGCTGATCTACAAGCTCATAACGTGTCAAATTATTGATCCGATATGGGCTTGTAGATCAGCTTTTTCGGCACAGACACACGTTGAGCAGACAGGGAGAGAGAGAAAAAACAAAACATACACAGCGCTACATTTGAGCCAGTAACGTTACCCTCAAGGAAGAAAGTGATGTATGATAACTTGGGGATCAGGTGCACCATGTGGGTGAGCAAGCAACAGAAAATCTTCTTCCTGGCTTTCTTCTTTCTTATCCAACATCATTATTAAAGCATAGGTAACTTTTCAAGCACAAACTAGTGACACATGATAGCTGAATGTCAAGTGTGGGCTCCCAAATCAATATGAAGAATGGTTTGGTGTGTTGCAACAATGTGTCTAGTTATCTAAAGTATGGAAATTAGTCATAATGATTATGTCATGCAAAAATAATCTAAAAGCTAGCAAGTCAAAAAGTCTATATTTACTTCCATTATAGCAATGAATCAGCATTTCTGCTCCCCTCAAATCCCCAAAACCAGGACACCAGAGTTAAAGTGGTTAAGTGTTATGCATCTTGCCTGGTGCTCATGGGGGCTTAAAGGACATGTATAACAATATGTAGGCATCACAATATTATTGTTTCAGAAATTCAGTCATAGTTTACTGAACTCTCAAAATGTTCACAGGATCATAGATGTTGTTAAAAACTCTGAATTACTGTTGAAACAAGAATTTCCTGTAATGCCAATCTCATATAGCCTATAGATCTAGCCTGTTTGTACAGTAGATGTATTATCAGATCATTATAGCCAAAGCTTGTTTTCAATACTTTAACTAACTAGACAAAGTTCTGATTGCATGCACTCATTTTTGTATGTAATCATGTTCATTCTGAATCTTCACCCATTCATAATAGCCCTACTGCTTCTTTTTTCCTTTCTATTTCCTATTCCATTTCTATGTACACATGCTTGACTCTTATTGCACATTTGCTTGAGCACTGCTGCTATTGATTAGTGATTGTATATTCTGCACTACATCTCCACATATTTAAGCTGCTATTTTTAAGGTAGTGTTTGATTGTTACTTTTTTGGCTCAAGTCAGAGTAGACTATGTTCTCATATTCACTTGCTGGTGATGACGGTTGTGGACTGTTGTGGATTATACTGTATTGAAAGTACATAGCTGTGCATGTATGTGATTATGTAGTGATCTTGGTTAGATCAAGCTAGAATTCATGGACTGTTCCTGAGTTGTTGTTGTAAAACAATGCAGCACTGTGGTACAGAAGTTAGCACTTAGTAGTAGTTATTGGTAATGCAGTGTGAATGTTATCTATGCTGGTCTTATTTTGCTTATACAAAGTTATGAGGCATGTGTCACTGTCAACATAACATCCTTTGCCTTGATGGTCTACATACATCATTAGAGATTCTTTATACCACAAAAACGATGGGTAACCGCTCATTGGTTAGTATTTGGTGCCTCGCGATGCGTCCCGAAGGCAAAAAATCAGGCGCGCGGCCGTTGGCCGCGCGCAATGAAGGCCTCTCCAAATCTTTTTCCCGGGCTGAATCAGGGGCCCAGCTCGTCCCTGGTCCAAACCTTTTTCAAAGAGGGCCACATTAGAAAATATTAAAACATCCAAGGGCCGACTATATCTCCTGACAAAATGCCCTTTCAGTCAGACCATAACAAAGTCACAAAATGCATCACAATTACAATATTGTGTTTATCATCATCAATATGTAATATCAATGGTCTTTTGTCAGGTGTGTGCTCTGAACGAAACACAAATAAATAATACAATAAAATAGCTTTTCTACCCCTTCAGAATGAGACAACAGGGAACAAGGAAACCTGACAAATTATACTATAAAATATTCTTGTTTGATGGTGCTGGAGGGCCATTTATAGTACAATTTAGGAATGAAGTCACGTGCCGTATAACATTTGTCATCCGGCCGCATTTGGCCCCCGGGCCACTCTTTGAACACCCCTGAAATATATGGTTGCAATTCCAATGCTTGCTTTATAAGCTGTAGCCTTTGATTGTATTTGAATAAAACCATGTGTAATTGGGCTATCACCCACATGTTACTGATTCTAGAGAATGTCATGACAATCACAAACTATTAATTAGTGCTGCCGCGCAGTGTGAAACATTAACTCTTCAGCTGCACTTAGGTGTTATATTCATTGTATTTATACAGACTAACATCTCAATGGTAAACACAATTGCCACAAGGAATTGAAACTCATGTCTGCCAATTATAGGAAAATCTGAATCATAGAGATTTGTTGAGAATTAAGAGAGCGGGAGCCTCCCGACTCCAGACATTTCAGGACATTAGAGGGAGGAAGGGAACGCACCCACTCACTCACTTCATTTGTTTCTCGTCTAAGCTCTGGGAAAAACAGCTAAACTAAAAATGACTGTCATTATCTTGTATCTGATTTCTGACCGTTTTGTACATTTTCTTTTTTAATTATCATTTCTGATTTGTTTGCTGTACATATGTTTGATTTCTGTCTGATAGCTGACTGGTATATGGTGTTTGAGATTGTATTGTCATCTAACGTTTTAATGAATTGAGTACAAAGGACCCCAATGGAAGCAAGCAGTGCTTTGTTGGGTTAAAATCCTCTTTTCACCTTGTATTGAACTGCACTTTCCTGTGCTTTTTTCCCCTCAGTGAACTGCTAATAAAGTATATCAAAGGTGTTTCACTGCTACAGGTATTTTATTTGTTATATATCATAACAGAAATGTTCAATCAAATGTGTGGTTCACCTCTAACTGTGGAAGTTGTGTACTTAGGCCTACCCATAATAACTACTGCAAACAATACATGCCTACTCCATAATAAGTAGGCTAGTGCAAACAATACAGGCCTACCCAATATAACTACTGTGAACAGTACTAGCCTACCCATAATAACTACAGTGCATAGTCTGCATACAGAATAATCCAAATAACCTTTCCCTCGATATTAAAATAATTTACTATGGCTGCTTTGAATCATGTCACACATCACACATAGTTCATAGTTTGTTGACTACTTTTCATACAGTAACAGACTTTTTTTCCCTCTGTTTTCCTTCTATTGTATTACAAAGGTCATAAAAGTCCTTAAATTGTCACTTCACTGTCCCGACCCACAGAATGAGAACCAACATTTTTCCACTCAATGCCAATGCCTATAAGCTGTAATACTGGGAGCTACTCTCCCTCTGCCAACCTGGGAAGAACAACAGACTGAGCTTGTACTTCCTTTAATGCACGAGGAGTCCAAGCCGCTTCTTTTGATTGAAATATATTTGGCCACGAAGATACACATCTGAACATGTTTTGTGTCAGGGATAAAAAGAAAAATAAGACGTCCCAAAACAAACTGGTCAGGCTTGTTGTCACACCTATAGAACTCTCTGAACCCCTGCTCATTATGCTAGGCTGGGATCACTGGGGTGACTCTGGGTAGAGGACTGTTTCCCAAACAGTGGGTTGGGACCCATTTGTGTGCCGGGGGTGTGCCCATTTTCTTTTCCTGCATTTTTATACATTTTAAAAACAAAACAAACTAATCTAAGAAATGTCGTAGTGGAAATAGCTGATCTACAAGCTCGCAACGCGTTGTGTTCTTGTTGTGTTCTTGTAGATTAGCAACTAGGTAGAGCAACTTTCCTGCATGTGTCAAACTACTTCAGTATTGTTAAAGATATACAAGCACAGCACCAGAGAGAGCTCCACCAATCTGGTTCAACCCATGGCAAATTAGGTTTAAATTTGTTCTACTGCTATGCCACACAAATGTGGAATTCCTTGTCAAAACACTCAAACAAAGAAAGGACGACACAAGAAGTCCTATCTGCCTCCAGAATAAAAAGTGTGAGGTCACAGCTGAGGTGGAGACTGAGATGCACTTTCTATTAAAATGTGACAAATATAATAATATAAGATAGATGAGAAATTGAGTCCTAGATGACAATGACAAACAAGACATTCTATTTGGAGAGAAACCTGCAGCACACTGAGCTGCACAATATGTGACTGCATGTCACAAACTGAGGGACACTTAAACAAACAACACTCAATGTGACTATTATCTTGACACACACACACACACACACACACACACACACACACACACACACACACACACACACACACACACACACACATTTCAAAACTACATTTGGATCATTATGATATTAGCATATTGTTTAAAATACTGTTTTATTTGCATGTTAGATATTGTTTTCTGCTGTTAGTATTTTTCAGTTTACTGTACTTGATGCTTTCGCAATATTGTAATTGTCATGCCAATAAAGCTATTTGAATTGAATTGCAATTGAACGAGCAACTATAGACGGCAATTCTTAACTGGCCCTGTAATCTGCTTTACTGTACTTTTTAGTTTATTACTAGGCTACTCGTATATAATGATATTGTGAATATTATTGCATGTTATTCTTTGTCATTAAATGCCTATTACCCAGGGGGCAAACCAGCCTTTTTTTAGGAAACCTGCATTTGCCCCGACATACAAAGTTGTCCACCAGAAATATTATCTATGACCCAGTAGGATCACAACCTATATGGACAACCCGGTCAATTTGTACAACAAAGTCCAATATGGCCGCCTTTAGTTTTAATGGGGGGTGAATAGGGCAAAATTTTAAACTGAGGGATATTTCCACGAAACTTCACAGGTTGATCAATGGTATACATATGAACATTTTTTGTATTGCAAGTTTCCATGAAATCCAATATGGCCGCCACAATATGGCCGCCATAATGTAAGGACCCAGAAAATAGGTTTTGCCTCTAACTTCTGAACCAGATGAGCTAGAAACGCAAACTTGGTGTCTATTTCATGGTGTCTGACCATGGGAGACTCAATGGAATAGCTAATTTTATTATTGGGTGTGTCTGGACCTTTATTGTGCATATTTGCAAGATGGTGGACTCCCAAAATAGAGCTTTAACATAATTTCTACCATGATTGTTGACTGCTTTTGCAAATACAAGCAATATGAATCCATTTGCTAAGATTTATGGCACAGAAGGGACTTATACCTGTATTATTCTTGAGTTTGCATGTTGTCAAAATGGCTGTATACGAGATATTATATTTCCTGTCCGATTCTACTGTATGTAGTTGTAGCAATGACTTCAGATAAAATCAGAGACCAAAACAAATTATTTTTTAATAAAAAAAAAAAGAAAAAAAGAGAGAGATTATCTCAATGAAATGAATGCAACTGCCTTTTTGGGTCTTTCACACATAGACATGCACATGCTTTCCAACAACTTCAGCTTCAGGGAAATTATAATGAACACATGATTAAAACAGGCTGCATTATAATGCAAATAATTGCTAGTCACTATCACTGTCATGTGTACCTATCCTGCTGCATCTTGTCTCCAGTCCTTGGCAACGACACCCCAAGTAGCTTGCAATTCCCTTCTTCGCACATGAACAGTTTTTCTGGCAGCCTTTGATACAGCTACATGATATTGCCTTGTCCATTGATATAGGCCAGGCTGGCTCTGTAGATGGACAGGGGACTGCCTTCCCATCACTGAGAGACCATCCATATTCAGTGAAGCAAGGGATGTCTGGCTTCGCGATGTGTGCAGTTTTATGTATTATGGCTGCTAGAGCAGCTCTTTTCAGGTGCAGGCCAAAGGTATTTTCTGTAGGTGGCAGCAGCTTCAACAGGGTTGATCGGTTATTTAGGAACTTGTACACTCTCAGCTTTGCCAGGTCAAAGTCCTCCGAATGGTCAGCTTTTGATGCATATACAGTACAGCTATTGTGAGGTCTCTAGCCTGATTCTTGACATCCTCTGAGAGGGAATAAGAGGAATTTTCACCAAACTCCTGAAGTGCAGGGAGATCTAGACCCATGCTGGTCTTGAACCATGCCTTCTTTCCAGGGAAAAAGGGATAGCTGGTGGTATCTCTGCCACTCAGGCTGTGAATAAAGGGCAGGGCACGACACTGTGCGAGTCCAAGGGCTGAGACCATGTGATGGATAGGAAGATATGCATCCTGCTCTGTTCTCACCCACAGCTCTGGAAGGTCTAGGAGGTGGGTGGCAGCATGATATAGGCACATGATGATGAAGACTGTGTCAATAGCATGGATGACAACTCTGTCAACTTTGTGAGCCTGGACACTGTAGATGGTGTGTAGAATTACCCTTGTGTCGGCCTCCTGTTGTGTTGACTCTAGTGCAGGGACATCAACAACACACCCCTCCTTGATCACCACACCCCTTGTCTCTTCTTTAAATCCTCCACTCAGGTAAAGATGGGTTGTACCAAGAGCAGACTTAACTCATCCAGAGCCCAGGACATTAACGGATTAGGGGGTCCAGAGTGCCCCCTCCCGGCCCCATTAACGGCCATTGTCTTATTTTGAAGGCCAGAAGTCTAGACCGGAAGTACTTCCGGTCTGACGTCATCGGATCCTGCGACGGAACCGATCATTGTTTACGTGGTGCCATGCTGGATTGCATAGGAGCGTTTATACATGTGTTTTATAAGCGAGCATCTGCCTCCATCTTCGCTTCTAAAGTGTTGTTTTGAGATAATGGACATTAAAGATGAGATCGGCCGTCCACCTCAATGTTATGGGATGACTATTGTGTGCTCGTGGAGCCGTGATGATGACAAATCAGCGCGGATTTCGTCTCCGGAGCGTCGGCCATTGTACTAGGTATTTTTACTCGCCGTTACAGTAATATATTACTTTTCGCGCGACATCGCGCATTCGGCACTATACGTACTCTAGTACTTATTGCGTGACATCACGCGAAAGGCACTAGATGAGTTAAGTGTCTCATTTTGACACCATTCTTCACAGAGGAATCTTAGAAGGTTTGCTTTGTTTTCAGAGACAGCAAAAAAGTCTTGAGGATCAGGAGCTGTATATTGTGCAGAGACTTCATATTCTTTTGCAGGTTTTGAATGGACATACCTGTGTTCCTGCTCAGCTGTCTTAAGACTGGTTCCACTGCCCTGCCCTTTATTCACAGCCTGAGTGGCAGAGATACCACCAGCTATCCCTTTTTCACTGGAAAGAAGGCATGGTTCAAGACCAGCATGGGTCTAGATCTCCCTGCACTTCAGGAGTTTGGTGAAAATTCCTCTTATTCCCTCTCAGAGGATGTTCAAGAATCAGGCTAGAGACCTCACAATAGCTGTATATGCATCAAAAGCTGACCATTCGGAGGACTTTGACCTGGCAAAGCTGAGAGTGTACAAGTTCCTAAATAACCGATCAACCCTGTTGAAGCTGCTGCCACCTACAGAAAATGCCTTTGGCCTGCACCTGAAAAGAGCTGCTCTAGCACTAGCAGCCATAATACATAAAACTGCACACATCGCGAAGCCAGACATCCCTTGCTTCACTGAATATGGATGGTCTCTCAGTGATGGGAAGGCAGTCCCCTGTCCATCTACAGAGTCAGCCTGGCCTATATCAATGGACAAGGCAATATCATGTAGCTGTATCAAAGGCTGCCAGAAAAACTGTTCATGTGCGAAGAAGGGAATTGCATGCTACTTGGGGTGTCGTTGCCAAGGACTGGAGACAAGATGCAGCAGGATAGGTACACATGACAGTGATAGTGACTAGCAAGTATTTGCATTATAATGCAGCGTGTTTTAATCACGTGTTCATTATAATTTCCCTGAAGCTGAAGTTGTTGGAAAGCATGTGCATGTCTATGTGTGAAAGACCCAAAAAGGCAGTTGCATTCATTTCATTGAGATAATCTCTCTCTTTTTTTCTTTTTTTTTAATTAAAAAATAATTTCTAAGATACATTGTTTTGGTCTCTGATTTTATCTGAAGTCATTGCTACAACTACATACAGTAGAATCGGACAGGAAATATAATATCTCGTTTACAGCCATTTTGACAACATGCAAACTCAAGAATAATACAGGTATAAGTCCCTTCTGTGCCATAAATCTTAGCAAATGGATTCATATTGCTTGTATTTGCAAAAGCAGTCAACAATCATGGTATAAATTATGTTAAAGCTCTATTTTGGGAGTCCACCAGTCTTGCAAATATGCACAATAAAGGTCCAGACACACCCAATAATAAAATTAGCTATTCCATTGGGTCTCCCATGGTCAGACACCATGAAATAGACACCAAGTTTGCGTTTCTAGCTCATCTGGTTCAGAAGTTAGAGGCAAAACCTATTTTCTGGGTCCTTACATTATGGCGGCCATATTGTGGCGGCCATATTGGATTTCATGGAAACGTGCAATACAAAAAATGTTCATATGTATACCATTGATCAACCTTTGAAGTTTCGTGGAAATATCCCTCAGTTTAAAATTTTGCCCTATTCACGCCCCATTAAAACTAAAGGCGGTCATATTGGACTTTGTTGTACAAATTGACCGGGTTGTCCATATAGGTTGTGATCCTACTGGGTCATAGATAATATTTCTGGTGGACAACTTTGTATGTCGGGGCAAATGCAGCACACCTTCCTTTGCCCCCTGGGTATATATGGATTGAATACAAAGGACCTCAATGGAAATAAGCCTTGGGCTTTTTTTGGGTCATCCTTTTAGCATTCTTTTGTATAAATAAATCTCTGTACCTGTTTTTACAGTTAATAAAGTATTCCATCAATTAATGTTGTGTGTTGCTCCAGTATGCAATTTACATCCTGCACATAATCCCACATCACACTCTGAACTCTGACTGACTGGGGAGGAAGTCTGGGAGATAGGTGGGTTTAAATAGGTTAAGATATATTTATACAAAAATTAAGTTTTTGTTTTACCCCATGCACTCCGCAATGTAGAAGCCTATCCTCCTCACACACATTTCTGTGTTGTCACTGCTGTTGTATCTGTGCATCTGGCTCTGTCATTCAGTGACAGTTACACATCTCCTCCACCAGGGGGCGAAATGCATTAAAGCAACAGGGCGCCTTGATCCATTATTGCGGAGTGGACTGGAGATTGATGGAGCCTCATGCCTGAACCGGAGGTTGGACAGACCAGAGCGGTGCATGTCGGGAAGACGCTGATGTTTGACGGAGGAGCGGCGAGACGAACACTTGGAGACATTGAACTTGAATGAGTACCTTTTAAGTTTGTGTAGTCTAGGTGGTTTTCACTGGCCTTTGTTTATCACTATAGTACGTTTTCTGTTTTGTGGCGCACTTTATTTTGATTAGGTCCCTAGTAGTCTTTACTTTGTAGGAAGTGTAGGGTACAGAGTCAGACCAGGGAAGGGAGGAGGGGGGAGGAGGAGGGGGGTCAATGGATGTCCAAGCGGGTGGGGGGGATGGGGGAGGAGGAGGGGGGTGGCAGACAGCAGGGAAGGGAAAGAACAAGAGAACAGCACAGAGGGAGGGAGATGAAAGTGAGGAGGAAATACCGGAACTAGCCCCAGTACCAGTAGCCAGGTGGAGGAGTTTGTAGTGCTGTACAGAGTCAAGGGAGCTAAACCAGGCGAACCTGGGTTTAGGGCAGTTAGCCCACTCCTCATCGACTCTAGCTTACGGAGTCAGATAGGAGGGGGTTTTTCGGCCAAAGTACTACACAATGGGGTACTCAAAGTCAACTGTGTGAACACCAAGCAATTCAAGGACGCAAAGAAGATAGGAAAAATTGTGAATAAGATAGAATTCTTAACTATAAAGCCAAGAGAGACCGGGGGCAGTAAGGGAGTAGTGTACGGAATGTTTTCCGGGCTCTCGGAGAAAGAGATATTGGAAAACATCAAAGGAGGGGAGGTAGCCAGTGTGAGGAGATTCGGGAGCCGGGAGGGAGACAGCAGGGATCCTCTGGTCCTGCTTGAGTTTAAAGAGACCCAGCTGCCAAGTAGAGTGTTCCTTGGGGCTGTATCATATCAGGTAAGAGAGTATATAAGACCGCCACTACGTTGTTACAACTGCCAAAGGTACGGGCATATTGCGGACTCTTGTAGGGGCAAGAAAAAGTGTGCTAAGTGTGGGGGAGAGCATGGCATAAAAGAATGCAAGGCAGAGGTTCCAAAGTGTCCTAACTGTGGGGGTGGGCACAAGGCATCATACTGGGGTTGTGAACACACGGCCAAGGCGCGGAAGGGTCAGGAAACGAAGGAGAGAGACAAGGTAACCTATGCAGAGGCAGCTCGGAGAGTGACAAGAGAGTTTGGGGAGGAGAAGGGGGGGGGGGGAGAGTAACAGGAGGACAGCTGAGAAGTGAGCCTATCAACAGTAACAGGGGTCCGCATGCGGCCATGCCGCCGGACATGCTTATCATGAGTAAGGAGTCATTCTTGTCCTTTGTAGTGGAGGTGCTGGCAGCAGCAAAGAAGATATTTGCCAAAGAGACGTCTAATAACTCAGATATCATACAGGAGGTGGTGGTAGCAGCAGACAGGTTCCTTGGGGTGAAGCAGCAGCCAGAAAAGCTGCACCAGTACTTCTCAGAGGGACGGAAGAGAGAGCAGAGGCAGAGGGAGGATAACAATGGGGAAGAAGATACAGCCTATGATGTGATTTCTGACTAGTGTAGCCATGTTTAGTGTACTCCAATGGAATGCACGTAGTTTAATAAGAAATGGACAGGAATTGAAGAAATTTGTGGATAGGCTTGAGAAAGAGCCAGAGGTAATATGTGTGCAGGAGACTTGGTTGCGGCCATGCTTGGATTTTATAATTCCAGGGTATGAGGGTGTGAGGTTGGACAGAGCGGAGGTAAGGGGAAGGGGGGTGGAGGAGGGCGACACAATGCATGGGGGCTGAGCAACCTTTATAAAGAATGGGCTTCAGTATAAAAGGGTGGGGATACAGGGGGAGCTGGAGTGTGTAGCCAGAGCCGTTTCTGGCTCCACGGGGGCCCTAAGCGAGATTCTGGTTTGGGGGCCTCTGATTGGTGCATCGGGCGCCGGCGAAAGATTTGGGCTGTTTGAAGGTAGAATTAGAGGAATATTAACATTAGGATTAGACTGTTGTAATGTCCAGTGGCGTAGGGTAGTCATGACAGTTACAGGGGTGTAGTGTAAGTTTAAGAGTTGTCAAAAGCCACGAGGGTAGTCCTGAACACACATCCAACATGATCAAGTGGAGAGAACTTGATCTACGCCTACGTCGTGGACAGACGCTTGACCATGTTCAGATGTTTTGGTTGAGCTATGGAGTGAGTCTGTTGTTCTTAGTGCAACAGGGAATCTATTCTAGGACAAGTTGACTTTTGACCTGTTTTTTTTTTTTCTGTCAGCATCTGAAATAATAATAATTTTAAAAAGTATACTATGGCTTGGCCGAATACTTGGTCATTATACAATGTCATCATTCAACTGATCAATGTGCATCCATACTGCCCAGTATGCCCATACTATTTTATTTGATATTTAATCAATAGCTATTAGTCAATGCCAATACCTTGCTTTCCATCTTGCATCAGTGCATTACTTATAAAAGTATCAATACTGCAATATAGAAATACTCTGCTACTAAAGTCCACAATTGAAAATGTACTTGAGTAAAAGTATGAAAGTGTTGTCATCAACATGTACTTCAAAAAGTACCAAACCAACAGTAAAAGTACAAAATGTTTGAGAATAGAAGATCTACGAGCTTGTAGATCAACTATTCTCAAATCCCAAGGTAAAACATAGGGCTAAATATAATATAATATATTAATATAATATTACAATTAATGTCAAACAAAGTAACTAAAGTTTTCAAATTATTGTGTAGTGGTGGAGTAAAAGTACAATATTTGGATCCAAGAGATGTAGTGGAGTAGAAGTAGAAGTATAGGAAAAATTAAAATACACAAGTATATAGCTACAAATACCTAAAATTGTACTTAAGTACTTAGTTACTTTATACCTCTGTATACACACACACACACACACACCTCAAAATCTCACATTCACAACTAAGAACCAGCAGCAGCAGCAGCTGCAGCACCAACAACAAACAAACTGGACCTAAAAAACCAACCAAACAAAATCAGAAACAAAATCACAACTGTAGTCGCTGACTGCAGCGAGTCAGACAGGCAGCAAGTGATGATGAGAAAGATCAGATTACACAACAAACGCAAGCACGCAACAACGTGGCTGAGATGCACAACACAGCAAGTTAAACAACACAGAGTGCAAGTTGAATCTTTATTTACCTGATTGCTGCTGCCTGCAGTTCTTTTTTTCGTATCCAGATAGATAAACGCGCTTCATTACGTGTCAAACGCTAAGTCGCTAAAACCGAAACAAACACACTGTCACGTCACAGCTGTGAGCCTGTGAGACGCTGGCTACTGCACTGCATTCTGAAAGAGGGGCGGGTTCCCAAAGAGTGTACAAGTAAAGCACAGTGCTGTGACACAGTGACAGCCAATCAGAAGACGTCTCTGATTCAGAGATGTCTGAATCAGGAAAGATGGCAGTAGACTGCCTGCGCTACACTCAGTGCGCTTTGCGCTGTTTCTGATCAAGGTTGGTACATTCTTTTCAGCATCGCGGGGGGCCTTTTGACGGCGGGGGCCCTACGCATTGTGCGTAGTGTGCGTGTACGGCCCGCCGGCACTGTGTGTAGCTGTGGAGGTATGGGACAACCCAAAACATAGGAGCAGTGGCAGCAGTAGTGGCATGGCAAGTGGAGCAGGAAATGACAATGTTAGTAAGAGTTTGACAGTGGTTAACTTTTATAACCCGTGTAAGCCTTTGATAATGTCAGAACTCGACGAAGTAATGGAGAAGGTAAGGGGCCCAGTAATATGGGCAGGAGACTTCAACGCACATAACCCGCTGTGGGGAAGTAGCCAAAGAGATGGCAATGGGGGGGTAGTAGAGGACTGGGTGGACAAGCATGGGCTGGTTGTCATAAATGACGGGAGACCGACAAGACACGATGTAGCAAGGAACTCGTCTAGTCACTTGGATCTAACTATAGCCTCCCCCAGCCTAGCTCGTGTCGGGGAGTGGACAGTAGGGGAAAATAATTTGGGAAGTGACCACTACCCAGTACTGAGTGGGTTTGGGAGGGAGTTGAGAAGGGAAGAGGGAGAGACGGTTCCAAGGTATAACTTTAAGCAGGCCAAGTGGGAGGAGTTCAAGGAGAAGGCAAATACACTAGTGTTAGAGGTAGACAGTGACGGTTCAGTGGACCAGTGGAACAGCTCGTTGTGTGCTATGATCCATGATGCAGCCAGTAGTACAATCCCGCTGAAAAAAGAGCCCAAGGCCCGAAAGCGGGTGCCTTGGTGGAACAAAAAGTGCGATCAAGCAGTAGAAACAGAAATAAGGCATTTAAAAAACTAAAGAAGTATCCTGTGATGGAAAACATAGTTGAGTACCAACGGTTAAGAGCAGTGGCAAGGAGGAACAGCTGGAGGGCATTCTGTGAGCAGATAGGCCCAGAGACACCACTAGGACAGTTATGGTCAGCGGTGCACTAAATGTCTGGGGTTTACAAAAAAAGGTCCATACCAGTGTTGCAGAAGGGTGAGGTGGAGGCAGTATCTAATGAGAAAGCAGACTTACTTGTTGACAGCTTCCAGGAGGTGCATAGTTCTGAGTGCATAGGAGAAGAGAGGTGTAGGAGGAGAGCAGAGATATTGTCAGCTAATGGGTGGAAATTGGAAAATAACACAGATAATGACAGTCCAACGAATATACAGTTCTCCAGGAAAGAGCTGAGAGATGCCATCAGGTCCGGTGGAAACACCTCCCCAGGGCGGGACAGGCTTTCCTATGAAATGTTTAAGCATCTTGATGATCAGGTGGAGGATGAGATCATATGTCTAATAAACACAGTGTGGGTTGAGGGGTGCTTACCAAAAGAGTGGAAGCACGCAGTAGTGGTCCCGATCTTGAAGCCAGGCAAGGAGGAGTCTGACCCAGGGTCATACAGGCCCATAGCGTTGACAGCAGTGCTGTGTAAAATCATGGAGAGAATGGTTACAAATAGATTAGTACACTTTTTGGAGACCAGAGGGCTATTTGTCAATGTCCAGAATGCTTTTAGGAATGGGCGGTCCACCATGGAGTCAATTGCAATACTGGACCAGGACATAAAGAGGGCTTTTAGAAATAAAGAGGTTGTTGTTGGGGTATTCCTGGACATCGAGAAAGCGTACGATTCACTGTGGAAGGAGGGACTTCTAATTAAAATGTATGACCTAGGGGTTAGGGGAAGAATGCTTAATTGGGTGCAGGACTTCCTAAGGGACAGAACTATTCAGGTCCGGGTGGGAGGCACCAGATCAAAAGTAGTACGTATAGAGAACGGTACCCCGCAAGGGAGTGTAATTTCTCCTGTCCTATTTAATATTATGATTAACGATATCTTTGCTAAAATAGGAGGAGGGTTTGGCCTTTCCCTGTTCACTGACGACGGGGCGATTTGGAAAAGGGGTCGGAATGTGGGGTTTATTTTAAAACAGACTCAGAAGGCATTACAGGCAGTAGAGGAGTGGGGCAACGCATGGGGATTTAAGATCTCAGCGGCCAAGTCCAAATATGTCATATTCGGCTTTAAAAGGAAGCAACCAGAGGTGGCATTGACACTATATGGGTCACCACTTGAAAAAGTCAAGGTGTTCAAATTCCTGGGGGCTGGTTTGAGGAGCGAATGACATGGGCAGTGCACGTAAGCAAAACAGTTGAGAAGTGTGGAAAAGTGATTAATGTCCTGAGAAGCCTGGCTGGGTGTGAGTGGGGCGCAGACAGGGACACGCTGCATTTAATTTATCAGGCCATGATTAGGGCGGCCCTAGACTATGGCAGTATGGTGTATGGGGCAGCAGCAAGAACTGTACTAAGTAGGCTGGACGTGATCCAAGCCAGGGCGCTGAGGCACTGTTGTGGGGCGTTCAGAACGTCACCCATACCAGCCCTACTGGTCGAAATGGGCGAAATGCCATTATGGATGAGACGTGTTAAACTGGGACTACAGTATTGGTCAAAGGTATGTGGGAGCAGCCCTGCATTCCCAGCTAGATGTCTGTTGCTAGAGGAGGAGGGAGGGAAAAAATATGAACCATTTGTAGCAAGTGTAAACCAGTGGGCAGGGAGACTAGGACTTGGTCAAGTAGGCATAGCAGAACAAACAATGTGGCCTCCTACACCACCGTGGTTGGTACCCGAGGTTGAAGTGGAGCTCCGTTTCCTGCAGGAGGAAGATAAGAGTGAGGTGAGGGGGAGAGTTGAGGAGTACTTAAACGTAGCTAGGGCAAGTAAGGTAATAGTATACACAGACGGATCAAGGGATCCAGTGAGGAGGAGGGCAGGATTTGGCATCTATATAGAACAGCTGGGGGAAAAATACTGCGTCCGACTATCAGACGAAAGCTCGGTGTTCACAGCAGAATTGATGGCGATCTTATGGGCACTAAGATGGGTGGAGCGGGAGAGGCCAAATGAAGTAGTAATATGCTCAGACTCTGCAGCAGCACTAGAGGCTTTGAGAAGGGGAAAAAGTAAGGCCCGGCCTGACATAGTTGTAGACGTTCAAAATGTCATGGGAAGAATAGGAGACTGTGAGGTGACTCTGTGTTGGGTCCCGGGGCACGCTGGGGTGGAGGGGAATGAGAGGGTGGACCACCTGGCGAAGGAGAGTTTAGATAGGGAAATAGATATTAATTTACCCCTGGGGAGGGTGGAACTGAGGGGTCTAATTAGAGAAGGGCTAATGAAAGAGTGGCAGACAGGCTGGGAGAGGGAGGAAAAGGGGAGACATTACCGCAAGGTACAGCCAAAAGTGAATAAGGAGTGTAACTGTAACGCCCCATCTCGCAGGGACGAAGTGAAGCTATGTAGACTCAGGCTAGGGCACAGTGGATTGAACGGGAGCCTGTTTATTATGGGGAAGCATGACACTGGTCTATGCCAGTGTGGGCAGTCAGAAACTGTGACTCATGTGTTCCTGGAGTGTAGGGAGTATCAGACTGAGAGACAGGGGCTTTTTACAAGCATGGCAGAAATAGGAGTGGAGGTTTTTTCCCTTTTTACTTTGTTTGGGCACAGTGAGAACCACCAGAAGATTACAAAGGCAGTACTGCAGTTCCTGCATGACACTGGGCTGTATGGAAGAATATGAGTAATTAAACCACCAAACCAGTGGAGGGCAGTAATACGCCGAACGGCGTCCACACTGCCGGAAACGAAAAAGAAGAAGAAGAAGAAGAAGACTTCTTTCAGGAAGTGCACTAGTTCATTCATTGCAAACCAAACATTTCATGGCACATGAGGACAGCTAGGCTCCTGTGTGCAATCTGCAAATTGCAAACCAAACATTTCATGGCACATGAGGACAGCTAGGCTCCTGTGTGCAATCTGCAAACATCTGCTTTATTGTTCTCCCTATCGTAGCGTTGCTGGTATGTATTGCCTTCTCTTGGTCTAGTCTGTGATTGCAGTTCATTATTTTTTCCACTTGTGATTTCCTACCTGAGTTTGTTGTTTTCTGTAGAAAGGCCTGTTTGTACAACATGCACTCTTTATGGTATACAGCAGTGACATTTGATGAGTGATGAGACATTGGTGTTACTTTAATTCTGACAATAGAGTGCAGGCATTAGTAGTTTCTAAAGTAACAACATCTGTAGAATGTATCTGCAAGGTGCAATGTGTACTGTATGCAAATGTTACAGTTAACAATAGTAATGTAATTTAAATGCAATATGTTTACAGTGAGCATAGTATTGATTGTGCCTTTGTCTATTTCTTTCAGTTTTACCCTTCTGTTTCTGTCATTAAACCTGATGACTAAGAGAGCTATATAATCAATGCTTACTGTATAATCAATGCTCTGTGGATGAACGAGAAGTCGTGGTAGGGTGTGACTCAAAGGGATCTGGCGCCCTCTATCTTGCATTGCACTACTTTGTGCAAAAGGAGAATTGCAGTCAGTGATACACACATATTGATCACATATTGCCCTTTCTTTTTTTACTAGAAAGGGCAACCTTAAAACACACCAGAGAATTCACACTGGTGAAACACCATACCACTGTGAGCAATGTGGAAAACACTTCGCTGGTTTTTCCAACCTTAAAAACACCAGATAATTCACACTGGAGAAAACCCATACAACTGTGATCAGTGTGGAAAGGCCTTTAGCCATCTATGTAATTTAAATCGTCACAAGCTTGTGCACACAGGATTTAAACCCTGTCCTTGTAGTCAATGTGGAAAGAGTTTTACTCTGTCAAACAGTCTACGACTTCATGAGCGCACACATCTATAAGGAATACCCTATCACTGCGAGCAGCCTGACAAGAGTTTAACACTGTTCTTATTGCATACATCAGCATACATGTCTCTGCAACAAAAGACTTGTGAATACTATCATATACATCATAGAAGACTGACCACCCGGCCTGGTGGAGATTTGTGCTGAGAGATATTACCACAAGGGTAAGCGCAGGCCAGTAGCCTTTGCCAGTCGGGGCCTCAAACCGACAGAGAGGAACATGGATAACTATAGTTCCATGAAGTTAGAATTCCTTGCGCTCAAGTGGGCCATTACAGAGAAATTCCGAGAGTACCTTCTAGGCAGCAAAGTAACTGTCTATACAGATAACAACCCCCTCCGACATCTCCAGACCGCTAAGCTTGGGGCACTTGAACAGAGATGGGCGTCTCAGTTGGCATCTTTCGATTATTCCTTGGAATATCGCCCAGGCCGTACAAATGGAAATGCTTACGTTTATATTATTTCTTTGTTAGACGTGTGACGAGCAGACTAGTGCCAGTCCGAGGTGTCTGTGTGCGTGGTTACACACGCCGGGAGGTACGCATGTCTTTTAGTATTGCGACATAGCACAACTGTTTTTATGAATGAAATTAATTAGTTCTCACGATGCCTCCTTATCCCGCAGACGGTGCAGTGCGTGCAGCGACGGCGCAAGCGTTTAACAATCAGTCTGGGATTCCCTGACCCGTCTGTTAACTGGGTATGTTTTAATGTTTGGACTAAACCTTGTAAAGCATATTGACTTCAGTTTGCTGGTCATTGTATTGTGTGATGTCAAGTGGTATGCAGAATCTAATTCTGGGTATAGCTAGACATCAACAAAACCACAGCTCACTCATGAGACTAATGCAGTGTTTGTTTGTTTTATTACAGAAAGCCTTCTGTCAGACCGCTGTTCTTTTAACCTTTGTTTTTGTAGTGTTTTTTTTATCTATGCTGCTACCTTGAGTATAAATGGGTATATGGTATTTATTCACCACTATTGTCACGCATCCAAGAATCAAGTGATCTTAAACTAGTACAGCTAATAAGGCAGAAATAAGTTGGGGCTTGCAGAGCTACTCCAAGGGTCTGCTGTGCTGTGTAGTAGAGTGCATTTTGGCCTTTTTTTTCCGTTTTACAAATTTTGCTGTGTATTACTATATTTTGCTGTGTGCTACCCACTCCCCTTTCAGAGTACTCACAGCAGCTACCCAGCAGTATTCTGGCCATTTAGTGGCGCTGTTTGGTTCACCAGCCTTTGGATGCAAGTATTAGTGGTTAACCTAAATTATATTATCTGATCCCATTCTGTGGTTCAACTATTGCTGGATGTCGTAATAGTGGTGTTTTGAACATAATATCTGAAATGCAATGTACAATTCTCCTAAACTGTTAATAAATGTTACGTTTTTGCCAACCTTTGGTTATTATTCACTCAAACTGAATACTTACCTTTGAACTCGGGTCTCTCACCCTGTAATTGAGAGTGGTGTTGTCATATACATGTATAGGAGTGCGTAGCGCCTCCACTTGGTTACATGTAGGCAATAGTAGTCCAGCAAATTAACAAAATAGGTTTGATTTTGGATTTTTTGGTGTTTATCCCTTTCTCCCATATTATCTAGGACTGTATTTTTGAGAACCTTCTCATTGTAACAGATATCCATTTTAGAATCATTAAACAGCTTAAATTAGTTTGTAAGCAAAGCTGTGTTTTTGTGTTTCCTTACACCCTTCTGGGGGGTGGAGACATACATTAACATGTCAAAGCCATCTGTCGTTTCTGTTGGCTGATGTGTGGTTGTTGTTCTCAGGTTTTAGCTATAGGTTAGGGCGGGTGAGGGGTGGAGTTAATAATCCATTGTTCACACCCCTTACCTGACTGCCAGTAGTGTGACAAACCTTGTGAGCCCTTTACTCAGATTCTTGGTTCGAGGTTTAACCATTGGTCAGCGATTGGTCTATAGCTTTTACATCCACACTTATTGCAGTCAGTGAACATAACAAAGGGACATCAAGTAGGTTAATTAGGTACTAATAAATAACAACAGACAGGAATGTATCTTAATTCAACAATGTTTATTAAGTTCAAGCAGACAAATCCAACTCATTCAGCAACTTATTGTGTTCACACAGTTATTCCAGTCAATAGAACCACTGTGTGTCTCGTTGCCATATTGTTCCATTTGTCAGAGGTAAAAAAACCAAACAGTTAACAGTCTATATTAGTCTTAACTCTCCTACTGCCAGATTATTTATTTATTTATTGGGTCTGGTGCCATCAAAAAGCGGCTTACCTTTGCGACGTTATAGTAGATAGATAGACATTTATTTATTATTATTTTTTATTTTTTTTGATTGTGCAATAGTGCACTTTGGTCTGCCAGGCAGCAGAGGGCGGCGTCATGCTGAGAATGAATGTGATTTGCCTGTTACGTGCATTCAGACCAGTCACTGGCCACAGAGCCTCACAGCCAGAGAAATCAACAAGGAAGTGAATTGGTCTCCTTTGATGTTAACGCATAATGGATTTTTTACACCATCACCGCGGAAAATGTGTTTACAGTACACGGCGGCGCGACCCCTCATCAGCTTCAACAAGGTAAGCGAACGAACGCGAACGAGCGCCGTATTGGCGCGGAGGTCTCTTGAGAATTGGGGCAAACAGGAACGTCCAAAGCGGTATAAGAGTTAATAAACAACTAAAAAAAACACATATCTGCACCAGGCCAGGTGGTCAGTGTCAGTTATATATGTAGTACCTATGATGTAGGACTCCATCAGTGTACTCTGACTCCACTGCCCTTCAGTTAAATAATAAAAATCCGTAAAATAAAAAAATAAAAAATGTGGTTGTCCTGCTGACACACACAGTGAATAAGAAAAGCTAGTGGGATAAAAATAGAAGAACATATAGCATCACTCTACACTTGTTTCTCTTCCTTGTGTGTGCGCTCATGACTTTGCAGATTCTGTGAAGTAGTAAAACCCTTTCCACATTGACTACAAGGAAAGGGTTTAAATCCTGTGTGCACCAGCTTGTGACGATTTAAATGAGCTGATTGACTAAAAGCCTTCCCACACTGGTCACACTGATATGGTTTGATTCCTGTGTGAATTCTCTGATGTGCTTTAAGGGTGGATGTTTGAGAGAAGTGTTTTCCACACTGATCACATCCATAGGGTTGCTCACCTGTGTGAATTCTCTGGTGTTTTATTAATTCAGTATTGGTCTTAAACTTGCTCCCACACTGTTCACAGTGGTATGGTCTTTCTCCAGTATGGATTCTCTGGTGTATTATTAATTCAGTGTTCGTCTTAAACTTGCTCCCACACTGGTCACAGTGGTATGGTTTTTCTCCAGTGTGAATTCTCTAATGTATTTTAAGGTGTGACATTTGAGAGAATTTAATTCCACACTGATCACATCCATAGGGTTTCTCTCCAGTATGGATTCTCTGGTGTATTATTAATTCAGTATTCGTCTTAAACCTGCTCCCACATTGGTCACAGTGGTATGGTCTTTCTCCAGTGTGAATTCTCTGGTGTGTTTTAAGGCTGCTCTTTGCAGTGAAGTGTTTTCCACACTGATCACAGCTGTGGTGTTTAGGTTTAGCCAAGCTTCTTTGTTCATTTACTGCTGGTAGGACAGGGAAGCCAGAAGGAGGATGCAACACTGGATTGGAAACAAAACACAAAGGGAAGATGGTCGAGAAGTATGTAATGGTAACACTTACTTAAAGATCTATAATAATACAATATCATTGCATTTGTAATGCATTATAATTTTTGTATAGGACCACACTTTTTATACATGTTTATAATCATGTATGACAACATACATTATCTTTGCATTGTGGTTCATTTAATTGTTGTTGGACTTCAAATGACAAAGGGATTGGTGGAAAGGATTGATATTGTAACTTTAGCTGAGGGTCATTTTATTGAGATGTGAACTTTATGACAATCTGAAGTGATTAAATTATATTTTTCATGTATTAAGACAGTATGTGAAATGATGGACAACATTGTACTTGATACATCACATTTAGACACCCATTTAAGTTCAGACTTTTAGGTGAATTATAAGCAAGATTGTGATTCACGCCATGTTATCCTCAGGGTTTCACACTAATTAAACTGGTTCATTGTTGGGTGGATGTGAGACTTTGTCATTGATTGGTCAATAGCTTTACCATTCACATGGAATTCAGTCAGAGTAGTGCATAAGGATGGTGTTCCATTGTCATTAAAGGTCAGTCATTTTAATTGGTTTATCTGTAAAGAACACAATGATGTCTCATTGGTCATTGTTTGCTGTATTGTTTTACCATTGATGTGTAATTCAGTCAGTAAGTGAGAACAACAGCCAGGAATGTTTCTTAATTTCATACTAAATATGACCTACAGTCTAAAGTAGGTCCTAATAAATAACAGCAGACAGGAATGTATCTTAATTAAAAAATGTTTATTAAGTTCAAGCAGAAAAATCAAACTCATCCAGATACTTCATTTAGTTCACAACATTCCAGTCCAGTCAATGCAAGAACAGGGCTTGATTTCTTGATTGTTAAAAATGTCAGCGGTCAAAAACAGTCATAATAATAATCACATTCAGAGTAGAGAGGAACAGAACATTTAGTTAATGTACTTTGTTGTTCAACTTACAACAAAGTATGTTAAAAGACTATTGCTTTAATTAATTTTGAAAATGATCACTTATATTTGCACATGGATTTTATGATATCCAACAAATGTGTATCCTCGTGAGTCTGTTGTCCACACATCTACTGTATAATGAACATACTTTTATACATTTCAGTATTGATGTTAACAGTTTATTAGTCTTAATAAACAACTAGAATGGTTGCTCACTAAAGCACATATCTCCACCAGGCTGGGTGGCCTATCTATGGTGTCAGTCATCCATATTTGAACATGGTTTGAGTATAATCTGAACCCATTGGATTTCAGTATAAAACTAACCCTAAAAAAGTAAAATATCCACATTATGAAAAAAAAAATGTTATCCTTTCTACTGAAACTCATGTCACATTGTTCTCAATGATAGTTCTCTTTAGCACAAAGTAAGTTAAACACTATTGTGTTTCACTGTGAAAATGATCAGTTAATAGTTTACCTTCATGTGAATTTAAAAAGAACCAACAAGCCCTACTGTCCACATATCCATAATGAACATGTTTACATGTCATAAACATTCTTCATTGTGGATAATAGAAACTTCTGCCCAGTGGTTAATAAAAACAATACAAGTAGACCAACATACCTCACCCAAAACATGTTGCTGATGCATTCTGAGAACAGTGTGACAAACTCTTGTCAGACTGTTCACAGTGATAGGGTTTTCCTTACATGTGTGTGAGCGCATGTTGTCGTAGACTGCGTGACTGAGTAAAACTCTTTCCACATTGACTACAAGGAAAGGGTTTAAATCCTGTGTGCACCAGCTTGTGACGATTTAAATGAGCTGATTGACTAAATGCCTTCCCACACTGGTCACACTGATATGGTTTAATTCCTGTGTGAATTCTCTGGTGTCTCATAAGGCTGGTCATATGAGAGAAATTAATTCCACATACAACACACCCATAGGGTTTCTCTCCAGTGTGAATTATCTGGTTGCAACACTGGATTGGAAACAAAAGTCAAAGGGGAGATAGTTGATTGCCTCTACAGTAATACCGTCCTTATAATAATAATCTATTGATAAATTATGAGGTGCTTATAGGACATCATAACACTTGTTATAATCATGTTTAACAATGTTTATAACATATTATAAGTTCTGGTCATAATACATTTTACCTCTATGGAACAGCACATTGTGACCACCATGACTTAGCTACTTATAGCTGATTATATCTAAGTCTCTTTATTATGCGTTGTTAAACATACTTATGAACATGTACAAGTGTTATGAAACAGTAAGTGCTTTATAACGCATTAACAATGCAATAGAGTTGAGTGAGTTGGAGTGATAGTAAAATATCATGGATATTGGCAGTGATGCAAATTGTGTGATGTTAAAATAGACTAAATGTGACTAATGTTAATCTAACCAAACCAAACAGTTACAGAACATTTAGAGTTAAAACAATTAGAGCTAATATAAAACTACATGAAAGGTAGAGATAAAACCAAGCAAACATATAACTTACCAGGGTATGTTGGTCTTTGGGTTCCTCCTGTTCATCAGAATTGTTCCTGGTGCAGTCTAGAGAGTTCATCTTCACCTGAAGTCTGGAGTCCACAGTCAGTTCTGCTTGAAATGATTTATATCCTGGAGGAGTTGTGGAGACATTACAACTACACACTCTTCTTATACTAGAGAGCCTGAGGTGGAGCCACTAACTGCTTCAATGATTGGCCAAAGAGGAGAACAATAGAACCATCTGTCCACCAATCACAACCTCACTCACTCAAGGTTCAGCCTTCCCTTCAACACTAATTTAATTTCATTATCAAGTGTGGACAAGTAGACAAAGTAGGAACTGTGGACAAGTAGACAAAGAGTGAATTATAAGCAAGATTGTGATTCACGCCATGTTATCCTCAGGGTTTCACACTAATTAAACTGATTCATTGTTGGGTGGATGTGAGACTTTGTCATTGATTGGTCAATAGCTTTACTAAAGACGAATGCTGAATTGGTACAACACCAGAGAATCCATACTGGTCAGAAACCCTATGGATGTGATCAGTGTGGAAAACATTTCTCTCAAATAACAAACCTTAAAACACACCAGAGAATTCACACTGGATTTAAACCCTTTCCTTGTAGTCGATGTGGAAAGAATTTTACTACATCCCAGAATCTACAAAGGCATGAGCGCACACACAAGGAAGAGAAACCCTATGGATGTGATCAGTGTGGAATTAAATTCTCTCAAATATCACACCTTAAAATACACCAGAGAATTCACACTGGAGAAAAACCATATCAGTGTGGCCAGTGTGGGAGCAAGTTTAAGACAAATACTGAATTAACAACACACCAGATAATTCATACTGGCGAGAAACCCTATGGGTGTGATTTGTGTGGAAAACACTTCACTCAAATATCCAACCTTAAAACACATCAAAGAATTCACACAGGAATCAAACCATATCAGTGTGACCAGTGTGGAAAGGCTTTTAGTCAATCAGCTAATTTAAATCGTCACAAGCTGGTGCACACAGAATTTAAACCCTTTCCTTGTAGTCAATGTGGAAAGGGTTTCACTCGATCAAACGGTCTACGACGACATGAGCTCACACATATGTAAGGAAAACCCTATCGCTGTGAACAGTCTGACAAGAGTTTGTCTCACTGTTCTCAGAATACATCAGCACATGGAATTCAGTCAGAGTAGTGCATAAGGATGGTGTTCCATTGTCATTAAAGGACAGTCATTTTAATTGGTTTATCTGTAAAGAACACAATGATGTCTCATTGGTCATTGTTTGCTCTATTGTTTTACCATTGATGTGTAATTCAGTAAGTGAGAACAACAGCCAGGAATGTTTCTTAATTTCATACTAAATGTGACCTACGGTCTAAAGTAGGTCCTAATAAATAACAGCAGACAGGAATGTATCTTAATTCAACAATGTTTATTAAGTTCAAGCAGAAAAAAAAAATCTATTTGGACTTCAAATGGCAAAAAATATTGTGTGATTAATTTATCTTAACTTTAGTGAGATGTAATCTTTATATGATCGTCATATGTTAGAAGACATGTTGTATTTTAACAGTATAAAATATCCTCTGTGAAATGAAGTAGGACAACATATTGTACTTGATAAAATATCATATTTACCCTGTAACGTTTACACACAACTGTGCTGTTGACTCCTTGTATTTTACATCCATGAATTGGGAATGCAAATGTGATATTTACAGTGGGGGAAATAAGTATTGGATACACTGCCAATTTAGCAGGTTTTCTCAATGTGTATTGTAGGTATAGGCTACTTCAACTATGAGAGACAGAATCTAAAAAGAAATTCCAGGAAATCGCTTTGTATGATTTTTAAATAATTACAAATCATCAATAATTCTGGCTCTCACAGAACAGTATTTTTTTCTTCAATTAAGACACATTTATGACTATTCATTTATTATCCATGAGTTTACGTGATTGTGTTGTTATCAAATGCTCATGAAATTTGAACAGTCAACAATCAATTTAATTTAAAAAGATTGTCACTATAGACCAGATGATATTTCTGCCTGAACTTAATAAACATTGTTGAATTAAGAAACATTCCTGGCTGTTGTTCTCACTTACTGACTGAATTACGCATCAATGGTAAAACAATAGAGCAGACAATGACCAATGAGACATCATTGTGTTCTTTACAGATAAACCAATTAAAATTGCTGTCCTTTAATGACAATGGAACACCATCCTTATGCACTACTCCAACTGAATTCCATGTGAATGGTATAGCGGGGCAGTTAAGGAGAACAATACTTCAGTTCTGGAAAGAAGCACCAAAATTTGACAGAGTGTACCTCTTGGGTCATTCTTTAGAAAAATCATTAGACACTTAATTTTCAAAATGGCCACCAGTTTTAAAGATGGCCGCCTTTTTGGATATGTTTTACAGTATGCCAGCCAGTTAATATTGAATTCTCATAATATTAGAGTTGTTTTGTAGGTTTTAAAACATCCTAGCGGTGCAGATAAATGCATTTTTGCACTAAAATACTTCACAAGTGGAAAGAAATCTAAAACTTTTCACAAGTACTCCTTAGGGGTTGTTCCTATGATAAAACACGTTAGACACTGAAAAATCAAAAATGGCTGCCATGTTTCCAAGATGGCTGCCTCTGAACAGTACGCCAGCCAGTTAATGTCCGATTTTCATAATATTAGAGTTGTTTTGTAGGTTTTAAAACATCCTGAGTTCATTTATTACACTTTTAAAGCAGCCAGAATAACCTTTCTGACTTTTGGTTGGGGTCTTTCCTCACCTGGGACCCCCCAAACAGACCCCTGGGCCTATCTCAGTAATCGCTTTGCTCCTGCTCCAGAGCAATCTTAAATTAGATCATAACTGAAGCATTAAAGTTGTTGTAACTGGGCTCTGAAAGCAAAAATGAGTAGTAGCAAATACCCAGGGGTCTTCCACAGGGGGTCTGGGACCCCTAGGGGGTCCTCAGAGTTACTACAGGGGGCCTGCCGAATCTTGATGGGGAAGTTTTTCTTCTTTTTTTTTTTTACATTTGAAACTGTTTTTATTAGTATTCTCAGTACTATTTTACATTTTTGTGTTAGACAGACAGGTTCACAGTTGTTACTGCAGGGATTGCAAGAAGGTATTGCAACTTCTCACTTTGGGCGTGCAGACTAACATGTCCATTTATTGCACTGCACTCACACACGCACACCTCTTTGTTATTGTCACCCCAAAACCCCCACCCTATCCTCTTAAAGAGCTCACGGTCAATTGTACCCAGAGAAATTCACTACAATACATGTCCTCCCTAATAGTGTTGACAGTTTTCACTATAGCATTTGCAGGGAGGAGTGCAAGGCAGGTTATTGGACACATTAAGCTAGATGATTTTCAGGACGGCAAAATGGTTAAGCAAAGCCTCGGCGGCGACGGGTTCCCACCCCTTTCACTGAACGCTTTGGTTCCCATGGCGACGCATACACGCAGCAGACGGAGTAGGCGCTACGTGGGAAGGGACCTTCTGGCGTTTTAGAGACGGCTGCGGCGACGGCAGGTTTATCTATCGAGCGCGGATCATTTCCGGTTACCGTTGTCATCTGCCGTTGCCGCTGCGTTGCTTAAACTGGCTACTGTTTGAGCAGCTGCACTGTCCCTTGTAACCTGTTTTGCAGCCACATTTGATGAGCTCAAGTACTGCCTTTAAAGCAGGCAGGGCAAGAAACCTGACTGGAACATACCCTCCACTCTCTGAATTCCATCTATTTCTTTCAATTGGTGGAAGCTCTGGGCAATTTGTCAGGTATGACAAAGTAGGCATCATAATACGATACATTCATCAAGGGACATGATTTTGAGGAAGTGCAAACACACGAAGAGGCTGATACCCGATTCCTTATCAAGTCCTTGCCTCCGGTACAAAATAAGGAAATTGATATATTGGAGTGAGTTCAAGTTATTGGATGTTACAAATGTCAAGGGTTCCTTTACGTACATAGTTTTTCAGGTGCTGACTGGGGAAGAACATTTGTTGGAATCATCAAAAAGACATGGGTCAATGCCTACTTGATGATAATGATGACCAAGCCATTAACCTCTTCAAGGACCTTGGCAAGGTCATTGGCCATTCCTTCTGAGCTTATAAATGGTGAGCTTCTATCAACATTGCAGTCGGAAAATTTTTCATGCCATGTTTACAGTTCAAAAGGTTCAACAACCCTGGGATTACTCAGATGGGAACTATTTCTGTCAAAGAACTTGGAGGGTGAGATGCTACCTCCAACTCGTGCTGCACTGCTACCACATTACCTCCGTGCCAACTCCGTCACAATGCAGGATAAATCATACCTGACAAATTGCCCTGTGCTTCCACCAATCGGGTGGAGGGTATGTTCCAGTCAGGTTTCTTGCTCTCCCTGCTCCAAAGGCAGTACTTGAGCTCATCAAATGTGTCTGCAAAGCAGGTTGTAACGGACGGTGCAGCTGCTCAAATAACCTGCCTTTCACTCTATGCTATGGTGGAGACTGTGTCAACACTATTAGGTTGGACATTGAAGATGATAATGATGAAGACGAATATATCCTACATGTCTGAAATTACTGTATTGTAGTGAATCTCTTTGGACGTAATTGACCATGGGCTCTATAAGAGGATAAGGTGAGGGTTTTGGGGTGACAATAACAAAGAGGTGTGTGTGTGTGTGTGTGTGTGTGTGTGTGTGTGTGTGTGTGTGTGTGTGTGTGTGTGTGTGTGTGTGCGTGCGTGCGTGCGTGCGTGCGTGCGTGCGTGCGTGCGTGCGTGCGTGCGTGCGTGCGTGCGCGCGCGTGCGTGTTGTCAGTGTGAGTGAAGTGCAATAAATGGAAATGTTGTTCTGCGCCCAAAGTGAAAAGTTGCAATACCTTCATTATTGCAATACCTGCAGTAACAGCTGTCAACCATAACTGTTTAACACAAAAACATTATAAATAATACTGAGCATACTAATAAACCATCAAAGTACAATACATGAAACCAGGATACATAAAAACGTTAGAAGTTTCAAAATAATAAATAAAAAGATCTCATCGAGATTTGGCAGGCCCCCTGTAGTAGCTCTGAGGACCCCCGCCCCCCCCCCCCCCCAGGGGTCCCGGACACCCCGTGGAAACCTCTGTTATTTGCTACTAGTCATTTTTTATTTCAGAGCATATTTCAGATCTAATTTAACATTGTTCTGGAGCAGGAGCAGAGCGATTACTGAAATAGGCTCAGGGGTCTGTTTGGGGGGTCCCAGGTGAGGAAAGACCCCAACCAAAAGTCAGAAAGGTTATTCTGGCTGCTTTAAAAGTGTAATAAATGAACTCAGGATAGCGGGGCAGTTAAGGAGAACAATACTTCAGTTCTGGAAAGAAGCACCAAAATTTGACAGAGTGTACCTCTTGGGTCATTCTTTAGAAAAATCACATTAGACACTTAATTTTCAAAATGGCCGCCAGTTTTAAAGATGGCCGCCTTTTTGGATATGTTTTACAGTATGCCAGCCAGTTAATATTGAATTCTCATAATATTAGAGTTGTTTTGTAGGTTTTAAAACATCCTGAGTTCATTTATTACACTTTTAAAGCAGCCAGAATAACCTTTCTGACTTTTGGTTGGGGTCTTTCCTCACCTGGGACCCCCCAAACAGACCCCTGAGCCTATTTCAGTAATCGCTCTGCTCCTGCTCCAGAACAATGTTAAATTAGATCTGAAATATGCTCTGAAATAAAAAATGACTAGTAGCAAATAACAGAGGTTTCCACGGGGTGTCCGGGACCCCTGGGGGGGGGGGGGGGGGCGGGGGTCCTCAGAGCTACTACAGGGGGCCTGCCAAATCTCGATGAGATCTTTTTATTTATTATTTTGAAACTTCTAACGTTTTTATGTATCCTGGTTTCATGTATTGTACTTTGATGGTTTATTAGTATGCTCAGTATTATTTATAATGTTTTTGTGTTAAACAGTTATGGTTGACAGCTGTTACTGCAGGTATTGCAATAATGAAGGTATTGCAACTTTTCACTTTGGGCGCAGAACAACATTTCCATTTATTGCACTTCACTCACACTGACAACACGCACGCGCGCGCACGCACGCACGCACGCACGCACGCACGCACGCACGCACGCACGCACGCACGCACGCACGCACGCACGCACGCACGCACACACACACACACACACACACACACACACACACACACACACACACACACACACACACACACACACCTCTTTGTTATTGTCACCCCAAAACCCTCACCTTATCCTCTTATAGAGCCCATGGTCAATTACGTCCAAAGAGATTCACTACAATACAGTAATTTCAGACATGTAGGATATATTCGTCTTCATCATTATCATCTTCAATGTCCAACCTAATAGTGTTGACACAGTCTCCACCATAGCATAGAGTGAAAGGCAGGTTATTTGAGCAGCTGCACCGTCCGTTACAACCTGCTTTGCAGACACATTTGATGAGCTCAAGTACTGCCTTTGGAGCAGGGAGAGCAAGAAACCTGACTGGAACATACCCTCCACCCGATTGGTGGAAGCACAGGGCAATTTGTCAGGTATGATTTATCCTGCATTGTGACGGAGTTGGCACGGAGGTAATGTGGTAGCAGTGCAGCACGAGTTGGAGGTAGCATCTCACCCTCCAAGTTCTTTGACAGAAATAGTTCCCATCTGAGTAATCCCAGGGTTGTTGAACCTTTTGAACTGTAAACATGGCATGAAAAATTTTCCGACTGCAATGTTGATAGAAGCTCACCATTTATAAGCTCAGAAGGAATGGCCAATGACCTTGCCAAGGTCCTTGAAGAGGTTAATGGCTTGGTCATCATTATCATCAAGTAGGCATTGACCCATGTCTTTTTGATGATTCCAACAAATGTTCTTCCCCAGTCAGCACCTGAAAAACTATGTACGTAAAGGAACCCTTGACATTTGTAACATCCAATAACTTGAACTCACTCCAATATATCAATTTCCTTATTTTGTACCGGAGGCAAGGACTTGATAAGGAATCGGGTATCAGCCTCTTCGTGTGTTTGCACTTCCTCAAAATCATGTCCCTTGATGAATGTATCGTATTATGATGCCTACTTTGTCATACCTGACAAATTGCCCAGAGCTTCCACCAATTGAAAGAAATAGATGGAATTCAGAGAGTGGAGGGTATGTTCCAGTCAGGTTTCTTGCCCTGCCTGCTTTAAAGGCAGTACTTGAGCTCATCAAATGTGGCTGCAAAACAGGTTACAAGGGACAGTGCAGCTGCTCAAACAGTAGCCAGTTTAAGCAACGCAGCGGCAACGGCAGATGACAACGGTAACCGGAAATGATCCGCGCTCGATAGATAAACCTGCCGTCGCCGCAGCCGTCTCTAAAACGCCAGAAGGTCCCTTCCCACGTAGCGCCTACTCCGTCTGCTGCGTGTATGCGTCGCCATGGGAACCAAAGCGTTCAGTGAAAGGGGTGGGAACCCGTCGCCGCCGAGGCTTTGCTTAACCATTTTGCCGTCCTGAAAATCATCTAGCTTAATGTGTCCAATAACCTGCCTTGCACTCCTCCCTGCAAATGCTATAGTGAAAACTGTCAACACTATTAGGGAGGACATGTATTGTAGTGAATTTCTCTGGGTACAATTGACCGTGAGCTCTTTAAGAGGATAGGGTGGGGGTTTTGGGGTGACAATAACAAAGAGGTGTGCGTGTGTGAGTGCAGTGCAATAAATGGACATGTTAGTCTGCACGCCCAAAGTGAGAAGTTGCAATACCTTCTTGCAATCCCTGCAGTAACAACTGTGAACCTGTCTGTCTAACACAAAAATGTAAAATAGTACTGAGAATACTAATAAAAACAGTTTCAAATGTAAAAAAAAAAAGAAGAAAAACTTCCCCATCAAGATTCGGCAGGCCCCCTGTAGTAACTCTGAGGACCCCCTAGGGGTCCCAGACCCCCTGTGGAAGACCCCTGGGTATTTGCTACTACTCATTTTTGCTTTCAGAGCCCAGTTACAACAACTTTAATGCTTCAGTTATGATCTAATTTAAGATTGCTCTGGAGCAGGAGCAAAGCGATTACTGAGATAGGCCCAGGGGTCTGTTTGGGGGGTCCCAGGTGAGGAAAGACCCCAACCAAAAGTCAGAAAGGTTATTCTGGCTGCTTTAAAAGTGTAATAAATGAACTCAGGATGTTTTAAAACCTACAAAACAACTCTAATATTATGAAAATCGGACATTAACTGGCTGGCGTACTGTTCAGAGGCAGCCATCTTGGAAACATGGCAGCCATTTTTGATTTTTCAGTGTCTAACGTGTTTTATCATAGGAACAACCCCTAAGGAGTACTTGTGAAAAGTTTTAGATTTCTTTCCACTTGTGAAGTATTTTAGTGCAAAAATGCATTTATCTGCACCGCTATAAACTTGCTCCCACACTGGTCACAGTGGTATGGTGTTTCTCCAGTGTGAATTCTCTGGTGAGTTTTAAGGCTGCCCTTTGTAGTGAAGTGTTTTCCACACTGGTCACAGCTGTGGTGTTTAGGTTTAGCCAAGCTTCTTTGTTCATTTACTGCTGGTAGGACAGGGAAGCCAGAAGGAGGATGCAACACTGGATTGGAAACAAAACACAAAGGGAAGATGGTCGAGAAGTATGTAATGGTAACACTTACTTAAAGATCTATAATAATACAATATCATTGCATTTGTAATGCATTATAATTTTTGTATAGGACCACACTTTTTATACATGTTTATAATCATGTATGACAACATATGCGTATATATATGTATCTTTATGGATGTTTTTATGCATCATTGTGAACATTTAGTTTTGAAACAGTAAGTCCTTCATAATGCATTATTAATGCAATAGACATGAGTGGAGTTGGAGTGTTACTAAAAGCACTTGGATTCTAAAGTGATGCAAAATGGATGATATTAAAATGGACTACATTTGACTAATGTTAATCTAACCAATTTAGCTAACTAACAATGACAACAAAACTCATGGCAGCACTTTGCAAGATGCATATTAGAGATAATATAAAACTAAACTGCAAAAAGCTACAGCTAAAACCAAGCAAAAATATAACTTACCAGGGTATTGTTGGTCTTTGGGTTCCTCCTGTTCATCAGAATTGTTCCTGGTGCAGTCTAGAGAGTTCATCTTCACCTGAAGTCTGGAGTCCACAGTCAGTTCTGCTTGAAATGATTGATATCCTGGAGGAGTTGTGGAGACATTACAACTACACACTCTTCTTATACTAGAGAGCCTGAGGTGGAGCCACTAACTGCTTCAATGATTGGCCAAAGAGGAGAACAATAGAACCATCTGTCCACCAATCACAACCTCACTCACTCTAGGTTCAGCCTTCCCTTCAACACCAAAGTGTGGACATTGGTAATAAATAGAATTCTAAAAATACTAAGTAGACAAAGTAGGACCTAAAAACACATAGTATTAATACATTGACATTTAAATAAATTGATTAAATTCAGGCAAACATTTTGATACTCGTCTCGTTCACAACATCATGAAATGGAATGTTCTGGATTAAAAAAATAAGGAGATATTTCTTTATCTTTACATTGTGGTTAATTTAATTGTTTTTTGGACTTCACATGACAAAGGGATTGGTGGAAAGGATTGATATTGTAACTTTAGTTGAGGGTCATTTTATTGAGATGTGATCTTTATGACAGTCTGAAGTGATTAAATGATATGTTTTTCATATATTAAGACAGTATGTGAAATGGACAACATTGTACTTGATACGTCATATTTAGACACCCATTTAAGTTCAGACTTTTAGGTGAATTATAAATAATAGTTATAAATAAGCCATGTTATCCTCAGGGTTTCACACTAATTAACCTGATTCATTGTTGGGTGGATGTGAGACTTTGTCATTGATTGGTCAATAGCTTTACCATTCACATGGAATTCAGTCAGAGTAGTGCATAAGGATGGTGTTCCATTGTCATTAAAGGTCAGTCATTTTAATTGGTTTATCTGTAAAGAACAGAATGATGTCTCATTGGTCATTGTTTGCTCTATTGTTTTACCATTGATGTGTAATTCAGTCAGTAAGTGAGAACAACAGCCAGGAATGTTTCTTAATTCAACAATGTTTATTAAGTTCAGGCAGAAATATCATCTGGTCTATAGTGACAATCTTTTTAAATTAAATTGATTGTTGACTGTTCAAATTTCATGAGCATTTGATAACAACACAATCACGTAAACTCATGGATAATAAATGAATAGTCATAAATGTGTCTGAGGGCAGCTTAAATGATATTCAAAGGGCAATGTTAAAATGCTGCTCTGTGGGCACTTTGTCAATGCTGCTCTGAGGGCAGCCTAAATGACATGCATAGACCAATGTTAAAATGCTGCGTTGGTGGCGCAATGTGTGGCCCGCGGACGCCACCCCACGCTGAGTGAGAAACAGAGCTGGTCCCGGGGAGCTAATCAGCTGCTGCGACAATGGGCCAAATTGGAACTGAAGAACGGTGTACTGTGCCGTAGAATGACTGATCCTTATACGCAGGAAGTGTATTATCAGCTTGTCTGTCCTGGTTCTCGACGTCAGGACGTGTGGAGAGAGGTGCATGTGGCTGCAGCGCATGCTGGAGCAGATCGGACGTTGGCCCAGCTGCGGCGCCGCTTCTACTGGACCCAGGTTGTTATGTGTGTAATGTGTAAGATATAAGATTTTGCATCATTGAGAGCAAAGGCCTAAGTGAAAACGTTTTTCTTTTTCACATCATGACACCTTATGGTTTTAATAATAATTTTAAAATACATTAATTGAAGCCTGTTTTGCATAAAAGTATAATATGCTTAAACATTGATGTTAAATGACATAATTCCATTCATGGAAAATCACTTGTGAAAGAAATATGTATCATATCACTTAAAGCCATAGTGTTGGTCAAAGAATCAAAATGCTACAATAGTCTGTACATAAGTATACATGCTTTAATCTAGAAATATCATTTCCATGAGGCTAATTTCTGAATTCAAAATGTATATGAATGCATCAGAATAATAATTTCCCTAGATTGTGTTGATGAGTTACCTCTTATTTTTCATAGCATCATTGATAAGAAACAACGTCAAATCATAATAGTTTTTTACATTGTTACACTTTTAGTTTGTAGGCATATTTGGCCAAGAAATTAGTTGAATGTTTAGGTTGTTCATTTATTTGATTTGATATAGTACCTTATAATGTTAATGTCTTCTATCTATACTAGTCAATAGTGAATTAAACTATATTAAGATAAGTGTATTTTAGTTTTCTGTTGTGTGAAATTGCAAGCAAAAAGAATATAACCCTTCTATAGTTGCAATATTATATTATACAACACAAACAGTTTTGGACACACAAGGTTTCCAACAACCAATGATGATATGCTGTAAATGTAAGGTGCTGGGAGTGAAAATTATAATGTAGGGGTGCCTTGGATTAAAACAATATGTATGAGGTGCCCTGAGACAAAAAAGAATTGGGAACCCCTGGTCTATACAACATTTGTAAATCCCCAGAAAAAACAAATAGATAAAAGTTCAGAATTATAAGTTTAAAGCCCTAGGGTGTTTAACTGTACTTGTATTCTACTACATTTTTTAATGTACTAACCATACTTGTCCTGTTCTCCATTTTTGTCTAATAAAATATTTAGACTAACATTATCTATAAAATGTAAAAACAAGTGGCATTTTGAAAGAAAGACATGTTTGGATGTTGACATTTTATATTATTACAGATATTTTTTCAGTTCTTCAATTATTCCACCAATGAAAATGTCGTTCCCCTGGTCAGAAAAATGGACATCGTCATTGCTAAAAAGGCGGTCTTCTTTGTGACTCAGATCATTATGTGGGATGATTCCACCGTTGAGGTGATGCATGTAAGCGGATATTTCCGCATTTATCCAGATTCTTGCACGGTTGATTTTGCCAGGTTGTCTGGCATACCGCCATTTCTGCCTTGGGCAGATGGAGGAGAAGAGCAGCTTTGTCTGTGGACACTTGTCCTTCAGCCACGCCAGGTCCTTCTTAACTCTCCTACTGCCAGATTATTTATTTATTTATTGGGTCTGGTGCCATCAAAAAGCGGCTTACCTTTGCGACGTTATAGACTTTTTTTTTTTTTTTTTTTTTTGATTGTGCAATAGTGCACTTTGGTCTGCCAGGCAGCAGAGGGCGGCGTCATGCGAGAATGAATGTGAATTTGCCTGTTATGTGTTGCCGTACATTCAGACCAGTCACTGGCCACAGAGCCTCAGAGCCAGAGGAAATCAACAAGGAAGTGAATTGGTCTCCGTTGATGTTAACGCATAATGGATTTTTTACACCATCACCGCGGAAAATGTTTTTACAGTACACGGCGGCGTGACCCCTCATCAGCTTAAGGACATCAACAAGGTAAACGAACGAACGCGAACGAACGCCGTATTGGCGCGGAGGTCACTTGAGAATTGGGGCGAACAGGAACGTCCAAAGCAGTATAAGAGTTAATGCGTTGCAGCAGGATGAATCTTGGGGTTTTTCCAAGGTTGTTTCCTCCTGCATGGAGGACCATTATGTCTGGGACGCGTCTGGTGGCCAGTTCCGTGGTCAGCTTTGGGATGACTTGATCCCAAGTCATCCCACCCTTCCCAAACCATGAGACATTTGCCTGGAGTCCCAGATCTGGGCCAACAGTGTGGCGAGCTCTGGGTTGTGCCCGGGCAATCAAACTCGATCCGATCACCCATACTGATGTACCTGTTAAATCAGAGAAGGTAGACATTTGCTTTTTGATACATACATGAATCATTTACATTAGTTCTTGAAATCCTAATTTGATTAAATAAATATTATCTTATTTGTTCAGAGTAGTTTTACATATTATGGACCTTTGTTTGATCAGATTGTTGTTTTGGTATTTGAATGATTTATACCTAAAGAAACTACACAACTTACATGTTTCTGGGTGTCGAGAGACAGCTTGAGTCGCTGCATCTGGTGTTTCTCCCACGTTGGTATCTGTGACAAATAAAATAGAATTTGTTTAATCTCTGCATTCTTAAGTAGATTGACAGATCTAATGTTGGCCCTGAAAGCAAGTTTTAATATAGGCCTATACATATTACCCTTCTTTGCCTAAAGCTATTAGGTAGTGTAAAACCGTTTGTAATGGGACTTTACAATGATTACCCAATGATGACTATAGTTAATTTGTATTGGCATATTGAACTGAACCTGTCAAATGTAACGTGTTATTCAAAGTTATATTTTTAGTAATCTACTGTCGTTTTAGAAATAGTTCAAAAGAATATTAAGGAGCAATATGGGTGATAGGCCTATTAGGATCTTGCAGATTGAGGAAATTAAGGATAAAAAGGCAGAAAACAAGCTGGGGAATGTCTTTAAAAGACGAGTGTGAATAAACTGGTATAGAGGTCAAATGTGTGAATTTTGGTTAATTAAAACTGGAATAGATAAATATTATCCTATTTGTTCTGAGTAGTTTTACATAATGGCTCTTGTTTGATCAGATTGTTGTTTTGGTATTTGAATGATTTATATCTAAAGAAACTTCACAACTTACATGTTTCTGGGTTCCCAGAGACATCTTCAGTGGCTGCATCTGGTGTGTCTCCCATGTTGGTATCTGTGACAAATAAAATGAATTTGTTTAATCCGTGCATTCTTAAGTACATTGACAGTTCTAATGTTGGCCCCGAAAGCAAGTTTTAATATAGGCCTATAACCCTTCTTTGCCTAAAGTTATTAGGTAGTGTTAAACCGTTTGTAATGGGCCTTTACGATGATTACCCAATGATGACTATAGTTACGTTTTATTGGCATATTGAACTGAACCTGTCAAATGTAATGTGTTATTCAAAGTTATATTTATAGTAATCTACTGTCGTTGTAGAAATAGTTCAAAAGAATATTAAGGAGCAATAGGGGTGATATCCTTGCAGATTGAGGAAATTAAGGTAAGGAAGAAAACAAGCTGGGGAATGTCTTTAAAAGACGAGTGTGAATAAACTGTTATAGATGTCAAATGTGTGAATTCTGGTTAATTAAAAATGCATCTAGAGACATTTAAGCTATGTCATTCATCTATTTCAATTGAAATTCAAAGGGCTTAATCGGAATGCGAAAGTAGCCTACACGTTAACATTGTCAAAACAAACATCTAATGCTAGTCCATTCTATCACGTTGCAAGTAGACTAAATGTGGAGAATTTGTGGGGTATAAATCTATGCAGAATAAAGAACCAAGTCTCCTTACGTTTCGCAAAAAACACGTCCTGTCAATGGGTGATATGTTGGAGTCCGTGGTCTCTGTTGTAGCAGTTCCTTCGTCTTGTCAAAGTTTGCGACTGGGCTGTTGCTGTTGCTTGAGTGAATGAACTGTATCTGCATTTCTAACAGTTAAAATAGGCGTGTCTCTCTTTTTTCTTTTTTTTTCTTAAAATTTGGCGCAAGATGTAATGTAGGTCAAAGTATTTGAAAGCCATTGGCTTAAATTCAACGATGATGTCATTAATTAGGCGGGTTTTACTTTAGTTTTTTTTTGTCTCTAATGTTGTGTCGCCTAGCATCGCTGCGGAAGTGGTTTCCTGGTGGCTGGTGCCACTTAATTTCCCCCATTCATCTTCGCCTTAGACTTTTACAAAAATATTTATAAAAATATGTTAAGCTTCGAACCAAGCCATCCAGGATAGCTAAACAAATGGTACTTATTAAATGTATATCAAATAATGTAATAATAAATTATGTTTTCACAAAGGTTGTATGGTCATGATTCACTGCAGTCCTGTATGGTTTGGTACGATCAGGCTCAACATTATTGTTACGAATATTTTTGTAATAGTCTCTAGGAGAATTTATTCACAGTTGCCATGGAAATTCGCCATTCTAGGATGTTTTAAAGGAAAGCAATTTGAGTAGGCCTATGTTCTGTCTACGTTAACGATAGTAATATTTTCTTTTACTCAGGACTGATTTTTTTTACAATCGTAATATTTTCTCCAATACGGCGTTTTAACGTTTTACAAGTATATTGTAATGTTTTGTCATTCTGTGACATTCTGCACCTTCTTTTTCACCTCCTGGGAATTAACACCATGTATTGTTCCTGGTAATAGGCCTATCTCAAGTTATAATAGAGTAAATGTGGAAACAAGTTGAAGCCATGCATTTTCTATAGACCCATTGTATCATAGTTAGGCCTATTCCATAGATTCTCTCGCACATAACTATTGCTTAATGGTGTCAATTCGCTGTTAGGTCCATGTTCAATAGCTGCAATCATTTCAATGTTAGAAACCTGTCCTAATCCTCGACTAGGTCGCTATATTGTGGTAATAACTCTAATTCACCATTTGATAACACAAGAAATTATCATACTATTAGACCATTTACATGTAGCCTATAGAGTTTATCTTGACATTATCATTTTTCACAAAGGCAGTCGTTTTATACATGCATACTCTATATTCGTTTATGGTAAGGCAAATAGAAACAAATTCTGACATTTTTGCATTTCAAGAACGTTATGTGCCCCATTGATAAACTTGTTACTGGATGGTAGACTGCCCAGAACACTTAAAGCCATAGTGTTGGGTAAAGTACTGAAATGCTACAGTTGCTTATACTGTATAGATTATCAATGCTGCTGCAATATAGGTTAGTAATATCGTTGCCATTAGGCCAATTTTTCGCTATCAAAAGGTAAAGGTACATTGTGTTAATGATCTTTAATGTACCTCTTATTTTCCATTGCAGCATTGATTTTTTTTTTTTTTAGAAGGACCATTTCTAACCCTGGGGAATTATACATTCGGTTCAGTTGGCAATAGAGGTTATAAGGCATAAATATATAGACTACAGTGTTGATACTGACAAATATATTATTACTGAAGAATATAACATTTAACCATCTATGCTTCATGTGAGATTTAGGGTTTTGGCCATTATGAGCTGGACAAAGACTTGATTTGCAAACATTTTATTATTTTAATTCTGCTCCTCCAGTTCTTTGTCTTCCATCTCCATCTCCTCCACATCTTTCTCCATCTCCTCCCCATCCTTCTCTTTCTCCTGGGCGATTGGGAACCCTGTTGGGCAGCTGGGTCCTGGCTCCTCGACTGTGTGACTGTCCATGTCTTCGCAGAATGCTGTTAGAGGATAAAAGAGTATTGAATAATCTTACACAAAGTAAGAGTACTGTTACTTTTTTAGTAAAGGAGTAAAGTACTTGTCCAGGAAATTACTCACGAGTAGTGCTGCTGCAGCCACACCCAAATATCTGAGAGTGGAATCTGCATTTTGACAATGCATTTCAATGAAAATAGAGTGGATTTTGCAGAAATCTTTTATTGGCATGAAAACGCCCCCGTCTCATTGAAATGCATTGGCAGAACGCAGATTCCACTCATAGGTATTTTGGTATCGTAAAGAGTAAAAAATAGCCTATTTATTAACTACTGAGTAAGCCTATTTAAAAACTACTGAGTTTTTTTTTACATTACCGTTACCCAAGCTGTCTCAATGCAATGTCATTAACCAGGAGGAGATGAACACTATTCAGAAACCCCCTTTTAATATTTTTAAGAAATTATTTATGCAAACTGTGTATAAACAATAGACACATATCAGGTATTGCAAATGTTGGAAACAAATGACTTAAAATGATAATGAAATATAATATATAACATTGAAAGTAATAATTTGCTAGCTTTTTTTTTTTTTTTTTTTTTGCTAGCATTGTCAGGAATTTAGACACTATCCAATGAATCATTGTGAGATTCAGATTCATCCATTTTCTCCCAGTCAAAATATTCTTACTCAAAGTCCAAATAAAAGGTAAAGAGTACAAGTAATACTTTTTAAATTCAAAGGTAAGAGTAAGAGTAAACCATTTAAAAGTATTTTAAAAGTACTGATCCTCAAAAAAGGCTTCTCTTGTGTAAATATTGCTTTAACGCTTTAACCTTAATTGATTTGTGTTTATGAAACGGTATGGAATCTATTAAAAAAGTTGTGGGGGTCCCTGCTTCATCTCTTGCTCAACTAAGGGGTCCTTGGCCTGAAAACGTTGAAGACCCCTGTACTATACATTAAACAGCAACAGATGTAAGATATCAAAGGAATTCTAAAGGCTCTAACAGTTAAGGGTGAAGAGCTGAGCTATCACTTCATTGCAGTGTACTTTTAAACTACTTTACTATGGTAGAAGTCGGCCCGGAGTCTTACTTTCATCCAAATATGATGAACAATTAGGACAGCTTGTTCTGGGTTTGGGCGGGTGTTTCTCTAGGAACCATATGTGCTGCTTAATGGCGGCATTGGTCGTGGCCAACTGCTCCGCCTGGTCAGCCAGTCGCCTCTTCATTCTCTCCAGGCTAGTGAAGTATCTCATGCTTGCAGTATCTACTGCAAGCATGTTTTGAGATACCTCAGCGCGTGTGACACATTTGTCATCACCACAGGAGTACTGTTAAAAGAATGATAAAATACACACACACACACACACACACACACACACACACACACACACACACAAAGTCACACACACACACACACACACACACACACACACACACACACACACACACACACACACACACACACACACACCACACAGCACACACAGTCGATAATATTATCAACATGCATTGCAGAGATGGAATAAACTTCGGCATTGGTGTCTTAATGAAGAACAATTTTGGAATTAACGTTTACAGGTTTAATGTTTAAACTTACAACGAGAAGTCAGAGCTTTGCGCTCAATCTCTTCGATTCCGTAGTTTTTCCTTGGGGGATATTTGCCATTCTGGGATCTTCTCCGGACGCGAGTTGAGACGCTTGCTGTCTGGGAAGGAATGAAGGTCAGGCTGACTCGCCGAGGTGCATTGTGGTTATAAAGCGAAGGCCGAGGGCGTGTCTGAAAATTGACATCAACGTGGCTCTTTGCTGCCACCAAGTGACAATAAAGTCAATTTACAACACATATTTTCCAATGTTAAATATTTATTTTGTGGCATTGTTCAAGAAATTAGTTGGTATAGGCTATGATTTTCAGTGTTAGGTTGTTCATTGATATTCATTTATATTAATATAACATTATAATACCTTCCCAGCGAACATTTTATAATGGGGCCCATATGGGTTTATATGGGCAAAGTGGGCATGGGCTGACCCGTGTTTTGAACACAGGCTCCACTTGGGGCTCATATGTGGCAGCCCACCTAGTCATACAGGGGTTTCTAACTGGGTATTGAATGGGCGCCATGTAGGCAAATTTATATCAGGCCCATGTGGGCGCCACCTTTGTTTGCCTCTATAGGCTTGAACTGGGATAAGAATGGGCCTTAAGTGGGTTCTACCTGGGCTAAAGATATGGGCCCCAATATAGGGTTGGATGGGCAAAGTGGGCATGGGCTGACCCGTGTTTTGAACACGGGCTCCACTTGGGGCTCAGTTGCCATGGAAATTCGCCATTCTAGGATGTTTTAAAGGAAAGCAATTTGAGTAGGCCTATGTTCTGTCTACGTTAACGATAGTAATATTTTCTTTTACTCAGGACTGATTTTTTTTACAATCGTAATATTTTCTCCAATACGGCGTTTTAACGTTTTACAAGTATATTGTAATGTTTTGTCATTCTGTGACATTCTGCACCTTCTTTTTCACCTCCTGGGAATTAACACCATGTATTGTTCCTGGTAATAGGCCTATCTCAAGTTATAATAGAGTAAATGTGGAAACAAGTTGAAGCCATGCATTTTCTATAGACCCATTGTATCATAGTTAGGCCTATTCCATAGATTCTCTCGCACATAACTATTGCTTAATGGTGTCAATTCGCTGTTAGGTCCATGTTCAATAGCTGCAATCATTTCAATGTTAGAAACCTGTCCTAATCCTCGACTAGGTCGCTATATTGTGGTAATAACTCTAATTCACCATTTGATAACACAAGAAATTATCATACTATTAGACCATTTACATGTAGCCTATAGAGTTTATCTTGACATTATCATTTTTCACAAAGGCAGTCGTTTTATACATGCATACTCTATATTCGTTTATGGTAAGGCAAATAGAAACAAATTCTGACATTTTTGCATTTCAAGAACGTTATGTGCCCCATTGATAAACTTGTTACTGGATGGTAGACTGCCCAGAACACTTAAAGCCATAGTGTTGGGTAAAGTACTGAAATGCTACAGTTGCTTATACTGTATAGATTATCAATGCTGCTGCAATATAGGTTAGTAATATCGTTGCCATTAGGCCAATTTTTCGCTATCAAAAGGTAAAGGTACATTGTGTTAATGATCTTTAATGTACCTCTTATTTTCCATTGCAGCATTGATTTTTTTTTTTTTAAAAAGGACCATTTCTAACCCTGGGGAATTATACATTCGGTTCAGTTGGCAATAGAGGTTATAAGGCATAAATATATAGACTACAGTGTTGATACTGACAAATATATTATTACTGAAGAATATAACATTTAACCATCTATGCTTCATGTGAGATTTAGGGTTTTGGCCATTATGAGCTGGACAAAGACTTTGATTTGCAAACATTTTATTATTTTAATTCTGCTCCTCCAGTTCTTTGTCTTCCATCTCCATCTCCTCCACATCTTTCTCCATCTCCTCCCCATCCTTCTCTTTCTCCTGGGCGATTGGGAACCCTGTTGGGCAGCTGGGTCCTGGCTCCTCGACTGTGTGACTGTCCATGTCTTCGCAGAATGCTGTTAGAGGATAAAAGAGTATTGAATAATCTTACACAAAGTAAGAGTACTGTTACTTTTTTAGTAAAGGAGTAAAGTACTTGTCCAGGAAATTACTCACGAGTAGTGCTGCTGCAGCCACACCCAAATATCTGAGAGTGGAATCTGCATTTTGACAATGCATTTCAATGAAAATAGAGTGGATTTTGCAGAAATCTTTTATTGGCATGAAAACGCCCCTGTCTCATTGAAATGCATTGGCAGAACGCAGATTCCACTCATAGGTATTTTGGTATCGTAAAGAGTAAAAAATAGCCTATTTATTAACTACTGAGTAAGCCTATTTAAAAACTACTGAGTTTTTTTTTACATTACCGTTACCCAAGCTGTCTCAATGCAATGTCATTAACCAGGAGGAGATGAACACTATTCAGAAACCCCCTTTTAATATTTTTAAGAAATTATTTATGCAAACTGTGTATAAACAATAGACACATATCAGGTATTGCAAATGTTGGAAACAAATGACTTAAAATGATAATGAAATATAATATATAACATTGAAAGTAATAATTTGCTAGCTTTTTTTTTTTTTTTTTTTTTGCTAGCATTGTCAGGAATTTAGACACTATCCAATGAATCATTGTGAGATTCAGATTCATCCATTTTCTCCCAGTCAAAATATTCTTACTCAAAGTCCAAATAAAAGGTAAAGAGTACAAGTAATACGTTTTAAATTCAAAGGTAAGAGTAAGAGTAAACCATTTAAAAGTATTTTAAAAGTACTGATCCTCAAAAAAGGCTTCTCTTGTGTAAATATTGCTTTAACGCTTTAACCTTAATTGATTTGTGTTTATGAAACGGTATGGAATCTATTAAAAAAGTTGTGGGGGTCCCTGCTTCATCTCTTGCTCAACTAAGGGGTCCTTGGCCTGAAAACGTTGAAGACCCCTGTACTATACATTAAACAGCAACAGATGTAAGATATCAAAGGAATTCTAAAGGCTCTAACAGTTAAGGGTGAAGAGCTGAGCTATCACTTCATTGCAGTGTACTTTTAAACTACTTTACTATGGTAGAAGTCGGCCCGGAGTCTTACTTTCATCCAAATATGATGAACAATTAGGACAGCTTGTTCTGGGTTTGGGCGGGTGTTTCTCTAGGAACCATATGTGCTGCTTAATGGCGGCATTGGTCGTGGCCAACTGCTCCGCCTGGTCAGCCAGTCGCCTCTTCATTCTCTCCAGGCTAGTGAAGTATCTCATGCTTGCAGTATCTACTGCAAGCATGTTTTGAGATACCTCAGCGCGTGTGACACATTTGTCATCACCACAGGAGTACTGTTAAAAGAATGATAAAATACACACACACACACACACACACACACACACACACACACACACACACACAAAGTCACACACACACACACACACACACACACACACACACACACACACACACAGTCGATAATATTATCAACATGCATTGCAGAGATGGAATAAACTTCGGCATTGGTGTCTTAATGAAGAACAATTTTGGAATTAACGTTTACAGGTTTAATGTTTAAACTTACAACGAGAAGTCAGAGCTTTGCGCTCAATCTCTTCGATTCCGTAGTTTTTCCTTGGGGGATATTTGCCATTCTGGGATCTTCTCCGGACGCGAGTTGAGACGCTTGCTGTCTGGGAAGGAATGAAGGTCAGGCTGACTCGCCGAGGTGCATTGTGGTTATAAAGCGAAGGCCGAGGGCGTGTCTGAAAATTGACATCAACGTGGCTCTTTGCTGCCACCAAGTGACAATAAAGTCAATTTACAACACATATTTTCCAATGTTAAATATTTATTTTGTGGCATTGTTCAAGAAATTAGTTGGTATAGGCTATGATTTTCAGTGTTAGGTTGTTCATTGATATTCATTTATATTAATATAACATTATAATACCTTCCCAGCGAACATTTTATAATGGGGCCCATATGGGTTTATATGGGCAAAGTGGGCATGGGCTGACCCGTGTTTTGAACACAGGCTCCACTTGGGGCTCATATGTGGCAGCCCACCTAGTCATACAGGGGTTTCTAACTGGGTATTGAATGGGCGCCATGTAGGCAAATTTATATCAGGCCCATGTGGGCGCCACCTTTGTTTGCCTCTATAGGCTTGAACTGGGATAAGAATGGGCCTTAAGTGGGTTCTACCTGGGCTAAAGATATGGGCCCCAATATAGGGTTGGATGGGCAAAGTGGGCATGGGCTGACCCGTGTTTTGAACACGGGCTCCACTTGGGGCTCATGTGTGGCAGCCCACCTAGTCTTACAGGGGTTTCTAACTGGGTATTGGATGGGCACCATGTAGGCAATTTTATATCAGGCCCATGTGGGCACCACCTTTGTTTGCCTGTATAGGCTGGAACTGGGATAAGAATGGGCCTCAAGTGGGTTCTACCTAGGCTTGCCTGAGGTTCCTGCTGTGCCTTTAGAGGGGTCCAAATAGGGAGTTGCATCTCCAACCCATCTATGTCGCACTTGTGTTAGCCCACATTGTTGTAAGTGGGTTATAGCTGGGTACGGAGTGGGATCCATATAGGCAATTGCATATCAGCCCTAAATGGGTTTGACATACGATTGCCTATAATACCCCACTTCTGACCTAGTCAGAACCGACTTACAACAATGTGGGCAAACACAAGTGAGGCCTAGATGGTTTGGATATACAACTGCCCATGTAGTCCTCAGCTCTGTTTGCTTGAAGTGGGATCTAGGCCTTGAGTGTAGTCTAGAGTTCTCAACAGGCCTGAAAATTAAGGCCCGGCCCTAACTGAGCCCGACAGGGTCGGCCCGAGGCCCGGCCCGACCCTAACTAGTTTCATCATTTTAAGCCCGAAGCCCTAAAAAGCCCGAGTGAAGGAAAATAAACACATTTAAAAACGCCTCCAGGTGGCGCCACGCCACCACCGCGGTGACCGTACCATGTGTTATAGCGAGTAGTAGGCTGAGAGAGTGAGATTAGCCTACCTTTCCACTTTTGGTTCGGCAATGTTAGCATGTTCTCTCATGAAGAAAAGTTTAATCCTTAATCCTCCTCATCTTGTTCACACGGTGAAACGCATGCATCTGTCTGCTCTGCATGTGCCGTGACGTCTCTGTCACTCAACTCTCAGTGAGTCTCTCTCTCCTCCACTTTCTTTCGTTTCGGACAAATTAGGAGTCGACCTGTTGTAACCCCACCATCGTATATCTGCTGCTGTCGCTGATTTATGACCCTGGGCCTGGCTGGCCTGGATAAGAGATGCACTGATCTGCAAGTTCTAAACAAGTCAGATCGTGATGCAAAGCAGACTTCGGTGGGTTTGCAGATTGAATGGTGTTTTGGTGCGCAACACCAGCCTGCTATTATTAGCAACATGCTGCCAGCATCGCTGACTGCGGCTCTCTGTCTCTCACATTTGCCTGGAGTCCCAGATCTGGGCCAACAGTGTGGCGAGCTCTGGGTTGTGCCCGGGCAATCAAACTCGATCCGATCACCCATACTGATGTACCTGTTAAATCAGAGAAGGTAGACATTTGCTTTTTGATACATACATGAATCATTTACATTAGTTCTTGAAATCCTAATTTGATTAAATAAATATTATCTTATTTGTTCAGAGTAGTTTTACATATTATGGACCTTTGTTTGATCAGATTGTTGTTTTGGTATTTGAATGATTTATACCTAAAGAAACTACACAACTTACATGTTTCTGGGTGTCGAGAGACAGCTTGAGTCGCTGCATCTGGTGTTTCTCCCACGTTGGTATCTGTGACAAATAAAATAGAATTTGTTTAATCTCTGCATTCTTAAGTAGATTGACAGATCTAATGTTGGCCCTGAAAGCAAGTTTTAATATAGGCCTATACATATTACCCTTCTTTGCATAAAGCTATTAGGTAGTGTAAAACCGTTTGTAATGGGACTTTACAATGATTACCCAATGATGACTATAGTTAATTTGTATTGGCATATTGAACTGAACCTGTCAAATGTAACGTGTTATTCAAAGTTATATTTTTAGTAATCTACTGTCGTTTTAGAAATAGTTCAAAAGAATATTAAGGAGCAATATGGGTGATAGGCCTATTAGGATCTTGCAGATTGAGGAAATTAAGGATAAAAAGGCAGAAAACAAGCTGGGGAATGTCTTTAAAAGACGAGTGTGAATAAACTGGTATAGAGATCAAATGTGTGAATTTTGGTTAATTAAAACTGGAATAGATAAATATTATCCTATTTGTTCTGAGTAGTTTTACATAATGGCTCTTGTTTGATCAGATTGTTGTTTTGGTATTTGAATGATTTATATCTAAAGAAACTTCACAACTTACATGTTTCTGGGTTCCCAGAGACATCTTCAGTGGCTGCATCTGGTGTGTCTCCCATGTTGGTATCTGTGACAAATAAAATGAATTTGTTTAATCCGTGCATTCTTAAGTACATTGACAGTTCTAATGTTGGCCCCGAAAGCAAGTTTTAATATAGGCCTATAACCCTTCTTTGCCTAAAGTTATTAGGTAGTGTTAAACCGTTTGTAATGGGCCTTTACGATGATTACCCAATGATGACTATAGTTACGTTTTATTGGCATATTGAACTGAACCTGTCAAATGTAATGTGTTATTCAAAGTTATATTTATAGTAATCTACTGTCGTTGTAGAAATAGTTCAAAAGAATATTAAGGAGCAATAGGGGTGATATCCTTGCAGATTGAGGAAATTAAGGTAAGGAAGAAAACAAGCTGGGGAATGTCTTTAAAAGACAAGTGTGAATAAACTGTTATAGATGTCAAATGTGTGAATTCTGGTTAATTAAAAATGCATCTAGAGACATTTAAGCTATGTCATTCATCTATTTCAATTGAAATTCAAAGGGCTTAATCGGAATGCGAAAGTAGCCTACACGTTAACATTGTCAAAACAAACATCTAATGCTAGTCCATTCTATCACGTTGCAAGTAGACTAAATGTGGAGAATTTGTGGGGTATAAATCTATGCAGAATAAAGAACCAAGTCTCCTTACGTTTTGCAAAAAACACGTCCTGTCAATGGGTGATATGTTGGAGTCCGTGGTCTCTGTTGTAGCAGTTCCTTCGTCTTGTCAAAGTTTGCGACTGGGCTGTTGCTGTTGCTTGAGTGAATGAACTGTATCTGCATTTCTAACCGTTAAAATAGGCGTGTCTCTCTTTTTTCTTTTTTTTTCTTAAAATTTGGCGCAAGATGTAATGTAGGTCAAAGTATTTGAAAGCCATTGGCTTAAATTCAACGATGATGTCATTAATTAGGCGGGTTTTACTTTAGTTTTTTTTTGTCCCTAATGTTGTGTCGCCTAGCATCGCAGCGGAAGTGGTTTCCTGGTGGCTGGTGCCACTTAATTTCCCCCATTCATCTTCGCCTTAGACTTTTACAAAAATATTTATAAAAATATGTTAAGCTTCGAACCAAGCCATCCAGGATAGCTAAACAAATGGTACTTATTAAATGTATATCAAATAATGTAATAATAAATTATGTTTTCACAAAGGTTGTATGGTCATGATTCACTGCAGTCCTGTATGGTTTGGTACGATCAGGCTCAACATTATTGTTACGAATATTTTTGTAATAGTCTCTAGGAGAATTTATTCACAGTTGCCATGGAAATTCGCCATTATAGGATGTTTTAAGGGAAAGCAATTTGAGTAGACTTATGTTCTGTCTACGTTAACGATAGTAATATTTTCTTTTACTCAGGACTATCGGTAACACTTTATATTAAGGATGCCTTTATAATGCATTATAATGCATTATAACACACTTATAAGGCATTATAACACTCATTATAAATGTTTATAATGATGTATAACAGCTTATAACAGTTTATAAACACGTTTATAACGCATTATTAAGTGCTGTTATAATGCATTATAATGCAAAGTGGAACAGCACATTATAACTACCATAACTTACTTAGTTAAGTGACATTCAATGTTATAAAGGAACAGAGACAAAAGTAATGTGTCTTTGACACAGGCATGTGTCATTTATTAGTAACTTTTTCTTTCTTGGTAACAGTAAACCACCTGACCAACCTCATACAGAATTGAAAGTGAGGGCAACTTAAAGAGAGATGCAAATTACACACTACCAATGTCAAGACTACTTCTAGAACCAGAGCCGACCTCAAACCAGTCTCATACCAATATTTGGTAAACATGGAGCTACATACAGCACAATATGTAGTGTAATTAAGGAAAAGCAATAAAATAAAATCCTGTATCTCAATGCCCCCTAGAATGTTTAGTAATGGAGCTACATACAGCACAATATGTAGTGTAATTAACTCATCTACTGCCATTTCTGAACCTTGACCTTGAGGATTCCCTGCCAGGCATTTTAGCCATTTTTGAAGATGTTCAAGGACCCACCAAATATTCAGTATTGGCATGACAATGTCATGCACAACAAACTGGAGACAAAACAAAAATGTCCCTTTTCAACTGACTTTATTCAGTGACTGCAGTGACAGATCAGATACAGTAACTTCAGTGACAGATCAGATGGATGGATACAGTATGTCTTCCAAAAAATAAAATAAAATAATAAAAGCATTCTCAATTGTTTCTCAAAATCACATGCATTTTTCCACAGATTACATAAGACCTTTTTAGACCCAGACACACACATGTGTACAAGTGTACAGACACACAAATGGAACCAAATGGACCTTTTCCCCCCCTTTCCCTCTTAGCGGGGCAGATAAATGCATGTTTGCACTAAAATACTTCACAAGTGGAAAGAAACCTAAAACTTTTCACAAGTACTCCTTAGGGGTTGTTCCTATGATAAAACACGTTAGACACTGAAAAATCTAAATGGCTGCCATGTTTCCAAGATGGCTGCCTCTGAACAGTACGCCAGCCAGTTAATGTACGATTTTCATAATATTAGAGTTGTTTTGTAGGTTTTAAAACATCCTGAGTTCATTTATTACACTTTTAAAGCAGCCAGAATAACCTTTCTGACTTTTGGTTGGGGTCTTTCCTCACATGGGATCCCCCAAACAGACCCCTGGGCCTATCTCAGTAATCGCTTTGCTCCTGCTCCAGAGCAATGTTAAATTAGATCATAACTGAAGCATTAAAGTTGTTGTAACTGGGCTCTGAAAGCAAAAATGAGTAGTAGCAAATACCCAGGGGTCTTCCACAGGGGGTCCGGGACCCCTAGGTGGTCCTCAGAGTTACTACAGGGGGCCTGCCGAATCTTGAAGGGGAAGTTTTTTTTTTCTTTTTACATTTGAAACAGTTTTTATTAGTATTCTCAGTATTATTTATAACATTTTTGTGTTAGACAGACAGGTTCACAGGTGTTACTGCAGGGATTGCAAGAATTAAGGTATTGCAACTTCTCACTTTGGGCGCACAGTCTAACATTTATTATCTAACCATTTATTGCACTGCACTCACACTGACAACACAACACAACACACACACCTCTTTGTTATCGTCACCCCAAAACCCGCACCCTATCCTCTTACAACAAGGGTTCATATTTTAGATTGTAATTAGAGAAAAGAAAAAGTGAGTATTAAAATGTTTTCATTTGCTTCGTTCTATTGTTTTATCGCGTTTACCGTGCTAAAATGTGGGGCATGCGTACGCATGGGGGCATGGGTACAAGTGGCTAAATATGTCTTTTTAGACACAATAAGCCAGCAGTTTCTTTATTGCTGTTTACAGTAACACTTCTAGCCCCCATAAGTCACATCCAACCATGAAAGGTTGCGTTGTATCTTGGGAATGGGCTTATTCTGTGTAAAATGACATATTTAGCCACTTGTACGCATGCCACTGAAATAAGAATCTCTAAAACAATAGAAAGAAGTAAATTAAATAATTTTAACACTCATCTTTTATATTCTTTAATTACAATCTAAAATATGAACCCTTGTTGTAAAAAACTAAAGTTGTCCTTTAAAGAGCTCACGGTCAATTGTACCCAAAGAAATTCACTACTATACATGTCCTCCCTAATAGTGTTGACAGTTTCCACTATAGCATTTGCAGGGAGGAGAGTGCAAGGCAGGTTATTGTTCAAGCAGCTGCACCGTCCCTCAAGTACTGCCTTTGCAGCAGGGAGGGCAAGAAACCTGACGGGAACATACCTTCCACTCTCTGAATTCCATCTATTTATTTATTTATTTATTTTTTTCAATTGATGGAAGCTCAGGGCAATTTGTCAGGTATAACAAAGTAGGCATCATAATACGATACCTTCATCAAGGGACATGATTTTGAGGAAGTGCAAACACATGAAGAGGCTTCCTTATCAAGTCCTTGCCTCTGGTACAAGAAAAGGAAATTGATATATTCGAGTGAGTTCAAGTTATTGGATGTTTCAAATGTCAAGGGTTCCTTTGCGTACATAGTTTTTCAGGTGCTGACTGGGGAAGATCATTTGTTGGAATCACCAAAAAGACATGGGTCAATGCCTACTTGATGATGATGATGATGACCAAGCCATTAACTGCTTCAAGGACCTTGGCAAGGTCATTGGCCATTCCTCCTGAGCTTATAAATGGTGAGCTTCCATCAACATTGCAGTCGGAACATTTTGCATGCCATATTTACAGTTCAAAAGGTCCAACAACCCAGGGATTACTCAGATGGGAACTATTTCTGTCAAAGAACTTGGAGGTGAGATGCTACCTCCAACTCATGCTGCACTGCTACCACATTACCTCCGTGCCAACTCTGTCACAATGCAGGATAAATCATACCTGACAAATTGCCCTGTGCTTCCACCAATCGAAGAAAATAGATTGAATTCAGAGAGTGGAGGGTATTTTCCAGTCAGGTTTCTTGCTCTCCCTGCTCCAAAGGCAGTACTTGAGCTCATCAAATGTGTCTGCAAAGCAGGTTGTAAGGGACGGTGCAGCTGCTCAAATAACCGGCCTTTCACTCTATGCTATGGTGGAGACTGTGTCAACACTATTAGGTTGGATATTGAAGATTATGATGATGAAGATGAATATATCCTGCATGTCTGAAATTACTGTATTGTAGTGAATCTCTTTGGGCGTAATTGACCATGGGCTCTATAAGAGGATAAGGTGAGGGTTTTGGGGTGACAATAACAAAGGTGTGTGTGTGTGTGTGTGTGTGTGTGTGTGTGTGTGTGGGGTGAGTGCAGTGCAATAAATGGAAATGTTGTTCTGCGAAATGTTGCAATACCTTCATTATTGCAATCCCTGCAGCTGTCAACCATAACTGTTTAACACAAAAACATTATAAATAATACTGAGAATACTAATAAACCATCAAAGTACAATACATAAAACCAGGATACATAAAAACATTCAAAGTTTCAAATAAAAAAATTAAAAATAAAAGATCTCATCAAGATTTGGCAGGCCCCCTGTAGTAGCTCTGAGGACCCCCCCCCCCCCCCCCCCCCCCCAGGGGTCCCGGACCCCCCCGTGGAAGACCTCTGTTATTTGCTACTAGTCATTTTTGATTTCAGAGCATACTTCAGATCTAATTTAACATTGTTCTGGAGCAGGAGCAGAGCGATTACTGAAATAGGCTCAGGGGTCTGTCTGGGGGGTCCCAGGTGAGGAAAGACCCCAACCAAAAGTCAGAAATGTTATTCTGCCTGCTTTAAAAGTGTAATAAATGAACTCGGGATGTTTTAAAACCTACAAAACAACTCTAATATTATGAAAATTCGATATTAACTGGCTGGCGTACTGTAAAACATATCCGAAAAGGCGGCCATCTTTAAAACTGGCGGCCATTTTGAAAATTAAGTGTCTAATGTGATTTTTCTAAAGAATGACCCAAGAGGTACACTCTGTCAAATTTTGGTGCTTCTTTCCAGAACTGAAGTATTGTTCTCCTTAACTGCCCCGCTATCTGTAATGGAACCATAATGGACCCAAATGAACCCCTCTCTCTCAAATGGAACCAAGTTCATCTACACACAATGAATCTTCTCTTTGCACACAAAATGTCTCTTTCTTTACAGTTTATTCTACACACAGTGAATCTTGCTCTTTGCACACAAAATGTCTCTTTTTCTTTACAGTTTACAGTTACACACAATGAATCTTGCTCTTTGTGCACAAAATGTCTCTGTTCTTTACAGTGTACACACGTTTTTTTTGTTTTTGTTTTTTTTTTGTTTTTTTTTGTCTTTTTTGTACAAATAATGTCTGTTCTTTACAGTTTACACACACAACGTTTTTTTTTTCTTTCTTTTTTTTTCGTTTTTTTAGTTTTTTTTAGTCTTTTTTTTCCTTTTTTGTACAAATATAATGTCTCTCACCTCGCACAGGTTTAGCCGGTTACTTCATGGACTTCGTGGTACCGCTGGAAGCAGAATTTGCGGTGCAGGGGCACCAAGCACACAATGCATTGAAATGCAGTTTCACTCCGCAGTTTTGGCCGACAAACGTTGTGGTTGTAACACATGTAGCAGCGTTTGGTTGGGTGACGCTTCTTGCGAGTGGGTGGGAGATGGGCAAGGCGATGGATGCTGGCTGGGCCCCGGGGATCTGGTGCATGACGATGCCGCTGTGGTCCGGGGGTCTGCTGGGGACGGGGGGCTGAGCCTGGGGCATGGTCCAGGCCTCGACGATGAATCAAGCGATCTCCGGGGCGCATGTGTGATTGTCTCGAAGGCGTCCACTCCGAGCCGCTGTCTGAATCCGACGTTGACAAGGATCTGAATGGATTGAATGATTTAGTTAGTTAGAAAAGTTTACAAAAGGAACAAAGTAGGCTACAGTTCACTGACACAAGGCCAACGGATTATAAACTTACCTATGTGAATCGTAAGGGCTTTCAAGCACCCCCCTGGGTATCGGTACGGGGGTTCTGTGTCTCCTCAGCCCCAGCGAAGACAACTGTTCCGGCGTCACAGCCGGCGGCGGTGTGTGCCAATCCGCCACTTGTGGTTCGTCTTCCAGCTCGTCTTCTGTAACTGGAGCCGGGATAGACGCGAGCAGAAACGCGTCCAGCGTTGACTGTACCGGAGCTCTGCTTCGCTGTCCAGGTACAGCTCCATGTCGCCCACGGCCAGAACTACCCGGGGTCGGAGACCCACGGCCTCGTTGACTGAGAGACCCACGTCTTCGCTGACTGCGAGACCCACGGCCTCGTTGACTGGTAGACCCGCGCCCACGTTGGCTGTGCGATTCACGGGCTCGTTGACTGGGAGACCCACGGCCCTGTTGTCCAGATGAACCCAGAGTCCGGTTCAGAGGCGCCCGCGGTCTTTTTTTTAGTTTTTTTTTAGTTTTTTTTTGCTTTTTTCAAAAAAAAAAAAAAAAAAAAAAAGGCTAACAGAAGAGAAGACTCAAAGGAACTATAAACTGTCTTTCAAATGGTTTGCTCTGCTGCTGCTTGCTTTACACGTCTGCACGGCTCGGCTTCAACTGGCAAATGCAAAGGTACCAAATGATTTCTCTTTGTATAGTAATCTCTTTCATGTGGGTTTGTATTCTTTTGTGTGAGCGTGTTGTTTATCTTTTGAGGCACCAGAGGGCCAGGGGCGTCAATTGGGTATGGCAGGGGTATGCAGCTGACATACCTTGGCTACAGGGGGACATGATAAAAATTTAATTTTCATCGTGCCTGTTGCTAAGGTATGGCAACATGACTGGTGACACCAGTCATGTTGCCATACCTTACCTTTTTCTGAACTGACGCCACTGCAGAGGGCGGGCTAAGCCTTTGAAGTGTCTGTGAAGTGTCTGTGTGTGAGTCACGTCAGGTCACACCAGGTAATTAGGTCTGTTTGTTCATGCAATCTTTACTGTGGGAAAATGGGGTTATTTTGCTGTTTTTCTCAAACAAATGGGGTTATTTTGCTGCTTTTATCAAACAAGCCAACTTTGATTTGTGATATTTTCATTGTTTTACATCACAGGAGCCTCAGACTTGGTCAGGGGGTAGATACAATTATAATTTATCACATGCACCTGTCCAATTACAAACTCGTCATACTCGACATAAGCAGAGTCGACCCATAAATATAGCTCGTCAAACTCGACATAAGCAGGGGATGAGTTAAGGAAAAGCAATAAAATAAAATCAAGAAAATCCTGTATCTCAATGCCCCTGTATCACCTAGAATGTTTAGTAATTTAAGAAAAAAAAAAGAAAAAGAAAAAACATAATACCATCTTATGGTGCATGGTGATGTCATTGGAAACCTGTACCCTCAAAACACTTCTATTCTAGCTATGAGGGCAGATTCTGCCAATGCAGTTCAATGGGAATAGAGTTGTTTTGCAGAAATCTGCAAATTCCCATTGAAACTGATTGGCAGAATCCACCCTCACAGGTAGACTAGAAGTGTGGTGCGACCGTGCTGTGAAATTAAGACATGGGCAACAGTTCCCCGTTCTCCTTCATGTTGTTTATCCTGGCCCTAATCTCGGGCGTGACCGCATTGCGACACCTCAGGACGTACAGTGTCAGCCTCTCGGTCTTCTCATTCCAGTCTCCAACAGCTTCGTAAGCTTAAGGGGCAGCAATGTGGAGCTCCGCAACTGCTGCCGTCCTGGCAATGGTTTGGCGGTCCACGCCGACATCATCGAAGGCTGCCTTCATAGACTGCACCTCATTGAAGACCTCCAGGACGGAAAGGTATCGGCGGATAATGCCTTTGGAGTTTTTCACTGAAAGACAAATAATGAACCAATAATGTCAAAATGTCAATCTACCAACTTAAAGAATTGATAATTATCACAGACCACTGAAAGCCTAACAAAGTGTTTCTCAAACTTTATTCGAAGATGACAGTACAAATTGAACCAAATGAGTATGTATACGTGAATGGGTACATTTAGATCCCCCTAAAGGAACCCAGTGAGTCCCTGGAATACCCTTTGAGAACCACTGGCCTAAAATGACTGCAAATTCACCAAAAATAGCCAATCTACAAGCTTACAGTATGGACCGCTGGCCTGAGATTACTGCAAATTCACCAAAGATAGCCAATCTACAAGCTTACAGTATGGACCACTGGCCTGAGATAACTGCAAATTCACCAAAGATAGCCAATCTACAAGCTCACAGTATGGGGCACTGAGCTTGTACATCAGCTACTTTTCTTTACTCATCACAGCAAACTCACCTCGAACACGACTGGCTTCGAGATGTGGGGCCACGGTCTTGGGCACCTTTGAGGGTACAGGCTTCTTTTCCTTCTTCTTCTCCGTCTTGGGCTGCGCTTCCTTATCAGAGTCGGACAAGGAGTCCAGGTCGGCTTGGTCAGGTGGTGAAGCATCCGAGGACAGCACCATACGGTCAAGGTCGGCTCTGGTTCTAGAAGATTCACCTGCAAAATATGGCACCAACAACAACATTTAAACAATATTTTAGATGAAGGGGGTCAGCAGACAAATAGATTTATTTTGGGGGGTCCTTGACATGAGCACTATTATAGCAAAATAAAAATGTTAGGATTTAGAAGACATTTGCAGAATCTGCCTCAGGCCTTAAAGGGTTATATGAACAGTCCAAATTCCACTTGTTTACTGTGACAGTACATTGAGCAACAAAGCCTTTTTTAATTAATCACCTGAACTGGATGGTGGGTCCAGAGACCGGGTCATCATTAGGTCCCGCACCAAGTCATCTATTCGAGCAAGCTCCTCTTGGAGGTGCAGCTTGTCGGATTTCAGGATGGCAATAGTTTCCTCCCTCAGACGCCCAAGGTTTCGCTCAGCCTCCAGCTTGAGCTGTGTCAACTCAAGCTGGTGCTTGAAGGTAGGTGCTGCACACAAGATAAGAGAATTTAAGATTAAAATGAAAAATGTGTCATCTAAAAGCTCTTCAATCATGCATTGTAAGCATGTAGATGTATTTAATGAAAATGTTCTGTAAGCCACAAAGTCTTCAGATGGGAATCTGCAACCAGCAGAGGAGATCTGTACACTTTGAGACACTCAACCAAAACTAATCAGAGTTTCAGGTGTGTTGGACATCAACTGAACTGATCTACCACAACTGAACAGGCTTAACATTGTTACAGAGTTACAGCATTACACAAAAGAGTTTCAGCGTGACAATTGCTGCAGGTTTTCACACTTAACTGCTCCCAGTGGTCGAAAGCACCTAAAAATAGCAACACAAATGAACACATACCCTCTCTTTCAACTCCTGCAGCATGAGGTTGGTCAGGTGGAGGTGGAGCAGCTTTCCCCTTCCCCTTCCCCTTCCCCCTGGGTGGAGCGGGTGGTGCAGCAGCTCTTGTATGGATGGCTATAGGGAAAGCACAATCACAATCAGCATAGCTTTTGATGGCTACATTTTAGAAGTCTGCGTGTGTGCACACCTGACAGTTGGGTGTGCACCGAGCAAGTTGCACGAGTAACTCTTAGACATGCCCCACCCATAAACCCATTGAACTTCCATTTTAAATAAAGACTTGTTTAAAATTAAAACATTGTTTTTAAACCCTTCCAGTAAAAATAGCAACAGGAATTAAAATGATACCTCCATCTTCATCCGAAGTCTCGTCATTAATCAGGACCACCAGATCCAGTTTTCCACCCACAGCGCCTCTTCTTGTATTCATGGCTATCAATAAGACAATGAAGACGATTATAGGCCATAGCCTACACAAAATCTTATTTCCACATAACTCAAGGTATATTAATGACCGTTCAATACTGAAAATGGTGGTTCTCCCCTTTAAACACATTTGGAGGCCAACACTTTCATACTTCACCTCAAGTACATGTTTGACTTAATTTCTACATTGCAGTATTTACTTAAGGGATATTTCACTTTCAAAATAACTTTGTCATTTTTTCATCTAACCAATAATTATCTAACCAATAATTGTTTTGGAAAATGGAAAAAAAATAGAGAATAAAAAAATAAATGAAAAAAGCTAATAGGCGTTTTTAATGAAAATGTCATGGTTAAAATAGAGTTAGAAGTCACAATGGGTATGTATGGGGCCCTCCTCCTCGAGGAGGACTGATAACCTTCACATCAAATATCAAAATATTGAATCAAGCAAATTAAAAACTGTTCAAGGTGTTCATAAAAGCCTGATGATAAAACGACCATTTTTTAAAGTGAAATATCCCTTTAACCCTTAAGTGCTGTTCGGGTCATTTTGACCCATTTTACATTTTCATTTGGAAAAAAAAGGTAGAAGTTAAAAATGTTTCCACCTGAAACTCACTGGCCTTAAAGATTCTTCTGAGATGAACATGTAAAAAAAATATTTTTGCACTACACCCATGCTACACCCCCCTCATATTTTTTGAACCTTAAGTGCTGTTCGGGTCATTTTGACCCGGAAGCACAGAAATACACAGTATTATGCCAAAACACAGACACACAGTCACCCCCACTTCTAACACCCCCCTTCCGAAGCCCCATTCCGAACCCTCCCCCCCTTCCTATAAGCATGAGCAATATTGCCCAGTATTAAATGAAGTCGTTTTTTTTACATGGATTTCAGCTAAATCAGTAAAAACGCCTAGCTCTTTCAGTGTTTAATGTGATATAGCAAAGCAGAAATGCAAACATTTACCAAATATATCATATGAATTGTTTGGTATTGAGTCAAAGTCAATGTATCATGATGATTTGTTAAGTTAAAATTTATATTAGTGTTGTTTTTTTTAAACCAAATATCCACCGGGTCAAAATGACCCGAACAGAACGAAGGTGTAGTGAATCTGAACAGAACTTAAGGGTTAAGTAGTCTAAAGAATCATCCTCTAAGTGTCAGCATGCCATGCATTGGTCAAAATAGCTGAGCTACAAGCAAACGTGTGATGCCACGCATTGTGAGCTTGTAGATCAGCTGTTGTTGGCAAGCAAAACGCGACGTCGGGCCTCAATAGCCAATGTGAGCCCAGTCCGCACCGACCCAAAGCCCGAGACATAATTGATAATTGGAGACACACAGACAGCAGCCCGACATTCTAAACCAGTGTTTCCCAACTTTTTTTTCCTGGGGATCCTTTTTTTTTAGATGAAAAATCATGGGACCCAAACAGGTCCGCGGACCACAGAAAAAAGGCTGCTAAAGCAATTAAAAGCATTTTTTTATCATAAAATATTGATTATTCATTAAGAATAAGTCATTCCACCATTTTCCATACAAAAGACAATGTAGCAAGCATCATTCTAATTTAAGAACAAATACACATCGGTGCCTCTTCGGAAAACAGCTGACTGCCGCCGCAAAGTTAAGCAGCAGGCGGTTGGCCTACAGGACATTGACAAAACGTTCACAACGTCTATATATAATTAGGAATAGGAATAGGATATACAAAAGTGTGTGCACGTTTCAACGTTGTCCTCCGCTCAGGCAGTGCATGCATGCACACACCCTACAGCAGCCAACACACACATGCTCAACTGTCTAAAAGTTGCGCTGCAAGGGGCGCCGTTCAGCGCAGCCAAAGTTGAGTGCGTACACCTTACAGTCAGAGACATGATACTACTGATACTGCGCTGGTTTGCCATTCGGATTAAAAAAAAGGCAGACATTATGTGATATGGCCAACTGAGCCCGGCCCAGCCCGTGCCCGTCGGTCCCGGGCTGAAATGTTAAGCTCTAAGCCTAAAGTTCACAGCTGGAGCCTGTTGACTAGGCCTCAGTACTCACCAAGTACTGAAAAAATAAATACAACGAAATTAGGCTAGCCTACTACACACTATTATTGTGATGTGAACAACTTGGCAAAGACATACCTTTTTATTTGTTGAAGTCTCTATGGTTGAAGTTCAGTTAAGATGCCTCTGCTGCTCTGGTGGCCTTTCTGCCGTCGCCTCAACACAGTGAACACAGAACACCTGCCGACTAGGCCGACCAAACATAAAGAAACATTACAATACTGAAGGGTATGCTACTACATGTACACAATGTTATCTTTTAATTTGAATAACTTTGGGGACAAAACATACCTGTTTATTTGTTGAATTAAAATTGGGACGCTGCCGCTGCTGTTGGGGCTTGCTTGTAAGAACACACAGCTGGTTCCAGGGATGTGATTAATCATGTGGTGGGGCGGGACCTGACCTTGGCCAGAAAAGGCAAACCCACAATTGGCTAGCCTGTCAAAGAAGTCTATGGTGGTTGGTCAAGTCATATGTCTGTCATGATTTGATGGGACATATGTGCGTCTATTCATCATCAAATGACTAGTTACAGCTGGTTTTAGACATTCTAATTTCCCCGATTAGCTCTTTGGATTCGCTGACTTTGTAGGCCTACATCAGTCATGGCAGAGATAAGAAATGAAATTAGACGATTATTGCGTCAAGACAATACCATAAACAACCGGAGGAAAGTTATTTTGTGGATGCAAAAAAGAGGTGTCCTAAAACGTAGGATGATCTGTTCCTCCTGCAAGCGACCCATGTCCATTCATTGTGTCAGCAAAGGTGATGGATATGTATGGTAAGGAAATTGCCTAATAGTGTTGCTAATCCATTTTGTGCTCTGCTGTAGGCTACAAAAGACATTTCTTTGATTCAAAAAAAGGGATATTCCACTTTCAACAGGGAAACAGCTTATGGGCTTTTCTCCACATACACGACATCCATTGTAACTTCAAACTCAATTTTGACCGTGATAGATTCATTAAAAACACCCACTATTTTTTCTAGTGACTCATACTACCCTCCTAATATGTGAGCAGGCCATTTTTTTTTTCAATAACTTTTTTTCATTTAAAAAAAAAATATTATTTGGGAAAATGGGAAAAAAATAAATAAAATAAAAATAATTATTAAAAATAAATGAAAAAAGTTATTGAAAAAACACGGCCTGCTCACGTATTAGGAGGGTAATATGAGTCACCAGAAAAAATAATGGGTGTTTTTAATCAATCTATCATGGTTAAAATTAAGTTTTAAGTTACACTGGGTGTGTGTGGGGAGAGGCCCTGGGCCTGGTAACATTTACATAAAAAATATCTAAATATTGAATCAAGCAAATTAAAAACTGGTGGAATATCCCTTTAACTCCATCAGTTGTGTAAAGCAGTGGTTTGCCTGGGACCCAGACTAGTAAAAACAGATCTACAAGCTCACAACGCCACGTGTCTATGAGCTTGCAGATCTGCTATGTTCACTACCTCTTCAATTATTTTATTTTTACATTCATGGAATTCATTTGATGAGTTTGTCGATCCACTGTTTGGGAACCAATGGTGTAAAGTAGGCCTAACTAAGTAGATTTACTGTAGGCCTACTTAAAGGAGGACTTCACTTTTAAACCTGTCTTCATATATTACGTCCTCACTAAAGTTCATGATATAATAGCAAAAAAACTATTCTACTCAGTCTGGGTTTCATAGGAGAGCTGTGGTCCATCCACCAGTGACATCATCAATGGGGAATCCAAGCTAATAGAAACTGCAGTCTTTCTATTCCTGAAAAGTTGCAATGTTAAAGTGGAAGCCATTGTTCTCGTGATAATAAAACTAATCTAACATTTTCAAACACATTGTTTTAAAAAGTAATCTGTCAAACGATGATGTCACGGGTGGATGGATTTGACCTGCCCACAGCTCTCCCCAGACTGAGTAGGAAAAAATTGTGCTATTCTATCTATGAACATTAGTGAGGACCTATTATATGAAGACAGGTTGAAAAGTGGTGAAATCCTCCTTTAAGGAGCCTAGGAAGTTTGAGGTATTTGTGCTTTTTGTTTGTTTTCCATCTAGATCCAAATATTAAGCCTGCTTTTACTCATTGCAATTACTTGAAAACTTTAGTTTGCAGATAAATTATTATATTATAAAACATCCACTTTAACCTTTTATACCTGAGCTATTTGAAAATGGCCAATCAACAAGCACAATGTGTCTCATCCAGATGCATTGTGAGTGACCTTGTAGATCTGCTATTTTCAAACATTTTGTAGCCTACTTTTACTTTTGGTACTTAAATATATTTTGATGCCAATACTTTTGTACTTTTACTCAAGTACATTTTGAATTCTGGACATCACTTTTAACAGAATATTTCTACATTGCAGTATTGGTACTTTTACTTAAGTAAAACGTGAGTAAATATAAAACTTTTTCCATCACTCCTCACCATACATACAGGTTCTGCAAGAGCGGTCACCGTATCAAAAAGAAGACTGTCAGAACTGGATCAATTTTCTTCCAATCTCGCAGACCTCTCTGAAGCCATTTGGAGTTCATCTATCGGTTGGTATTTATATTATTATAGTCCTGTTGTTGTGGTGTGTACTGAGGTGAAAGTGTCGGCTCATAGGATTAAAGACCTATCAGTCATATGTAAGGTACACTACTACATTGTCAACTTGTCATATACAGGTATGCTGCTTTAAATGCGCTACACCAACGTATCACAAAGCATGGCCGAATTCCATTGACCTGCCATAGACCCCAACAGAAAAACTCAATTAATCTGTCCCATTATCAAATGTCAGCATCTATGCAGACTTTGCTAAGGCCATGGGAATTGGCTTTCTCACAATTCATAACATGTAATAAAAGATGGGGTTAACTGGGAAGCTGGGAAGCATGCAAATGAGCCATGCAGTCCTGTCAGAATGTTAACAAACTGCAGCACATTCTCAGAAGATATGTATTTAGTAAAGATGAGGGACAGATATATATTGGCTACAAACCAAATTAATTATCAAACTACCTGTAAGACGCTTGAGGGCAACAGCGACCTCGCCTTAAAGGGCAAGGTCGCGCCATGTCTTGGCCATCTGGTCAGTAATGTATATTGAACCAGTTACCCTTTATGGAGACCCCTGTTACCCATACTGTCTGATATCTGACATCATACATACAATCCATGTTATGCCCATGGAGATCCCTCTCTGTAGAACTAGCCACACAGATATGGAGTCCTGTGACATATGGGCTTAATATTGATGACATCAGGGATCTTCTGTTCGTGTGGTTCCCCTGCTATGACAGTGATCGGACAGTATTGTAGATTTAGTTTTCATTTAATACAACTAACATGGAACTATTTCTATCAAAGGTTTTCTCAAGGGTTGAGGCTGAGGCAGACGGACATGATGGAGGATGGTATTGCACGAAGCAGTCGCACATTATCCAGGATGGCCGCCCTTTTGAGAAAGGTGTTGGATCTGTGACATTAACCTTTATTAGCAGTGGCTTATATTTGTTGGGGCCGTACATTCCATTGTGTACAATGGTTAGTCTCAAATGTGAGCATGATTAACATCTTTATTTGACTTAGTTGTGAGACTACAGGATAGATAGAATATAGCTCTAATGGCATACTGTGTTCCATCTCTAAAGGTGTGTACTACAGCCATGGATAAAGTCCGACACCAGGGCAAAATGAAAGTGGGTGGGCGTCATTGCTTTGTGATGCTGGATGAGAGCAAATTCTCCCACAAGAGGAAAGTAAGTATTGTTTGCTTACTTTTCATTCATTTTAATTCAGTCTAATTCAAGTACAGTATTAGGCTATTACTGTGATCTTGCTTTGTGGTTTGTATTGCTTATTTAGCATTGTACAGCTGTTAGTGTGGTGCAGATATAAAACGGTAAACCGCTGTGTTGAGTGGCTTTGAATAAAGCTTTCCCATTCCATTTGTATGATCCTGTTTTACAGTACAACAGAGGACGCCTTGGACCTGCCTGGCGCCGCACCAAAAAGTGGGTTTTTGGCTTGCTTGAGGTGCAACAAAGCTCAAGAAGACCCATTTTAAGGCTGGTGAGAGCCCGCACTCGACAGGAACTTCTGCCAATCGTAACACGCCATGTGAGGAGAGGAACAGCTATCATCACTGATGAATGGAGGGCTTACCGGCGGGCACTAACAGAAGAAGGGTTTGATCATTTCACTGTATGCCATAAGAGAAATTTTGTAAACCCAAACACTGGAGCCCACACTCAAAATTTGGAACGTGCATGGCAGACATACAAGGTTGAGATATGGAGGCATCGTGGCAACCGCACCACTAAACTCTTGAAAGAACATTTGAAAGTGATTGAGTGGGAATACTGGTTGGGCAGGAGTCATAGATTTCATATTATTGGTCGTCTGCTACATGATATTAGAAAATATGCTGATCTTAATTGTTGAAAAGCTGGCATTGTTGGCCTGTTCGGTCTGAAAGTGCAAGCACTGAATCTTTCACATTGGCTTATCCTTTTTGAAGTGGTGAAAGCCGCTTCCAATGAGTGGCTTTGTGTGTCCCATGTCCATATATGGTCATTTCAGTCCAGAATAAACAGGTTTTTTCAAAAACAAAATGTGTGTCCCATGTCCATATGTGGTCATTTCAGTCCAGAAAGAACAGGTTTTTTCAAAAACAAAATGTCTGTCACCTCATGTCCATATATGGTCATTTCAGTCAAGAATGAACAGGTTTTATCGGTCCTGTACGTCCAGAATATGTGTGTAGTGTCCGTCCCGGTCTGATGATTGGATACTTTGAGGATTGGTCAAGCTTCACATGACAATTCGGCCCTCCAGATAAAATCATTCATTCATTCATTCAGAATATAAAGAATGTACAGATCACAGAGTTCATAACTCTAGAACACATAGAATAACAGTTCACCGCTTCACTTCGAACCGAGGTTTGATTTTTTTAATATATTTTCCTTAAATAGTGCCATCAGGAGGCCGATTTATGTAAAATGTATTTCATGATATTACTCAGATTTCGTCTTAAGGATCCCTGCAGCTATGCCGTAATACATTATAATTGCTTCCTATAACTACGAACTAAAAACTAAATATTTTACTCCAATAGTCATTTGTCCATGTGTGGTTTATCCTTGTGGAATTTATGGAAATCAGGTGAAGAAAAAAAGTTGCGAGTTGCTGTGGCACTTGGCTAAGAACCGTTCTCTCGACCTCAACCCACCCTCAAGTTACAGTATACAGGACAATTAATGTATTGGAGCGTATTTGGCTGGAACACATTACCTCTAATAGTCATGTCATCAAGACAGACCTGTCAATTTTTTTAATACATCATCCTGATTGGCCAAGATATATACATCTACTACCTGGTCTCGTGGAGACCTGTGCTCTATGTAATTTCACTCAACAAAAATTAAGTTACCCTACATTTAAGTGCCCAAAATATTGAGGTCAGGTTGGAAGCTGTGGCACAAAAGCCATTCACACAGCACTATAAATTGTGATTGAACAGTCTGTCTGTACTATATTAATAGTAAAAGATCTCTGCATGTGTGAATGTCCCTGTGTTTTATAGATATTTAACCAATGATATTAAACAGCTTATGATTAAATATGTTGGACCCATTGGAACCAATTAAAGTAAAGGTTTAAGTCACAAAGTGTTTGTTTGACAGCCCAATAAATAAGTTCTTTCTTCAGTTTGTGTCTTTTTATTTTTTATCTTGTCTGTGTAATGTATTGTTTTCAACCCTGTGGGCCTTGAGCCTGTAATAAAGTTTATATATTTGTCGGAAAATATTAACATGGCTAATGAGTGTACTTTATGTTTAAAATAATAAAACTTGTTATTCAGAAATGACAAACCATCCATGTATAATGTTCATTTATGTAATAACCATTCATTAATGTTGTGGTTTTTTTTGGGGTGGATTTTTTTTTTAAAGTCTTTCAAATCCTTCTTTCTAAGGTTTTTGAAAAAACTATATATTTCTATGTCAGTGGTGCTCAAACCTTTTCATGTGAAGGACCCCCAAAATGTTATGTATTTGGCCACGGACCCCCATCACAACAGTTTCAGGGACCCCCCAGTTTGCTTTAAAGAACACACATATTTAAGATTTGCACGTTTGCTTTAAAAATACATATATTCAAAGATGTGCACACATTTTCACGACTTTTCAAAAATAGCAGATCTACAAGCTCACAGCACGCCCACAGAGCTTGTAGATCTGCTATTCTTCAATAGCTAAATTAGAAAATAATGAAGGCCCCTCCACCTTGGGCCCTGGTAACAGTCCTGTACAGACCCTGTACTTTACTTGCATATCTCCAATTTTCAGTACTTTTACTTTTACTCCGCTACATCTCAGAGGCAAATATTGTACTTTTACTCCACTACATTTATTTGAAAACTTAAGTTACTGGTTACTGTTCAGATATAAATTATAATATTATAAAACATACATTAATCTACTTTAGCCTTATTTTATACCTAGGCTATTTGAAAATAGCTGCTGCTATTTTCAAACATTTTGTACACTTATTTTTGGCACTTTAATTATATTTTGATGGCAATACTTTCGTACTTTTACTCAAGTACATTTTGAATTCCAGACTTTAACTTGTAACAGAGTATTTCTATATTGCAGTATTGATACTTTTACTTAAGTAAAACATCAAACATGTGAGTACTTTTTCCACCACTGGAAGTTGTCCCATCAAATCATGACAGACATATGACTTGACCAACCACCACAGACTTCTTTGACAGGCCAGCCAATTGTGGGTTTGCCTTTTCTGGCCAAGGCCAGGTCCCGCCCCACCACATGATTAATCACATCCCTGGAACCAGCTGTGTGTCTTGAGCGCGTTCTTACAAGCAAGCCCCAACAGCAGCGGCAGCGTCCCAATTTTAATTCAACAAATAAACAGGTATGTTTTGTCCCCAAAGTTATTCAAATTAAAAGATAACATTGTGTAGTAGCATACCCTTCAGTATTGTAATGTTTCTTTATGTTTGGTCGGCCTAGTCGGCAGGTGTTCTGTGTTCACTGTGTTGAGGCGACGGCAGAAAGGCCACCAGAGCAGCAGAGGCATCTTAACTGAACTTCAACCATAGAGACTTCAACAAATAAAAAGTTATGTCTTTGCCAAGTTGTTCACATCACAATCATAGTGTGGAGTAGCCTAGCCTACCTTCGTTGTATTTATTATTTTATTTTTTCAGTACTTGGTGAGTACTGAGGCCTAGTCAACAGGCTCCAGCTGTGAACTTTAGGCTTAGAGCTTAACATTTCAGCCCGGGACCGACGGGCACGGGCTGGGCCGGGCTCAGTTGGCCATATCACATAATGTCTGCCTTTTTTTTAATCTGAATGGCAAACCAGCGCAGTATCAGTAGTATCATGTCTCTGACTGTAAGGTGTAGGCTACGCACTCAACTTTGGCTGCGCTGAACGGCGCCCCTTGCTGCGCAACTTTTAGACAGTTGAGCATGTGTGTGCTGGCTGCTGTAGGGTGTGTGTGTGCATGCATGCACTGCCTGAGCGGAGGACAACGTTGAAACGTGCACACACTTTTGTATATCCTATTCCTAATTATATATAGACGTTGTGAACGTTTTGTCAATGTCCTGTAGGCCAACCGCCTGCTGCTTAACTTTGCGGCGGCAGTCAGCTGTTTTCCGAAGAGGCACCGATGTGTATTTGTTCTTAAATTAGAATGATGCTTGCTACATTGTCTTTTGTATGGAAAATGGTGGAATGACTTATTCTTAACGAATAATCAATATTTTATGATAAAAAATGCTGCTGAAGCAATTAAGCTTTTAATTGCTGAAGCAGCCTTTTTTCTGTGGTCCGCGGACCTGTTTGGGTCCCATGATTTTTCATCTAAAAAAAAAGGATCCCCAGGAAAAAAAAGTTTGGGAAACACTGGTTTAGAATGTCGGGCTGCTGTCTGTGTGTCTCCAATTATCAATTATGTCTCGGGCTTTGGGTCGGTGCGGACTGGGCTCACATTGGCTATTGAGGCCCGACGTCGCGTTTTGCTTGCCAAAAACAGCTGATCTACAAGCTCACAATGCGTGGCATCACACGTTTGCTTGTAGCTCAGCTATTTTGACCAATGCATGGCATGCTGACACTTAGAGGACTACTTAAAGGGATATTTCACTTTTAAAAAAAATGGGTTGTTTTATCATCAGGCTTTTATGAACACCTTGAACAGTTTTTAATTTGCTTGATTCAATATTTTGATATTTGATGTGAAGGTTATCAGTCCTCCTCGAGGAGGAGGGCCCCATACATACCCATTGTGACTTCTAACTCTATTTTAACCATGACATTTTCATTAAAAACGCCTATTAGCTTTTTTCATTTATTTTTTATTCTCTATTTTTTTTCCATTTTCCAAAACAATTATTGGTTAGATAATTATTGGTTAGATGAAAAAATTACAAAGTTATTTTGAAAGTGAAATATCCCTTAAGTAAATACTGCAATGTAGAAATTAAGTCAAACATGTACTTGAGGTGAAGTATGAAAGTGTTGGCCTCCAAATGTGTTTAAAGGGGAGAACCACCATTTTCAGTATTGAACGGTCATTAATATACCTTGAGTTATGTGGAAATAAGATTTTGTGTAGGCTATGGCCTATAATCGTCTTCATTGTCTTATTGATAGCCATGAATACAAGAAGAGGTGCTGTGGGTGGAAAACTGGATCTGGTGGTCCCGATTAATGACGAGACTTCGGTTGAAGATGGAGGTATCATTTTAATTCCTGTTGCTATTTTTACTGGAAGGCTTTAAAAACAATGTTTTAATTTTAAACAAGTCTTTATTTAAAATGGAAGTTCAATGGGTTTATGGGTGGGGCATGTCTAAGAGTTACTTGTGCAACTTGCTCGGTGCACACCCAACTGTCAGGTGTGCACACACGCAGACTTCTAAAATGTAGCCATCAAAAGCTATGCTGATTGTGATTGTGCTTTCCATATAGCCATCCATACAAGAGCTGCTGCACCACCCGCTCCACCCAGGGGGAAGGGGAAGGGGAAGGGGAAGGGGAAAGCTGCTCCACCTCCACCTGACCAACCTCATGCTGCAGGAGTTGAAAGAGAGGGTATGTGTTCATTTGTGTTGCTATTTTTAGGTGCTTTCGACCACTGGGAGCAGTTAAGTGTGAAAACCTGCAGCAATTGTCACGCTGAAACTTTTTTTTTGTAATGCTGTAACTCTGTAACAATGTTAAGCCTGTTCAGTTGTGGTAGATCAGTTCAGTTGATGTCCAACACACCTGAAACTCTGATTAGTTTTGGTTGAGTGTCTCAAAGTGTAGGGGAGAACCGGGTCCAACGGCGCACGTTTTTCTAATTCCCTCCCTGCACCGAGATTAATTAATCTTAAACAACCTTACTTTCTTGTGAACAAGATACACTTGTCTTCTAACATTATCCGCTGTTTTTTTCAATTTTGGTGAAACAAAACAGGCGCAATCAGCAAATAACGCGACCTCGCGCCGACTTCCTCATCTCAAGTCTTGCGGGGCAAGAAGCGCACCCAGGATGGACATACGGCGCACTGCGTCCCCTAGCGACGCTATCTATGCTGCATGCTTGGATACAACCTCCTAATAAGCCACGAGGTCATCTAACGCTTATTGATGCATGAGGAAATTACCATATCTATTGTCAAATAGCCTACAGTTATCATGTTAATGTCATCATTGTCTGAAATTACCATAATTCTCACCTTTGAGAAGGGTTTCACATCATGTCCACTCCACCACTCCATATCCAGATGGTTCATTAGCCTACATCAATGTCAGCTGTGGTTCCTTATCATTACATCATTGTCAGCTGTAACTTAAGTCAGTGTTTCTCAACATGAGGTCCGGGGACCACCAATGGCTATTGAGGGGGCTCCAGGGGGTCCCCATCAAATATTAGGCTTAAACATCTCAGAAGATTAGAAAAATTATTCTAGATAGGCTAAGCAGAATGACTGTTCTGATTATAGTTCTCTCTACCAGCATTGATTAAGCAATAAAACATTCTCTTAGGCAGAGACAACATGTAGGCCTAATAAAAAGGACCAGACCAGACTTGATATGAATACAAAAATGTTCACATTTTGATTTTATTCACAGATATAGGCAACTGGACATTTAATGATTGTCAAAAGTGCAGTTTAAACCCCCAAACCTTTTGCAAACAAACAAGATAAGAACAACACTATATCCTGTTATGAGGTAACTTTGCATGGCTTAGGCCTATAGGCCACAACTTCATGTAAACAATAAACTGGTGGTCCCCACCATCAGTGTGTGTAGTAAAAGGTGCCACTTAAATGGTTTTTTATGTCCATGTGACAGTGCAAATATTCTGCTGATAAACATAGCAGTCTGACCCACTCCATCCCCCTATTGGCCGGTCATTTTAGACCAGGGGTCTTCGTTTTCAGGTCACAGACCTCTTAGTTGAGAGAGAGATGGAGCAGGGACCCCTACAACCCATATATTCCATATAGTTTCGTTTGACAGCACAGTCATCAATGTATTTTGGGTTCATGTAAATTTGTATTTTCAGATATTTAACCACTTGAACAGTCAATTCTTAATGAACTTGAACTTTCACTCTGTAGGCTACTTGGTCTGCTCTTTTCCCCCCCTTTTCCATCAAAAAAGCTGGACAACATAGCCTACCATGTAACAAGAAACAATGTAGGCTATTAAACTGTCTAATTTTTAATTAGTAGTTAGTAGGGTTAGTAGGGTTACACCAGTGATTGTTGTTCAGGGTTAGTAGGGTTAGTAGGGTTAGTTAGGGTTAGTAGGGTTAGTTAGGGTTAGTAGGGTTAGACCAGAGTGATTGTTGTTCAGGGTTAGGGTTAGTAGGGTTTAGAAAAATTAGAAAAATTAGCCTAGATAGGCTAAGCAGAATGACTGTTCTGATTATATGCTCAGAATGACTGTTCTGAGCATTAATGTGTCCATGTGACAGTGCAAAAAATAAATAAAAGTTATACAAATTCAAGGACAACATTCTAAATTGCCATGTGTCAAAGACACAGCAAACAGTAACTCGAAAGGCTTATACAAAAGTGTGTGTGGTGTGTGTGTGTGTGTGTGTGTGCGTGCGTGCATGCGGGCTTGCATGTGTGCGTGTGTGGTGTGTGTGTGTGTGTGTGTGTGCGTGCGTGCATGCGGGCGTGCATGTGTGCGTGTGCGTGTAGGCCTAATGCACAATCTCCTGAATCGCCTTGGATAAAGGCACTATATAAAAGCACCTTTTAAACATTGTAACAACTGAACAAGAAAAATAAAGGAAGCCTAGCCCAACAATGAACATTCAACTCACACCTGTGTTAAGTGAGCGGTGCTGATGCTGACAATGGACCCAAATGAAATCACAGGTTAGGGTTAGAACGGAAACAGCAGCTTAATCAAAGTCCTCACATTTGAGACAGACATAACGCTGCTCCTGGTCGGTGCATACTTCATGGGCCCACTCCCCACAGACAGTGCAGGCTACCCAAGTCTGTGGCCTACTCAAGTAGTCCTGTTCGCCACACACAGGACATTCTGTATCATCACCCTCCTCTTCCTCTTCATCATCATGGGCAGGCGTAGCGGCAGCAGCAGACCTTTTTCTTACCTTTGAAGGCACTGCAGACTGCTTGCCTACAGTAGACCTTTTGCCAGCCTTGCCAGTAGACTTGGGGGCAGCCGTAGGCTTGGACGGGTTCAGCTTTCGCTTAGCTTTCGACATCGAGACCCGTTTTTCCTCCTCCAAGGCTGCTTTCACAGGGGTGTCTGTTAGAATGGCAGAAGACCTTTTTCTTCCTCTTGTCTGCTGCTTCCTCGGTCCAGCCTTCGGTAGAGGTCTGAGTAACTCCGGACTGAAACCGGTTGCCTCTGGACTAGCGTTGCGTTGGGCTGAGTGATCCTGAGGCGCAGCGTGGACCTGAGCAGTGACAACCAGACGAGCTCCATGGACTTGAGTAGGAGCCTGAGACTGCTCTACAGCCTCAGGGCTCAGAGCCACAAACTCCTCCCGATCAGGTGGTGCTGTGGTTTGGTGAAGTTGAGCCGTTGCTTCCTGCAAAGCTAGAAGTTGGGAGGAGATGGCCAGCAGTGTAGCGTGGAGCTGTGCAGTGGCATTTAGCTGCTGGGTAGCATGAGGTTGACTGGTACTGGCTTGTAGAGTGGCTTGGATCTGCTCGTTGGTGGCTAGCAGCACAGCGTGGACTTGAGCAGCGGTGAGAGAAGCAGAGTGGGCAGCGGTGGCAGGGTGGACAGGTGTGCTAGCAGAGTGGGCAGCGGTGGCAGGGTGGACAGGTGTGCCAGCAGAGTGGGCAGCGGTGGCAGCAGAGTGGGCACCGGTGGTACGGTGGACATTGGTGGCAGCGGAGTGGGCAGCGGTGGCAGCAGAGTGGGCACCGGTGGTACGGTGGACATTGGTGGCAGCGGAGTGGGCAGCGGTGGCAGCAGAGTGGGCACCGGTGGTACGGTGGACATTGGTGGCAGCGGAGTGGGCAGCGGTGGCAGCAGAGTGGGCACCGGTGGTACGGTGGACATTGGTGGCAGCGGAGTGGGCAGCGGTGGCAGCAGAGTGGGCACCGGTGGTACGGTGGACATTGGTGGCAGCGGAGTGGGCAGCGGTGGCAGCAGAGTGGGCACCGGTGGTACGGTGGACATTGGTGGCAGCGGAGTGGGCAGCGGTGGCAGCAGAGTGGACAGCGGTGGCAGCGTGGACAGGAGACTGCTCGTCCTGAGCATCCTCAGTCTGAGCCTCAAAAGCCACAGGCGTCAGCACCAGCCAGTCGTCGTCCGGAGCAGGTGGAGCGTCGTCCGGAGCAGGTGGAGCGTCGTCCGGAGCAGGTGGAGCGTCGTCCGGAGCAGGTGGAGCTGGTCTGTCTGTAACATAGGCCGGGGCAAAATCTCTGTCACCAAAAATGTCTGGGTTAAATGGCCAAATCCCGGTGCACTTGAAGCCAGCCACGATGTTTGACGGTGTCGCAGCGGACGGGAGCGCTGTTCTTACGATCCCTGAGACAAACAAACATACAAACAGAAAGAAAACGATTTTGAATTAGCCTGGTTTGATATGCATTCCACCCCCATCTGAAAATGTTTGATGCCAGGGACTAATAGGCCTATGTCCTTATGTTGTGGGTTTTGAGTTAAGTTGTGTGTCATTGTAGCTACTTTGTGTTCATTTAGTTTTGTACCATGTTGCTTTATGATTGTGAATTGTGTGTTTGTGTTGGCTTTGTAGGCTATATTTCAGACCAATCAGGTCAGTAGCCAACACCTACATTACAAATCATAGGCCCTACCTGGTAAATCATAGATGGTCATGGTTTTGCCAGGATTTCTCATCATCCACTGGTCCATGGCAGTGTTGATGTAGCGCTTCAGCGGGCCGTAGACGCTGCGATCCAATGGCTGCAGCTTGTGGGAGCAGTGAGGGGGGAAGGACAGCAGCACCACACCGTTGCTTTTGCAATAATCGATGCCTTCCACTGAAAGGTGGGAGGCATGATTATCGAGCAGGAGAAGGATTTTCGAGTCCTTGGTAGCCCTTGTGTGATGGACAAAGTGCTTAAGGAAAACAAGAAAATCCTTCTCCTGCATCCATCCAGAACCACTGCAGGTGCCAATGCAGCCATCAGGCCCATCACGCACAAAGTGGTCCTTAAAGTTCTTTCTGGGGAAAACAAAGTGGGGTGGGATGCTGTTGCCTTGGGCATTGACAGCGAACGCCATGGTGACCAGGGTCCCCCTCTCTGCAGATGTCATGGCCCCAACCTGTTTCCTCCCTCTGCTGGCGATGACCTTGTCGGGTACCTTTTCGATCAACCAGACAGAAATGTCAGATTACAGTGTGAAATATTTTGTTATAATGTTGATGAGGATCGAAATAAACAAAAAATACCTGCACAGTGACAGTGCTGGTCTCGTCCATGTTCCAGATATCCTTAGCCTGGAAATGGTGTAGAGTGAGGACCTTGGAGTAGGGACGGAAGCATAATCATTATTATCGTTAATTGTGATAAACACTCACAATAATCGTATCGTGGAGATTTAGATTTATTGTGAAATGCACATCATGCACTAGGATCAATTCACTTTCTATTTGCCGAGCTGCATATCCGGTACCATTTAAACTCTGACCTGGAAATAACCTAGGCTACTTGATAGTCTTTGTTCACACTCTACTCTATCTCTTTGCCAAGAAATAGCCGATCTACAGTAGCCTAGCCTACAAGCTCATCATGAGTCACGGCACATTGTGAGCTTGTAGAGCGGCTAATTTTTTACATTTTGCCCCCAGAATAACAGCTCATTATTTGATTGTTGCGATATAGCAAATCAAAATTTTCTTTTTATCAGAATAATCGTGACATGACATTTTCATATTGTCCCATACCCTACCTTGGAGAGGTTCTCAAAGAACTTGCCCACGTTGACTGGGTTAAAGCTGGTGGCTCTGGAGAGGCTGGTCGGCTGAGGACGTCTGATGGACAGAGCACTGTTTCTCTCCATAAAGCCCGTCATCCAGTCCTTCCCAGCCATCTCTCTGGCAGCCCAGACCTCCGGGTATTTACAGCCATGCGCCCTAGCGAGCTGAAAGGCAAGCCTTCGGACCTGATGACATAGAAGATGAATTATTAAAAGTAGGCTAAATGTCAGTGATAGTCATAAATAAAGGTAAAGGTATCTATCTATCTAAATGTTAAATAAAGGCCTAATGAGTTTGAAAGTAAAGTGAGTTGAAAAAAATAAATAATAATAATAGGCTAATTTAATACACATTTTACACCAAACCCAACCTCTTTGCCAAAAACAGCCGATCTACAAGCTCACAACGCCTCGCAGCGCGGTGCATTGCAAGCTTGTAGATCTGCTAATTTTGGCAAGTGGTTGATATAAAAAAGGAGAAAAAAGGTTTCTATCACAGAACGATTTGCAGGACCCCCTGTAGTAGCCAACTCTGAGGACCCCCTAGAGGCCCTGGACCCCCTGTTGAAGACCCTTCAACTAGGCTATTATAGGCCAAGCCTAAATTATATTTATATTATTCATTAGACACCAAGCCTATAACGCTGTGTTATAATAGCCTAATGCATAACTTAACATGGTTACCTAGACCAATGGCCCTATAAATGATAGTCCTAATATAATTTATAAGTGCTGTTCATCATGCATGATAAACCATAGTGATAAACCCAGTGGAACAGCACATTATTACTAGCTTAACAGGTCACACTTTAGACAAGCCTAAAATAGGCCTATTGTGCTGTTTCACTGAGCTACTGGCCACATGCATTATGACAAGCACTTACAGTATATCATCTAATCTTACCTCCCTAGGACTCAGGCCATAATATATGTCAGCTGCCTTGAGAAGGTAGTCTCTCAGGACAGCTTCTTTCTCTGTGGAGAAAACTTTATTATGGGCTCTATAGCCTGGGAGGGGCGCATCAGGGTCCTGGCTCTTCCTCTGAATATAACGCCTCAGTGTCGACTCTGAGATGCCATGTAGCCTAGCTGCACCACGGATGGTCTGGCCATCCTGCACTGCTTGATAGGCTAGGGGGAAGGCATCAGGTGGGTAGATACCCCTGGTGGTCTTTCTCACCCTGATCCGGGGCATCTCCTGTAAGCAGTGGCAAGTGGCAACATACATGCTTTACGCATCTACCATGCGTTTTGCGCGGAACGCCCCGAGCGTGTCTCCCGCTACGTTTAGCCCCCTAGCACAAAAGCTAATGAATATTTTTCAATGAAACCTTCACTGGGAGTTAGCCAACACATTAGCCTAAAAGACGATATCCATTAACATTCGGCACCAAATACACACAGCCCTACAAACGGAAAACACTCAGATGGGATATATTGTACTTACAGTGTGTAAAAACTCCTTAAAGATGATATCTCCGTCAATTCTTTGCCAACGTGGATGAAACTTGGTCTCCAGTGGTTTCGCGCGAAGAGGAAGAGAATGACGTCGGCGGAAATTACGTCACTTCATGTGAAGCATGTTAAATGCGCCGACGTGCAACAGTCCCGCTGCGCTATTAGTACCGGCTCTCCCCTACAGATCTCCTCTGCTGGTTGCAGATTCCCATCTGAAGACTTTGTGGCTTACAGAACATTTTCATTAAATACATCTACTTGCTTACAATGCATGATTGAAGAGCTTTTAGATGACACATTTTTCATTTTAATCTTAAATTCTCTTATCTTGTGTGCAGCACCTACCTTCAAGCACCAGCTTGAGTTGACACAGCTCAAGCTGGAGGCTGAGCGAAACCTTGGGCGTCTGAGGGAGGAAACTATTGCCATCCTGAAATCCGACAAGCTGCACCTCCAAGAGGAGCTTGCTCGAAAAGATGACTTGGTGCGGGACCTAATGATGACCCGGTCTCTGGACCCACCATCCAGTTCAGGTGATTAATTAAAAAAGGCTTTGTTGCTCAATGTACTGTCACAGTAAACAAGTGGAATTTGGACTGTTCATATAACCCTTTAAGGCCTGAGGCAGATTCTGCAAATGTCTTCTAAATCCTAACATTTTTATTTTGCTATAATAGTGCTCATGTCAAGGACCCCCCAAAATAAATCTATTTGTCTGCTGACCCCCTTCATCTAAAATATTGTTTAAATGTTGTTGTTGGTGCCATATTTTGCAGGTGAATCTTCTAGAACCAGAGCCGACCTTGACCGTATGGTGCTGTCCTCGGATGCTTCACCACCTGACCAAGCCGACCTGGACTCCTCCTTGTCCGACTCTGATAAGGAAGCGCAGCCCAAGACGGAGAAGAAGAAGGAAAAGAAGCCTGTACCCTCAAAGGTGCCCAAGACCGTGGCCCCACATCACGTGTTCGAGGTGAGTTTGCTGTGATGAGTAAAGAAAAGTAGCTGATGTACAAGCTCAGTGCCCCATACTGTGAGCTTGTAGATTGGCTATCTTTGGTGAATTTGCAGTTATCTCAGGCCAGTGGTCCATACTGTAAGCTTGTAGATTGGCTATTTTTGGTGAATTTGCAGTAATCTCAGGCCAGTGGTCCATACTGTAAGCTTGTAGATTGGCTATTCTTGGTGAATTTGCAGTAATCTCAGGCCAGCGGTCCATACTGTAAGCTTGTAGATTGGCTATTTTTGGTGAATTTGCAGTCATTTTAGGCCAGTGGTTCTCAAAGGGTATTCCAGGGACTCACTGGGTTCCTTTAGGGGGATCTAAATGTACCCATTCACGTATACATACTCATTTGGTTCAATTTGTACTGTCATCTTCGAATAAAGTTTGAGAAACACTTTGTTAGGCTTTCAGTGGTCTGTGATAATTATCAATTCTTTAAGTTGGTAGATTGACATTCTGACATTATTGGTTCATTATTTGTCTTTCAGTGAAAAACTCCAAAGGCATTATCCGCCGATACCTTTCCGTCCTGGAGGTCTTCAATGAGGTGCAGTCTATGAAGGCAGCCTTCGATGATGTCGGCGTGGACCGCCAAACCATTGCCAGGACGGCAGCAGTTGCGGAGCTCCACATTGCTGCCCCTGAAGCTTACGAAGCTGTTGGAGACTGGAATGAGAAGACCGAGAGGCTGACACTGTACGTCCTGAGGTGTCGCAATGCGGTCACGCCCGAGATTAGGGCCAGGATAAACAACATGAAGGAGAACGGGGAACTGTTGCCCATGTCTTAATTTCACAGCACGGTCGCACCACACTTCTATTCTACCTGTGAGGGTGGATTCTGCCAATCAGTTTCAATGGGAATTTGCAGATTTCTGCAAAACAACTCTATTCCCATTGAACTGCATTGGCAGAATCTGCCCTCATAGCTAGAATAGAAGTGTTTTGAGGGTACAGGTTTCCAATGACATCACCATGCACCATAAGATGGTATTATGTTTTTTCTTTTTCTTTTTTTTTTCTTAAATTACTAAACATTCTAGGTGATACAGGGGCATTGAGATACAGGATTTTCTTTATTTTATTTTATTGCTTTTTTTTATTACACTACATATTGTGCTGTATGTAGCTCCATTACTAAACATTCTAGGGGGCATTGAGATACAGGATTTTATTTTATTGCTTTTCCTTAATTACACTACATATTGTGCTGTATGTAGCTCCATGTTTACCAAATATTGGTATGAGACTGGTTTGAGGTCGGCTCTGGTTCTAGAAGTAGTCTTGACATTGGTAGTGTGTAATTTGCATCTCTCTTTAAGTTGCCCTCACTTTCAATTCTGTATGAGGTTGGTCAGGTGGTTTACTGTTACCAAGAAAGAAAAAGTTACTAATAAATGACACATGCCTGTGTCAAAGACACATTACTTTTGTCTCTGTTCCTTTATAACATTGAATGTCACTTAACTCTAATGCTATTATGATACACTTGCTAATAACCAGTCCTTAATGTTGCCACTTTACTCAAAGGTCACTATGTTGACATATAAGGTATTATAGTATGATACACTTGCTAATAACCGTTAATAAATGTTGTCACTTTACTTAAAGGACACTATGTTGAGTTATAAGGTATTATAGTATGATACAATTGCTAATAACCGCTAATAAATGTTGTCACTTTACTTAAAGGTCACTATGTTGAGTTATAAGGTATTATAGTATGATACATTTGCTAATAACCGTTAATAAATGTCGTCACTTTACTTAAAGGTCACTATGTTGAGTTATAAGGTATTATAGTATGATACATTTGCTAATAACCATTAATAAATGTCGTCACTTTACTTAAAGGTCTTAAAGTCATGCTATAGCATATTATAGGTGATTATTATAGTTAATAAACACATAAGTTATAATGCATTATGACACATTATAGTGCTTCACTATGTGCCTTTATAACTAAGTAAGTTATGGTAGTTATAATGTGCTGTTCCACTTTGCATTATAATGCATTATAACAGCACTTAATAATGCGTTATAAACGTGTTTATAAACTGTTATAAGCTGTTATACGTCATTATAAACATTTATAACGAGTGTTATAATGCCTTATAAGTGTGTTATAATGCATTATAAATTAGATTATAATGCATTATAATGCATTATAAAGGCATCCTTAATATAAAGTGTTACCGATAGTCCTGAGTAAAAGAATATTACTATCGTTAACGTAGACAGAACATAGGCCTACTCAAATTGCTTTCATTTAAAACATCCTAGAATGGCGAATTTCCATGGCAACTGTGAATAAATTCTCCTAGAGACTATTACAAAAATATTCGTAACAATAATGTTGAGCCTGATCGTACCAAACCATACAGGACTGCAGTGAATCATGACCATACAACCTTTGTGAAAACATAATTTATTATTACATTATTTGATATACATTTAATAAGTACCATTTGTTTAGCTATCCTGGATGGCTTGGTTCGAAGCTTAACATATTTTTATAAATATTTTTGTAAAAGTCTAAGGCGAAGATGAATGGGGGAAATTAAGTGGCACCAGCCACCAGGAAACCACTTCCGCTGCGATGCTAGGCGACACAACATTAGGGACAAAAAAAAACTAAAGTAAAACCCGCCTAATTAATGACATCATCGTTGAATTTAAGCCAATGGCTTTCAAATACTTTGACCTACATTACATCTTGCGCCAAATTTTAAGAAAAAAAAAGAAAAAAGAGAGACACGCCTATTTTAACGGTTAGAAATGCAGATACAGTTCATTCACTCAAGCAACAGCAACAGCCCAGTCGCAAACTTTGACAAGACAAAGGAACTGCTACAACAGAGACCACGGACTCCAACATATCACCCATTGACAGGACGTGTTTTTTGCAAAACGTAAGGAGACTTGGTTCTTTATTCTGCATAGATTTATACCCCACAAATTCTCCACATTTAGTCTACTTGCAACGTGATAGAATGGACTAGCATTAGATGTTTGTTTTGACAATGTTAACGTGTAGGCTACTTTCGCATTCCGATTAAGCCCTTTGAATTTCAATTGAAATAGATGAATGACATAGCTTAAATGTATCTAGATGCATTTTTAATTAACCAGAATTCACACATTTGACCTCTATAACAGTTTATTCACACTCGTCTTTTAAAGACATTCCCCAGCTTGTTTTCTTCCTTACCTTAATTTCCTCAATCTGCAAGGATATCACCCCTATTGCTCCTTAATATTCTTTTGAACTATTTCTACAACGACAGTAGATTACTATAAATATAACTTTGAATAACACATTACATTTGACAGGTTCAGTTCAATATGCCAATAAAACGTAACTATAGTCATCATTGGGTAATCATCGTAAAGGCCCATTACAAACGGTTTAACACTACCTAATAACTTTAGGCAAAGAAGGGTTATAGGCCTATATTAAAACTTGCTTTCGGGGCCAACATTAGAACTGTCAATGTACTTAAGAATGCACGGATTAAACAAATTCATTTTATTTGTCACAGATACCAACATGGGAGACACACCAGATGCAGCCACTGAAGATGTCTCTGGGAACCCAGAAACATGTAAGTTGTGAAGTTTCTTTAGATATAAATCATTCAAATACCAAAACAACAATCTGATCAAACAAGAGCCATTATGTAAAACTACTCAGAACAAATAGGATAATATTTATCTATTCCAGTTTTAATTAACCAAAATTCACACATTTGACCTCTATACCAGTTTATTCACACTCGTCTTTTAAAGACATTCCCCAGCTTGTTTTCTGCCTTTTTATCCTTAATTTCCTCAATCTGCAAGATCCTAATAGGCCTATCACCCATATTGCTCCTTAATATTCTTTTGAACTATTTCTAAAACGACAGTAGATTACTAAAAATATAACTTTGAATAACACGTTACATTTGACAGGTTCAGTTCAATATGCCAATACAAATTAACTATAGTCATCATTGGGTAATCATTGTAAAGTCCCATTACAAACGGTTTTACACTACCTAATAGCTTTAGGCAAAGAAGGGTAATATGTATAGGCCTATATTAAAACTTGCTTTCAGGGCCAACATTAGATCTGTCAATCTACTTAAGAATGCAGAGATTAAACAAATTCTATTTTATTTGTCACAGATACCAACATGGGAGAAACACCAGATGCAGCGACTCAAGCTGTCTCTCGACACCCAGAAACATGTAAGTTGTGTAGTTTCTTTAGGTATAAATCATTCAAATACCAAAACAACAATCTGATCAAACAAAGGTCCATAATATGTAAAACTACTCTGAACAAATAAGATAATATTTATTTAATCAAATTAGGATTTCAAGAACTAATGTAAATGATTCATGTATGTATCAAAAAGCAAATGTCTACCTTCTCTGATTTAACAGGTACATCAGTATGGGTGATCGGATCGAGTTTGATTGCCCGGGCACAACCCAGAGCTCGCCACACTGTTGGCCCAGATCTGGGACTCCAGGCAAATGTCTCATGGTTTGGGAAGGGTGGGATGACTTGGGATCAAGTCATCCCAAAGCTGACCACGGAACTGGCCACCAGACGCGTCCCAGACATAATGGTCCTCCATGCAGGAGGAAACAACCTTGGAAAAACCCCAAGATTCATCCTGCTGCAACGCATTAAGAAGGACCTGGCGTGGCTGAAGGACAAGTGTCCACAGACAAAGCTGCTCTTCTCCTCCATCTGCCCAAGGCAGAAATGGCGGTATGCCAGACAACCTGGCAAAATCAACCGTGCAAGAATCTGGATAAATGCGGAAATATCCGCTTACATGCATCACCTCAATGGTGGAATCATCCCACATAATGATCTGAGTCACAAAGAAGACCGCCTTTTTAGCAATGACGATGTCCATTTTTCTGACCAGGGGAACGACATTTTCATTGGTGGAATAATTGAAGAACTGAAAAAATATCTGTAATAATATAAAATGTCAACATCCAAACATGTCTTTCTTTCAAAATGCCACTTGTTTTTACATTTTATAGATAATGTTAGTCTAAATATTTTATTAGACAAAAATGGAGAACAGGACAAGTATGGTTAGTACATTAAAAAATGTAGTAGAATACAAGTACAGTTAAACACCCTAGGGCTTTAAACTTATAATTCTGAACTTTTATCTATTTGTTTTTTCTGGGGATTTACAAATGTTGTATAGACCAGGGGTTCCCAATTATTTTTTGTCTCAGGGCACCTCATACATATTGTTTTAATCCAAGGCACCCCTACATTATAATTTTCACTCCCAGCACCTTACATTTACAGCATATCATCATTGGTTGTTGGAAACCTTGTGTGTCCAAAACTGTTTGTGTTGTATAATATAATATTGCAACTATAGAAGGGTTATATTCTTTTTGCTTGCAATTTCACACAACAGAAAACTAAAATACACTTATCTTAATATAGTTTAATTCACTATTGACTAGTATAGATAGAAGACATTAACATTATAAGGTACTATATCAAATCAAATAAATGAACAACCTAAACATTCAACTAATTTCTTGGCCAAATATGCCTACAAACTAAAAGTGTAACAATGTAAAAAACTATTATGATTTGACGTTGTTTCTTATCAATGATGCTATGAAAAATAAGAGGTAACTCATCAACACAATCTAGGGAAATTATTATTCTGATGCATTCATATACATTTTGAATTCAGAAATTAGCCTCATGGAAATGATATTTCTAGATTAAAGCATGTATACTTATGTACAGACTATTGTAGCATTTTGATTCTTTGACCAACACTATGGCTTTAAGTGATATGATACATATTTCTTTCACAAGTGATTTTCCATGAATGGAATTATGTCATTTAACATCAATGTTTAAGCATATTATACTTTTATGCAAAACAGGCTTCAATTAATGTATTTTAAAATTATTATTAAAACCATAAGGTGTCATGATGTGAAAAAGAAAAACGTTTTCACTTAGGCCTTTGCTCTCAAGGATGCAATATCTTATATCTTACACATTACACACATAACAACCTGGGTCCAGTAGAAGCGGCGCCGCAGCTGGGCCAACGTCCGATCTGCTCCAGCATGCGCTGCAGCCACATGCACCTCTCTCCACACGTCCTGACGTCGAGAACCAGGACAGACAAGCTGATAATACACTTCCTGCGTATAAGGATCAGTCATTCTACGGCACAGTACACCGTTCTTCAGTTCCAATTTGGCCCATTGTCGCAGCAGCTGATTAGCTCCCCGGGACCAACTCTGTTTCTCACTCAGCGTGGGGTGGCGTCCGCGGGCCACACATTGCGCCACCAACGCAGCATTTTAACATTGGTCTATGCATGTCATTTAGGCTGCCCTCAGAGCAGCATTGACAAAGTGCCCACAGAGCAGCATTTTAACATTGCCCTTTGAATATCATTTAAGCTGCCCTCAGACACATTTATGACGATTCATTTATTATCCATGAGTTTACGTGATTGTGTTGTTATCAAATGCTCATGAAATTTGAACAGTCAACAATCAATTTAATTTAAAAAGATTGTCACTATAGACCAGATGATATTTCTGCCTGAACTTAATAAACATTGTTGAATTAAGAAACATTCCTGGCTGTTGTTCTCACTTACTGACTGAATTACACGTCAATGGTAAAACAATAGAGCAAACAATGACCAATGAGACATCATTCTGTTCTTTACAGATAAACCAATTAAAATGACTGACCTTTAATGACAATGGAACACCATCCTTATGCACTACTCTGACTGAATTCCATGTGAATGGTAAAGCTATTGACCAATCAATGACAAAGTCTCACATCCACCCAACAATGAATCAGGTTAATTAGTGTGAAACCCTGAGGATAACATGGCTTATTTATAACTATTATTTATAATTCACCTAAAAGTCTGAACTTAAATGGGTGTCTAAATATGACGTATCAAGTACAATGTTGTCCATTTCACATACTGTCTTAATATATGAAAAACATATCATTTAATCACTTCAGACTGTCATAAAGATCACATCTCAATAAAATGACCCTCAACTAAAGTTACAATATCAATCCTTTCCACCAATCCCTTTGTCATGTGAAGTCCAAAAACAATTAAATTAACCACAATGTAAAGATAAAGAAATATCTCCTTATTTTTTTAAATCCAGAACATTCCATTTCATGATGTTGTGAACGAGATGAGTATCAAAATGTTTGCCTGAATTTAATCACTTTATTTAAATGTCAATGTATTAATACTATGTATTTTTAGTTCCTACTTTGTCTACTTAGTATTTTTAGAATTCTATTTATTACCAATGTCCACACTTTGGTGTTGAAGGGAAGGCTGAACCTAGAGTGAGTGAGGTTGTGATTGGTAGACAGATGGTTCTATTGTTCTCCTCTTTGGCCAATCATTGAAGCAGTTAGTGGCTCCACCTCAGGCTCTCTAGTATAAGAAGAGTGTGTAGTTGTAATGTCTCCACAACTCCTCCAGGATATCAATCATTTCAAGCAGAACTGACTGTGGACTCCAGACTTCAGGTGAAGATGAACTCTCTAGACTGCACCAGGAACAATTCTGATGAACAGGAGGAACCCAAAGACCAACAATACCCTGGTAAGTTATATTTTTGCTTGGTTTTAGCTGTAGCTTTTTGCAGTTTAGTTTTATATTATCTCTAATAGGCATATTGCAAAGTGCTGCCATGAGTTTTGTTGTCATTGTTAGTTAGCTAAATTGGTTAGATTAACATTAGTCAAATGTAGTCCATTTTAATATCATCCATTTTGCATCACTTTAGAATCCAAGTGCTTTTAGTAACACTCCAACTCCACTCATGTCTATTGCATTAATAATGCATTATGAAGGACTTACTGTTTCATAACACTTGTAACACTTATAAATGTTCACAATGACACATAAAAACATCCATAAAGATACTATAAAACTATTTATAAGTATCCAAGTTAAGGTGGTCATAATGTGTTGTTTCACTGAGGTTATAATGCATTATGACCAGCACTAATTCATTATACATTGGTATATGTTGTCATACATGATTATAAACATGTATAAAAAGTGTGGTCCTATACAAAAATTATAATGCATTACAAATGCAATGATATTGTATTATTATAGATCTTTAAGTAAGTGTTACCATTACATACTTCTCGACCATCTTCCATTTGTGTTTTGTTTCCAATCCAGTGTTGCATCCTCCTTCTGGCTTCCCTGTCCTACCAGCAGTAAATGAACAAAGAAGCTTGGCTAAACCTAAACACCACAGCTGTGACCAGTGTGGAAAACACTTCACTACAAAGGGCAGCCTTAAAACTCACCAGAGAATTCACACTGGAGAAACACCATACCACTGTGACCAGTGTGGGAGCAAGTTTAAGACGAATGCTGAATTGTTACATCACCAGAGAATCCATACTGGTCAGAAACCCTATGGATGTGATCAGTGTGGAAAACATTTCTCTCAAATAACAAACCTTAAAACACACCAGAGAATTCACACTGGATTTAAACCCTTTCCTTGTAGTCGATGTGGAAAGAATTTTACTACATCCCAGAATCTACAAAGGCATGAGCGCACACACAAGGAAGAGAAACCCTATGGATGTGATCAGTGTGGAATTAAATTCTCTCAAATATCACACCTTAAAATACACCAGAGAATTCACACTGGAGAAAAACCATATCAGTGTGGCCAGTGTGGGAGCAAGTTTAAGACAAATACTAAATTAACAACACACCAGATAATTCATACTGGCGAGAAACCCTATGGGTGTGATTTGTGTGGAAAACACTTCACTCAAATATCCAACCTTAAAACACATCAAAGAATTCACACAGGAATTAAAACATATCAGTGTGACCAGTGTGGAAAGGCTTTTAGTCAATCAGCTCATTTAAATCGTCACAAGCTGGTGCACACAGAATTTAAACCCTTTCCTTGTAGTCAATGTGGAAAGGGTTTTACTCGATCAAATGGTCTACGACGACATGAGCTCACACATATGTAAGGAAAACCCTATCGCTGTGAACAGTCTGACAAGAGTTTGTCTCACTGTTCTCAGAATACATCAGCAGAATACATCTGACATGGAATTCAGTCAGAGTAGTGCATAAGGATGGTGTTCCATTGGCATTAAAGGACAGTCATTTTAATTGGTTTATCTGTAAAGAACACAATGATGTCTCATTGGTCATTGTTTGCTCTATTGTTTTACCATTGATGTGTAATTTAGTAAGTGAGAACAACAGCCAGGAATGTTTCTTAATTTCATACTAAATGTGACCTACGGTCTAAAGTAGGTCCTAATAAATAACAGCAGACAGGAATGTATCTTAATTCAACAATGTTTATTAAGTTCAAGCAGAAAAAAAAATATTTCTATTTGGACTTCAAATGGCAAAACATATTGTGTGATTAATTTATCTTAACTTTAGTGAGATGTAATCTTTATATGATCGTCATATGTTAGAAGACATGTTGTATTTTAACAGTATAACATATCCTCTGTGAAATGAAGTAGGACAACATATTGTACTTGATAAAATATCATATTTACCCTGTAACGTTTACACACAACTGTGCTGTTGACTCCTTGTATTTTACATCCATGAATTGGGAATGCAAATGTGATATTTACAGTGGGGGAAATAAGTATTGGATACACTGCCAATTTAGCAGGTTTTCTCAATGTGTATTGTAGGTATAGGCTACTTCAACTATGAGAGACAGAATCTAAAAAGAAATTCCAGGAAATCGCTTTGTATGATTTTTAAATAATTACAAATCATCAATAATTCTGGCTCTCACAGAACAGTATTTTTTTCTTCAATTAAGACACATTTATGACTATTCATTTATTATCCATGAGTTTACGTGATTGTGTTGTTATCAAATGTTCGTGAAATTTGAACAGTCAACAATCAATTTAATTTAAAAAGATTGTCACTATAGACCAGATGATATTTCTGCCTGAACTTAATAAACATTGTTGAATTAAGAAACATTCCTGGCTGTTGTTCTCACTTACTGACTGAATTACGCATCAATGGTAAAACAATAGAGCAGACAATGACCAATGAGACATCATTGTGTTCTTTACAGATAAACCAATTAAAATGACTGTCCTTTAATGACAATGGAACACCATCCTTATGCACTACTCCAACTGAATTCCATGTGAATGGTAAAGCTATTGACCAATCAATGACAAAGTCTCACATCCACCCAACAATGAATCAGGTTAATTAGTGTGAAACCCTGAGGATAACATGGTGTGAATCACAATCTTGCTTATAATTCACCTAAAAGTCTGAACTTAAATGGGTGTCTAAATATGATGTATCAAGTACAATGTTGTTCATCATTTCACATACTGTCTTAATATATGAAAAACATATCATTTAATCACTTCAGATTGTCATAAAGTTCACATGTCAATAAAATGACCCTCAACTAAAGTTACAATATCAATCCTTTCCACCAACCATTTTGTCATTTGAAGTCCAACAACAATTAAATTAACCACAATGTAAAGGTAAAGAAATATCTCCTTATTTTTAAATCCAGAACATTCCATTTCATGATTGTATGTTGCTGTGAATGAGATGAGTATAACAATGTTTGCCTGTATTTAATCAACATTATTTAAATGTCAATGTATTAATACTGTGTGTTTTTAGTTCCTACTTTGTCTACTTGTCCACACTTGATAATGAAATTAAATTAGTGTTGAAGGGAAGGCTGAACCTTGAGTGAGTGAGGTTGTGATTGGTGGACAGATGGTTCTATTGTTCTCCTCTTTGGCCAATCATTGAAGCAGTTAGTGGCTCCACCTCAGGCTCTCTAGTATAAGAAGAGTGTGTAGTTGTAATGTCTCCACAACTCCTCCAGGATATCAATCATTTCAAGCAGAACTGACTGTGGACTCCAGACTTCAGGTGAAGATGAACTCTCTAGACTGCACCAGGAACAATTCTGATGAACAGGAGGAACCCAAAGACCAACAATACCCTGGTAAGTTATATGTTTGCTTGGTTTTAGCTCTAACTTTCATGTAGTTTTATATTAGCTCTAATTGTTTTAACTCTAAATGTTCTGTAACTGTTTGGTTTGGTTAGATTAACATTAGTCACATTTAGTCTATTTTAACATCACACATTTTGCATCACTGCCAATATCCATGATATTTTACTATCACTCCAACTCACTCAACTCTATTGCATTGTTAATGCGTTATAAAGCACTTACTGTTTCATAACACTTGTACATGTTCATAAGTATGTTTAACAACGCATAATAAAGAGACTTAGATATAATCAGCTATAAGTAGCTAAGTCATGGTGGTCACAATGTGCTGTTCCATAGAGGTAAAATGTATTATGACCAGAACTTATAATATGTTATAAACATTGTTAAACATGATTATAATATAGACTATCTCCCCTTTGACTTTTGTTTCCAATCCAGTGTTGCATCCTCCTTCTGGCTTCCCTGTCCTACCAGCAGTAAATGAACAAAGAAGCTTGGCTAAACCTAAACACCACAACTGTGACCAGTGTGGGAAACACTTCACTAGAAAGGACAACCTTAAAGCACACCAGAGAATTCACACTGGAGAAAAACCATACCACTGTGACCAGTGTGGGAGCAAGTTTAAGACTAACACTGAATTAATAATACACCAGAGAATCCATACTGGAGAGAAACCCTATGGATGTGACGACTGTGGAATTAAATTCTCTCAAATGTACAGCCTTAAACAACATCAGAGAATTCACACTGGAGAAAAACCATACCACTTTGACCAGTGTGGGAACAAGTTTAAGACGAATACTCAATTAATAAAACACCAGAAAATCCATACTGGTGAGAAACCCTATGGATGTGACCAGTGTGGAAAACACTTCACTACAAAGATCATCCTTAAAACTCACCAGAGAATTCACACTGGAGAAAAAACATACCACTGTGAGCAGTGTGGGAGCAAGTTTAAGACGAACACTGAATTAATAACACACCAGATAATTCACACTGGAGAGAAACCCTATGGGTGTGTTGTATGTGGAATTAATTTCTCTCATATGACCAGCCTTATGAGACACCAGAGAATTCACACAGGAATTAAGCCATATCAGTGTGGCCAGTGGGGGAAGGCATTTAGTCGATCAGCTCATTTAAATAGTCACAAGCTGGTGCACACAGGATTTAAACCCTTTCCTTGTAGTCAATGTGGAAAGAGTTTTACTCAGTCACACAGTCTACGCTACGGCAACATGAGCTCACACATATGTAAGGAAAACCCTATCACTGTGAACAGTCTGACAAGAGTTTGTCACACTGTTCTCAGAATGCATCAGCAACATGTTTTGGGTGAGGTATGTTGGTCTACTTGTATTGTTTTTATTAACCACTGGGCAGAAGTTTCTATTATCCACAATGAAGAATGTTTATGACATGTAAACATGTTCATTATGGATGTGTGGACAGTAGGGCTTGTTGGTTCTTTTTAAATTCACATGAAGGTAAACTATTAACTGATCATTTTCACAGTGAAACACAATAGTGTTAACTTACTTTGTGCTAAAGAGAACTATCATTGAGAACAATGTGACAGTGACAGTTTCAGTAGAAAGGATAACATTGATTTTTTTTTATAATGTGGATATTTTACTTTTTTAGGGTTACTTTTATACTGAAGGTCAATGGGTTCAGATTACACTCAAACCATGTTCAAATATGGATGACTGACACCATAAGGCGCATTTCCACTGCAGGGCCAAGCCAGAACCAGAACCAGAACTTTCCAGAACCAAGAACTTTCAAGAACCTGTGAAGTTCCAGAACCAAGTTCTGCGTTTGTTTCCATATAACCAGACCCAACCGGGAAGCTCCACTGGTCAGCCTGATTTGGCTGAGACAAAACAGCTGGTCATTTGAACAGCAGCACATTCGGGAATCTAAAATCTAAAATAACAGCTGTATGTAAATACGTATATTATTAGTTACTACTTTCTGAATATAAAAAAACAATAGAACGTTCAAACAAGCTGCTGACTGAGCGTTTGGTCGGTACGCTGCCTTTGCTCTAGGGAGGAAAAAAAGCGTCTCCCTCTCTCTCTCTCTCACACACACACACACACACGCGGCGCGCGCGCGCGCGCGCACACACACACACACACACACACACACACACACACGTCACAGCACGGCTCGGCTGCTGCCTCGCGACTCGGGAGTCACCAATGGACGGGCGAATGTACAGATGCGTATCTCCACAGTAGTTTGTTGTCTGTCTATCGACGTACATTTTCTTTATTTTTGCTTGGCACCGTGTCTGTCTGCTTGTGCACTCGACGCTCATTTCAGAAAGACGACAGCGACGGAATTCGTTTGAAAATCCTTAGCTCCTTCTGGATATGGCGTCGCGTCCATATTAGTGTTTCTGTGTTTCTGTCTGTCGGAATAGGATTTTAAAAATGATGCTGTTGTGTTGTGAGAGATTTCTCCCCGTTCTCCTCGGTGTCGTTACCTCCGCTCGACCAATCGAGAGCAGGAGCGCTGCTAGCCCCGCCCATAGGTTCCCAGAACTCAAGTTTAGTTCTACATCAGGAGCAGGACCTAAAAAAGGTTCCAGGAGGTTCCAGGAACCTTGTCTGGAACCGGGCCGTTCGCAATGGAAACAAAACCATAACCAAAAAAATAGGTTCTGGTTCCTGAAAGTTCTGGTTCCACCTTGCAGTGGAAAAGCGCCTATAGATAGGCCACCCAGCCTGGTGGAGATATGTGCTTTAGTGAGCAACCATTCTAGTTGTTTATTAAGACTAATAAACTGCTAACATCAATACTGAAATAAAAGTAGCGGCGCGACGTATTCCAGGGTGCCTATCCCGAACTAGTCCGGGATATTTAATGAAATGAATAAAAATGATAAGAAGCCTGGCCTGATTTTTCTAGCTATACTAGCCGAAAGCTAGCAACCTCCCGGCCGGCCGTTATTTGCGAACGAAAGGTCCTGAAAGCTAAATCGTTGTTCTCACTTACTGACGGAATCACACATCAATGGTAAAACAATAGAGCAAACAATGACCAATGAGACATCATTGTGTTCTTTACAGATAAACCAATTAAAATGACTGTCCTTTAATGACAATGGAACACAATCCTTATGCACTACTCTGACTGAATTCCATGTGAATGGTAAAGCTATTGACCAATCAATGACAAAGTCTCACATCCACCCAACAATGAATCAGGTTAATTAGTGTGAAACCCTGAGGATAACATGGTGTGAATCACAATCTTGCTCATAATTCAACTAAAAGTCTGAACTTAAATGGGTGTCTAAATATGATATATCAAGTACAATGTTGTCCATCATTTCACATACTGTTGTATTGAACAAATAGTATTTAATCACTTCAGATTGTCATAAAGTTCACATCTCAATAAAATGACCCTCAACTAAAGTTACAATATCAATCCTTTCCACCAATCCTTTTGTAGTCAAAAACAATTAAATTAACCACAATGTAAAGATAAATACATAAAAATCAAAATGTTTGCCTGTATTTAATCAACATTATTTAAAAGTCAATGTATTATTACTATTCCTACTTTGTCTACATCTACAAGTTGGACACCACCACTATGGTCTGGTAGTAACTCTACCCCCTGTTGAAGACCCTTGCTTTATATCAGGGGTGCCCACACTTTTTTGACGTGAGAGTATGAGGGGCCGTTTGGGCCAGAAATAGTGAAACACTTTTACACACACTAATGAGACAGTCTTATACGTACTACTGAAATGCTTTTACATTCAATATTGAGACACTTTGACACACGCTGTTGAGACACTCTTACATATACTAATGAAATGTTATACGCTCAATATTGAAACACTCTTACACTCACTACTGAAACACTCGTACGTACGTACGTACGTACGTACATACATACATACTTAGTAAATCTATGCACGTTCGTATATGAAACCGTATACATACTCAACTGAACACTTACGCATGCATATGACAAACACATACACATACCTATATACTTCTGTGCCATATACACATACGTACACAATTCTTGCACGCATACAAGTTAAACATTTACACATATGGGTCAGTGACGTGACGCCCCAAAAAATGTGTTTTTAAAAAAACTTTAAATTGCAGGCATAAAAGTTATTTACTTTTGTTCTACTCACTCTCAACCTTATGGAAATACATTTTGTTTTTAGATATTTTATTGGAATCAGACTTTATTCAGCAGTTTGTTGTACTTGTGCCTAAAATCGTCATATGGTGTGACATGAAAATAATTGTTCATAAAATGAAAATGGAGTACATCTTTCTTAAGTTACTCACTTTATCAAAGTCCTTTATCATAACTAACCAGTGATCCACTATAGTTTTTTGAAAATGAATTATATCTGTATATTTTTTTCATAATCGACACTCTGTGTGAGGCCCATGTTCATGATCTTACAACATATTTTAAATGTATTCTGTCAAAACTTTCTCTAAAATTACACAAATATTTGTGACTCTTCCTGATAATATTCTCTATGTAATCCATAAACATTTTTTTGGTTTAATCATTAATAAAGGTATGATTTTTCACTATTTTGAATGTCACACCAAATGATTTAGTGTCACACCGTATGATCATATCTTCATGTGTCAAAGCAAACTGTGTTTTAACCTACCTATTAGTGAGTACTGAACTTTACTGATTGATTAAACAATTACCCAGGATAACATGGCCTTAATATTTCTGAACAGGATATTATTGTAGGGCTTTAACATGGGATAAGAAAGAATTGTAGTAGTAGATGGATGATGAGGATGTGCACAGGAATGCTACGCACACCTAAGTCTTCTGCCGGCCCACGGCAGAAGGATCCTAAAGAGACAATAAGGCGCATAGCCACACTTGGAGCCAAGGCACCATTTTATTAACACCAATTAGTGGAAACAGAACTCAGCATTCAGGTAAATTGCTTTTTTCCGAAGTCTCCTGAACTTGAACACAGCATTTTGTGTTGAACAAATGTAATTAGGAATCATGACATTACACCACATCTCCACTAGCTAAAGAGTGCTGGGTTGCGCAACTCCGAAAATAGCTGATCTACAAGCTCTCGCAGCACAACGTGTTGAGAGCTTGTAGATCAGCTATTTTCGCTAGTTTTGTCTCGGGTCCTACCTTAACACTGTCCACTGTCCAGTCCAGTGAGTGAAAGTACAAAAGTATTAGATCATATTAGATTATACATTTAGACTGTATTGTACATCAGCCAGTCGTATTTGGTGAGGGTAGCAAACCGGCTGCCTTGTTGCGGTTCTGCTATGCCACAGACAACCTCCTGCTCTTCGTAGAAAATGCAGTCTCGCCCCTTTGGCTCCTCTCTCCTTGCTGGGTCATTGTTTAGTTTCTCCCTGTACTTTCTCGTTCTCTCAGCACTTGTCATTTTCCAGCTGACAAAAGAAAATGGAATGTATAGTTTAAGACAAAGAGAAAATATTGTTTAGATTGAAACAATATGTTAAGGTTTCTGTGAAGGGGTTTCTGCTCTGTCTGATGAATTTGAAGTATCACTGAATGAAGCTAAATTACATTTTATGTAAAAATGTTTAAAACAAATGTTTAAATGTACAAAAGAAACATGGAACTTTGTTATTTATTGTTATATCTGTAGTTAAATACAGTATAAATCATATGGTGTGACAATCAAGTCATATGGCGTGACAAGCAGACATGTCACACCATTATGATTAAGTGTCACACCATATTACGTTTTCTGCATTTAGGTTTACCTTGAGGCTACTATGTACACATTAGCATGCTAACAGCATGCTAGCTATAACAAAGCAACCTAGATCTACATGGAAATATGACCAAAACTTCAAATAACTTAAGCTTTTTTTAATGAAAAGGTGTCACACCAACAGACATCCAAAGTGGTGAGTTTGTCAAAGTTTCAACAAGATGGCATTTCATGAAAATGTTAAAATCATAACTCACCTCAGACACCTGTCTTGCAGTTGTGCTGGGAGTGCTGAATAGCCTTACAGAAGAAGGACCTCTCTAGCCAATAGGTGTCCAAATAATTGCCTGTTTAATTTGTCCAAACTAGTGTCACACCAAATGATTTTGGTTTGGGGGACAAAATGTTTTTGATCAGAAATGACTGAAAACATTATGCTTTGACTTTGAAAAGATATAGGCTCACACATAGACATTTTTTTTAGCCTAAATTCATTTTCAAATGATTTTTAGCAATTCTTTTTCTTAGTTTTATTCAAGTTCCCACTTTGAGAAACAAGGTCAGGACAGTCACACCATATGAGTTTTGCCATGTTTGGTTGAAAATTCTGAAGAAATGAGGAATGAAATGTTTTAATCTTGAGTAAGTTCACATAAAGCTTAATGTCCTGCACAATATTCAGAAGGTTTTTGACAAATATATTTTTTATTTATACATGTTTGACACAGAGGACAGCGAAAACGTTACGTCACGTCACCCACCCATATATATCTGAAACACTCACACATCCACCCATGAAAAGGCTGCATATATATTACTGAACACTCGTACGTGTACAACTGAATTTATTGTATTTCACATATATTCATACAAGTAGTTTCACTAGTATGTATAAATGAATTCAATGATGTATTTACATATAATTTCAGTGCTATGTATACGTGATTTCAGTATAATGTATGAAAGAGTTCCACATGTAATCATACAAGTAGTTTCAGTGGTATGTATAAATGAATTCAATAATGTATAAACGTATCATTTCAGTTCTATGCATACGTGATTTCAGTATAATGTATGAAAGAGTTCCACATGTAATCATACAAGTCATTTCAGTACTATATATATACGTTATTTCGATATTATATATACATTATTTTGATAGCATGTATATATATATAATTTCATTACTATATGCAAATAAATCACATGTATTCATACAAGTAATTTCAGTTATATATATATATTAGTCATTTCGATAGTATATATACATGATTTTAATAGCATATATATATATATATATAATTTCATTACTATATGCAAATAAATCACATGTAATCATACTAGTCATTTCAGTACTATATATATGTTATTTCGATAATATATATACATTATTTTAATAGCATGTATATATCATTTCACTAGTATGTATGAAAGAATCTCACATGTAGTCATGAAAGTTTTCAGTAGCACATACAAATCATTTTCACTGTCACCGGAAGGTAGTTTCACTTTCAACGGAAGGCGATCTGCGTCATAGGTAAACAATCGCGCGCGCTGGCTAGAGATGGGATTTATGGCTCTTTAAAGTGAGCCGGATCTCTGGGATCCGTTTCTTTCAAAGAGCCGTTAAAAAGAATGGTTCATTCTACTAGTTACTTTGTAGATTTTAATTATAATTACAAATAACTTCAACCCTATATACATTTATTTCGGACATATATAGGTACAAACCTGCCATTTGAAAATAGCTGATCTACAAGCTCACGCATTGTGAGCTTGTAGATATGCTATTTTCTATTTTTTTCCCCTACATTTTACTCATTGGAAAACCTGTGAAACAGGACATTCTGCATAATGAGTACGTTCTAATATTGGTACTTTAAGTACATTTTGATACCAATAATTTTTTACTTTTACTCAAGTAGGCCTACATTAACATTCCAAACTTCTACTTTTGCAGTATTGATATTTTTACTTAAGAAACTGAGTACTTTTCACACCAGACGAATTCCAGACTGGCTTCAGAGAGTCCCATTCCACAGATACATGCCTCATCTATTTGAATGATTACACCAAACGTGAAATTCACGATGGTAAATATTGCGGCATGGTCATGCTGGACCTCCAGAAGGCATTTGACACTGTCGATCATTCTATTCTAATTGAAAAACTCAAAGCTATTGGTCTTGACAGCACAGCAGTGAAATGGATGCACTCTTACTTGGTGGGGAGGGAACAGATGGTGGAAGTCAACTGAACCCTGTCCCCCCCCCTCCAAGTAAACTGTGGAGTACCTCAAGGGAGTATACTAGGACCTCTGTTGTTCTTAATATACGTAAACGACATGTCATCTGCTTGTGACTCTTGCAATCTGTTTCTGTTCGCGGATGACTCGGCTCTCCTTGTCTCAGGCAGAGACATATTGCAGGTTGAAAAGGCCCTTAACTGTGAACTAAACAAGATCTGCACCTGGCTCAATGACAACAGACTCTCAATTCACCTAGGTAAAACTGAATGTATCCTCTTTGGATCGAGTCAGAAACTTAGCCTAGTTGAGAACTTCACAATTAAAGTAGGTGACACTGTGATAGAAAGAAAAAAACACATCTGCTACCTAGGTTGCATCCTGGAGGCTAACCTATCCAGTGAAAAAATGACTACCAAGGTAATCAAAAAAGTCAACCAACAAATTTGTTTCTTGCAAAGGGTTGCCCCGCTGATCAATAGTAAATCTCGAAAGACACTAGGAGGTGCTCTTATTGGGCCCCTCATTGATTACGACGGAGTCCTTGTCTGGTATCGCGACGCCCCAGCTGACTTAAAGTTAACTAATTAGGGTTGTGCTTGGTCTTCCTCCTCAGACCCACCTTACCGATCATCACCACGAAAGCGTGGGGTGGCTCAAAGTAGCTGACAGAGTACAGCATCTTGCAATGGGCCTGGTGTACAAGATTCACTACACCTCCAAGATACCCATGTACCTGGCAAACTACTTCTTAAAGGTCAAGGATGTTCACGATCACAACACCAGAGGCAGCTCCACTAATCATCATCAACGTAGATTTAACACTAAACAAGGCTCTAACTCGTTCTCCTGCTATACCATCAACATGTGGAACGCCCTTCCACAAGCCTTAAAGGAGAGCAAATCCCTAGCCTCCTTCAAAATTGGTATGAAAAGTCACCTTCAGACAGCTGCTACCTGTGACTTGTAAATAGACTAAGCCCCCATGCCCCCCGCCCCCTTTTCTTTTTTTTTCTGCCTTTGTATTTGATGTTATGCTTTTGAAACTGATATTATCCTAGATAAAGTATGTTCTATCCGTCTGTCTTTCAATGTTATATGAGATACTTAAAGTGTGGTTCCTGTGAATAAGCCTCGGCTTTATAGGATCTCCTTTTAGTTGACCTTGTACCAGTGATTTGTACTGTCATGAAACTGTACTTTTTCTATTGCAAACTTCTAATAAATTCTTCAATCAATCAAAAAACACACCACTGTTCATTAGAAAGGAACGGCTCCCTACTGTGAACCGAATCCTTCCTATAGTTCATTTCAAAGAGCCGTTCAAAAGACTTGATTCGTTCGCGAACGTCCCATCTCTAGCGCGGGCCCGGCAGTCACTTCCTGAAGAAGACCGAAGAAGACAACATGGAGGGGAACGGTCTCGGGGACGTCTCGGGCCTGGCCGGTGCGATGTCGCTCATTAGAAACATTATGCAAACCCCCGCTGTAATTAATTGCATGAGCATTGCAACAGTGCAGCTGTCGACCGTGAACTAGTGATACGTGGTGCGGCCCGCGCCCGCGGTCCCCCGCGGTCAGCCCGCAGGCTGGGTTGGGCTGGGTCAAGAAATGATCACTTTATTGGCGGGCCAGGCTGGGGCGGGTTCAAACAATGTATAATGGGATTTCTTTTACAAATGATTATAATTATTCTTTACAGACTTAAACCTATACAGATATATGCCTATTCGTTTAGCCTACTAGTACTATTTAGGCATGGATAATCTATATTATGCTGTTAAGTAAATGTAGGCTCTGTGTGGCGCGCAATCATTTACGTCATTAGTGCGCCAAGCGGGAAGCAAGCAACACTACATTACAACAGCGCGCAACAACAACAATTGAACAGCAGACAGAGATACAATGAATGAGTGACAATGGAGGAACCAGCTAAAGTCCGGGAGAAATTACGGTCAGGGGAGTACATACTAAAGAAAAAAGAAAACCAGGCTGCTAAATCTGAGGTTTGGGAAAAGTTCAGTGAGGTTTTGAGAGCAGAGGACAACAGCAGCGTCGGTTACGTCAAGTGTAATTCCTGTGATACGGTATATAAACATACCAGCAGCCACAGCACTGGAACATCCACCTTAAAGCGACACGTTTGTGTGGGAGCTAAAAAGGACAACACAACACAACCTGCTATAACAGGATTCGTAGAAGCTACAAAAATTCCATTACGAGCCAGGTCTGAAGTAACAAAAGCGTGTGTTGCCTTGTGCTGTGAAGATCTGCGGCCTTTTGATATCGTTTCTGGCGGTGGATTTGCTGAAGTAGCCCAGACTTTTATAAACATCGGTGCACGTTACGGGCGTGTGGAAGCCCAGAGTGTAATACCACACCGACAGACCGTCTGTGACAACGCGACTGAGACTGCTAAAGAACAAAAGGAAATCCTTTCAAAAGAGGTGACAACAGCTCTGGAGTGCGGCGCTTCAATCACTACTGATGGATGGAATGATGACTTCAACAAACGATCATACAATGCATTTACTTGTCACTACTGATGGATGGAATGATGACTTCAACAAACGATCATACAATGCATTTACTTGTCACTACATCAAGGAAGATTGGGAACTGCATGGAGAATCGAGTCATAACAACAGCTGAATTTGACTCAACCCTCAGAAAGACAGCAGTCAATCTTAATGACCAAATCGTCAAAGAGCTGCATGACTTTGGGCAGGAAATTCACGGCGGCCACGACGGCCATGGCCGTCGTTGCCCCTCTCTTTGGCCGTGTGCCCCTCGAAAAATGACATGCCCAAACGGCCACAGTGGCCGTGGTGCCCCGGTGCCCACAGCAGTCCATTAACTGCTTTTTACCGTTTTTTCCTCTGCGCGATTTTCCAGTCATTACGGTAACAGCAGTGCGTGGTTGGCTGAGCTCCTCACATGACCAGTAGTAGATTCCATTTACGCTCGTAGTAGCAGCATAGCAGCCGCCGCATAGTGAGCCGCCGGAGTCCCGCGACACAGTGTTTATACAACACAAAAGCATCACCGGGCCAAACGGGAGTTACATCTAACGCAGCCTGTTGAATAAATCCGAATGTGCGAACGAATGCTTTCAAACGGAGCTCTGCTGAGCTCAGGACAACAACCAAAATGCAGCACTAAGGGAACCAAAAGCTATTCTTTCCCCAAGAGGCTGAGCTGTCAGAAAGTACATTATTGTTGAGAAAGGATCACTCCGCGAACGGGAGGGAGGAGTTTGTGTGCGTGTGTGTGCGTGCGTGCACAACACATGGCCAGTGGTGGAAAAAGTACTCAAATGTTTTACTTAAGTAAAAGTATCAATAGCCTACTGCAATGTAGAAATACTCCGGTTGCAAGTAAAAGTCCTAAATATACTTGAGTAAAAGTACAAAAGTATTGGTATCAAAATGTACTTAAAGTACCAAAAGTAAAAGTACAAAATGTTTGAAAATAGCAGATCTACAAGCTCACAACGCATAGTTATGCGACACATCTTGAGCTTGTAGATCTGCTATTTTTTCTATAAGCTTGGTTATTTTCAAATAGCCTAAATAGGGCTAAAGTGGTCCATGTATGTTTAATAATATTATAATTGATATATGCAAAGTAACTGGTAACTAAAGGTTTCAAATAATTGTAGTGGAGTAAAAGTACAATATTTCGATCCGAGATGTAGTGGAGTAGAAGTAAGTGTTAGAAATACTCAAAATTACAATAAACAATTAAGTACAATACTTAAGTAAATGTACTTAGTTACTTTACACCACTGCACATGGCAAAACAGAAATAAAACAGGTTCTTGATATTTATTTAATTGAAAGGTATTACATTAAACCTTAACGTTTAAGCTAAATTAACTATGACTGTGGCGTGGACTTAAAATCATTGTTTTAATGATGGCCTTCCTGCCCTGGCACTTGGCCTTTGTGCCCTCACAAATTTGACAACACCAAAGGCCAATTGGCCTTGCCCCTAAACTGACGAAATTCCAGGCCTGATTGACGCTGATCTCTTATCTAAAGTCGTGTTTGTGAGCGACCAGGGATCCAATATTAAAGCTGCCCTCCGTAGCTACAAGTGGGTGCCATGCACAGCGCATATACTCAACACTGTCCTCAAACACACATTTGCTGTCAAGGAGGACACACCAGAATATATGCGAGATGTCATTCTTGTAATTGACAAATGCAAGAGCCTTGTGACATATCTCAAGAAATCAAGTGTGGTTGTAAACCTCCCGCATGCTGTCGTACAGGAATGTGAAACCAGATGGAACAGCAAAGTTGCAATGATGCAGTCAGTGAGCAAACAGTACCGTGAAATTCAGCAGGCGATGGAAGAGAAGGGCCAGGAGGAGAGACTGGAAGGCATTGAGCTGGATGTGATGAACACGCTCACCAAGTTCTTGTTGGAGTTTAAAAGGGCGAGTGATCAATTGGAAGGCGAGAAGTATCCAACTATTCACCTGGTGGTTCCTTGGTTTTATAAACTGAAGACACACTGCGAGCCACACTACGGTGATCCGGAGTACATGGTCTACATTCGAGCACGGGCAATGCAGTTCTTACAGGAGAAACTGTCCCTCAGCATCACCCACAAGCTTGGAACGTTTCTTAATCCACGTTTTAAGTCACTGAAGCTGCTCCCAGCTGACGAGAGGAACGCTGTCTACGACCAGGCCAAACTACTTGTCAGGGAATTTGACAAGGCAACTCCACCAGGTGTCCAATCAGGGGGTCCCGAGGCCACAGTTCGAGGTAAGCCTAATCTTATAATATTTAATTAATAATAAATATAATAAATAATAAATCATTAATTATAAATTATTTAACAGTGAGTGGCTATGCCACAGGCTAATGTAAATACAAAAATAGTAAAACTTTATTATTGCATTTTAGTTGAGGAGGAAGAGGCCGGCGCCAGCACAGCCGAGAGAGCCAATAAACGAAAAAGGGACGAGTTCAGCGAGTGGGAGGATGACGCTGAAGATGATGATGAGAAAGATGAAGTACAGCGGTACATTGAAAGCCATGTCTCATGGAACGGGGATAATCCTCTAGGTTTCTGGAAGTCACAGCAAGGGTTCCCTCTGCTTTGCAAGGTGGCTAGGAAGATCCTCTGCATCCCCGCGTCTAGCGCGGCAAGCGAGCGTGTGTTCAGCTCGGCCGGACGGGTGCTGGAGGCCCGACGTAATAGACTAAACCCTGGCACAGTTGATTCGATTCTGTTTTTGCACAGCGCAGGTAGAAAGAAACGTGAAGCTCGTGAACGTGAAAACAAAAAACCATAGGTCCAGTTTATAGCTAGGAAGAAATGGACAATATAGCCATGTGTAACAGAATGTAATTCGGTGGACACTGGACTATTATATTGTGTGCTATAAGCCAAGTAGGTGCTGGAGCCCCCGAAACAGACTGTTTCGTTTGTTTTGTTAATTAAAATGTATTCCTTATAGGTGGCATTTGTTTTATAATTATTTTATATTGTGTGGTGCTGCTGAAGCTATAAGTCAAGGCAATTTAATTTTTGTTTAGAGAGAAACAAAGTATTGTGTGTACTGTGTAGGCCTACTGTAGCCAGGCCTATGGCCAGGGGCGGCTCCTTTATATGGGCTAGTGGGGCTTAGCCCCTCCTATCTTATGGGGGAAAAATATATTTCTTAAAAAAAAATATATATATATATATATATTTTTTTTAAGAGATATTTTTATATGCTGGTGGAACCTAAAGCAGTAACCTCATCAAAACGTTACAAAAAAAATATACCAAATGTGTCCAAAAGGGCTGAGTTCCTTTAGCCCAAGCCAGCTTCCATTGACTATCACTGAGGAATGATTGACAGTTTAGTGAGCTTACATGCCACGCCTGCTTCATATTCTTACCATTGTGGGGCTGATTTCTGTCAGCCCAAAGAACACGCCCAGTTCTGTGACATCACTGTGTGATTATCATTGAGCTGGGTGATTGACAGCTGGCATGCCACGCCTGCTTCATTTAGTCACCATTTGGGCTAATTTCATTTAGCCCGCAGGACATGCCCACTGCAGTTCCACCATGTGACTGGCTTTTAACCAATGACAAGTTTGTCTTGTTTGATGTCTGTGTTTGAGGAAGAGGAATCGCGGGACAATTCAAATCATAGAGTTATAAGATTCAAATGGACATATTATCTACTTTTTAATAGATTTTCTGTCATGGTGGTGCAGAGACTGGTGGTGAAAATACAAAAGGAAAGACCACAAAATCGTACATTTGGTGTGAAATGCTTGCTTTTTGGAGGAGATAGTGGGCCCAGTCATTCTAAAGGTATCGTGAATTTCATTTAGCTGACAAAGTTAAGAATGGTCGCTGCTTTAATAACATTGGAAATGTGCTGTGGACTAAGCTGCCTGTCTTTGATGTTGTTGTCAACGTGACTGCGTGCCTGTGCGTGCGCGCGCGCGTGTGTCTTTTTGTTTTGATTCGTGTCTGTACCGCGTTTGCGTCGGTACTGCTCGGCGTGCTCGCACGCGTGTGTGTGTGTCTGTTTGTTTTAATTCGTGTCTGTACCGCGTGGGTTCGCGTTGGTATTGCGCCAGTGGCGTCAGTTCAGCAAAAGCTAAGGTATGGCAACATGACTGGTGTCTTGAGGCGCGCGTGCAAGACATCAGTCATGTTGCCATACCTTAGCAACAGGCATGATGAAAAGTAAATTTTATTATTTCCCCCTGTAGCCAAGGTATGGGAGCTGCCATAGCTTGCTATACCCAATTGACGCCTCTGTATTTGTGTTTTGGTGCTTCGGTTTGTGTCGGTGGCGTGGCACGGTGAAGAGGGAGACAGTGTGTTGTGTGTGTGTGTGTGTGTGTGTGTGTGTGCGTGTGTCTTACTATCTGTGTGGGGACTTGCGTTGGTTTACACACCCACTGTCTGGGGTCAGGAAAACGGTGTGGGGACATTTTATGCGTCCCCACAACGTTTATCATTTCAATCAATCAGGAACACTTCAGAGATAACCTATATCTGACCCCTGAATTGTCTCACACGGTAGCATATTTCGGTGATGTGCTTAAAATGTGTGCTACGAGTGCTGCCTCTACCGACCGACAATAGCTATCGCACCATGTGTGTAACTTCACTTTTTACACTCGCTGGGGGTACGGCCATCACGCTAGCCAATGAGATGCGAGATTCATCCACAGCAAGGAAACGCGCCCTCCCTCCACAGTTCTCTGCCCAGGTGCTGTGCAACAAACATTTGTCTTTTGAGTAAGATGACTGCTATCCCGTTTATCCAATTTTGGAATAAAAACGTTACCAACTAAGGTAAGTGTTGTGGCTTCGAGGCGTCATTGGGGTGGTGATTGCATGGGGAACGTGGCTGGAACATTACGAGAGATTATGTATGGTGTAGTTGGTGTAGACGCGGGGCTAGCGTCGTTAGCTCTTGAGCTAACGCACCTTCGGAATGCATATTGGAAATAGAACCGTTCTCGTTTTGGCGTCGTTATCAAAATGGCATGGCGTTTATACTGCCATTTTGTACGTTCAACGAAAATCACCCATAACCTCCTTGTGCTTGAATAAAAACACTTTGAAGCTGACCAACCTCCCTTTTCTCCGGGGCTTCCGAACCCCGGATGTTGACAGGAAAAGGGAGGAAAATCAGGAGTTGGTCGGCTTCAAAGTGTTTTTATTCAAGAACAAGGAGGTTATGGGTGATTTTCGTTGAACGTACAAAATCAGAAGGCTTGTGTGGTGACAGGCAGCACTTTGTTTCACAAATCCGGGCGTTTGGGATATTGGTACGTTGCCGATGAAGTCATCCGCGCTATCTGAAGTGCGAGCAAGAGCCATGACGGTCGTATGGTATACGGACCGTCATTTATCAGGGCTATAAAATAACTATAGTTATGCTTCGCCGTGCATCGGGTCGCGAGCCAATCTACAAACTCACAACGGTCGCGGATGCGACGCGTCGTGAGCTTGTGGATCTGCTGGCATTTTCGCTGAAGCTAAGGCTATATTAGTTAGTGGTGTGCTCACTGTGCTGAGCAGACAACACAGCTGAACACCATTGCTTTGATTGCTGCCTAAAGGGTGGGGGAGGGGGGGTGTTTACAAAGCAGAAAGCACCAGTCCTGGCCTGAGCCAGTGCTGCCATTGAATAGCAGAATGCCTCAGGGGCAACCATTTCTTGAATAAATTAAAGGAAAATCTAAAATTATAACTTTAGAAAGCAAATGTTTAAAAAGTATTGAAAAAAGCTGAGCTTGTAGATCGGCTGTTTTCACTAGTTTGGGTCCTGGGCAAATGTCAAATGTCTCTTTTGGGTCATGGCAGATTGATGAAGTTTTTATTAGCAGTTTGCATAGGAAAAGGTACAGTTTCATGACAGTACAATTCACTGGTACAAGGTCAACTGAAAGGACGTTCAAGAAAGCTGTTAGACTTTTTAAAATTGAGATCTCTTTTTTAACTCATATAAAATTGAATGACATACAAAGAAAACATGGTACTATGCAGTAGAGGTGAGAGAGAAAAAGTATATAGACTACCTTATTTACAGTCAATAATAAAAATAGAAAAAATAGTACAGAGGGGGAAAACGGGATTTACAATGGGAAACAGAAAGGATATATACAATGTTGGGGAGAGATATGGTATTAACAATAGGAATACTGTTTTCTACAGAGGAATGGTTAGGGAGCGGTAGGGTTCGGTTTAAGTTTACCAGTTTCTTGAAGTACCAGCTTGTAAGGTGAGGTCCAAATTGTTGAGATTGGTTCAGACTGCAGGGAAGATTATAGGAGTTAAGGCCCATTCCCACTGGGCCAGATAAAAGATATCTGGAGATATTTCTCCAGATATTTTTCCATTCAAAGTGGATGGTAGATACAGATAAAAAATATATATACCACAGATATTTGCCACAGATACTTTTATCTGTGGCAAAACATTTTTTTATCTGTATCTACCATCCACTTTGCATGGAGAAATATCTGGAGAAATATCTCCAGATATCTGTTATCTGGCCCAGTGGGAATGGGCCTTTAGACAACTCCCCTCTCTGCAGTCTATTTACGAGCAGGCGGCACTAAGGCAGGCTCAGAAAATAATTGGTGATGCTACTCATGTGTTACATGGGAAGTTTGTACTTCTACCTTCGGGAAGAAGGTACAGTGAACCTGTATGGAAGTACATTAGGTTTAAAAAATCATTTGTACCTGTGTCCATTGGATTGTTGAACGACGCTCTGAAACAGCACTGACAGAGTATTAATTAATCACTGTGCACAATGTAATGTATGTATTTCTACTGTTTTGTTACTGATGTTTTGTGTGTGGCTGTAGCAGGGGTGAAAGCCCAAGACAAATTTCCCTTGTGGACAAATAAAGTATACCTTGACCTTGACCTTAAGAAAAGTGGCTTTTCAGTGCGGATTTGAAAGAGGGAAGGGATGTGCGCTCCTTTAGAGCCTTTAGTAGGGCGTTCCACATTTAAGTGTCATAGCAAGAGAATGAGTTTAACCCTTTGTTAGAGCAGGGTTTCCCATGTCATTCCAGGGGTGCCTCAGAATAATTTGATAATATTAGGAATTCATCAACATCAAGCTTAACCTCCTAGATTCTCTATGCTTAGTACCTGATTTGCACTGTACTTGCTGAGTTTGTTTTTTTCCATCTACTTGTACACCAGCTCTCTTCACCAAAAATAGCAGTTCTACAAGCTCACAACGCGTCACAACGTGACACGTTGTGAGCTTGTAGATCTGCTATTTTTGGTGAAGAGAGCTGGTAGATGGAAAAATAACTCAATCAAGTACAGTACAAATCAGGTATTTTACTGAGCACAGAGGATCTAAGTGGTTAAACTGAAGTGCTGTTGGTGAATTCCAGATATTATCACATTATTCTGAGGCACCCCTAGACTGGCATCAAGGCACCCTAGGGCGCCACGGCACCCACTTTGGGAAACCCTGTGCTAGGGATATATAATATCTATAATATGTATAATAATATATAATAGGGAGGGGGGAAGCCGGTTGAGAGTTTTTTAGGGGAATATGATTCTCTCTAGGGGATGTATGACTCTCTGGGGGTATTTGAAAATAGCAGATCTACAAGTGCACAACGCGTCGCGGCGCGTTGTGAGCTTGTAGATCTGCTATTTTCAAATCCCCTATGTATAAAATAGTGCTAAAGTGGTTAATGTATGTTTCCTAACATAATAAATTATATCTGAAAAGTAACTCGTAACTAGAGTTTTCAGAGAGAGGGAGAGGAAGGGGTAATTCTTTTAATTATATTACAGAAGAAAATTAACTTTTGAACAATATTCTAATTTTCTGAGAGTGGGAAGCCGCTGTAAAATATAGCCTAAGGCCTTGGGTTTTCAGGAATGATAATGAAAAAACATCAAATTTGTAGGTTCTCAACTCAAAGTGGTGCAATTAAGGGTTGCAATATTGACACATCAGGATAATGGTTGGACACTGTTGACTCTCCCTGAGAGCTAAGGTTTCCCCTTAAATCTGACAGTATGAATGGAACCAAATTTGTAACCATTTGGAAACAAATGGACCCCAACAGGTGGAGTAAAAGTAAAATATTGTCCATGACGGGCCACAGCGGTCTAGAAGTCAATGTCAATACAGACAGGAAGATGTTATGCAACATTTATTTGGGTCTAAAAGTGTTAGTTGGGCATTTTAGACCTTAAGCTGTAGTAAATACTTGTCGTGGACAGAGTCATTAAGAAGGCATTAGCTTGTTGGTCCAGTCCTCTGATCAGAGCAGTGGTTTCCCAGATTGGTCGAGAGTTGGAGCTTATGTAATATGTCCTAAACATCAATAAATTGGATCTAGTTGCCTTAAGTGACACGTGACCGACAGTATCATGATGTTATATTTTTGATCCTGTCAACATACCTCTGTTGGTAACCTACCATATTAGACCAGATTGGTAGCTCTTCTGTTTTAGAAGTATGGCATTGATTGACTTAACCATTCTTTTCTTTGTGGGGACACCTTACCCATCCCAGGTGTTTGACTGATATTTTTCATTTATGGTTTGACCCTACAGATCAACTGTGAGGAAGCTGTACCTGGCAAGATGGTGAGAGCCTACTTTCTCATTAGAAAATTTCAGCATAAGATGTTCTTGCAATGTATTTTCTGACTTAAATGACATTTGATGTGTTAAAGGGGTCTTAAAAGGTGTTTGATTTTTTTAAATGGTGCAATAAGTATGGTGACCAGATGTCTCACTTTGCGTGGGACAGTCTCACATTTCCATGACTTTTCAGGCGTCCCACAAATTGAGACCCTGTCCTACATGACTGCGTGACTGGCAGGCTTCAGTGTTCAAATGTGTTTTAAAATGTATCTTACATTACAGGGGTGTGTGGACAAAGCACTCTGATTACCCCCTAACTACTTAAAGCCCAACATCGGTATTGTGAGGAAAGCTTCTGCTGAAAACAGTCGATCAACAAGTTCACAATGTGAGCTTGTTGACCGGCTGTTTTCAGCAGAAGCTTTTCTCCACTATAACAGAAAAGTCACTAGTAGTGATCCCTGAGGGACTACCCATAAGGGGTTCCCCATCCCACATTGTCCCACACAAGTGATACTTCTGTCCCTGAAATGAACAGTCACCCTAGCAATAAGCCTGCTGTGTTGTTTTCCAGGATTTCTGTGTAGGAGAAGAAGTCTTGGCCAAGTGGACGGACTGTCGCCACTACCCGGCCAAAGTGACGAAGGTCAACGAGAAAGGTTTGAATCACATGTCACAAAGATATTGTTATGAATTCTAAAACATGCATTAACCATTATGATAGTTATGATAGTTAGGGCCTTTGTGATTCTTGATCAGCAGATCCAAGTCTTTGTCAATTAGTTTACCAAAGGTAGTGACAACGGGGCTTACATTAGGAGGCATGAAGTTGGATTTCTTGATAAAGCGTCTCTTATTGTCCTCCTGAATGGCTGGAGTTTCCACCAGCGGTGGTATAGGTGTATGAAGGGTCAACCAAGGTGTTCTATTCAGAGGGGAAAAGAAGCATTTCAGGTTTATTTGCCTCATGAACTTGAACACATCCACCTTCAGTTTAAAAGCATTTCGTTTTTGTGTAGTAGAGAAGGAAAGTCTCTTACTTGGTAGGTTTGTTTGTTCTGGTGTGAGGGAGACCTTGCAGAGGTTTATGACTGGTATCTGGCTGGTTTCTTTGTTGTCCGGCTCGGGCGTGTTTTTCCTCCCACGTCTCCCCCGCCTGGTCTTTTTCCTTGGTCGGTTGTTGGTCGTTGGCCTAAAAAATGCTGCTGAGTGCTGGTGGTCTCTGCCTCCGTGTCGCTTGGTGCACTGCTGTCCTCGGTGGAAGAGAAGATGGCTCCGGCTCCTTGCCGCTGCGGGCGTTCTGTTTGGACGTTTAGTGTGAGGTTTTCCGTTTAGTGTGAGGTTTTTTGGTCCAGTCATAGACTTTGTTTTATAGTCATTCATGACGCGTTCATATTTCCTCACCTTCTTTATCTGAAGTGTTTGTGTGAAGGTTTCCAGGGCATCCTCCATCTGATGTTGGAACTGGGCCACATGCACCTGGTCACTGTGGGATTGGATCTTAGTTTCCAGGGTCTTTATTTTCTCCACCGTGTCCATCCTCAGGTGTTTTCATTTGTCGATGGTCAGCACTTCTAGGTCAAAAGCACACTTATTAAGGATTTGTTTCCATTTTGTCATGAACTCGGGGTCATCTAAGCCAAAGGATGGTGCCTTATACAGCCGTAAGCCACAGGGTATGAGATTGTGTCGTCTGTATTCGGATAAAGTTATGGCATGCCATAACAATCTAGTTTCTTGTTTTTTCAGATATTCCAAATCCTTGAATAGGAATTCAAGTGGCGTACCTGTGGTCTCTGTGGTGATTAGGTTCTCAAAGTTTGAGCTTGGTAGAAGAATGTCCTCCAGTTGTTCTTGGGAGTAGGAGAACGCCTCCGATCTTGTGTCTGTGATTTTGTTCAACATTAACCACTACTTAGGCTTTAGGTACATAGGCTATTTGAAAAATAGTTGACCTACAAGCTCACAACGTGTCACAAGGTGATGCACTGAGCTTGCAGATCTGCTATTTTCAAACCTTTTATTATTTTTTCACCACTGCGTATTGGCAGAAAGTAAACATAGTATTTGTGCTAAAAAATGTCCATGTTTTTATGTTCCTTTATTCTGAAGCCCTCTGTGCTTTTTTCAGCAGGGACCTACACTATAAAATATTTAGATGATGGCGTGGTACGCTGTGTGAAGAATATCAACCTCAAGAAAAAAGAGCCGGAAAACTACAAGTCCAGGTAGGCTATGCCTCTAAGGCTGGGTTTACGCTGCAGTCACATAGAGCCAAATTTTTAAAAATATGATTATTTTGTGGTCACAGCCTGAAAAGGTTGAGAACCACTTCACTACACCATATGATAGCACTATCCAGTCGTGGAGCTGAACTACAGGTTTATTTACATTTCACCCCTTTCCACTCTTGTTAATTTGTAGCCTAAGTCTACTCGGGATGTGCTGCAAGTGACATTTTTCCAAGTTTGATAAGTGACTTGGGTGTTTAGATCAGGTTACTGCATCCAGGATGAGACACATCTTTAGAAATCAGATTTAAATCAGATTTGAAACCACATATCGATGTGGCTCAGGTCAGATGTGTGGCACAGATATGACTCGGGCTACATTCAGGTTAGATCACCCCAAGACTATGGCCAAAACTCCACTGAGACAGGTTGAACACAGACAAAAGCCAATTAGTGATGCAAGAGCAAATGTATCCAGCCTCCCTTAGTTCCATTGGCAAACCATCCAAACTATGCCCCAAAAAAGACACGCACCTGCTGGGTAGGTAGACTGGTAGACAGAATCATTGCTCTGTTGCTCTGAAATTATTGTTATTATTTTTAAGATATATTTGGGGCTTTTTGCCTTTTTTTGAGTACAGTAGGTAGACAGGAAAGGGGGAGAGAGATGGGGGGAGACATGCGGAAAGGTTGACAGGCTCGGGAGTCGAACCTGCAACACGCCGCAAGGCTGCACAGAGCCTATGTATACGCTCACACCACATGGTCGCAGCGCACCTAACCCTCTAGGGCTGACTGCTGCTTGCATTTGTTTTGGAAATGTGTAGTACAGTAGGTCTTCATGGGCCTTAATCCAACACCTTTATAGAACCTGAAACAGACCCTCTAGATGTAATCCAGAATTATATTACCATTTTCTGGTGCTTTTTTTTCTTTCTTTCTTTTTTCATGCCTTTTTTCAGTTTTTCAGACCACGTTATAGATATTTCGTCTCGGTATAGGATTTTAATAATCATAATGAATAATACTTTTGAAATTGACTGTCTAAACATGGCTTATTGCTCATTTGTATTCTGTTCTGGCTCTGCAGAAATAAAAAGATGGTGAAGGCTACACATCTGACTCCTCTGCCTCCTGACTCGAACTCGCTAGAGAACCAAGAATCGTCCTCCAGTGAGTATAGAATGAGCCAGAATCCTGCGCCCAAGGCGGATGCTGTGTCCCATCTAGGCTCGGACTCTCAGACCGCCAAGACCTCGTCAAGCACGCAGGAATCCTCCTCCAGTGAGTATAGACATTGTCTTTTGTGTTTGGCAGGCTTAAACGAGCTCACAATGTGTTGGAATGTGTCTATCTGATTGAGCCCGGATCCCGCCTGTAGGCATATTTCTCACATGATTTTTCCGTGTTCTTTTACAGCTGTAGCCAGTCAGCGTCGTTCCACCGCGCTGGGTCCCCCCAAACGTCTCCGCCAGAATCCTGCGCCCAAGGCGGATGCTGTGTCCCATCTAAGCTCGGACTCTCAGACCACCAATACCTCGTCAAGCACGCAGGAATCCTCCTCCAGTGAGTATAGACATTGTCTTTTGTGTTTGGCAGGCTTAAACGAGCTCACAATGTGTTGGAATTTGTCTATCTGATTGAGCCCGGATCCCGCCTGTAGGCATATTTCTCACATGATTTTTCCGTGTTCTTTTACAGCTGTAGCCAGTCAGCGTCGTTCCACCGCGCTGGGTCCCCACAAACGTCTCCGCCAGAATCCTGCGCCCAAGGCGGATGCTGTGTCCCATCTAAGCTCGGACTCTCAGACCACCAATACCTCGTCAAGCACGCAGGAATCCTCCTCCAGTGAGTATAGACATTGTCTTTTGTGTTTGGCAGGCTTAAACGAGCTCACAATGTGTTGGAATTTGTCTATCTGATTGAGCCCGGATCCCGCCTGTAGGCATATTTCTCACATGATTTTTCCGTGTTCTTTTACAGCTGTAGCCAGTCAGCGTCGTTCCACCGCGCTGGGTCCCCACAAACGTCTCCGCCAGAATCCTGCGCCCAAGGCGGATGCTGTGTCCCATCTAAGCTCGGACTCTCAGACCACCAATACCTCGTCAAGCACGCAGGAATCCTCCTCCAGTGAGTATAGACATTGTCTTTTGTGTTTGGCAGGCTTAAACGAGCTCACAATGTGTTGGAATTTGTCTATCTGATTGTGCCCGGATCCCGCCTGTAGGCATATTTCTCACATGATTTTTCCGTGTTCTTTTACAGCTGTAGCCAGTCAGCGTCGTTCCACCGCGCTGGGTCCCTCCAAACGTCTCCACCAGAATCCTGCGCCCAAGGCGGATGCTGTGTCCCAGTCCGACGTGTCTCACCCGGATGACAAAGAATATGTGCCAACTGTCCAGGACATGTCCGAAGGCTATTCCAGTGTGTCTGACGTTGATGACTGGTCCGACGTGTCTGACCTGGATGACAAAGAATATGTGCCAACTGTCCAGGACATGTCCGATGGCTATTCCAGTGTGTCTGACGTTGATGACAGGTCCGACGTGTCTGACCTGGATGGCACAGAATATTCGCCAACTGTCCAGAACATGGCAGATGACTCAGATGACGTTGATGTTCAATCATGCGTGGAACTGGACACAGTGGGCAAGAACAGTGAAGAACAAAGTGCCTCTGTTTCAATTCCTGCTGCGACGAAGAAAGCAAACGGAAAACGTGTGTACGACAAGAAACAGTACTGTGTTTTTTGCAGCAAGCCTTTCACAAAAATGGCAAGGCACTTAGAGAACAAACACAGCAATGAGCGTGATGTTGCTTATGCCTTAAGCTTTAAGAAGGGTTCTAAAGCAAGAAGAAGGGAATTAGAATTGCTTAGGAACAGAGGGAACTTTGCACATAATGCCAGTGTCTTGGAAGCAGGTACAGGGACATTGGTCGCACGCAAGCGGCCTACAGAGGATTCGAAAGCGACTGAATACTTGCACTGTGTGCACTGCCAAGGAAACTTCGTAAAGACTGCACTTTGGAGGCACATGAAGAACTGCACTCTCAGACCAGATGGTGAGATCAAACCTGGCAGGAGCCGAGTTCAAACACTCTGTGCCTTTGCCATACCCCCCCCAAGTTGGGTGAGGGACAAGGTGTGGGATCTTGTCGCGTCAATGAACCAGGATGACATTGCAGAAACGGTCAAAAGAGACAAAACCATCATGAAGTTTGCAGACTACATGTACAACAAGCTTGGATCTGAACGTGATCAACACGAACACATCCGCACTAAGCTGAGGGAGCTGGGTCGACTCGTGCTCTATGGCCGCGATGTCACCCCACTGAAGAATCTAGCAGAATATCTCTTGCCTAAAAACTTTGACCACACTGTCAAAGCAGCGAAACACGCAGGCGTAACCAAGACAAGAAATGGTCGGGAAGCTGTGTCACTTCCGATAAAACTGGGACATAGCCTCCATAGATGTGCTTTACTCCAGGAGAGTCAAGCACTTATCGACGGGGACAAGGAAGCAGCAGAGGCGGCTATGCACTTCGGAAGGATTTACACTGCAAGGTGGAATGAGCGTGTTTCAGGCGAATGTTTGAAGAAACTGACTGAGGCTAGATGGAACACCGAGTTACTCCTGCCACTGACCGAAGACGTCAAAAAACTACACAATTACTTGGATGAGAAGCAACAGCAGTACTTGGAAGACTTGAAGAATGGAGTTTGTACAGACAACTGGAAGAAGCTGTCTAAGGCGACTCAAACGCTCATCTTTCTTTTCAACAGGCGCAGGCAAGGAGAGGTCTCCAAAATTCCCCTGACTGCATTCTTGTCCCGAGTACAGTCAGCAGAGCATGAGGATGTAAACTATGCGCTGTCAGAGCTGGAGAGAGATCTCTGCCGTCACTTCTGCAGAATAGAAATAAGAGGAAAGTGTGGCAGGAAGGTGCCCATCCTCTTAACCCCTTCAATGGTGGCCTCACTTGAACTGCTGTGTGAAAAACGAAATGAATGTGCCGTCTTCCCAGATAACCATTACCTCTTTGCTGTGCCAAACACAACCGGGGGTTTCTACCGAGCGTCTGATCTTCTGTTAGAGTTTGTCGAACTTTGTGAGCTGAAGAATCCCAGGGCAATGAAAGGAACAAAACTGAGAAAGCAGCTGGGAACGCTGTCAACTGTCTTGAACCTCAAAGCTACAGAGTTGGACCAGCTCGCTGACTTTATGGGACACAACATACGGGTTCATGCAAAGTTTTACAGGTTGCCGGAGAGCACCCTCCAACTTGCAAAAATTAGCAAGGTACTGATGGCCATGGAGAAGGGGCGGGTCGGCGAATTCCACGGGAAAAACCTGGACGAGATCGAAATTGATCCAAACGGTATGATGGTGTTTCTGCTTTTTTATTTTTGTGTGGGTGTGTGTGTTGGGGGGGTGGCGGTGTTAAACCTTTCAACTTATCCTGGTGGGAATCTAAAAAAAAGAAACATGGCGAGGCAACTTTGATGGCAACTGTATTTCCACTCTCAAATGTTTCAAAATTGACAGATGTGCAAGCTCGGAATGTGTTGCACGTTTTCAGCTTGTACATCTGCTGTTTTTTATTAATTTGAATTTGAATACTGAATTATGTGTTCTATTGAATTGCAATCCTTAAATACGAGCGTGCGTGTGCGTGTCCTTAAAAAGCTTTTGGTCATTTCAGTGTCTACTCAATATATACTTCTTGATGTTCACCTAGTGGACTGACTCGGTTATCAGCTCAATTTGTCTTTGGCACAATTAGCAATTGAACCAACAGTCCCCCGCTTAACTAACACAAGACCCTAGCCACTGAGCCACAGACATTAGGTGCGGTTTCACAGGGGCCAAAAGTACTGGAAGTTTCGGATAGTGCCGTTAATTTCTGAAAATCACGCCATGTGAAAACAATCTGGCAACACCGTACATGACGGCAAAATAATCTTTTAGCGAAAACGGTGAGAATCAGGCTATACCGGGACTTTTGCTGCCAATATGGCCATGTGAAAACGCCCCAAAAACGCAAAACTTCCAGCAAGTTATGCTAATTACTTGCTGTGATTTTGCAGGAAAAAATCCGGCACTGTAATGAAAACGTGGCTATAGTTGGCACTAAACTGTACAACTCAGATCTGTGCCTCTGGTACAAAACACAAAGTAAAGTGACTTTTGTATGTATTTATTTTTACTGGCATTTAACACTTTAGTCAAATATTATGTGTTTGAGCTTTAAATGAGTATAAAGTAGTTAAAAAAAACAAGTCTGTATTTCTTCCTTTTCAGAACTTGCAGTCCCAGACGTAGACCCAGAGGAGGAAGTCATGGTGCCTGAGGAGGACATGGAAGGTATGTGCTTTGATTAATCAATCTCTTCATCAATGTCCTCGGCCCATGTATCATAGTACATCTCCAGGAGCAGTTCTTCCGTCTCCTTTTAAGTTGATTCCAAGCATATACGTATGAGCTTATAGACGGCAGCCACTACACTACATTTTATCTCTTTTCCAAATTGAGACATTTACCCAGCTGACCCCCATATTGAAAAGACATGTCAGGGACCACACAGTCTCGCGTGGCCAGACTGTTGCCTCCCACAATTTGCAAATGCTCCGTCATACAGTCTGGGACGACACAAGAGAAACCATTGCTTATGGGATAAAGCGGAAGTGACGCACCCACTCCCTTGGTGCTCTAGTCTCCCTTAGCCAGACAACTAATCCACAATAGCGGAGACATCTTTTTTACTTACTAATGTCTTCTTTTACAGGTTTGGTTGGCGTTATCTCTTCATTCAATAACTTTTTTGATGTTATTTCGTCTCTCTCTGTGATTCCGTCGCGGTTATGTTTCCAATGGGACTACACTTCTGTGAGGAATGTTTTTCCGGTCTGAGCAGCAGTCGTCACTTCCGTGTGCGGCTCTCAGGCGCTGTCGTCCCAGACTCTTTATAACATTCGGAGATTGTGGAATAGTTGTCTGGCTACGTGAGACTAGGGACCACATAACAGAATAGTGTTTACACTCTAGCAGTCTTAAATGTAGTTTTGTATCATGGCTGTCATACCTTTGTGTCTGTTGTACAGCTAAGATTATGGCACAGAATAATGTTGTTCTTGTCATTAAACAGTTGATAACCGGAGTGGGTCGGAAGACAACAACGAGGCAGCAGGAGGAGGACAGCCGAAGCCCAAAAGAGGTATGGGAATTGGACAAAACATTGTGTTTTATTCTGGCCAGAACCAGGGGCTGGCATACAAGTCATTTGTATTTCCCTCAAAGTTTACATTTGGTTGAGATGTGTAGATATGTAAGGACCTGATCATTGGACTTCGTCAAAAATCCTTAGAAATGCCAAGTGACGCCCTGCAACTCACTCAACGACCCCACTTTGAGCAGCAATGACTTAGAATGACAGTAGACTCAATCGTATATCGTAATGAAACGTATTGGCCAAAACGAAATACCGTGAATGGGGAGTACTTGACCGAATAGCTGAGCATTATTATTTTTTAATATTTCTTAAACATAGTTTTGTATCATGGCTGTTATACCTTTGTGTCTGTTGTACAGCTAAGATTATAGCAAAATTAATGTGTCCTTATTGATGTCAGTTAGTCAAACATATTAATGTGTAGAATTATGTATTTGCTATTATTTTTGCATTAAAGCAATTCGGCCAAATCCGAATATGCATTTTTAGCCATTTATTATTATTATTATTTCAGGCACACCAAGGCTAAAGCCTACCTGTGGCACAGAATAATGTTGTTCTTGTCATTGAACAGTTGATAACCGGAGTGGGTCGGAAGACAACAACGAGGCAGCAGGAGGAGGACAGCCGAAGCCCAAAAGAGGTATGGGAATTGGACAAAACATTGTGTTTTATTCTGGCCAGAACCAGGGGCTGGCATACAAGTCATTTGTATTCCCTCAAAGTGTGTAGATATGTAAGGACCTGGTCAAAAACCCTTTGAAATGCAAAGTTATCAAGCATGAGTTTTCGTAAAATTGCTGAGTGTGGAGATGCAGCAAACTTCATCGTCCAACAAATTTAAAATGGCAGCTCCACAAGATCAAGTTTTTAATTTTTTAAGTATTGAAAAGTGTGTCATAGAGCAGGGGTTCCCAAACCTTTTAGCCAGTGACCCAAAAGAGGCATTTGACTTTTGCCCAGGACCCGAACTAGTGAAAACAGCTGATCTACAAGCTCACAACGTGGCTGTTTTCACTGCTTTTTAAACATTCTAAAGTTTGCTTTCTAAAGTTTCTAAAGTTAGCTAATTTTAGATTTTCCTTTCAGTCAAGAAATTACTTAGAAAATCTTTTAAATTGGTATTAATTGATGAAAATGTGTTTTTTTTTTTTTTAATCCTTTGAAATGATCACTTACCAAAAAAAGTTGGAAAATAAATAGGGGACCCATAAAAAATATCTCTGTGGCCCACAAACGGTTCCTGACCCAGTGTTTGGGAAACGGTGTCATAGAGAGTTGTGTGTGGTGTCATTGGACTAGTCCTTGTTGTAGATTCTTGTAGAATCTTGAGGTATGAAGTATTTTTGTTGGTGATAAACCAGCGGGCACTCTTAAGGCTAATGTTCTGTTACAGCCTGGAGGATGGCTTTATGCCTTCATCGGCATACAGATTTATCAACATAAACACTAACGGTAACCATGCAGACATGACGTGCTGTGTAACTGCATGCTCTGCTGAAAAGTAATGCAAAGCCAGCATCAGATGAATTTTACTCACCATTAGTTCATGACGAGTAATATCAACTGTGAAACGCAGAGCAACATTGATGTACTGCATTGTAAAAATTAGACTATAGTGGCCTATCAGAAAATGACTGAACTATCTTGTGGTAGAAATAAATGTAGCTTTTAGTGATGTCCTCCAAAAAAGAATATGAAATTAGACTGCACTAATCTGTTCTAATTTCTTTTTTAGCAAGGGCTAAGGGTCAAACCCGGACGCCATGGACAAGAGAGGAGAAGGAAGCGGTGGAGAGGCACCTCCGAAGAAACATTCTGACCAGTAAGGTGCCTGACAAAGCCGCTTGTGACAGGTGCCTTGCAGCAGAGCCGGTTCTTGAAGGGAGGGACTGGAAGGGCATCAAGTTTTTTGTGAAAAACAAAATTAGTGCTCTGAAAAATAAGATGTCCCGATGAATCAGAGAATAGGGCTGCTGTTGGACTCTTTTTTTTTTTTTCTTCTAATTGTTGCTTTTCTAATTGTCCATGGTTGGAGGCAGAGAATAGGGCAGAGAGGATGAGGGTAGGAGATTTGCTTCTGCTGGAGTTTTTTATTTTTTTATTATTTATTTTGTTTGTTTTTTGGTGCTATATCTGGCCGATTGTTCGGCTACAATCTGTTTTTATCAAGGCACTTTCTTGTCTCTCTGGTTGGAAAAGCCTGTTGGTTCCTCAGAAGGTCATCAGCAGGTCCTTGATAAGTATGCACACTTTTCTGGTTGGCTAACCCAGCTAAAACACTGTCTATTTTTTAATTGCACACCCTTTTATGTAAAACATAAAGGTTCTGGCTTGAAAAAGATGTCAGGAGGAGGCAGAGAGGGGTAGGGGGGTAGGTGATTTGCTCCTGTTGGATTTTTTTTTTTTTTTTTAATTTTTGGATGCTGCTTCCTTAAAGGAGGTAGCTTTGTATCTGGAAGCTGAACCACCCAGCCAACTTCAGTTTGTAACTGTTTATGTTCGTATCTTTAAAGCAATAGCCTAAAGGGCAATTCCAGACCAAAACACAATTCAGACAAACATGGGCCTGAATGTGCCCGTAATCATGTTCCAGAATACCTGATGCAGTTGATTTGTTTCATAGGTGCCCCACAGCTATAATGGCAGTTATAATGGGAGTCAATGATCCTGCTAGTGCTTGTTCATTTATTGTCCAGGTACTCATACATGTGCAATTTGTTAGTTTTGGGCTTCCGATCATACAGATTTAGCCGGTAGACACCTCTATTCCTGGTCCAAAAACACCTATAGGATTAGGACCTACAGGCTAGATCTGTATGAACGGCAGCCCAATGGTGATGAATTGCATATGTGTGAGTGCCTGGACACTTAATGAACAATTCATGAAAAATAAATTGCGTTTGAAGGTACAAAAATACCCACACTAGCAGGTGGACTATTGACTACCATTATAACTACCATTATAGCTGTGGGGACTGGTCAGAAGAATGGAATACGGGGCAACTGAGAAACAAATCGACACTGCACCAGGTATTTTGGGACATGATTACAGGCCATGTGTTTTGGCATGGAATTCTCCTTTACGAATGACACCTGTTTATTATGCCTGCCCACTTTTTAACACACTGTTCTATGCTAAAAATGGGAAAGGCTGTACTTGCATTAGGCCTACAGCACTTTGGAAGAGGTTTGGGTTGTGTAGTTACCTTGCCATGAGTAATTGACAATCAAATGCAATTCGTAATGTGTCCACATTTGGTGTTACATGATGGCAAGATAACTACAAAACCCAAACCTCTTTATATATATATATATATATATATATATTTAAAAAAAAATGTTTCTACAATGGCAATATGCCATTGCAGCTGATCTTGCTATGGCAACTCACTGTTTTTATTGACAAACGTTTCGGTCTGTTTTGACCTTCCTCAAGAGTGTCGTTTGTCAATAAAAACAGTGAGTTGCCACAGCAAGATCAGTGTGCGGGACATGTTTTATGCACAATATTTGCTATGCAATGCACCTGAAGGAAGAGGAGCAATATGTAACCGTTGAAAATAAATGTTAAGGAAAGTTTGAATGAAAGCAAAATGATTTTGGCTGAATTTGTCCGAGTGATATGTGATGTACATGCATATTATTTGACTTCCCAGGTGGTACAAAGCAACTCATATTTTCATCGTTACAAAAATAAAAATAAAAAGGATTAGTGTTAAGATTATAGGGATAAGGGTTAAGAACTAGCCCACTAACCCATTATATAGGCCTGTATTTCTATTGGGCATGTCAACTCAGGATTTCAAAAAGCCAAGTCCTGTTCCGCTCGCTCCCTGCATTTCCTTATTAACTCTTTGAGTTGTTTACTTAGATCCCTCTGAGCAACCTTCATGGCCTCATTGTCTCCTGCTCTGAAGGCCACTCTTTTCCTATGAATACACTCCTTCATTTACCTTGTGAAGTGCTGTTGTTCGGATATTTTACTGTGTTTTGGGGTTTTCTGTCTGGTGGTTGTACTTGCGTTGGTGCACAGAGTTTGCACTGAGAGGAGGTGGCAGGGAGAAGAGGCCCCTCAATTGTTCTTGATGCTGTTGCAGCTGCTTTTTGGTTGCTCCGATCGATCACAATTGGCCAATAATGTTATCGACCCCAAAAATCCTGATCAGAGCATCTCTAGTTGTTTTTTTTTTGTTTTTGTTTTTTGTTTTGTTAAAATAAAATTGCCTTGAAAGAGTGTAGCAGAAGTATCTGAATGTATGTTGTGACCCCAGACAGACAGCACTTACTGAAGGAGTGTTATGGTATGGTGACCCCAGACAGCACTTTCTGAAGGAGTGTTATGGTATGGTGACCCCAGACAGTGAGCTTTTTCTGAAGGAGTGTTATGGTATGGTGACCCCAGACAGTGAGCACTTTCTGAAGGAGTGTTATGGTATGGTGACCCCAGACAGTACTTTCTGAAGGAGTGTTATGGTATGGTGACCCCAGACAGTGAGCACTTTATGAAGGAGTGTTATGGTATGGCGACCCCAGACAGTGAGCACTTTCTGAAGGAGTGTTATGGTATGGTGACCCCAGACAGATAGCAATACCAGTGTGTCCCCAGATGGACGGCTTCTGTCAGATCTGGGGAAAAAAGTATTGAATATTGATAACTTAAAGTGATATTCTGATTCCTGATGTTTTTCTGAGCATGCATGATTTTATTCAGAGGCGTACCATGTCTAGAAAGGGGTGTCCCCATACGGTTGGTCTCGAGTCAGACGTCCCCACACGGTAGCATACCCAAGTATGTGTGTGTGTGTGTGTGTGTGTGTGTGTGTGTGTGTGTGTGTGTGTGTGTGTGCGCGCGCGTGTGTGTGTGTGTGTGTGTTTGTGTGTGGCACTTTAAAAGCAGTGATATGGAAAGGGAGACAGAGATTATTTTGTATCATAATGTAATGCTTTGGCAATATAAGGTCCACCTCAAGCTGTAATAATCAAACCTTTTCATTAGTTGTCTGGTTCTGGTCTTATATTTTGTTTAAAAAGTACATGATATTCTTGTGTGACCCTTAATTTAGGATTGTATTAATCCCATGCTTAAAATGATGAGTATTGTCAACTCCACCAATAATGATGATAGTTATCTGCACATTTCTTGATGTAGCAGAGTGGCTCACTGCCTCAGCCTGATGGCCTCAAAAGTCTAGTATTTCCCTCAGTACATAAAGATATCCCTTTGGATCAATGGTTAAGATATTGGACTTCCACATGGGATACCCGAGTTCGAATCCCGGGCGTTACATTAGCCCTACCACCCAAAATCACCAAGAGCCGTCACTGCCTATGGCTCTATTTAAGAAGGTCTTTCATTTCTTTTGTTTAGTTTTGTTTTGTTTTATTTTATTGCTGTAAGGTGGTATTTATTTTATATTTTATGATGCTGCTGAGGCTAAACGCATTTATGCAAAGTTAAACTTGAACCACAGAGCGCATTTGCAATGCGATGCTCACGTCGTGAGTGATGCGACGTTTAAACTTTGTTGTGCTTCTACTTTTCATCCTTTGAAAAAAAAATAATATATCCTATTGTTGAAAAGGTTTGAATTCAAGTGTTTTACTTATGATATGGCCTACTTCCTTTGCCCAACAGAGAGTCTATAGAATTGGCCTAGATTATTTTATTACCTATTGCAAATAGCGGAAAAAACGGAAGCCAAATTGTATTTCATTTTAAGATTGATTGATTGTTTGATATGTTTAGACTCTTAAATTTGTTGTTGCCATTTGGCATGTGCCAGTGAGATTATAGCCTATTTAAGGCAGTTTACAACCACCTTTTTGGACGGAATAAAAAGCTGTGTTCTAAGTCATATTTAACGTGCATTTAACACATTGCCTGCCCGACGTTTTTTATAAAACTCTTCCAAAACATGTCAGGGTTTTGGAGCATTTTGGCTCATTTGCAATGAATATTTTGAAAATGTGTTTCTATGTCTATGGACAAATGGAGTATACCGATGGAAAGATTAAAATCTATACTTTCAGAAAAAAAATAAACAGAGTTTAAATTATGTTCTATGATTTTTCTATGAATTTATTAGCGACTACTGCTCCTGCCCAATATGGCCTAATTTGTTTAAAAAGGCTAGAAAAAGGCTTTTTATGAAACTAACTTGAATAAAAGTCTCTTATTGGGTTGATTTTGTTGTTTCAAGCCAATAGATGCAACTGTAGCACTGTGCTCAGTCTCAACACACACACACATACACACATACACACATACACACGTGCACGCGCACACACATGCGAACAAGGACTATCCTCTTTGTAAGGAACCCTGTGTCATGTGATTTCCTAACTAATGAAACTCAGGGAACATCTTTGCACACATCTCTACATCTTTGCATAATCTTTGCAGTGCGCATGCATGCGCGCACACACACACACGCACGCACGCGCCCGCACGCACAGCAAGGAACCCTGTGTCGTGATTTCCTAACTAATGAAACTCAGGGAACATTTTTTGCAACACATCTCTACATCTTTGCATAATCTTTGCAGCATGCGCGCGCGCACGCACACACACACACACACACACACACACACACACACACACACTTGGGCAAGCTTGGGCAGATCGTTCTTTCTTGTCCAGTAGAGGGCAGGCTACGACTACCAGTGGATGACCATTACAACACCGGATTCGTGTTGGATCACTTTGTTTACTAACTGTTGTTTAGCCACATGGATTATAGTTTTACGAGCCAGCAGATGACTGTTTGTTTATCAATGGAATATTTTACGAGCCAGGAGTGCACTGGGGGAGGAGGAGGTGACAGTGTCAGGTAGGATCAGGCTAAACCCTGGGTTTTTCATTGTGTTGTGTGTGTGCAAAGGATCAGGCTAAACCCTGGGTTTTTCATCGTGTTGTGTGTGCAGGGGTGTCGTGTCGCACCAAAATCTGGGCCCTGGCTACAAGGATTCACTGCGGGATTGTTCTTCATAGGGGGGATTTCAAAAATAGCAGATCTACAAGCTCGCAGAGTGCCGGGCTGTGAGCTTGTAGATCTGCTATTTTTTGATGTAGCCAAAAATCTCAACATCTACTTCACCTCCATGGCCAAAAATCTGGTCAATAAACTGCCCGCTCCATCTGGGCTGTTTGGTGTTAGGCACATCTTGAAATTCTACAGGAACCTTGGGGTATGCAAAGACAACTTTAAACTTGCCACGGTGTCAACTGATGAAGGGTTTAAAAAACTGCGCACCCTACCTCAATTCAAGGCCGCTGGCCATGATAAAATTGCCCCCAAATTTCTCATAGACTCAGCTGCCACCATTGCCCCAATCATTACCCATATTATTAATCTATCTATCAAGCAGGGTTATGTCCCCCAGGACTTCAAATTAGCCAAGGTAACCCCCCTGCACAAAAAAGGCAGTAAACTTGACCCTGGCAACTACAGGCCAATCTCAATCCTTAGTTCCATCTCTAAGGTAATGGAAAAAATTGTCTATGAACAGGTGGCTAAATATCTTGAAGAGAATAAACTGATCTACGAGTTCCAGTCTGGCTTCAGAGAGTCCCATTCCACAGATACATGCCTCATCTATTTGAATGATTACATCAAACGTGAAATTCACGATGGCAAATATTGCGGCATGGTCATGCTGGACCTCCAGAAGGCATTTGACACCGTCGATCATTCTATTCTGATTGAAAAACTCAAAGCTATTGGTCTTGATAGCACAGCAGTGAGATGGATGCACTCTTACTTGGTGGGGAGGGAACAGATGGTGGAAGTCAACGGAACCCTGTCCCCCCCCCCTCCCAGTAAACTGTGGAGTACCTCAAGGGAGTATACTAGGACCACTGTTGTTCTTAATATACGTAAACGACATGTCATCTGCTTGTGACTGCAATCTGTTTCTGTTCGCGGATGACTCGGCTCTCCTAGTCTCAGGCAGAGACATTTTGCAGGTTGAAAAGGCCCTTAACTGTGAACTTAACAAGATCTGCACCTGGCTCAATGACAACAGACTCTCAATTCACCTAGGCAAAACTGAATGTATCCTCTTTGGATCTAGTCAGAAACTTAGCCTAGTTGAGAACTTCACAATTAAAGTAGGTGACACTGTGATAGAAAGAAAAAAACACATCTGCTACCTGGGTTGCATCCTGGAGGCTAACCTATCCAGTGAAAAAATGACCACCAAGGTAATCAATAAAGTCAATCAACGAATTCGCTTCTTGCAAAGAGTTGCCCCACTGATCAATATTAAATCCCGAAAGACACTAGGAGGTGCTCTTATTGGGCCCCTCATTGATTACGGAGTCCTTGTCTGGTATCGCGACGCCCCAGCTGCCTTAAAGCTAAAGCTCCAAACAGCCCAAAACAAACTAATTAGGGTTGTGCTTGGTCTCCCTCCTCTGACCCACCTTACCGAGCATCACCACGAAAGCGTGGGGTGGCTCAAAGTAGCTGACAGAGTACAGCATCTTGCAATGGGCCTGGTGTACAAGATACACTACACCTCCAAGATTCCCATGTACCTGACAAACTACTTCTTAAAGGTCAAGGATGTTCACGATCATAACACCAGAGGCAGCTCCACTAATCATCATCAGCGTAGATTTAACACTAAACAAGGCGCTAACTCGTTCTCCTGCTATACCATCAACATGTGGAACGCCCTTCCACAAGCCCTAAAGGAGAGCAAATCCCTAGCCTCCTTCAAAATTGGTATGAAAAGTCACCTTCAGACAGCAGCTACCCGTGACTTGTAAATAGACTAAGCCCCCATGCTCCCCCCCCCCCTTTTTCTTTGTATTCTGCCTTTTGTATTTGATGTTATGCTTTTGAAACTGATATTATCCTAGATAAAGTACTATGTTCTATCCGTCTGTCTTTCAATGTTATATGAGATACTTAAAGTGTGGTTCCTGTGGAAATAAGCCTCGGCTTTCTAGGATCTCCTTTTAGTTGACCTTGTACCAGTGATTTGTACTGTCATGAAACTGTACTTTTTTCTATTGCAAACTTCTAATAAATTCTTCAATCAATCAATCAATCAATAGCTAAAGTATAAAATAATTAAGTACCCTCCACATTGGGCCCTAGTAACTCAGTCCCACTCGCACTCCCCCCTTGTGTGTGCGCTCATCTGGTTGAGTCTACAGTCTACACACTCCGTCTTCCTCCTCTCCCCCATTATAAAACCTAATACACTCAAATCTAAACGAATTCTACTGTAATCTCTAGGCTATCAATCAACAATCTAAACTCTAACTCTAACTATAAATATCCTATATTCAAATCTCAACCGAGCCTCCCAACCAATCTTTTTTTTTTTTTTTTTTTTCCTCTCTCAGCTGGCTTGTGTAATGAGTAGTCGCCGTCTCTCAAACTGCTGCAGGCTTTTCTCCCTCTCTCTCTGTTGTATTTGGATTGCCTGATAACATGTGTTTCAATGCAGTTTTTTGACCTTTTTTCTTCATTCACGTGAATGACCTGGTTCCCTTTGATGTTGCCCTACTGTATTAAATCACAGGCGGCGCGAGAGCGCCATCAATTGTAAAACAATGAAAAGACTATAGAACGTAGATAAACGTGGTGGGCGGTAAATAGCTGGGAACAATAGCACGTTTATAAACGTGATGGGCGGCAGATGTGTTAATGACGGCGGGCTGGGCTGGGCTGGGAAAATTGATGCGTTGTTGCGGGGCAGGCCGGGCTGGGTCAGAAAATTAAAATGGCGGGGGCCCGCGGTCCATAAAAAACGCCGGCCCGCGCATCACTACCGTGAACTCTGCAGTGGGCTCTTAACAGCCGGTTCCAGCAGCAGCAGCAGCGTGCTACCGCGTGGCAGTATGCTAACTAGCTCCATGGCTAGCTCGAGCAGTGTGCGTTCCCCGTTTGTCCCCCGTCCCTCGTCCACGGCCACCAGTAGCAACAGTGCTGCTGTCGACCGTGAACTGAGTGGGCTCTTAACAGCCGGTTCCAGCAGCCGCGTGCTACCGCATAACAGTATGCTCGCTAGCTCCATGGCTAACTCGGGCAGTATGCAGGGTTCCCTGTTTGTCCACCGTCCCTCGGACACGGCCTCCAGTAGCTCCCATAGCGGCGTGGAGAGCTACGTTCCCCGCTATCAAACGAGGTCACATTATAGCTCTTGGAAAGGAAAACAAAGACAGAGGTAAGAATATTGGATTATTTATTTGTTCTATGTTAACTTTTGTACAGAAGTTAGCTGTGAGTGTGTTTACTTCAAGACAAATTTACTCGGTTTGGGCACCCTGGTTAAATAAAATATGCTTAATTTCTGACTCCCCAACATCATACTTGAACATGAATGAAAAACCACGCCTGAACATGTATTTTAAAAATTAGCTTCGGCGAGTTTGGTCTCGCGGTGCTCGCGGTGTTGCACCACGATTGGTTGCCTATAGAATTCCTGCCCGCCACGGCTGCCATGACATAACTGCAGTTCGGCTATGCGGTGGGTCACAGAATCGGATGGGTCACCAATTGCTGTGTAACAGCAATACGTGAAATGTCTGGATTTGCTAGGAACAAGTACATGTACATGGAGATGTACACGTCTCGGTTTTAATGCGTGTTCATGTAGGACGGTGGTTCTCAACCTGTGGGTCGGGACCCCCAGGGGCGTCCCCAAATTATTTTGTGGGGTCCCCAGATGATTAACTTATTGTGCAACATTGTTTTCTCACTCAACTGTAAACAAACCAACATGAGGTTCAAGTTTATAGACTCGGTGTATTATGCACATTTCTAAAGTGACAATTTAAGGACTTTTTAGAACCTCTAAAATGACAAACATTGGCCAATGTGTCAAATATTAGAGGCAGAAATTGTGAAAATAGAAGATCTACATTGTAGATCTGCTATTTTCACAATACAACCGTGTTATAGAAAATGTAATGCAGTGTTACCAGATGGGAAATGTTGAATTATTGTACCAGAGGCTCAGAATTATCGTATTTGACATGAAACTATCGTACACAGCCAAAAAAGAGAAATCACTTGCGTAAAAACGTAATTTCACCCAAAATGCGTCTTTAGTGTAAGAAACGACCTTGTTTGAGACTCCTGCGTGACAAAAATGCATCAGATATGCTGCGTGGAGGCAGGCAACTTCCTGGAGCTTACACAAATAAAAGCCTGAAACTGGTCTGGAAAGATGCAACCGGTGTTTTTAATCCCTCTAAGTACAGATCTAGGGTCAGATTGACTGATTTCCAAACCAGATCCCAGATCAGCAGCCAGGGAAAATAGTGAATTCACGCTCTTTTTGGTGATATGCCGAAATTATCGTACATTTGGGCATTTTTGGAATTATTGATCATACATCGTAAAGAGGGTCAAATTATCGTACAAATACGATAATTATCGTACGTCTGGCAACACTGATGTAATACCTCAACTCTTAGTGCTCGTCAGGGTGGGCGGTCCCCAGTTAAAATATGACTATTTAGGGGGTCGCGGCCTGAAAAGATTGAGATGTTTGTTTAGACTTACCGTTTTCTTCTCTTTTTTTGGTTCTTTCATTTTATTTTCTATACATCTACTGCATAGTACTGTGTTCTATTCGTCTGTCATTCAATGTTAAATGAGATAATTTAATGGTTTCCTGTGGAAATAAGCTTAGTTTTTTCTAGGATCTCCTTTTAGTAGACCTTGTCCCAGTGAACTGTACCGTCATGAAACTATACCTTTTCCTATGCAAACTTCTAATAAATTATTCAATCAATCAATCAATCAGCCAGTGATGTAGGACAGGCCGTTAAGTTGAGGCATTACATTTTGTATAACACGCTTCGATTGTGAAAATGGCAGATCTACATGCTTACAGCCCCTCGGAATAACACGCTTCGACTGTGAAAATGGCAGATCTACATGCTTACAGCGCCTCGCACCGCTAGGTGTTAGGAGCATGTAGAGCTGCGATTTTCCCAATTTCTGCCTCTAATATTAGACAATTTAGCCAATGTTTAATTTGTCATTTTAGAGATATTAAATGTGCAGATATATATACTCCTATCCAATGTCCAGAGGTTAATTTCATTGTGTGGATGCTGGTGTATTTTTTTTTTGACTGAGTATTTTATTAGACAAAAGTGTAGAACATGACATTAAAATGATGTAGTAAAAGTACAGTTAAATACTCTGCCTAAAAGGAACATCGCAAATAAGTCTTTTTACATGGCAAGTCCTAGGTATTCAACTCATGGATATAACAAAAAACAAGAAACATAGAGACATCATCACAGTTAGTGGTGTTAAATTAAAGGACAACTCCGCCCTAAATCACTTCTAGGCTCATTTTCCTACTTATATTGATCCCAAAAGACTGTCCATGGGGTCTATTAGGCACAAATGCCCCTGTTGTCCAGTTTCCCCAGCAGAACGCAGCAGCTCTCATAGCATAGAGTGGAGCTTATAAGCCTATCGCTTTTACAAAATTGTTTGTGGTCAAAAGTGATTTTATTTTTCATGAATGTGGTACTAGTTGTCATTACAAACACATCCATGTCATCGTTGTCCCACACAAGCCATCATACTCTGCTAAACAGATGTTATTCTCTTATCTGTTTTGCCAAGTCCTGGAAAAGATGCACTGTGATTGGCCAGTACAGTCACTTTGATTGGCACCTGTGCCAAATGCTCCCCCCAAAACATTATTTATGAGAGTGTGATGGCTTGTGTGGGAAAACCAAGGCATGGATGTGTTTGTAATGACAACTAGTGAAACATTCATGAAAAAGAAAATCACTTGAGGCCAGGAACTCGATGCCGACTTGATCCACAAGATCTTCAAGTTCAAGGCGGTGTATTTGAGGCCCAGCAGTGCACTTGAGGTAAGTAAAGGTGCCATCTAAAACTGAGGAGTTACTTTGAACCTCATCCGCATGGTCATATACAGCTGTTATTACATTACTTTTTTTTTTTTTTTTTTTACTTAAGTTGCATTTAGGCCTTTTTTTCTGACTAGACTGTACCAAGGAGCCATCAGGATCTCCAAAAATCACAACCCATAAATACACAATAAATACAGATCACACAATACATGTACGGTCTTGCTGATGGTTGCTAACTCTAACTCACCAAGGCCCTGCTTGGCATTACTAATTAAAGACGGGGTGAAATCAAAAACATGTTTTTCACACTTTTAGAGCATAGCTGTAGTGATAATATGGCCATACCTAACACTAGATGCCAAAAAAATAGAAAAGAAACAATTTTTGTGTATATTTATATCAACGGCCCCTAAATAGGCCATTCTTAATTACTTCCTGTGAACAGAAATTCAAAAAGTGATGACAGATAGAGTTTTTGAATATAAATGAACCTTTGATTACATTCACCTGTTTGTTTCCCATTGCTGGCTCCCAATACTCCCATTACTCAGATTTTAAATCCCATCGCCTGAAGGGCTGGTCCCCTCTGATAGGTTCAGAAACACACAGGCTTCCTTTTCAAACTGAAACTTAAAAATAAAATACCCAAAATAGTCATTTCATTGGGTCTTTAATGTACGTTTTATGCCCATATATGGAGATTCCTATATTGTCAATATTAAGGACATTATTAATGATATGTTATCAATATAGATAAGGACATATATGAGAATGCCCATATTTGGTAATGTCCATTTATGGGCATGTTTTGACATAACATAACTATCATGAAGGGGTCTCCATATATGTATAACTGGTCCCATATACATCACTGGCCAGATGGCCAAGAATTGACGTGACCTCGCCTGTCACCCTGAGGTCGCAAGTTACCCTGAGGTGTCTTACTAGTAGACTATTGACTGGTAACGGGTATCCCAAGCAATACCTCTCCCCTTCCTTATACTTTGCTTTCATACTCAAGTCGTAGCCCAGCTATCTTGCTGGATACATTGAAGATGTTATGGACTTTGTTCTTATGTATTTCTTTTGCTAAAGACTTTTGTGATGCCTGTAGAAGTGGCCAACATGGAATACAACAAGCAATTGAATCTTAAAAATATCACTTTAGCAATTTGGCACAATAAGCCAACTTGAAGTAAAACACGTTTTTCAGAGGAAGGTTATAAATTACTGATATCAACTGCTCCGATTTCTTTCCATTTGTCAGCTTGAAGATTCAAGTGCAAGCTCCTGTGAGGAGGAGGAAGATTTGGAAAATTTCGAAATGGTCACCACCAGAGCAGGCCTGAAACGCAGCCACCCTTCCCATGTCCAACCAGAGTGTCACACCATGTCGGCATTCAGCTCTGATGTTGGCCTACAAAGCAACCAAAGGTATGGCACCCTCATAACTTCAAAGCCTGATACAACCCTACAAGCCCTCACTTGTAGGGTCAGATCTAACACGGGGAAGCTAAAACACCCAGGACAACGTTCCACTTGTCCCAGACCCAGACTCTTATCCCTTCATGCTCCCAAACTATGTAATGAACTCCCCATTGCAATTTGAACTGCAGACTCACTTCTAATCTTCACCTCTCACCTCTTCAGACTCTACTTTAGCCACTTGCCTTTATGACTATGAAGACTTGTGTAAAAACTAGAACGTAATTTAGGTGTCTCATGTTATACACTGCTCAAAAAAATAAAGGGAACATCCCATTCCATTTGTACTCTGGCAAATGTCAATCGGGCTCCACGGTGTTGGGCTGTGAGCACAGGCCCCACTTGTGGACGTCGGGCCCTCATACCACCATCATGGAGTCTGTTTCTCACAGTTTGAGCAGAAACATTCACATTAGTGGCCTGCTGAAGGTCGTTTTGTAGGGCTCTTGCAGTGCTCCTCCTGTTCCTCCTTGCACAAAGGACCAGATAGCGGTCCTGCGGCTGGGTTGTTGTCCTCCAAAAGTGTGATTGACTTGGAGTTACATTGCAATGATTATGTGTTCCCTTTATTTTTTTGAGCAGTGTATAAAAAAATGGTCAATGGCCATTCATCCTATAGTGTCAATAGGATGTTGTTGATAATCTGCTGATGGGTTATTGATTTACTTATGTATTAGATTCTTATTTCTATGCATTTGATGTATTAACTTGTGTTGTCCAATGCTTACTTGTAAATCTAAGCCTAAATGGCTAAATTGTAATGTATGAGCACTGAACCCTACAGCTTTGGACCGATCAACGCTATCTCCACCAGCCTGACATTGCCTACCACTGCGCCACCCAGCCTGACATCGCCTACCACTGCGCCACCCAGCCTGACATCGCCTACCACTGCGCCACCCAGCCTGACATCGCCTACCACTGCGCCACCCAGCCGTGGAGTGATAAACGCCATGGCATCAACCAGCACTGCTCTCCCCAGCCATAGAGCGATGGCATCGACCAGCACAGCACCCCACAGCCTTGATCCGGAAGGTTCCCCAACACCACCTTCGACCACCAACCTGTGGCCAGGTTCTGATTACAGAACCTACCTGTCTGTCCTCAATGTTTCATCCAGTGATGAGGAAGACGATAAGGGGCTGTATGTGGCTTTAGCCGCCAGCATGGAAGACCAGATGTAAGTATTATAGATTATTGCCTTTTCGCCAAACTTTGTACACACACTCCTTGGCTGCCGAACCACAACCTCCACCTCATTTCTCACATGGCCCTCTTCTAGCGCAGGCAGGAGGCCGATTCTCGCAAAACACATTTATTTACACTACTCCTACAGATTTGGGCCTAAAATCACACAAATTGGATGGCAAATCACAACCTCCGTCCCTGATGCCACTGACAGGCCAATTTGTTATTACTTGCGACCTGACGGTCGCTTATATCCCGATTAGCAGGGGTTGACACTAAGGTCTCAAAGGCACTTGCCCGTCGGGCAAGTACAGGTCATTTTCTACTTGCCCTCGGGTTATGGCCACTTTGCTGCGACACTCATGTCGCAGCAAACTATCACACTGCACGACGTTCGTTCAGTGTGTTTGGGGAGGGATAGTCTGAGCGTTTCAGGCAAAGATTGTGCACTTTATGAAAGAAGCATGAAATTTGGCACACAGTTAGAACATGCCATATGGAACATTTTTGGCTATAGGGGCATCGCAGATTTGTCTTGGGAAACTTGTGGGAGCCAATCAAAGTTGTTCTCATAGACTTTACTATAGAGTAAAATAATACAAAAAATAAATATGCTTTAAGTAGCATGTGAGCGGTCAAACTAGGTATTTTTCGTGATTCTGAATCCAATGCAAGCATTTGTTTTGCACGAAAAACATTCCTTTCCGAGAAACGGCCGCCACAAAACTTTGAAAAGTGATGACTCAACACTAAACCATAGTTGTATGGCGTCCGTTTTTAGCCCAAGGAATGTTTTTCCTGCAAAACAAATGTTTGCATTGGATTCAGAATCATTAAAAAACCCTAGTTTGACCCCTCACATGCTACTTAAAGCATATTTATTTGTTGTATTATTTTACTCTATAGTAAATCATAGAGCCCAACTTTAATTGGCTTCCACAAGTTTCCCAAGACAAATCTGCGATGCCCCTATAGCCAAAAATGTTCCATATGGCATGTTCTAACTGTGTGCCAAATTTCATGCTTCTTTCATAAAGTGCACGATTCCATCAAAATACTGCCCGAAACGCCTGGACTAGGAGGGAGTGGGGAGAGAGAGCGAGAGAGGCGGAACACTAGTCCAGGGGTTCCCAAACTTTTTTGTCTCAGGGCACCCCATAAATATTTTTTTAATCCGAGGCACCCCCACATTATAATTTTCACTACCAGCACCTTATATTTATAGCATATCGTCGATGTCGGGTGGAAACCTTGTATGTCCAAAACCGTGTACTTCAGGTTTAAAATGATACTAAATATTTTTTCAAGTGTCCAAATAAATTCCAAATAATATCAAATGATCTTGCGGCACCCCTGGACTGCCGTCACGGCACCCCAAGGTGCCCCGTCACCCACTTTGAAAACCCCTGCACTAGTCTAAAGTCCCGTTCAGCGTTCAAGTAGGTTAACAAAACATATATTTTATTATGTTACTCAAAATGGGCACTTGCCCGGTCAGGCAAACTAGTAGCAAACTTCACCTGTCCGGCCATATTATTTAGCTGCTCCGGGGAGTCGGGCAGGCGTTAGTGTCAACTCCTACGATTAGGGATTACTTACTGTTTCTTTTTGTGTGTTTTATTTTTGCTTTCAGTCAAGGAAGTTCATCTGAAGGTGTCCCTCTACAAGATGTATTGATCGAGCTTGGTGAAAAGATCGACGTTCGAAACACCAGCCGTTTCAATATTAACCGCGCTAATGTGCTGGATGGGGCCATACGAGGCTTCAAACGAGTCTCGTATGACCCAACAAACCGCATGAGCGTTAGGTTCTCAGATGACAAGGGGACGAACGAAGAAGCAGTGGATCTAGGAGGTCCCAGAAGGGAATTCCTTCGGCTGCTGTTGCAAGCCCTTGTCCGGTCTCCGATGTTGGAGGGACCTGAGGGGAAATTGAACTTGGCTCTTGATTCGTCAGGTAAATCTTTTTTGTTTTTCAGGAAATCTAGTCGGGGGCGTTGGGGAGATGACATGGTCATTTCGTGCTAATTAGTCTAAAGTTAGCCTTACACCTAACCCAACACCTCAGGCGTAATTAAATCGAGACAAGTCTCGGCGCGCTCCCGTGATTCGTTGTTACTCAACCGTTAAATGTGAGGTAGTTAAAAAAAAAAAAGTGAGGTAGTGCTCAGACTCGATTTTTACCCCGACTTGAGACCCAGATTCTATTACGAGAATATTAAACTGGTTTGATATTTTCACAAATCGGGGCTGAGTCTGACTAGAGTACAATGATGTAACAACCAAATCAGAACAGTGAGCCAAAAGCCATTCATTCCCCAAACGCTGAGCTGCCAGCCTGGTTGCCACTAGTAGCTGTTGGTGCGGCTGTGACAGCCCTTTATGTCACCGCGTATCATAATAGTTAATTATTCCAAACATTCGAAGTTGATAATAAGTTGATAGGATCATTAGGATCAATCTGCGTCGGCTAGACTGAACTGCGCGGAGAGGAGAGAACGAGATGGGACTGAGGGAGGAGGGCGGAGCTCGTGTGTGCAATGTGCATGCAGTGATGGAAAAAGTACTCACATGTTTTACTTAAGTAAAAGTATCAATACTTTATACTGCGATGCAACGCGTTGTGAGCTTGTAGATCGGCTATTTTCATTAGCCAAATAGGGCTAAAGTGATTAATGTTTTATAATATTATGTAAGTAGTAGGCCTAAATAAAGTTCAACATTTTCCTCTGATGTAGATCAGTAGGGGTAAAAGTACTGAAAAGTGGAAATAATCAAGCAAAGTACAAATACAAATCTGTGGGGGGGGGGGGGGGGGGGGGGGGGGGGGGAGCTAGGTCAGAGGAATAGGAACACAATGGCTATAATAGGCCTATTTTCAGACAGATTTCAGCAAATAAAAGGGAATCTTGAACCAATCTTTACACAATCTTTATAGGCATCTCACATCTAACAACTGAAATCTTTGAAAAATCATCATTAAGTCTTTGGGGAGTCTTTTTCAAATCTTTTAGTGTGAGAGGCTTGTCTTTTAGAAATCTTTCCAAAGTTGTTAGATGTTAGAGGGCCTTAAAAGCGCCAAACTTTGCACAGATGTAGCCCAGGGCATGCTCTAATGATTTAGCTAGGGCGCCCGAGTCTATGACATTCGGGGTCGCCACAGCGGCCAGATCAAGTTGGGCTCTCATCGACTTTCAATACAGGAGGAAAATACCCAGAAAAACACTTTTTTTCTGGGTGTTTAAGTAGGATGTGAGGGGTCTATTTAGGGGTTTGTCATGATGCTGAATCCATTGCAAGCATTTGATTTGCACAACATTCCTTGGGCTACAAATGGCCCCAGAAAACGATGGTTTAGTGATGAAAAGTGAGGAGTCATCACTTTTCAGAGTATTGTGGGTGTTTTCTGGAGCTGTGGCGACCCCGAAGCCGCCGACTCGGGCGCCCTAGCTAAATCATTAGAGCATGCCCTGGGCTACATCTGTGCAAGATGTTTCACTTTTAGACTGATTAGCGCGAAATATCCATAACGCCTCCGACTAATCATGGCATTATTTGAAAAAGTATGCCCACTAACTTAACTATTTTGTTTTTTTTAGCTGACAAAGACGACCGATACTACATCTTAGGAAGAGCGATTGCAGTCTGTCTGGTACACGGAGGACCATCCCCAAATTGCTTCTCCAAGACATTGTTTAACTGCTTGGTTCGTGGGCCAGACAACTGCCAACCTGTCCTGGAGGATGTGGCCAATTCCCGGGTCCATGACCTAATAAAAAAGGTTTGTGTATTTTCTTTTCATTAGTAAGTTGTTGCAGAGTGTCCCACATGCCATCATGGGCGGTCAGTTTAACATTGTATCGGTCGGGCTCTAGTCCTCAGAGTTACTACAGGGGGTCTCCATATCCTTGTGTGATAGCTGATAGGACCCTTTTATTTTCTTTACACCAGTAAGACTCCCTAATCGGGAGATAAGCGACCGTAGGTCACTTATCTCCACAAATAGGGCAAAAATGTGTTTTTCCAAAATCTTCCTGATCCATGTTGATGACATGAGTGTAGACATACTGTGTAGTGATTTTCGTGATTTTAGGGCAAAATCTGTAGGAGCAGTGTCCAAAAATGTGTTTTGCAAGAATGGGCCTCATGGTGGCGCTAGAAGAGGGCCATGTGAGAAATGAGGGGTGGGGTCTCCGCGCCGCCAAGGCGGACGAATAGGTACCGGCCCCGGCTGTCCCGGTCGCTCCTAGCCGGAGTTACGGCATTTTATGTGAGCTGCAGTGTAGGGGGTCCTCCACTGGGGGCGCCACCACTTTTGCATCCGTTCTGGAGCACCAGGAGTCGGTGGTCCCCGGGAATTCCCCGTGAGCAGCCCCGTTGGGGTGGTCATTTGGTCAGTTTAGCACATTTGGTCATTTTTTACATCTGGGGTCCCCCAGGGACCTGGGACCTGGGGGTCCCTGGAGCTCCGGGGGTCCTTGGAGGTTGTAGTTTGGCAGGTAAGGAGTGTGTGTGCAAAATTTGGCATGGATCGGGGCAACGGTTGCGGAGATATGAGCAGGGCAAGAGTGTGACGTGTGACTGACGGACTGACTCACTCACGGACAGCCTGTGGAGGTTTTGGTAGTAAAGCGACCTACGGTCGCAATTAGGCCTACCACTGACCAAACCCTAATATTCCTTTATTCTGGGGGAAAGAGGTTTTAGAGTAGAGTGTAGAGGGGGAAAAGCAGACCAAGTAGAGCTAGGGTCTAAACACTCTGAAGGAACGCGGACATTATTTGTTGGCCGGCGGATCTCGCCTCGTCCTCCGATGTCCCAAAATGACGCAGAGGGGTACATGACTACTGCTGCTGTCTGCTCTGAGTAAATGAGGAGGGACATGACTCCCCCTGCTGTCTACTTTGAGTACATGAGGAAGTGATCCACGGTGGAAAACGACTGATAAATCGAAGTGATTTTATCATTATAATGGATAAGCCTAAACAAACCAGTTCACATGAACAATACTGATGTAAAATAAGATATCTGAACGGCTACATTTAATGAGGAAGTGATCTGCGGTGGAAAAAGACTGATAAATCATTGTGATTATATCATTATAATGGGTAAGCCTAAACAAACCAGTTCACATGAACAATACTGGTGTAAAATAAGATATCTGAACGGCTACATTTATTTATACAATTAAAATATCATGAGCCAGCACAGTTATAGCCCAGCCAACATGTCCACCTGGGTACCATATGGGCCCAGTGTGGGTAACTGGGTACCAAGTGGGCATGGGCTAGAAGTGGGCAAACTTGGTGGGTCCCGTACGGGTTTTTGTGTGGGCTAAGTGGGCATGGGCTATAAGTGGGCAACCATGGCTGGGTCCCATGAGGGTTTCGTATGGGCTAAGTGGGCATGGGTTAGAACTGGTCAACCATGCCTGGGTCCCTTATGGGTTATGTGTGGGCTAAGTGGGCATGGGTTAGAACTGGTCAACCATGCCTGGGTCCCTTATGGGTTATGTGTGGGCTGAGTGGGCATGGGTTATAACTGGTCACGCGTGTCTGGGTCCCTTATGGGTTATGTGTGGGCTTAGTGGGCATGGGTTATAACTGGTCACACATGTCTGGGTCCCTTATGGGCTAAGTGGGCATGGGTTAGAACTGGTCAACTATGTCTGGGTCCCTTATGGGTTTTGTGTGGGCTAAGTGGGCATGGTTTAGAACTGGTCAACTATGCCTGGGTCCCTTATGGGTTATTTGTAGGCTTAGTGGGCATGGGTTATAACTGGTCAACCATGCCTGGGTCCCTTATGGGTTATGTGTGGGCTAAGTGGGCATGGGTTAGAACTGGTCAACCATGCCTGGGTCCCTTATGGGTTATGTGTGGGCTAAGTGGGCATGGGTTAGAACTGGTCAACCATGCCTGGGTCCCTTATGGGTTATGTGTGGGCTGATTGGGCATGGGTTATAACTGGTCACGTGTGTCTGGGTCCCTTATGGGCTAAGTGGGCATGGGTTAGAACTAGTCTACTATGACCGGGTCCCTTATGGGTTATGTGTGGGCTAAGTGGGCATGGTTTAGAACTGATCAACCATGCCTGGGTCCCTTATGGGTTATGTGTGGGCTGAGTGGGCATGGGTCATAACTGGTCACGCGTGTCTGGGTCCCTTATGGGCTAAGTGGGCATGGGTTAGAGCTGGTCTACTATGCCTGGGTCCCTTATGGGTTATATGTGGGCTAAGTGGGCATGGTTTAGAACTGGTTAGCTATGCCTGGGTCCCTTATGGGTTATGTGTGGGCTTAGTGGGCATGGGTTATAACTGGTCACACATGTCTGGGTCCCTTATGGGCTAAGTGGGCATGGGTTAGAACTGGTCAACTATGTCTGGGTCCCTTATGGGTTTTGTGTGGGCTAAGCGGGCATGGTTTAGAACTGGTCAACAATGCCTGGCTCCCTTATGGGTTATTTGTAGGCTTAGTGGGCATGGGTTATAACTGGTCACGCGTGTCTGGGTCCCTTATGGGCTAAGTGGGCATGGGTTAGAACTGGTCTACTATGCCTGGGCCCCTTATGGTTTAGGTGTGGGCTAAGTGGGCATGGTTTAGAACTGGTCAGCTATGCCTGGGTCCCTTAAGGGTAATGTGTGGGCTTAGTGGGCATGGGTTATAACTGGTCACATGTGTCTGGGTCCCTTATGGGCTAACTGGGCATGGGTTAAAACTGGTCAACTATGCCTTGGTCCCTTATAGGTTATATGCAGGCCGGGTGGGCATGGGTTATAACTGGTCAACCAAAACTGGGTCTCATATGGGCTATGTATGGACTAAGTGGGCATGGGTTAGAACTGTTCAACCATAGCCGGGTCCCGTAAGAGTTTTATTTGGGCTAAGTGGGCACAGGTCAGAGTTGGTCATCCATGTCTGGGTCCCGTAATTGTTTTATATGGGCTAAGTGGGTATGGGTTAGAACTGGTCACCCATATCTGGGTCCCAAATGGGCTTTGTGTGGGGTAACTGGGCAATGGTTAGAACTGGTCAACTATGCCTGGGTCCCATGAGCGTTCTGTGTGGGCTAAGTGGGCATGGGTTAGAACTGGTCTACTATGCCAGGGTCCCTTATGGGCTATGTGTGGGCTGAGTGGGCATGGGTTAAAACTGGTCAACTACTCCTGAGTCCCTGATGGGTTATGTTTAGGCCAAGTGGGAATGGGTTAGAACTGGTCAACCAAAGCTGGGTCTCATATGGGCTATGTATGGACTAAGTGGGCATGGGTTAGAACTGTTCAAACATAGCCGGCTCCCGTAAGAGTTTTATATGGGCTAAGTGGGCACAGGTCAGTGCTGGTCATCCATGTCTGGGTCCCGTAAGTGTTTTATAAGGGCTAAGTGGGTATGGGTTAGAATTGGTCACCCATATCTGGATCCCAAATGGGCTTTGTGTGGGGTAACTGGGCATGGATTAGAACTGGTCAACTATGCCTGGGTCCCATGAGGGTTCTGTGTGGGCTAAGTGGGCATGGGTTAGAACTGGTCAACTATGCCTGGGTCCCTTATGGGTTATGTATGGACTAAGTGGGCATGGGTTAGAACTGTTCAAACATAGTCAGCTCCCGTTAGAGTTTTATATGGTCTAAGTGGGTATGGGTTAGAACTGGTCACTCATATCTGGTCACTCATAATCATACCTCTATTTTTGTATGCAAACAATTTCACTTGATTGATGGACAATAGGATATCACAAAAAGTCACAAATCGGTTATGGTGAATACGAGGGAGAGCGAGGGTAATCCCATACTAATATTAGGAGGGTGGGATTGTGTATCGACCTGCCTGTATGTCTGATGACAACTCGCTGGACAGAGACCAAACGAATGTCGCGTAACTGCTTTGACCAACCTTTGGCTGTCTGGGAAACCCTGATAGAAGAGGAAGAAGTATAGACAGTTAAGGAATTATGGTCCAAATGATTGACCACCGGACCATCTCTATAAATAAGGCTTTCTCCAACTGGACAATCTATAACTAGGCTATGGGGTCCATATGGGAGCTTCAACATTTTTCAGGCCAATGACCTCGAGATGAAGGACTGCCACTATTGAATTTGAAATTGTGTTGCAGATGAAACTTAATTACTCTAATATCACATATATGCCGATAACTCATTTGGCTGACACAACTTTAAACCCTTTTATCCACTAAATGAAATGCATAGTTACTGGCTTTTGTAGGGCAGTCAGTGACAGCCCATAGCAGGTTCGAGTCCTGTTCCCGACTTTTGTAGGGCAGTCAAAGTGACAGCACATAGCAGGTTCGAGTCCTGTTCCCGGCTTTTGTAGGGCAGTCAAAGTGACAGCGCATAGCAGGTTCGAGTCCTGTTCCCGGCTTTTGTAGGGCAGTCAGTGACAGCACATAGCAGGTTCGAGTCCTGTTCCCGTCATCTCATTCTCCCTTTTTCCTGTCCATCTCCACTGTGTAGTATCAATAAGAAAAAAGAAAGACCCTCAAAAATATCTATAACTGGTCAACCATGGTTGGGTCCCTCAAGGGTTATGTATGGGCTAAGTGGGCATCGGTTAGAACTGGTCACCCACATCTGGTTCACATATGGGCTATGCATGGGCTAACGAGGCATGGGTTAGAACTGGTAAACCATAGTCGTGTCCTGTATGGGTTATGTGTGGGCTGGGAGGGTATGGAACTGGTCAACCATGTATGTGTTCACATATGGGCCTTATTTGAGCTAATTGGGCACAGTTTAGAACTGTGTAGGTCCAGTACACACACATACACACACTCACACACTCACACACACACACGCACACATGCACACGCACACACATCTAAGGATATATATGTGTGTCACAAATACAGTATGGATAAATATATTTCATCAATGACATATGTTTGCGTGTGACAAATACAATCTAGCTGGGCTCATGTGAAGAATATTTCACTGACATTAATAGGTTACAAAAGCGATGAATCAATCAGACTTTCAGTGGATATATCTCATAGGGACCTTTTGGGTTATCAGAGATAGTAATATATTTTAAAAGGGGGTCTGTCTAAGCCAGTTTGACATGCCTGATACATGTCAAACGGGAACTGCCCATAAGTCCGAAATCTCATTAGTCCTACATCTCATTAGACCGAATTTAGTTAGGGTTAGGTTTTAGGGTTATGTTTAGGCATAGTTTTACTGAGGTTGGGGTTTGCGTTACATTTAGCCATAGTTTTACTGAGGTTAGGGTTAGGTTTAGGCATAGTATTTTTCACCAGGTTAACATCACCAGATTCTGACTAATGGGATGTAGGAACAATGAGATTTCTGACCAATGCCATGGCACCGAGTGGGTATGTGGCCAGGGACCCTATTTGAACCATTTTTATTTCAAGGACCCCCCAGTTTGACAGGTAAAACTGGTCCCACTATACCCATAAGGGACCCAGGCATAGTTGACCAGTTCTAACCCTTGCCCACTTAGCCCACACATAACCCATAAGGGACCCAGGCATAGTTGACCAGTTCTAACCCATGCCCACTTAGCCCACACATAACCCTTGTGGGACCCAGCCATGGTTGCCCAGTTAGCCCACACATAACCATCATGGGACCCAGCCATGCTTTCCCAGTTATAACCCATACCCAGTTAGCCCACACATAACCCTTATGGGACCCTCTAAATTTGCCCAATTCAAGCCCATGCACACTTGATACCCAGGTAGAACACATTGAGCCCATTATGGTTCCCAGGTGGACATGTTGGCTCATCAGGAAACCATAACTAACTATTGTTTTTACAGTATAAAGATGGATTTATTTCTGCATAAACAATATCACAAAACAATCAGTAATAGCCTAATCTTGGAGGTGAATAACCAGTGTATAACACTCTTGTCGTGCAAGTACAGTAACAGCAAGGGAAGCAGCTAGAACATAGACAGAATTATGAGCTATCCATGTGCAAAAGTTGAAGGGTGTAGAACTAACCGTGTGCCGTGTATAGCAGGCTCATGAATACATAAACATCAAAGGGGGCTTGAACCCCTGCCCTTATCCGTCAGTAAAAAGTGGCCTCTCAAGACCACGAATGCAGTTTTTACAATATAGTGAAAGAAATGCAAATGCCTCCTTTCCATGCCATATACCTGAAGGCAGCATTCAAGAGAATTGCCTTCTCCAAACTCTACCGAACTTGAAAGCAGCATCGTATCTGTAAGCCACATCTCCATTGACTTGATTATGCTTAGTTCAGTGTGGTACCACACACTGAAAATATCCGACCTCCAAGCTCACAATGAGCTTATGTAGGTCTGCTATTTTCGATGTTTCCACCAAAAGCGAGAAAAACGCAGGTGAACGGAAAAGAAGTGCTCCTTCAACCCCTGTATCCTACGGTAGGACTGCGGCCCGTATGCATCGGCCTACATATGGACCATTAATTAAAGTGAATACATTAAAGAATATCAAGTAGGCCTATAGAAAGATATATCAATTATTATTTCAAGTGTTGAATGCTCTGAGATCTATACATTTCAATGAGTTGCACCAATTCACATGGAGGGAATTTGGGAGCTGATAATTTCTCAGAGGGGGAGGCAAATAAATGCTGGGTGGGCCTCTGGAAGCTTTGGGATTGTGCAGCAATACACTGAATTTCACACATGGAATTTATCGTTTTGAATTATTGGGTGTTTAAAATCAATGTCTTAAGGCCCATTCCGAGATTTTTTTATCTGTTATCTGGCCCAGTGGGAATGGGCCTTTACTCTTAAAACCTGACTTATACAAACTAATGCTCACAGTAAATGTGTTCTCCCATTTATTCAGGTATATTACTTTTAATTTCTAATGTAGGCTAGTACACCCATTTTATTTTATTTACTTTATGTAGTGGTGTGTGTTGATTTGTGTGTAAAAAAAGATCATGGACAAAACTGTGAAATGTAAGTTGTATAGTTATGTCTGAAGAATATAAAAAATATACATAATTATCAATTATGCCTTGCTGAACCACACCATCACAAATATATAAGGTCATGGCGCCATCATGCATTTTATTTATATAACACTCACATGTAGCTCGTGTATAGATAGATAGATAGATAGATAGATAGATAGATATAATTTATATCCTCTATAACACACGCACACGCACGCACGCACGCACACGCACACGCACACACACACACACACACACACACACACACACAGCGCATTACGTGCCTGCATGCCTGATGACAAACACCTGTGGAACCAGCTGCAACTAATTGGCCGGCTATATATGCAGTGATAATGCACATACAGGTCTCTTGTCCTGAACATAGCAGACGGAAGGAACGACAGTCTGAGCAAGATGTCCGAGCAACAGCGTTTGTTTGAGCTTCACAATGATTTGGGTTTCGAGGAGTATCAGGAGCCGCCTGATGCCACCGCCAAATTGGAGGACATGAGAAGCACTGTGAAATTACTAAGTGTGACCCTCAAAGTAAGTTGGCCTGTACCTCCCTCCCTCTGACCCCTCCCTCTGACCTTTCTTTTGTAAACATATCTTCCATAAGATATTATAGGCCTATTTGTTCCCCTTACATATTCATAGTATCATTTGTAAGTCATTCAATGTTATGAGTTAAAACCCCAATTGAAACAAGGCTAAAGCTTTTTTTGTGGTTATCCTTTTGACCCTATAGCTGGACCAAACTGTGCTTTTTCCTATGCAAACTTTTAATAAAATCCTCGTTCATTCCAGCGGATGGCGAGCACCCTGGAGATGTTGCAAGCCCAGCTGAAGGAGACCACAGCGGAACTCCGAGCAGCAGCGCCCCCGCCCGTCGCCTGCGGGCCCGACTCCGAGTATCCAGGGCGGATCGACGCGGCCACGATGACCGTGCGGCGCCTGGTAGTTGTCCCAGGCGGCCCCGGACCGCACGTCCGCTTGGATGCTGACGAGCGCACACAGAGGATGGTCGAGGGGCGCTGCCTTTACTGTGGGTCCCTAACTCACTTCATAGCCATGTGCCCTGCACGGGCCTAGCTGGCGTCCGAGACATTTAATTTTTTTCAGACTTTTCGAGGAGCATTTTTTTTGTTTTAATTGCTCCAGAGTCGTGTGTGGTGTGTGTGTTTGATTTTCTGACTGGAGCCTTAATTGTTTAGCCTGATTGTGTTTTAATTGCTCCCTCCTGTGTTTGATTTTGAATTTGAGTAAAACATTTGAACAACCTTTTGCTTCCAGCTACTCATTATTGTGAATGTAAAATGCTTGTTTTAATTGTGACTGCAAAATGCGTATTTTAATTGTGCATTTTAATAGACGAATTCTAGTCTGGCCTATGTTAAAACTGTTCCAATATTTGCATATTTTATTTAAGTGTTTTTCACAAATGGGGTGCTTTCATCATGGTCACCGCGGGTCGTGGGACTTGATGGTTGGTGTGTGTGTTAATCTTATTTGTATTTATTCCAAGTCTATGGTAGATCTCTTGACAATGCAGGGAACCGTGTAATTTGGTCAGGCATTTCTCAAGTCAGCTAAATCATCCCTGGTTGACGCGTTATCTTTATTGGTATAGGTGTAGGCTATTTCATACATGAATTGCAGCTCAAAGTGCTTTTCAGAACAAACCAATTTGTACAAAACAATATGTACACATGATCAACAATACAAATGAAAGTAAAACGCAAAACAAATTGAGAAACAATATCAGAACTCTATAATAGACTATAAATATTTTTAAAACGGGTGAAGGTGTTTAAAAAACAGATTTTAAATCAGCATAAAGCAAGCATAATTTAAAAAGTCTTGAGCTGTGCTTAAAAACTATCCACAGAGGCTGCAGCATAGAGTTATGGGCTGCAGAGTGAATGGTCGTCCAGTGAATTATTGTCAGGCACTTCCCAAGTCAGCCTGGGAGTCCTGTCCATTGTCCTGTCCCTAACTGGGGTCCTCCGGCAGCCATTTTCTGCACTAGTCCATGCATGGAGTAAGACGCAGATGCGAAGCCGAAGCAAAGTAAGTTAATAATTACCAGTACGTTTGGTTCTCATAAGGGCACAAATGAAATGAAATGCTGGTGTTTTTAATGCGGGGTCATGTCCACAGAAAGAGTATTAATATGAGTGTGCTTTGGACGTGATAGCCTCTCTTTAGGTCGTCCTCCAATTGGCGCGCAAACGATGCTAACACTTTAGCCTAGCCCAGCTCGTGTACTGCTATTATTTGCATTATTTTCTATGTTATACGATTACTTCATCTAACCATTAAATGCATGGCTGGTGTGTTTAATTGCATGTTTGGGGTCATGTCCAGAGAGTTGTTTATGTATGTGCCTTTGACGATATGTCTACATTTTTCGGGCTAATATGTATTGTAGCATTAGCCTTATAGAGGGTCCTCCCTATGTTCCCCAGGTTCCTTATTCCCCACTTCCCCCCCAAAAAAGGTTCTATGTTCCCCAGGTTCTATGTTCCCCAACCACCCTACCCACCAAAAAGGACCTACTGTTCCCCACCAAAAAAAAGAAAAGAGATAAAAAAGGTATATGATCCCAAATCCAATGCAGGAAATGGGTGGATTATCTGGGCACTAAGAACATGTGGGCAATAATAATTTAGGTGCCCAGAGGTGCACTCGTCCAGATGCCCAGTCATAACAAAAGTATGGTGTCCAGATGACCCTATTGCCACTGTCCCACTAGTATTCGTAATTTCTTCCCATTAGTGTGGGTTTTGAGTTGTTAATAAGAATTAGAAATGAATGTTTCCTGCATTTTTGGCTGAGTGAGGAACATGACACATTTTTTAAGTTGAGCAGGGAACATAGAACCTTTTATAAGTTGAGCTGTGACATAGAAACGATATTCCTGTCTTGGGTCTGAGAGGCTAAATCTCATCAAATGGTGGGCCATGGCTCAAACATATGGACCTTGATATGAAAAAGATTGAAAGCCAATGTCCTACACCCTAAGCATTTATAAAGTACACACTCATTACTCACCTAGGATAAGACAAGGAGCGAGCCTTCCCTTGAAACTGGCTCCCAACACCAAGCACACTATAGTCAGCTAGAGGAGAAACATTGGGCCTCATTCACCAATAAGTTCTTAACTTTCTTCTTAACCTGTTCTTACATTTCTTCCTAAGTGAATTCCTAAGTAAAGTTGAGTCCGATTCATGAAACATTCTTAGGAAGGCAAAATTGTTCTTAACTATGTTCTTTTCATGATGAATGCCAATCCTCGTAACTTGAAGGGGTGTGCCAGCTAATACTAATTATCATAGGTAGACGCCCCACATATCCTAATTTGCATCCCTATTACCATAGGGAGCCACCCACAAATCCCCATATAAGGCATGACTTCATGACGCTCTCTGCAGTCACACCTGTGTTTGATTGCTGTACACAGAAATCACAAGAAATCACTCACATAAAGTTGAGAGAATGAAGTCAAGAATCCCTAAAGTGTAAAGATGGTGGAACACTAGACTCCAAACATTAAAAAGATATATATCAATACTTCTGTGGAGGTACTTCTGAACAGTGAACAGCTAATTATTTGTATTTAATGAATGAATGTATTTTATTATTTCACTAGACATCAAGGTAAATTTGCTGAAATTAGAATGTTATCCATATTTCATGTTTGGAAATCGCATTATTAGTGGACATAAAACATTGTATTACTGAAAGCTGGTGGGTGGGTATAGAGAGGCTTTAAGTTAGCAGCTGCTTGGTATGTAATGGGGTGAAGTAGGGTAGGGGTGTGGCTGGGATATGGTGCAAGGGGGGCTTTCAGGTAGGAAGGGGACAGGACAATGGGCGTGTGGCAGCTGTTGGGATATGGGGGTGAGGGTGTAGGGAGTTGGGTTATGGGGGGGCGGGGGGGTGAAGGGTTTGGGGGGGGGGGCATTTTGGGTTGGGATGCAATTTCAGATCTGTTGAAAACTAGTCTAAAGCAGTGGTTCTAAACATTTTCATGTCAAGGACCACCACATTCTGCAGACCCCCACCTGAAAATATTTTCTGCCTGGGAAGATTTTTCAAGATTTATCATATAGTGTTTAAAAAATATCCGATCTACAAGCTCAAAATGGGCTGTAATGGTAATGCCTTGTGAGCTTGTAGATCGGCTATTTTCAAACAAAGTTTAAAACTGGGTTAAAATGGTAAAACTCTTCCTCGTTTTACAGTGGACCCCCTGGAACTTGCTAAAGGATCCCTGGGGGTCCCCAAACCACACTTTGAGAACCACTGCTCTAAAGATATGATACAAATATTTTGGTGATTTAAATCATATTATTATACAACTGTAGAATTGAAGCAACTTAAAGAATAAATTATTTTTGCACAACATGTCACACTTAAGAACTAAAAGGCTGCCCTAAGAGTGCTCTACAGTATGCGTAGATTTCTTCTTAACATAAGAACAAATCACAGCTAAGAAAACATTGGTGTATGCCAAATCTTCTTAAAAAACTTCTTAAAAGGGTCTAAGAAGAAATGTCTACGTAAGAACGTTCGTAAGTAGGTTGGTGAATCGGGCCCATTATTATTAATGAAAGCCATTTGAGGGAAACACATAGAAGTTGGAACTTTGATGCGTATCAAATTATAAGCATTCACTAGGAACGGAAGTCAGACACTAGTTGGGGAAACACAATAAAGTGGTTAAAAGATACTTACCTTATGTTAACAAGTCAGCAGCGAGAGATGCACTTGCAAACCCCTAGAACCACGATAGCTTTGTAGCAGTCGTTCTCTTCCGCCTTCTTAACGTTACTGCGCATGCTCTCTAAACTGAAACGCTAGCTATTGGCCAAAGGTTTCCCTTATTTGGGGTACTTCCGGATCTTTTGTGGGCGCTTCGAATTGCTGGGGGAGGGGCAGTCACAGTCAGTTCTATTATGTTATACACAATTTATTAATACCTCTATATGGCGATGAACCTTCATGTGTAGGGACGGAGCCTGTTAATTTGTATTGATAAAGAGCAACTACCTTAGTGATCCTGCTTATTTATCCAGGCAGCCCACTATTGTACTTTATCTAATATTTTGTGGAAAAATTTGAGACAAAATCAGAACATAACTGGTATCTGTGGCCAGTTGTTGCGACTGTGAGTTTGTCTATCTGTGAGTTTGTCTATCTATGAAGATGACAACTGACAAAAGTAAAACATATAATTAAAAGAATCATTGATTATAGTGTTAAATGGCTTTATATTATGGATAGCACTGTAACAAACTGATCGCCTCTTTTCTTGATTTTTTTAACATGACATCATGGGCCGCTTTGATCGAAAACAATTGCTTGATAAGCCCAAAGCTTATTGATACCGGGTACTCAATTGTTGTCGAGCTACCGTTATGGCATTCTATCCCTAGTCTAATCCCTGACTGCTGACTCTTTCAGTTTGTTAAGACTAAATTGCGACACCTACTGGTTAAATAAATTCAACCCAGAACCAAATTGCAGTTCTTTTTGTTAGTAGCCTCATAAGTAATTTATACTGCATATCACGCTATTCTTATTTGTGAAACAGTGTCAAGTGATGTGCTTTATCACTAATTAGCATCCAATGAATTATTGTTTTGGTTGCAATAGTGTCAAACAGGCGAATACATTTGCAGATTGAGGTTTTTAACCATTGCTTTTTATGAGATAATGGACTTCTGGAAGATTTAACCTGTATTGTTTGGGCAAGCTCTTTAAAGATTGATTGACCACTTCAAATACTAACTTAAAGCTATACTGTGTAAGTTCAACTAGTGGTCAGTAGCGGTATTGCTTTTTTCGGCCGTTTTTCGGCCGGAGTCGTCGCGGACCACCGCCGCGGACCACCGGAGCGGCGCCGCAAACCACTGCGACCGATAGTAATCCGTGGAGGGGTAGAACGCATGGTAGAACGTAATTTTCTGGCCAGGATTTGTGGATTAAGAGGTTAAAATCCTTCACCATGGTAAACACTGTAGCCAAGCGGAGGCGCTTCCTGGAGACCAGAGCAGATAAGCTGTGATTGGCCGGTAGTGTACCATGTGTGCATGATCGGCGATGTGATTGGGCAACGTATACACAACGTATACAGATGATGCAGATTACGTCATTTTGGCGCGAAATCCGGTCCACGGCCAGGATCATAGAAAACATATAAAGAGAAGGCTTCAGAAGCTGAAAATAACGGAGTGGGTGTTCTAAAACTTTAGCGATTTAACAGTTAGGACAATTTTAAGATTTGTTTTATAAAAAAAGTTACATGGTACAACTTTAATTACCAAAAATAAGCTATATCCAAACTTACAATTCTGAAGCTTGTGTACATGCTGGTTTATGGAATGCAGGACTGAGATCAGTCGTGGATTTCAGTGTGTGTGTGTGTGTGTGTGTGTGTGTGTGTGTGTGTGTGTATACACACACTGATCGCTTTAACAAAAAAACAGCTTCTTATAAACTGGGGTTTCAATCCACTACAACTTTATTGCACGTCAGTTGGAGATCTCACCAAAAATTCTGTTTGAGGTACTGTATTCCCCCAAAACCCATAGATACCATATATTTTCAACTTTTGACAGCACAGTTTATTTTGGGATCATGTAAATTTGTAATCAGATATTGAACCACTTCAACCGTCAATACTTAATACACTTGAACTTTCACTCTTAGTCTGCTCTTTTTTACCCCCCCCCCCCCCCCTCTACAGAGAACCTCTGCTGAAAACAGCTGATCTACAACCTCACAACTCCTCACGTTGTTAGCTTGTAGATTTTTGGCTAAAGTCTCATAATATGGTTAGGGTTTAAGTGGTAGAAAAGGAGAAAAAAGATTGAGGACCCCCTGTAGTAACTACTGACACCCTAGGGGTCCCGGACTCCCTGTTGAAGACCCCCGTTGTAAAATGCATGCTGCTCCTAAAACTTTGACAGTGCAATTATATATTGAAAACAACAATAACAAAAGAACATTGATAATTTAACCACTTCAACCGTCAATACACTTGAACTTTCACTCTTAGTCTGCTCTTTTTCCCCCCTCTACAGAGAACCTCTGCTGAAAAAAGCTGATCTACAAGGTCACAACTCCTCGCGTTGTTAGCTTGTAGATTATTTTTGGCTTAAGTCTCAGAATATGGTTGTTAGTGTTCAAGTGGTAGAAAAGGAGAAAAAAAGCTTCTATTACACAACAGGAGGACCCCCTCTAGTAACTCTAATGACCCCCAGACTCCCTGTTGAAGACCCCTGTTTTGAAATGCATGATGCTCCTAAAAGTTTGACAGTGCAATTATATATTGAAAACAACAAAAGAACATTGATACATCACTGCATCTTCCAAGGCATGATCCTGACCGAAAGGCAGGTTCGAGGTAGTCAAGTTCTGAACATTTCAAATTTTGTAAATTTAGTTTGTGTCAATTGTTAACGTCATGTGTCCCAAACAATTTAAGATTCAAAAAACTAAACAAAAAGTAGCACGCCTACCTACATGCTCAAGTATCTAAACTAGGAGTGATGGCTACTCAGCTACTCATTTGCCAATCTCTATCACAAAAAATAAAAGCAGTGCACCCACTCCGTACATTTGTAACCTTTCCATTCCTACTGTAGTTCTCACAAATGTTGTTCAAAAAAGGCTTGTTTAAAAGCTCGCTCTTTATTCTTAATCACTACCAGTTACTTCAAATTAGACCAAAACCACTGTCTGCGGTCCAGATGACAGCTTCCAAATGATCTTGGAACTGTTCATAGCTGGTGTAATGTGCAGGCAAGCGCAGGGTGGTGAAGCAAGTGGACGAAGTTGGATGCTCCGCCTCCAAAACTTGCACCATCATGTATTCCATGGGCAGCTCCCACCCGACCCAGAACTTCACCAACTGCTTTCGTTTCTCTTCTGTCACTACAATGGAATGGAAATGAGGATAACAAGTGTTACATCAATGATTCAGAGGATTATAGGATTAGAACACAGTTGAAATCTGTATGATCTCTACTTGTCTACCTGGTCTTCTAGTCTTATCGTGTGAAAATAAACACGTTTTATAGCCATTTTGAGTATAACATGGTCTGAATTCATAAATAGAAGCTGAATTATTTGAAATTATGTGTAATAAGGGATACATGTAGCCTAAAATTGTGGATCCTCAAGGCAAAAAAACTCATACTCTACCTGTCTCAACAAACCTAAGGTACCCAGTAACCCTGGACCTAATGGCAGCAGACACTCCATGCACAGTTCCCCCTTCAGCTGGCCATTGGATGTTGTCCAGAACAATCTAAAAGTATTAATTAAGAAGGCAAGAATTCAATGGCAGCAGTAGTGAAACCTATTCTTTTTAGTTTTGTTGAAACCTATAGATTTTAGTTTTGTGTCTTTCAAAGAACAAGACCACTTGGTAGAGATTTGAGTTGTGTAGATATCTTGCCATGGACTCCAAAGTTGGCCAAGAAATAAACCTCTACCAAATAGTCTTGGCCTTGAGATAAAACCTATATTATTCCACAGGGCTGACACTTGCAGTAAGATTGACACGCTGGGCACAGTATCCCGTCATCAATTCCAGATGCTTCCAATGAATATTGTAAAGACTGAGAAAAAGACTGAAACATTTGCTTTTTAAATGTTAAGTGGACCACAATGTAATACTAACATGCAATATATAAAATGAATGCCTCTTGACTGAACTGTATATCTGGGGTCAGCCACCTTTTTCAAATGAAGTGTGATGTTTTTATTTTAGTATAGTCAGTCTGCCAGGTCTACATACAATGTAATGACAGCACATAAAAATTCTGACATCTTTTGATTGTCAGGATATTTATATTGTTAGAATCAATATTATACCCAGATCAATAATCCATTCTATCTACCTGACTCCCTCCACAGTCAGAGTTGACAGGTTTAATGAATCTTTTGTGTGCAGGGTGAAATCTGCAGCAAATTTGGTGACTTTGTTTAATTGAGTACATTTAAAACATTTGATTTTAAAATATATCCTCACACTTCTGCCAGTGTGCCAGTCAGTGATAACCCTCCCCGGTGTCAATGTTGGCACTCATGCGTAAGGTTGCCCAGCGCTGCTGTAAATACATGAATTTGTCAATACATGAACATGATTGTAGTACCTGAGCGGTGCATTCAGCCTTTGATTGATTTGGGAAAACTAGTGGTACCACATCAGGCCTGGCCTCCAACAGCGGCAATAACTTGGATTCTTGCAGTCCTTCCCTCAGCTGTTCAACTTGATTAGAGGTTCGCCAGATCACCTAAAGTATATCAGAGAGTCGTTTCCCAAGGGGTCTAAACGTGTCTTCTTTTCCCTGTATTCAAACATTGCTAAAAATCTACATGCTCCCTGCATATTACCCTCCGAATAGGCACTCCAGGATTCATGTAGTCGAGATTCTTATCTTTCTTTTCCCAATCTTGTTTCAAAAAATAAGAACATTGAACATTCATTTCGTAATACAAACCTTAGGTATAAACCACTATACAGGCACCTAGGACGGATTATAATTCATAGTAGACTCTGTGATAAAATGTATTCCAGGTACCCCATTCTACACCATTATACTACATTTAGCTGTTGACGAATCATTTCTTAATGATTCCAAGATATTGTTTGTTTCAACTTACCGCATGCTGAAGAAGATTCTCCAAAAGCCAGGCTTGGTTGGACTTGGAGGGCATCAATGGAGTTATGTCCCAAGACAATGCCAAGTTGTTCACAGCCTCTATCTGTTCCTCTGTCAGCTGACCTTCTCTTGTGTCATCATCAAGCTTAATGGACAGAGTTGATACATAATTTGAATCTGGAGACAGTGTTGGTGTGCATTTAACTGGCTTACATGCTATATTAAAACCTACCAGTTGTATTATCTCCCGGATGTCGATGTCTGCGACATCTGCCAGCTCGATAGTCGCCGTTTCCGGGGAACCACCAATCAACACATGCAGGATTGCTGGACTGACTCCTGACAGAAGAGGACCTCCATGAAGATAGCTGTGTCCAATCATACGGCCGGCCATTTTGAACAAGTCGCTCTGCCATATCACTTTGGAGGTGCAAGGAATGCGATGGTCAGCTTCACCCTCGAACAGCACAGTACCTGTTCGATTGCCTGCATGGACAGAGACAAGCATGGGAAGTTGGCAACCATATACAGGTAATTATAATATTTTATATTAATACTGTTTGTGTTTTACTCAATTTGTGCTCAAAATACTTGCCAAAATCAATGGAAAAGCCATGCTGCAACTTCTGCATCACCAGGCTAAAGAAGTGACGCCTAACTCCTGCTCCAGTGGCTGGATCACCTACAAAAAATGAAAAAGGATCTTCAAGCCAATAGAACATTAAGGCCAACACAATATAAACTATCGAGCAATGACAAATTATAATTAGGCACTGTGGGAAACAAAGGAACCTCTTTTACCTGAGGCCGACTATACAAATACCCAGAGGTGTAAAGTAGGCCTACCGACTATACAAATACCCAGAGGTGTAAAGTAGGCCTAACTAAGTACATTTACTTAAGTACAGTTTTTAGGTATTTGTACTTTACTTGAGTATTTCCAGTTTCCAATACTTTAACTTCTACTCCACTACATCTCAGATCCAAATATTGTTCTTTTACTCCACTACATTTATTTTAAAACTTTAGTTACTAGTAACTTTACATATATAAATTATAACATTATAAAACATACATTAATCATTTTGCCCTATTCTATACCTTGGCCATTTGAAAATAGCCGATCTACAAGCTCACGTCATGGCTCGTTGTGAGCTTGTAGATCTGCGATATTCCAACATTTTTCACTTTTACTTTTGGTTCTTTTATTACATTTTGATGCAAATACTTTCACACTTTTACTCAAGTACATTTTTAATTCTGGACTTTTACTTGTAACGGAGTATTTCTACATTGCAGTATTGACACTTTTACCTGAGTAAAGAATGTGCATACTTTATCCACCACTGGAAATACCTTCTAAATGTTTTGTTGTCACGCTTTGATGCGAACATGATCAAATGTTCATGAATAACGATAGCACAATCCAGTGAAACAAATTCAGCTGCTGTGGAATTGAATGTAAAAGGAAAAGTCAAACATGACACAGATGGTTCCGCACTTTGATCGGATAAACTTACCTTCCAATCTGCAAAGAAATGGTCTTGCCCAATCCACGTTCTGCCCCTTGTAGAAGCTGATTATTGCTCCTTCCTGGTCATCCAAACCTTCTCTGATGTCAAGCCGCATCTTCAGTGACGGTTCATCTTCTTTTTCACGGAGTTTCATCCTTTTGTAGAGCTCTACAGCTCTCCCTGGGTCCTCAGCCCTCATCCAGCCTGAAAGACATTTGAGACACAAGGATGCTGACAGAACCCTCACTAAAAACACCAGGACAAAATTCCCCTCATCCTAGACAATTTGTTGTCCAGGGCGGGGTTGCACCACCTGTTACTAAGTTAAAACGGAGCCTAGTTGTAACGTAAATGACTTCTAAGTCAAGACTTACGCATTACTAAAACTTCAGCTGTTGCACCACTCTAACGTATCTCTAAGTAACTACTAAATAGTTGCACCAGCCTTTGGGCAGCACTAAGTCCTTACTAAGTAACCTATCTCTATGGGAGTAGAGCAACTACACTACTAACGTGGCAGACAGCATTATATCGGCTATTTAATTAATTCAACAATGAAATGACCCATCTGTTTAAAACATACATTAAGCCCTATGCCTATATACACTTCGCCCATCTGAAAATAGCCGATGATGTACTGACACCTCTTCTTGCTTATTATATTGATGTAGTACCTGCTTAAAGTATCTCGCTTAGGAATAAAAGCGTCTGCTAAATGCCCAAATAGTAAATTGTATTTTTTAAGAACAAATTGCAATTATTCTAGAAGTAGTGTATGGAATCTAAATTAAACAAACCGTCATTGGCACTGATCACTGCATGTGAAGAATCATTTGATGAACTGTCCAGGTAGCTGGACAAAGCCCAGCTTGCTGAAGCCCCGCTTGATGAAGGCCCGGGTTCTGAGTTTGGTCCAGGGGCATCCTCATAGCTAGGAAAAAAAAAAAAAAAAAAAAAAGGAAAAAACAAAAAACCATAAAAGGCTTCAGTAGTATTTTGGATTGTTATTCAAGTACTGAAAAACGTGTTGTTGTTCCCCATTTACCCTCATCACTGTGTAAATATAGATGTGTGCTGATGCCAATTTCAGTGTTGTAAAGTAACTGAGTACATTTACTTAAGTAGTGTACTTAAGTACTTTTGACGAATTTCTACTTTACTTGAGTATTATCCAGTTTCCAATACTTTTACTTCTACTCCAATACATCTCGGATTCAAACATTTTACCTTTACTCCAATACATTTATTTGAAAACTTTAGTTACTAGTTACTTTGCAGATATAAATAAATATATTATAAAACATACATTAATCCTCTTTAGCCCTATTTTATTCCTAGGCTATTTGAAAATAGACGATCTACAAGCTCACAACGCGTCGCATTGTGATGCGTTGTGAGCTTGTAGATCTGCTATTTTCAAACATTTTGTACTTTTACTTTTGGTACGTAAGTACATTTTGATGCCAACACTTTCGTAGTTTTACTCACGTACATTTTGAATTCCAGACTTTTACTTGTAACAGAGTTTTTCTATATTGCAGTCTTGATACTTTTACTTAAGTAAACAATGTGTACTTTTTCAACTAATGTTTAATTTTCAGTACCTTTCGCCACATGCACTTGCATGGACCAAGAAAGCATCTGAGCCAGAGCGAAACATCTCACCACAAAGTGGGCAAGGTACCTGGGGAGACAGAGTGAGGTTCAAAATAACACCATCAACATTGCCTACCTACAGCGCAATTTAGATTGAATAGATGCCAGGAAGACAGACCTTGATAATCGCTTACCATATGAACAACATCTTCCTCGTCTTCTCCCTGTCGGTCTGCCTCCTCCTCTCCTGCTCCAAGTTGAAGAACCCGCTTGAAATAATGGGGTGATACAAATACATAACACCCAAATTAATTTTATTCTAACACTTGCAGTTCAGATATTGATACACATGCAGCGGAGCGTTCGTTACTACGTGTCATCTATTCGTCACCCAACTCTAACCCTCTAACATCCAAAAACATCAAAGGACTTTAATTTTTAAAAAGGTGGCCAATAGCTACTTGTATGTAGTTACTTGTATGTAGTCAATAAAGCACAGAAGCATGGATTTACAAAAAAATCTCAATCATCTCTTCAATAATGCCAGTACGCACAGCTGTGGAGACTCCAGCATATGCAGCTCAGCCGTTGCAGAGAAATGATGTTGACGAGGAAGGATAGTATAGGATGCATCCTGGGGATGCAGGGAGGCTGAGTTTAATGAGTCCTTTATTAAAAATATGAGTCAGGGACTCAAGGTGCAATGGTTTCCTCTGTAAATAAGCCACAGACTTTTCAAGATTCTCCTTTTAGATGACCTTGTACCAGTTAACCACATTTTCCTATGCAAAATTCGAATAAAGTCTTCAATCAAACAAAAAACATCACTTACGTTATAAGCTGAATGTGCGGATTTCAGATGATGCTGAACTATCTGGAGAGGAACCTGTACTCCACAGGTGATACATGCCTGTTTGGGCATGTTTCGAAATTCTTCAGCATCAAAAGGCAACGGGGTTGTGTCGATCCTCTCCTGAAGCGGGACAACGTAGATGGTTATCTTGCCATTGTTTGAGGCCAGTTTCAGCGTCTTTCCTGTGTAGCCAGTCAGAGGCTGGTTCAACCCAGATAGTTTTCTTTGTCCACTGCCTCCTGCAGTAAAAAAAAAAGAAGAAAAAAAAAAAAGAAAATATATATTTTTATATATACATATATATATATATATATATATACATATACATACATACACACACACACACACACACACACACACACACACACACACACACACACACACACACACACACACACACACACACATATATATATATATATATATGATAAATTTAAAATAATCAGAGGTGGAAAAAGAACTCACACGTGTACTTAAGTACCCACTGACCTGCAGCTTTGTGAAGTAGCCATCCACCACGCAACTCCTGTAGTTTTGGGAATTCACTGTTCAGCAGAGCAGTTATCTGAAGATATAGATACATTGATTTCAAATGTGTAATTCAAGAAAGACATTCCATAGTACTCTGTGATGCCATGCCAAACAATTCTCAAATAATATTCTTTCACACACATTACATTTTCACATGTATAGTAATATCCAGTGGTGTAAAGTAACTAAGTACTTTAACTTAGGTACTGTACTTACCGTAAGCACAGTTTTTAGGTATTTGTAATTTACTTTAGTATTTCCAATTCTCATTACTTTTATCTCAGGGTGCCCTCAGACCAAAATACCTATGAGAGTGGAATCCGCGTTCCGCCAATGCATTTCAATGAGAAGGGAGCGTTTTTTTGCAGAAATCCTCTGCTGGCATGAAACCGCTTCACTCTCATTGAAATGCATTGGTGGAACGCGGATTCCACTCTCATAGGTAATTTGGTCTGAGGGCACCCTAATCCACTACATCTTGGATCCAAATATTGTACTTTTACTCCACTACAATTATTTTAAAACTTTACTTACTAATTACTTTGCATATATAAATTATAATATCATAAAACATACATAAACCACTTTACCCCTATTTTATACCATGGATATTTGAAAATAGATGATCTACAAGCTCACAACATGTTAGATCTGCAATTTTCAAACATTTTGTACTTTTACTTTTGGTACTTTAAGTACATTTTGATGCCAATACTTTCGTACTTTTACTCCAGTACATTTTGAATTCTGGACTTTTACTTATAATGGAATATTTCTACATTGCTGTATTGATACTTTAACTTAAATATGAAATGTGAGTACTTTTTACAACACTGGTAATATCAAAATTATGAAGTAAATGAATATAGATGGACACACAGACCCACACACCTGTGCGTGATTTGCATCCTCCCAGAATGATATGTATTTGGCCACGGACCCTAATCCCAAAATATTTTGATCCAGGGACCCCCAGAAGCAAATATTTGATTTGAGTCTATTCTGCATCTAGCTTAAGGCCACGGACCCGTTGGGAAACGAGTTTAGGGCGAGTTTTCCCGTTACCATAATGAATAGCCTGGGTGAAGTTGACCTTAATGTGTTGATGTGTGAGAGAGAGATTAATTTTATTATTTTTGTGTGTAAAACTTAACTTATCTGCGTTGATTTGTGTATGTTTAAACTATTAGGAAGAAGAAGAACTGTCCTCTGCAGTCCGCAACATCACAAGTGCAGTCAGAAGGCGGCCATCCCAGACCACCGGGACATCACCTGCAGTGCAATCCCAGCCCATGACCGTGCAGGGGGAGTTGACCACGTATGAGAGATTAAAATGCTTACAGTTGTGCTCGAAATTATTCAACCCCCCTCTGAAAAAAACATGTTCATTAGTGTAGCCCTTGGCCTTGAACTTGTGAACTATGCTCAAAAGTATTTTTTTTTTTAACATTCAGTGTCTTTGCAATTGTTTTAGATACATTTCGTTTTTGCAAAAAGCAATATCGTCGCCTTATTAAACTAATGGCCCAAGTCATTTTTTAAAGGTTTTCAGGAAACACAAAAAACTGTGCCAAATGTAGAATATATTATATTTCTTAATTATTTCAATTAAAAAAAACATGAAAAAATATGACTATTGACAAATAAAGGTGTATGTCAATCATGTAACATGTTAGGATAAAATGACTTAGGCCAATATCTGAACATGCCATTTTAACTTAGGCAATTATAAACCTTATTTAGGCCAAATTATTTCTGCAGTAAGTGACTTAGGCAAAATGTTTTCGTCTGTGAGGGCCCCTAGTAGTCTGTGAGGGCCCACTAGAAGACTTTGAGGGCCCCTAGTAGTCTGTGAGGGCCCACTAGAAGTCTCTGAGGGCCCCTTGTAGTCTGTGAGGGCCCACTAGAAGTCTGAGGGCCCCTAGTAGTCTTTGAGGGCAACTAGAAGTCTGTGAGGGCCCCTAGTAGTCTGTGAGGGGTGAGGGCAACTAGAAAAGAACATTTGTAAGAAATTTTAAGTGTGCCTCAAGCTCGCTAAGTGTGTGCAACCTTGTATACATACAACACTAACCTTTATTACAGTAAAAGTTATAACCAATAGGGGGCAACGCCTGAACCATGGAAATAACATCTTGAAATGATATGTTCTTGTTTCTTCTCCTGGAAGACGCCATTTTGAAAGGTGTGTTAACTCTTATACTGCTTTGGACGTTCCTGTTCGCCCCAATTCTAGAGAGTGGGGACGGCCAATACGGCCGTTCGTTCGTTTGATGTTTTTTATGGATTATGATAAAAGACGTCCTTGCGCAACTTTTGAATGTATAATTGGTCCTCGGGGTCGTTTTGAGGACAGCCGGAAACCGCGTCATGAAAAAAAAAGTAAACAGACTGTCCTGGCTCCACCTGCCTATAGCTGCTAGCCTTGAGGGATTATATTGTTTTTTGCATCAGACTGTTAGTAGAGAGAGAGAGAGAGAGAAACGTTGGTAAAAGCGATCATTTTGTCAGAAATCAGTTGTTTTCAAGTATTAGTAGTATTGTAATTGTAGTATTGAGATGTATTAGGCCAACTAGTAGGCCCTGCTCAGCCTCAGCTTGTTTGTAACATGCCGCCGAATAAGCGCAAGCGACCCATCCCCCACCACCCCACGGCCCGGGGCCGGGGTAGAACCAGCACTAGCAGCAGCAGATCTACGGAAGGAAAGCTTCGACAACAAACCTTGTTAGAATTCGGATTACAACCACCTACCCGTGTTGGTGACCCAGGACCAGCGCGCACGAATGATGGTGGTGGTGGTGGTGGTGGTGGTCGTCGTGATGGTGATGATGATGATGAAGAAGAAGAAGAGAAAAAGATCCCTGTAGCCGTGAAGAAAGAAATACATATTCCATTGCCTGGTGCCGTTGGTCTTGATGAAAACAAAAATATCCCTGCTGTTGGTATTGACGAGAAAAAGATCCCTGTAGCCATTGCTATTGAAGATAAAAAGATACAATTTCCTGGCGCCATTGGTCGTGATGAAGATGATGCCAGTGGTCGCGAAGAACCCGGTCCACAAGTGGATGAAGAGCCTCCGGATATTGTGGAAACCGATCCCGAAACTGACTCGGAGCTGGACTCGGACGAGGAGGCCAGCGCCGTTCCTGACGCGCCCGCCGTTAGTGAGAGTGAAAGCCCCGTGCTGGATTTATCCCCGCCCGGCACAGTGGGCACACCGCCCGGCACAGTGCTCCGCCGAAGCGGGAGAGATCACCGCCTCCACCGCGACCAAGTTGAAGAGAGCCCATTCAGCAGCCAGACGTCCGAATCCGAGCATACATCGACAGACTCACTGGACGATTGTGTCGACAGAGAATGGCTTCCCGCGAGAGACCCCTCGGAGAACAGAGGCCATGTTTCTACTCTCCAAAGTGGTAAGACTTATCCAGTGCATGTGTGTATAGGCTACTGTACTGTATAACATCACCAGGCTTTCCACCGCATCCGTGTGGAAGCCTGTCTATTGTGAATAATAGGGATCCGGTCTAGAGCCCGCCTACTGCATCCGGTTATTTACACGCACACATACATGCAAAAAACGTTTCCGTATCCGGACCGGATCAGCATGCATGCATTAGTTTTTGTCGCGACACAGGACGCTGTAGATTTCCTATTACGCGCGTGCCAGAGCAGTATAATCAGAGAGTGGTGTCACCGCGGGGTCAGAAACAGCGCTGGTCACGTGGTTCATTGTCACTTTACACCTCATAGACTTCAATGCATTTGGCCGTTTGTCACTATACGCCAATAGATGTGTGCGTAGAAGACCTGGCCCCATGAAGTGAACGGGAGTGACGCAACTCTCCATTCTAGGGCTCTGGGCGCGTGCACGTACCGCGTGTAGTGTTGTCGCTATGTCGTCATCATCATCAGTAGGCAGTAGGCCTACATCTCTGATGATGACGGTAGCCTTTCAATTCAATTCAATTCAAAGGAGCTTTATTGGCATGAGAAAATATAGTTTACATTGCCAAAGCAAGTGTTATAAATGAAAACAGTTGGAGGAAGTACAGCTTTGTGTAAACAGAGCTATGTTGCATTGTGACATTTTATATATACATACAGGGTATAAAGGGCATTTCACTGTGACAGTAAATGCATGGTAACTATTTACTATATCTGCATTTTATGTATTACATATGAACTTATTGTAAGTCACTCATATTTGCTAATGTCAAAATTGTAAATTGATTTGTTTACATATAAACTATTTGATATTTTCCTGGCTATGATTTTAGATGATGAGTCGGATGGAGAGGTGTCGGGGACTCCTTGTGTTCTTAGGTCTATACCGTTTGGAGGTAATAGAGGTAAGGAGAAAAAAAAACTGATGCATTTTGTATAATTCTATAGCATTTTAGAGTAGATACAGCTATCTGTTTGTTCAATGCTTTTATCATTTACATCATAATGTCATGGACCTGTCTGAGACATGCTGGGTGTGTAAATAATTGATTTCATTTTGTGCACATCATGTTTACTAGTTTATATTTTACTACTGTGATTTCAGAAGAGTCGAGTGTGGCACAGCCTACTTCTTCTGTAAATCACCAGGCACATGCTCACATAGACATCAAAGGGGGCTTGAGCCCATGCCCTTTACAGTATGTAGGCTTTGTCAGCTCAACAAAGTGTGGAGCGAGACATGCTACTATTGCCCGGTCTGTAGGATGCCCTTAGACCGTGTCTGTTTCCCAGTTTATCACACAGAGCTGATCTTACCTAGTATGACTGCAGAGTAGGTACTAAATGGCCTTACAATATGTTTTTTCCACCCCTGAAACACACACACACGCACGCACACACATATACACTCTGTAGACATGTAGTGGTTGAGGCCTGTGTAAGGTCAGGTAGGCCATGACCTTTCCATTTGCAGTACTAAATATCCTTACAATGTGTTTTTTCCACCCCTGACACGCATGCACGCGTGCGCACGAGCGCACACACACACACACACACACACACACACACACACACACACACACACACACACACACACACTCTGTAGACATGTAGTGGTTGAGGACAGGTAGGCCATGACCTTTTAGAGTAGATACAGCTATCTGTTTGTTCAATGCTTTTATCATTTACATCATAATGTCATGGACCTGTCTGAGACATGCTGGGTGTGTAAATAATTGATTTCATTTTGTGCACATCATGTTTACTAGTTTATATTTTACTACTGTGATTTCAGAAGAGTCGAGTGCGGCACAGCCTACTTTTTCATTGCCACGTCGTGGTCGTCCAAGGACAAGGATAGGTAAAGAACAAAAACCTTTTTTCTGTAAATCAGACTTATCACCAGGCACGTGCTCACATAGACATCAAAGGGGGCTTGAGCCCATGCCCTTTACAGTATGTAGGCTTTGTCAGCTCAACAAAGTGTGGAGCGAGACACGCTACTATTGCCCGGTCTGTAGGATGCCCTTAGACCGTGACTGTTTCCCAGTTTATCACACAGAGCTGATCTTACCTAGTATGACTGCAGAGTAGGTACTAAATGGCCTTACAATGTGTTTTTCCACCCCTGAAACACACACGCACGCACGCATGCACACACGCACGCACACACATATACACTCTGTAGACATGTAGTGGTTGAGGCCTGTGTAAGGTCAGGTAGGCCATGACCTTTCCATTTGCAGTACTAAATATCTTTACAATGTGTTTTTTCCACCCCTGACACGCATGCACGCGTGCAACACACACACACACACACACACACACACACACACACACACACACACACACACACACACACACACACACACACACACACACACACACACTCTGTGGACATGTAGTGGTTGAGGACAGGTAGGCCATGACCTTTTAGAGTAGATACAGCTATCTGTTTGTTCAATGCTTTTATCATTTACATCATAATGTCATGGACCTGTCTGAGACATTCTGGGTGTGTAAATAATTGATTTCATTTTGTGCACATCATGTTTACTAGTTTATATTTTACTACTGTGATTTCAGAAGAGTCGAGTGCGGCGCAGCCTACTTCTTCATTGCCACATCGTGGTCGTCCAAGGACAAGGATAGGTAAAGAACAAAAACCTTTTTTCTGTAAATCAGACTTATCACCAGGCACATGCTCACATAGACATCAAAGGGGGCTTGAGCCATGCCCTTTATCCATCTGTAAAAAGTGCCCTCTCCAGACCATGAATTCTGTTTTTACATAATTACTATATACTGTATAGAATGTTAGAGAGGCAGGGGCTGAAATGTCTAAAACAGCCTTTTGATGAAAATAGTAGGCCCCCAACCTCCACGCATTCTGCTGTGACGCGTTGTGAGCTTGGAGGTGTACTATCACTGGGTGAAAAGATAGATTATCGGACCGGTATACTACATTCTATGACAGGTATATTCAGTAAATAAACCGGCATAAACATGAGGTATTCAGCCAGATAATCAGGAATATTCAGTTCGGTATATAGCCGTTTTGTACCACTACTTAAGTATTCGTGAACCCCTGCTGTGAAATCACACCTCTGGAGGTCCCAGGATTTCTCACTGGTGGGAGGGATTTTTTCCCCCTCCCTGTACCTGCATTTTCACTGAGCATGTGCACTGAGCCAGCTGTGATTGGCTGTGATCTGTGAACTCTCCACACTGGGGGGGGGGTATTCGTGGACCCCCCTTCCACATTGGGGGGGGGGGGGGGGTATTCGTGGACCCCCCTTCCACATTGGGTCCATTATATATTATATATTATTGTATATTCTAGTTAATCATTATTCAGTATTCCAATTTTTTTTTAAATAGCAAAATAGCAGATCTACAAGCTCAAAGTGATATTCTAGTTAATCATTATTCAGTATTCCAATTAAAAATAAATAGCAAAATAGCAGATCTACAAGCTCAAAATGTGTTGCACTGTGTCACATAGAATTAATTTATGAACGAATAGGCATCAGTCAGGTAAATTGTTTTTATTGAGAGAAACACAACAGAAAAGCATAACGTTACAAAATATTTAAATGGTGCATACATGGTGTCAGTTTTCAATTACAATTGTGGGGATCCTTGACATGAAAACGCATGTATATCAAAAAACTAAATAATAACAGCAAACCACATCTAAAAATAATAATAATCTAAAAAAGGTGTAAATAGTAAATAGTAGTAAGACGTAAAAAATAAAGTGGAGTGCAAGAGTGCAAAAGGCAAAAGAGCAACAGGAAAAGAAAAGAGCATCCTCAGATGTACATGTGCAAACAGTTTGACATATTCTATACACCAACAGCATATTTTTTTCCAGTAGTTGCTACTGTACTGTAGGCTACTGTACTTAACTTTTGTAAACATCTTCACAGTGTGTTCTATGTGCAACAGATTAATATTCAACTTCACAGTATGCAGCATTCAGAAAACATTTGTAGAAGAAACAACAAATTGTAAAAAAAAAAAAAAGGGAAAAAAATTGTAAAATGGTGGCGTAAAAAATGTTCGAATGTTCGAAATGAAAATGTAACAGCGACTGTCAACAGTTCTGCTCCCACAAAGGGGACAATAATTACAAAAATGAGCAGTTCTGTGCAGTGTATCGCTGGCTGAACAGTGTCCCCATTTCCTCTCCGTCCAAACTGGACAACATAGACATCCTTGTCTGACATCAGCTCCCAGCATGCATGCGACCACACAGCTCTTTCTTCATCTGTCTCCAGATGTGCACTCCTGGTGGTCAGCAACTGTAAAACATAGAATAGCAATTAATTGTATGTATTTAATTACCATTATTACATTGATACAACATGTAAAACATAATAACAACAGCAAAAAAAAAAAAACAGTTCCCAACTTACCCTGGTCTTTCTTGTCGGTGCTTCATTGACATAGTCAATTTCTTTTTGCGGAGAGCATTTTCTGGCTGGTCCAGTCGATGGCTCCTTTTCAAAGACTCAAAATGGGTCCTGCAGGCAGCTTAAAATACAAGGAAAATGCATTTAGGATTTATTTCGTTGTTTATGTACAAACACAATCTAATTAAACCAGTTCAAAGGTGTTATCACGAAAATGAGGAATAGAACACTGTAGTATCATGACTACTAAGATATTTAGAATAACCAGTCTGATATTATGGGTCAGTAACAGGGTTTATTCCACGCAAGGTCGGCAGGGACAACTCACATGCACCCACAGAGGTTAAGGTTAGGGTGAGGGTTAGAGTCAGTGTCGAAAAGATGACATGCAGTTGCAGTAACAGTGACACGTTCCCATCACATCACAGGCTCAGTCAAAACAGGAACTGGTCCAGCATGCCATGCGTGACTACTTCAAAGCTAAATGAGTAAAAAACACAACAAACACACAGGACATTAATGGGGAAATTATATATTTTTTACCTTTTATTAAGTCACCGTCTATGTCAGGAAAAGCAATGCTGACCTGCTCCAGCACGTGTGTCATGACACCAAGATTGTGTGGTGAGTTGATACTGTTGAGAGAAGCAACACATTCGTTTGTATTCCAGAAAAGGCATTTCCTGTGAAGAAATCACCCCCTAAAACAACTCACACCTCCCCCACAGTTTACGTTTCTTCCCTTCCAGCCAATGCACTTTCCCTTCCCCCCCCCCAATTCAAATAGCCAATGCACTTTAATAGCGTGTCTTTTTACTAGCCTACAATATGTGATATTATTTAATTGGTTTAATTACACAGTGATACAGCAAAGAACAACAAAGAACAAATAGTTACCTTTCTTGCGGGGATAGTTTGTGTTCGTTGTTTTCCGAGTTGTGAAAATGTCTTACAGCCTCCTATAAACAAAGAGAATGATTCACAAAGTTAGTTAAGCATAAATGCCTTCTTGCATTTGGTGGACACATACAGCCATATGCAGACATAATTATAATTTCACTTACTTTTCACCCAGTGTTTGTTGAAGAGATTTGGTGCAGAGGGACAATACAAAATGGATCCACAATGCATGCAATGCAATGTTTAAGTGGTTAAAACCCATAAAAGTGGTTATAAAGGCCTCCAGTCCACGGTTTGAAAGACATGGTCACTGATAAATACAGACAATATGATGTGAGAACAACAAGCAATACAACCTAATTTAATATAATCTAATCAACAATGTTTGTCCCCCTTAATTTGGCAGAAAACAAAACAAACACCTATTTTAGTTAGCTGCTATGCTTTGAGAAATGGTTACATGTCTCTACTATTACCTGTCTCTAACATAGGCTACTTACATAGAATTATAGTAGTTGCAACTTACCGAAAAGTTTGAAAATTATCCATTCGTTTAAGTAACACTTCTCCTCTCTGTCTTCTTCAGCAAGCAGATACTACTGTGCCAGAGAGCCAGACTGTGAGGCACTTAGAATTCAAAGGTGGTGGCAAGAAACCTGATTGGTCACATTTTCACACTGATAAGTCAAGTGATTGGTTAAGACAGAATACAGGAAGCCTGGTCTGAGCTACTGTACTTGTCATGGTGTTAATAATAATAATAAGGGTAATAATAATAATAATACATTTTATTTGTAACATACTTTATATTTGAAACAAATCTCAAAGTGCTACATTAAAATGGCAAAACAAAGCCAGCAAAAGATTTATAAAAAAAAGAACTAACATGGTAAAAACTGTTAATTCCATGAATTAAGAACAGTGCACATATTAGACACATCTCAAGGAAGATTTAAAAGAACATTAAGTAAAAAAAAGAAGAATTAAAAGCACACAGGGCATCCAAAAGGACCATCTAGGCAAATGCCTTATTAAAAAGAAATGTCTTAAGTCCCCTTTTAAAAGCGTCAACTGTTGTCTGAACCCAGGTCAGAAACAGCGTCTGTTTTATGTACAGTAGACTTTGAAATAAATAGCCGATCTACAAGCTCACAATGCGTCATGATGCAACACATTGTGAGCTTGTAGATCGGCAATTTTCAGCAAAGAGGTTTGTTGTAGAGGGGGGAAAGAACGGACTAAGTACAGAGTATAAGGTCAAATGTATTTATACAACTGTTTCTAATTAGTCATCATTGAATGTCATTATAGTACATGAGATTGCAAGTTTCTACTTTTTACAACATTGTAATTACTTGAAAATGTGAGTTAAGGCAAATTAAGCCCTTTATACTTGGGATTCCAAGGTAAACTAAAATGTGTCTTTTTGGGAGGGGGGCTGTTTGCCCTCCTCCCCTTTCTTTAAACAAATAGTCAATTTGTAGGTCAAAGGAATGAACCAGACCCCCTGGTGTGCCTTTGTCTAGCTGGGGGCAGTATATCACCTATTATCACTGAATACAGAGGAATATTCCAGAATATCCCTCAAAAAGTATATACCCAATAATGTCGGTATATGCCCAGTATACCTGTAAATAAACTGTCATATACTCTACCAGTATATGTCAGATAATCTCTCTTTTCACCCAGTGTATTTTTCATGTATTTTATTGCGACCGCTAGGTCGCAGTTACTTACACTTATACTATCCAACCCTCCACCGGCTGTCAGTCCGTCAGTCCCTCCGTCACGTCACTCGTCACACGTCACACTTTCCCCCTACTCATATCTCCGCCACCGTTGCCCCGATCCTTGCCAAACTTTGTACACACACTCCTTTGCTGCCAAAGCACAACCCCCACCCCTCATTTCTCACATGTCCCACTTCTAGCGCCACCATGAGACCGATTCTTGCAAGACACATTTTTGGACACTGCTCCTACAGATTTTGCCCTAAAATCACACAAACCGGTACACAGTATCTCTACAGTCATGTCATCAAAATGCATCTGTCCCATCTAGCGGAACCATGTGAGCTTGTAGATCGGCTATTTTCAGCACACAACCAAGTGTAAAATCAGTCATTACGATGCCATCAAGGCCTGCCAAAATAGATTTTAGTCGACTAAATCAACTAGATTTAGTTGCCTAAAATCTTATGATGATCAGTCAACTAAAACTAGACTAAAACTAAAATACATTTTATTCAAAAGACTACGACTGAAACAAAATCAAAATTTGCTGTCAAAAACAACACTGCTTACTCGTAGTAATTATGTATTTGTATAATTTACAGATCGACCATGGGCTCGTGTACGTGGTAGGGGTAGGGGTGCAGAGTTCAGCAGACCCGGTGGAGCCCTTCCGGAGGAGCCTGGCTGGAGTGAAACAGAATGGAGCCCCAGAGACATTGAATTCACTGCAGTCCCTGGACCTGCTGGTGCCGCAGCTGCTCTCCAGTCCCAAGATCCAGTGGACTACCTGGAACTGTTCCTCACACGTGAGCTGATGGAGCTGATTGTTGAGCAGACTAATTTGTATGCTGAACAGTGCATACAAGAGAGTGAGCGTACACCACATGGTAGGGCAAATGCATGGGTACCGACCCATGTCACAGAGCTGCAAGCCTATCTCGGGCTCCACTTTCTCACTGGCATAGTGCATAAACCAGAAATAGAAATGTACTGGTCAACAGATGATATGATTGAGACCCCTTATTTCAATAAAACCATGGCCAGAAACCGTTTTCAATTGATTTGGAGGTATCTTCATTTCGCAGATAACACAGGTCCAGATGCAAAGAGTGGTGACAGGATGTTCAAAATACGCCCAGTTCTAGATTATCTTGTCTCCAAATTCCGTGAACTGTACAAACCAAACCAAGATATTTCCATTGATGAAGGTACACTTTTATTCAAAGGGCGCCTAAATTTCAAGGTCTACAATCCACAGAAACCAGTGAAATATGGGATAAAATCTTATATTCTCTGTGATTCAGGTACAGGTTACTGTTTCAATATGAAACCCTACTGTGGAGAATCTGTTTCCCTGCTTGTGACGGTTGAATTCCTCCTTGATGGGCTAGCAGGTTTTGGATATCGATTATTTATGGATAACTTTTACAACTCGGTAAAGATGTGTAACCGTATGCTTGAGCTGAATACACATGTATGTGGAACGCTGAGAAAGAACAGGGGGGAACCAGCATCCATTCGACACCTTACCAACGCTGACCTGGGAGTTGGGGATACGATTTTGAGGCACAATGACACAGTCATGGTGTTAGCATGGAGGGATAAAACCATTGTCCGTATGGTGTCGACTTTCCACCAGGGAAACATGGGAGAAGTGCAGGTATGGCAACGAGGTCAGAGGCAAAAAGTGGATAAAAAGAAGCCTGCCTGCATTGTAGAGTACAATCAAAAAATGAATGGCGTCGACAGATTGGACCAACGAATTTGTTATTATCCCTGGGTGAGGAAGTCCAACAAGTGGACAAACAAATTTGTGGCCTACTTGTTTCAAATTTGCATGTTCAATGCTTTTGTCATTTACGTGGCCAAAAATCCCAAGGGCAAGTATAGAGTTTTTCTCGACTTTGTGATGTCGGTCATACGGTCTTGGACCGGCCCAGAACGTGCTAGGCGTGCGGCTGGGAGAGTGAGGAGAAGGGTTGCGGATGGGGGGAGTGGGGATACTGAAGGGGAGAGCGATGCCCCTCCACCTGAACCAGATCCAAGGGCACCACGCGGTCAGGCCCTGTGCAGGCTGAATGAAAAGCTGGGTCATTCACTTGCGACCTTACAGCCCACCCCCCGTAAAACTAGACCAACCAAGAAATGTAGGCTTTGTCAGCTCAACAAAGTGCGGAGCGAGACACGCTACTATTGCCCGATCTGTAGGATACCCTTACACCGTGACTGTTTCCCAGTTTATCACACAGAGCTGATCTTACCTGGTATGACTGCAGAGTAGGTACCAGTAAGACTCCCTAATCGGGAGCGTGATTTTAGGCCAAAATAAGTAGGAGCAGTGTCCAAAAATGTGTTTGAAAAAATCGGCCTGACGGTGGCGCTATATGGGACAGATCCATGTTGATGAGATGAGTGTAGACATACTGTGTAGCGATTTGCGTGATTTTAGGGCAAATTCTGTAGGAGTAGTGTCCAAAAATGTGTTTTAAAAAATCGGCCTGAAGGTGGCGCTAAATGGGACAGATCCATGTTGACGAGATGAGTGTACACATACTGTGTACTGATTTGCGTGATTTTAGGGCAAAAATTGTAGGAGCAGTGTCCAAAAATGTGTTTTGCAAGAATCGGCCTCATGGTGGCGCTAGAAGAGGGCCATGTGAGAATTGATGGGTGGAGGTTGTGGTTTGGCAGGCAAGGAGTGTGTGTGCTAAATTTGGCTTGGATCGGGGCAACGGTTGCGGAGATATGAGCAGGGGAAAAGTGTGACGTGTGACGTGTGACAGACGGACAGACAGACAGACAGACAGACAGACAGACAGACAGACAGCCGGTGGAGGTGACCTGACGGTCGCAACTAAATTGCCTTACAATGTGTTTTTTCCACCCCTGACACACACACACACACACACACACACACACACACACACACACACACGCACACACACACACGCACGCACGCACGCACGCACGCACGCACACCCGCACGCACGCACGCACGCACACATATACACTCTGTAGACATGTAGTGGTTGAGGCCTGTGTAAGTGCAGGTAGGCCACAACCTTTTTCCATTTGCAGTATTACAATTGAGTTCTAGTGTCTAAAATGTTGTTTTATATTTTATTTTCATTTTCATCAATCATTTGTACTGTACTTCAACCTAAAAAGTGTGAAATAAAGAGAACCCTGAAAGCAGAAGCAGGATTCAGGCTGAATCTCATGTCACTGTGTCAATGTTCTGCACTGCTCCTTACTACTGCTCTTACTTCTCTTACACACAAAGTGTGTAAAAAGCACTTGTTTTAATTTTTTTGAATTTGTTTGTAAACAACCACTGAGCATAGGTGTGATGTTACTGTGTGATGTTACTGCCAACACTAAAGGATAAAGAGAGATTTCTGCCTGAAAATGTCTCCTTCACAAAAATGCATTTTTCTCAGCTTTATGTTCTCAAAGAGCTGTTTTTTAGGCCATATTCAGCAGCTTCTAGCTAATGAATAGAACATGATAAAAACACGAAATCTTTTTCTGTTGCAAAGTAGACATTCTATTCTTCGTTGCCATATAATTGTTGTCTTTATAGTCAAAGCCAATTTTCTCCAGTAGGCCTTCAAAGATGAGCGACAATTCTCAAATTTAGCTGGCAGTGGATGGAGCTTTTTGTTAAATTCTGTGGCAGTAAAAGAGTTAAAATGGCCTAAGTCACATTTTATTATGACTAAGTCAAAATAAAATGGCCTAAGTCTCAGTCTTGACATAGGCAATTTTTGCTTTTACCAGAGGTGGCAAGCATCATCAGGAGGTGATTTAGGCCAAAAACTCATTTTCGAAAAAAATGACTTGGGCCATTAGTTTAATAAGGTGACGATATGTTCTCTTAACTTTTCTGACTATTCCTTGGATTTAGCCATGTTTCCTAACTGCTCCTATCAAAGTCAACAAACTTCTAGTCAGGCCAGATTGCTCATCTGGTGCAACTATTTAAGTCCTAGATTAGTCCATTGCATTTGATTACACTTTTTCAGGTTTAATTAAGAGTTGAATAATTGAAACTTGCATCTAGCATTGAATTAAAAAAAGAAAAAAAAAACACCAACTGTTACTTAGGTTCTGCTATTTACACTGTTCTTGTATGATGTATTTATTTTATTCAGTTGTCAGTTTGGTTAACATAAAGGTTAACAGACATCACACAAACTAACATCGATGGAAAAAATGCATCTGGCCTTAACACACTGGAAATTAAATGTTTGACTCCTGTTTTTACTCCTAGCAGATCTTTTCCTAGCATATATGGCCCACGTGGGGCGCGTGCACATGTTGGGATCAGAACACCACCACCACCAACAACCCCAAATGCGAGGTTGATGGAGATAGAATTCTGCCTCCTCCCGGAGAAAACGGACAAGACCCCCAAAGAGGAGACTGTCCTCCTTCTGTGTGGTTTAGGGAGGAGATCGGTCAATACTCCAGTATCTGACCTATACTCCTGTTCGCAATTTGGTGTGAGGGGAGTTTCTCACCTGAACTGAGTCAATGGGTCCCTAGACATGAAAAATCACCGAGGTGCTCGTCCGCCATAGTGGCACGAATGGCGTAAAAGCCAAATCAAAAATGGCCGCCATCGGCTATGATGAAAATCCAACTTTTTTGTTTTTGAGTTTATATACACATGTAATACCTCAATTTGGACTAATTGTGTGTGGAATTCATTTCTGATATTGTCACGATCATTTTGGGTGATTTTGACCTTGAAAGGTCACAGTCAAGGTCATTTTGCTATTCCAAAGACCGTAACTTAGCCATAGTTAGGAACAAAACAGGTCTATTTCAACTAATTCTGATATTTTCAATTAATTTCTGATATTGTTTTGACCATTAGGATCATCCTGTCATTGGAATATCAATATTAATGTCATTTGTTAATAACTCAATTATGATTTTATACTTTACTGTCCCTTTACTGTCCCTTTTATTGTATTTAATTCCATAATCATAATTGTTTTATTTACAACAAAAGACATGCACCTGACAAAAATAACAATTCTAAATATCCTCTTTTTACTTTTATTTTAATTGGGTGTTGAATTTAGCAAATACTATGTCGGAAAAATGATATACAAATAAAATCATACAACAAACTCAAATAACACTTTTACTCAAGCTCACCATATTTGTGCTTAGTTATTGTGAATTATTTTTGTCTGGTTGTGCAGAATTGCCAATCTGACTGATAGACAATTTTCCAAAAAAGCTCTAACCATGGCCCAAATGAACCAACTAATTGCCATGGCAACCCCAGCCTAAGCTTGATTTGGGAAATTCCCCCACACCTGTTGAACTCCCCACACCTGGCGTTTGATTAGCTAGTCAGTCCACTTCTCACAGTCAGTTTGCATTCTCCACACACTCTCCACAGACATTTCCAAAAGCTGGACTAAAGCAATATTGTGAAACAACAGGTGTTTTTGCAGTTTTTCTTAAGACCCCATTTCATGATTGAGCATCACAAATGTTGATCACCAAATAACAAATAACCCTTATCAGTCAAAATACTTGACTTACTGTAAACATTTCCCCCATGCTGAAGTGAAGTGAGTTTTCTTTTATCCAGGTGTACCTTAAGTCTTAATCTCACAATTGAGCATCACAGACATTGATCACCATGGAACGTTCTAAATTACCTGGCCCCTCAAGCATGAATTTGGTTGCTTCTAAGACAGATGAGATCTTTAATTCAATGGTATGCATTATCTGTCAAGAAGATTCTAAATTGCCTTTAACTAGTGAAAAGACAGGACGTGAGAGAATCAAACAAGCTGCTAAAACCCGTAATGATGATGTTACAAAGCGTCTCAAAACTGTGATGGGGGATGAGGAGGAGGATAATGATAATAGCATGTTTGTTTACCATAATACCAACAAATGCTACAAGTCATATACACACTCTGGCAAACTGAAATTAATTGAGAAGAAACATGCACAAGTTGAAGAATCTAATGTGTGTGAGACAGAAGATGAGGCTTCTACAAGTGTTAAATTCAGGACAACCCTACGGAGAAGTGTTAGACCTTGTGCACCTCCAAGCTCTGACAAGGATCCAAGAACATTGCCCTGTGTTATATGTGGATATGTGGAACACAAGAAATGTTGCAACAAATACAGAATTAGCGAGTATGATAGTGCAAAGAAACTCATTGATGCTGCAAAGCACAACCAAGATGTAGTTTTCATAAGAGTTGCAGACCGACTGAAGGATGATGAAGATAATTCTGTAAAATCAGTCATTTCAGCAGACTTATTTTGCCACCATATCTGTCGCCAGAAATACATGCAAACATATGAACGTGACATCAAAGCCAAAGCACTAGAGAAAACACCCATCGCCAACATCAAGCATGTGCTCTTCGCTCGTGCTCTCCCATATATTGATATTTGGCAAAGGGAGAGTGTTGCACTTTGAGTGACATTTTTAGGGTTTGCATTGAGCCTGTTGGAAGAAGGTGAGGTGCTTCCAAGTACCTTCCAGACCCGTGACATGAAACAACTGATCCTCAATCACTACGGAGACTTGGTCAAAATTGCTCCTAACAGTAAGATGTACGAATCTGACATTTTCTTTTCATCAGACATTAATGCTTCTGACTTAGCTATCAAGCTGAAGAATCAGGATATTATGAGAGAGGCAGCCACAAAATTGAGAGAAGCGTTACTAGACATTGATTTTGGTCTACAAGACAGCTTCTGTGACAGTACTGACTTGAAGGCATCATGGGAGAAAACAATGATGCCTGCGCCCGTCCTTACATTCTTAGCAGCTCTCTTTAAGGTCCCCAAGCACAAGCTCTTCCGAAGCAGTGCAATAGACCTAGAGGAGCTTCTCCAGCCTCTACAGGATGAAGAAAATCAACTAGCAGAGGAACCTCTGCCAGAGCAGACACAATACACACAGGGAATGGATAAGGAACAGCCCACACAGGGAGAGAATAAGGAGAATCAGCTAGCAGAGGAACTGTTGCCACAGCAGCAACCACAGCAGCAACAGCCCACACCTGGAGAAGAGCCTCCACTGAGAGAACAACATCAACAGGAAGAAGAGGAGAACTGGGTGAGAGATCACAAGAGTATACAGCTACACTGCCTCTTCCAAATACTTGTTTATAATATTCACAGTGGAAAAAAGAAAACACTGTTGCATATGATGCTTGGCCATGCCCTTTATGCAAGAGATCGCAGCAAGAGCCTTCTCACAGAATTCAACAGGATTGGTTCATGTTCGAGTTACCTCACCATCAAATCTGCCCGCAGTCTTCTCGCTAGCTATGCTGTGAAATGCTCAGAAGATGGAGAGACACCAATACCAAGTACGTTCACAAGGGAGGATTATACTATGGCAGGCATGGACAACTCAGATTATGCTGATAAATCATCACTCTCTGGTACCAAGGGTTCACACTACGCAGCATTAGTACTGTTTCAAGACGCCACCGTGAACAGACCCCTTCATAAGCCTCCAGTGTCAAGTACAGGATTAAGCCATGCTGATCCAATCCTGCGGACAAAGTTGCCATGTTAAGAGGTACCTCCTCATGCCAAGCCAGTAGTTCGCCCTGCCCTGCCACCAGAGATGCTGCTGCATCCTGAAAACAAGCAAGCAACATTACTCGACATGCCAACTGCCCGAAGTATATCTGCAAAGAGAGAATTCTTGATCAGTCTTTTACGCTGTGGCGCATCAGCAGGAGATCCTCTGATATGGGCCGCTGTGCACACACTTGTCTCATCTGCTGTGGTGCCGATGATGCGGGTTGGCTTCCTCCCTGTCATACCAAGACCCATCACTGAGCGTGCTACTGTCAGACATTGTCTCATCAACTTCCAGAGTGTTCGTAGACAACTAAATCAGGAATCAATGGCGATATGGTGCGATGAAGGCGTGTTTGCCCCAGCTGTAGATATTTACCTGCACGAGACCGAACAGTTCAAGGATCTCTTCCTCTGCATGGGCCCTTTCCATTGGACCCGTGTTCTGCTCAGATGCCAGGGAAAACTGCTTCGTGGTTCTGGCCCGGATGATGCACTGGTTGAGTGCTCTGTGTTTGGACCTGGTGTGATAGAGTCAGTGTTAAACGGCAGCCATTATGTTCGGGCTCTCACTGGGATGCTGATTGTGGAGGATGTCATCAGGTCGCTCCAGTGGGAGATGTTCTGGCAACACAAGGACAAAGCTGCATATCCAGTGCTAGCACAGGTACATACACTGCACTCTATGCTGGCTGCAAATCAACATTGCCCAGAGCAGTTTGAAGCCCTCATTGGACAAGTAGAAAAGTTGAATCAGGACTTTCTAGAGTTTGAGAAGGAGTGTGAGGCCAAGTCAGAGCTCTGTCAATTCTTTGGAGTATGGCTTAAGTTGGTGGCCGTAATCAAGAATGCTGTAGTCTCTGAAAGAGAAGGAAACTGGAATCTACATGCGGCAACTGTCGAGGACTCTATGCCGATCTTTGCAGAATGTGACTGCATTAACTACCTGCGTCATGGCTCATGGTATCTTGAACAGATCAAGGTGCTAGAGTTCACACATCCTGAGCTCTACCGGCGCTTCTCTATAGGCCAGTGGGTTGTTCAGGATCGCCAAGGCTGGTTTTGTGCTGTAGGAGGTGACATGAAGGTCGAGCAGACCATTCAGCGAGTGTCGAAGGGTCCTGGAGGTCACTATGTAGTAGGAGCCACACGCAAGGTAAATGCTGTGGCAGAGTTCGAGCTCTTGTTCCACGAGATTGGGTCGATCACCAATGTCCTCAACCTTCTCACCAGCAACCACACCATGAAACAGACAGAATGCCATCTCCAGCATGCACTGAGCAGCACTCGTCGCCTTACCTTCAACAAAAATGTGGCGAAGCTGCTGGACTTTGTGTCAGAGCGGCAGAATCCATATTCAATGACTGTCAATGTGCCTGTGCCACTGCACAATCTGCTTACAAAGCAGGCTGTTGACAGAGGGGTTGCTCATCGCTTGCTCGACTGTCTAAAAATGGGGAGCGTGTCTACTGCTCATACAGGCAGGAGAGGTTAGTCGAGAAGACCAAGAAAATGAGCACAACCATAACAAAGAGGAAGCTATCTCAGTTCAACGAGCAACCACAGAAGTCATCAACAACAATTCTGAAGGAGCAGAAGTTAGTCTCACCCAAAGACATGGCTGAGGCACATAGGGGTATGGATATTGCTAAAGAGCGGGGCATGGACATCCGGGAGATACTTAAACATGATATCGTCTCAGCATCTCCCCTGTTCGAAGGTGACCTTCCAGCTCATGTCAACAAGTCAAAACTTGTCAGTGAGATTGAGCCTGGACTTGACCTCACCAAATGGAGTCCAAAGTCTAGTCTTGCAACTCATGTTGTGGTAGACTTCATGTCGAAGATGCGTCAGATGCCACTAGCACGATTCCCTACTGTAGGTGCTGTCATCAACGCCATAATCAGCTCAACATCATCCCTCTGCCAAGAGCCAAAGTTCATTCACCTTGTACTTGATTCCTACATTGAGAGGTCCCTAAAGGAAGGGGAACGCATGCGGTGTACAGACTCAACAACAGGCATCAAAATTATCGGCATGAACAAAGACACACCCATCCCTCAGCAACTTGAAAGGTTCTGGGCATCTGATGAGAACAAAAGGAATCTCCAGCGGTTAGTTAGGGATATGGTGTGCAATCAAGCCTGTGGCAAATCTGGCAATGCTACCATCATTGTCAGTTCTGTTGTATCTGACGATGAGGTGCTCCCAGCAAAGTTGGCTGGTGGCGAAGAGATCCCTGACCTCTTGAACTGGATTGAGGAGGCCGACACCAGGCTGGTTGTGCATGTGGAGTGGGCTGTTCGTGTGAAACAGTGCAGGAGAGTTGTAATAGTCTCTAACGATACAGACACCTTTGCTCTACTGCTATACTACACGCCACACTTCCAAACACTGGGGCTGAAGGAGATCTGGCAGCAGTTTGGCACTGGTGAGAAGTGGCGCATGCTTCCACTGCATCAAGTAGTCTGTAATCTTGGAACACCACTAGCCAAGACTGTGATCAAGGCACATATCCTGACTGGAGATGACTGTATGAGCAAAGTGGGGACCAAACATGCAGCTATGGCTTCTGACCCAGTTCAATATTTGACAAACTTTGGAGAGGCAGACACCTTGACTGAACAAGACGCAGCACTGGCAGAGAAGTACTTGGTCCGTGTCTGGGCAGGGGCCAGGTCATGTACAACTGCTGCAACGTTTGATGACCTCAGGGTAGAAAACTATACCAGTGCCAGTGCTGGAATTGATGCTCTCCCTCCCACAAGTAGTGTGATCAGAGGCCACATCAAGCGAGGTGCCTTTCTGGTGCATAGGGCTTGCCACCTGCTTGCGACAGCCAAGGAACCAGAGGAAAGACTTGCGACCAATGGAACATGGATGGGAGGAACACTTTGGTACACTCCTGCCATCAAAATGTCTGAATCCCTTACCACAGACTATGCTCACAGTATGCAAGTGTGCAGGCAAGTGTGACACTCGACGATGTGGTTGCCGTGCCGCTGGAGTTCCATGCATCATATTCTGCCATGGAAAACAGGAAAATCCTCTGTGTAAGAACCCATCACACTGAAAAAAGGAAAAAAATAAATCATAAAAAAATAAAAACAAAAAAACAAAACAAAAAAAACAACAAAAAAAAAAAAAAAAAGGGGAAGAAGACGACAGCCTCCACGCGGCCTCCCCTGCAAGTAACGAGGTGCATGAAAGCTTGTGAAACTAATGTCGCCAAAAGATTGGGGGGATACAAGTCCACACAAGGACAGGTGTCCAATATCAGAAAGAAATTATAAATGTCAGATTTAGTTGGATTAGACTCATTGCTTCTGTTTTGACTCTTAACAATTGCCATGTTATGGCCAAGGTCTTTGGAATAGCAAAACGGCCTTGACCATGACTTTCCAAGGTCAAGATCACCCAAAATGGTCATAACAATATCAGAAATGAATTCCACATACCACATTTAGTCCAATTTGAGATATTACATGTGTATATAAACTCAAAAACTAAAAAGTTGGATTTTCATCATAGCCGATGGCGGCCATTTTTGATTTGGCTTTTACGCCATTCGTGGCACTTTGGCGGACGAGCACCTCGGTGATTTTTCATGTCTAGGGACCCATTGACTCAGTTCAGGTGAGAAACTCCCCTCACACGAAATTGCGAACAGGAGTATAGGTCAGATACTGTATTAATATGTATTAATCAAAATCAGACTTGTTGAGATGTCTTGCAAAGTTCAAGAAGTGAAAGAGGTTAGAACTTCTTTTAACCCAACCCAAACACTAGACTGTCTCTTTTAGGGCAAACAAACAACATTTTTTTTTCTGCATTCTTTGATTGTTCATTTGGACCTAACTTGAGTCCATGGACTCACTGATAAGTTTACAAATGATAACACTAGAACGTACTAAAGCATACATTCAGCAACATTAATGAATACAATGACAATAGTGTATATTCAAAACACATGCTTTAATTATTATTATAAAAAAACAATATACAATATACGTACTTTTTAACACCTTTCAAACAAAAATAATAAAAAAGATAAAAACATAAAAGCCTTCAAAGTCAGACAAAACAAACACTGCCACCTTCCTAAATTTCTAGTGCAGAGATTAATTTTTAGTGCACGAATCGTGCACGCCCATGCCTAGATGATGCACCAAAACAAAATTTTTGCCATTTTGAAAGAAGGGGCTAAATATGCAATTTCGCGATTGCGATCATGCCTAACCCATTTTAGGCATTTTTTGAAAAAAACATAAAAAAATAATGTTTTTAAAATGTTTGCCAACTCGGAAAACTCGGGCTGTGGCAGCCTGGATCTACTGTAATAACTCGGGCCCCTTAGCAATCAAGAAGGACTCTAAAACAAGTCAAATTACAAGTCAAATTATTGCCGACATTTTACTTTCCGGGGGGGGTTTCTGTTGAGGAGGTAGGGTTTTCAGGGGTGGGGCCGGTGTCTGTGGAGAGGGACCAGTAATCGAGGGGTTAGGCGGGTTTTCTTCAATGGGGTTAACATGACGGTTGGGCACAGATCTGCAGATCTTGCTCTTTTTAAAACAGATTGTGTCTTTGGGGTCAGTTTCAGAACATTTTTGTTGGACGGAGGACGAAGACGACTGGGTAGAGGAGGAAGATCCTCCTTCCAGCTGTTGTCCTCCTCCACGCAGTTGCTGTCCTCACTCCCTCCTTCTTGGTCGTAGCCCGCCACCATGTCACCCTCCTCATAGTCCTCGTCGTCCTCGTCCTCGCCCGCCACCACGTCACCCTCCTCGTCGTCCTCGTCCTCGCCCACCACCACGTCACCCTCCTCGTCGTCCTCGTCCTCGGAGACTGTAATTACATGAAACGAAACAACATTAGTCCTTTCATGTACAATATCTTTCTTTTTTTTGTTTAAACTTCACAAAACCAGAAAAGTTAGGTGAGTTCTAATGCCTCTGCACTTCTAGAAACATCTCAAACAGGCAAGGTTAGAATAACTTCCCTCCTGGATAGGGGTTGGGGGCCCTACAAAGGGGATTATTTATGGTCCAGACAACACGTGCAGCCATTTGGAATAGTCTGTAACTACATGAAACAAACAGTGAACCATTTTAAGATTCCATTACCCAAGGACCGTTTTGGAACTCACCAGTCAAATCCACTATGGCGGCTTTGGCCCTAGCCCCTTGATGATACAACCTGAGGGCGGTTGAGGACGCCTCCACCCCTGCCTTCCTCAGGGCCTCTTTGACGACGGAAGAGAGGGTCTGTAATTGCTTGCCTTTCAGGTTGACAAACACATGACCAGGGTCGCTGAAGTTGGCCTTTGAGATAGCGGAGAGGCGAAGGAGCCAATTCCTCTCCTCGTTGGAGAGGAAAAGACTCCTTGTCTTCCTTCCCTTGACCTACACAGAAAAAAAAACACTTTGAGTAAATATAGCCTGAAGTTAATTGTGTGAAGACTATTTTTTTTTATTTAATCAATCGACCTAGACTCACCCTGATCATGTGTTTGCCCCCTTCATCAACGGCATGGAGTACCTGCTCCGGCGTCATAGCTCTAAGCAAGGAGGGTTGGTGGCCCCCCTTGTTTATGAGGTGGGCGGCCAAAAGTCCCTGGAGCAGCCTTAAGTCCACCGGAGTAAACTTTTTTTCCAATGTGTCTGAAAATAAGTGAAACATATATATATATATATATATTAGTTAGGGTTAGGGCTATATATATATATATATATATATATATATATATATATATATATATATATATATATATATATATATATATATTCTGTATAGCATTTGATCAAGGCTTGAGATCTAACTTCCATTTTCCGGTGATTTCCAGCTATTTGCAAATTTCGCACTTACCCAACAGTGACGCGATTTGATTTTTGGCAAAGACATTGATCTTTGCCACTCCCCTGTGGCTAATTAATCCTCCTCCTGTATGTAAAAATATATTTTTAATTACATTTGCTATAATAAGAAACCAGAAAAAAAACAGAAGGAAAATTATATTATGAAATGGAAACACACTCACTGGAATTGTCGACCACTTCGCGGTGCCGTTTGACCTCCTTCTGTACTTTAGTCTGGAAGGCCTGCAGGGCCGACAGGGTGTGGTCAAGGTCCGGCACCGCGAAGTGGTGCAATAATGATTGCCTTTTTGGTCTCCAGGGCCTTATTCAACTGTGCATTCCATCTGTAATCAGAATTCAGCAATGTTATAAAAACTGGGATAATAATAATAATAATTATTAGGGTAATAATGATAATAATCACACATTTTAAAATAGTTATAATAAAAACAATATTCAAGTAGGCCTATATTCAATGTAAGGGACAGGTCGAAAATGCCATGACCCCTCCTAAAATCTAAGTTCATGCCTAACCTCAAAGTGAGAAAATAAAATGAAAATTTTGGAATTTGGCTGCCATAAATAAAATTCGAACCAGTGAACCAGCAGGAACATTAGACTGAGAGTCAAATGACGAACTATGGGTTGTATATCTGCTGTAAAAAGGCTGTGAGATATTCGTGTAATGCTTGTCATCCAGGATGGAGAATAAAATGGGAAAATCCCAGTTGTCCAACGTCTTTTAGCATGAGGGAAAGTATATAGGCCTACCCAGTACAGGGAATTACTTGATATAGTCATAGACTACAGAGCAGTGGTGTAAAGTAACTAAGTACTTTTACTTAAGTACTGTACTTAAGTACAGTTTTGTGGTATTTCTACTTTACATGAGTATTTCCAATTTTCAATACTTTCACTTCTACTCCACTACATCTCGGATCCAAATATTGTACTTTTAATCCACTACATTTATTTGTAAACTTTTGTTACTAGTTACAATTTGAAGATATAAATTATGACATTATAAAACATATAGGCTACATTAACCAATTTAGCCCTATTTTATACCTTGGCTATTTGAAAATAGAAGATCTACAAGCTCACAATGTGTCATGATGGACACATTGTGAGCTTGTAGATCTGCTATTTTCAAACGTATTGTACTTTAACTTTTGGTACTTTAAGTATATTTTGATGCCAATACTTTCATACTTTTACTCAAGTACATTTTGAATTCCAGCCTATTGCCTGTAAGTATTGATACTTTTACTTAAGTAAAGAATGTAAGTACTTTTTCCACCACTGCAACAGAGAAAACAAAGTTACACACTTGTAGACAATGACAATCATGCAGCAAAATCAGTGCCAATGTGCATTTTCCATCATTAAACTCCAGCCCCAGCTCCAGCTGACTGCATGGTGTTGAAAACTACTCGGTCAAATCCAAGCAACACTCTAGTGAATTTCAGAGGACAGTAGCCTAGCTTTCAGGTAGAGGTGATGGCCATGAGAATAAAAGGCAAGCCGAAATTAATTTACATCTCAATGAAGGACTTGATTAGTTGACAAGTGGTCGCCTTCCCCCGCATACCAGTGAATGGGCAAGGAACGGGTTGAGCAACATTATGTCGGTAAGCTGGGCTTTTGGGGGGGGGGGGGGGGGGTTATTTGTATTGTTAGACAGGATCAAAAATAAATAAAAGGCGAGCGCCTTAATGAGCCGTCCGCGCCTGGGCTTGGCTGGGTTGTCAGACTCGTTGTTCCTGGTTGCCACCTGGATCTTCGTCGTCGGTCGTAGCCGGCGAGTCTTCGACATTCTGCAACTGAGAGACATCAATGTTTGGTTCATGTGCAGTGTACAGGGATCTTAGGAAACTCGATTCAGCCGTCCTATGTAATGAGTGGGTATCAGAATAGTCAGGCCACAGCCTGCCATCAACATCGCCAACATCATTCGATGGCTTGTCGGAGGGGGTGTCCAGTACATCCAGATCCGTTGCAACCAGTGGCCTCAGCCAGAACCTCTGCGCTTTAATCCGTAAGTTGCGGGGGAAAGTAGCCACGTCTATGAAGCCATTCCTACGTGGTTCTCTAGTCCTGGATAATTGGAACGCCCTCATAGCCATTGTGCATGCAAAGACCTCCGACATACGAGTCATATAGTGTTGGTTGAGATAGTTCAACGCATCCTTTGCTCCAAACCCTGAAGCCCAGAAGACCTTCGTGCGGCTGCCATTCTCGTCAATTTTTATTAGGAGTCCTTTGCCATCGGCATTGAATGCCGCCAGCAGGTGATCGTTGCTGTTCTTTCCCATTTCATCGTGTGTAGACATGGCGATGAAATATTCACGAATGTTGTCAATGGTGTCACTGTCGTCATCTATCTTCTTTAGAACAGCTCTGTAATCCTCCATTAAATCTCCAACATTTCCTCTACCAGCAGCGATTATCGGTAGGGGATCCAAATGATAAAATGGGGAGTAGTCCAGATTGTCCATTGCATTACCCGAGTGGATGACTTCCGTGGCCAGAAGGACACCGCCCTGTGCTGATGCACGTGTCGTGAAACAAGCAAAAGGAAATTATCAGGACCTGCACACGCCATTGACTAGATTGGCTAGAACGCTTCCTTCCTGATGTCCAACAAGCAGTAAATCTCAGAACCGAATCCAAATGAAGTTATCTCGAATCTAAAGTCTTCTCTGCCCTCAGCCTTGTGCTTTGGTACAGACCTCCTTCTCCCCAGCAGTGGTCTGGGTATATTAGCCTACTGTCTCAATACAAGTCATACAGCTATATAGATAGATAGGCCAGGCCTAGTAAATAAAAGGATTGAGCTAGGGTTCAGGGCTGGCTAGGGGTTTTAACACTGCCGTGGTTCACCGGTTAGAGTGTGCATGAAGAGGAGTTCCAGACGGGTTTTATAGAAGTGTCATGGTTTATTTCTACAAAGAAAGATAAATGCAATATATTACATTTAACAATTAACAATATAATTCATCAACAATATTCTCCACAATATCATTCAACAGTCAGTAACATTCAATACCCAAGTCAGGCAACTACATTCAATATTCTTAAAAGGTCTGAGATATAAGCAGGCATCACTCTATATGAATACAAGGTAAACAAGGTAAACCAATAAACACATCAACAAACTTACGTCAGTGACGCAGAACACACTATGACAGGCCAGGCCAGGGCTCTCTCAGGCATTTCTTCTGCTGCTGGTGTTTGTCTCTGCTGCTGCCACTAAACTGAAGGACTGAGTGCTGGGGCAGTATTTATAGACAGGACTGATTAGGTGAGTGGGAGCAGGTGTGTGATTGAGTGGAGCAGGTGAGGTGGGTGGAGCCGAGTCAGTGATGTGGCCAGAGGGAGGGACTGTCCAGTGTGAACCTTTTATACAGCCGCCCCAAATCTGCAAGATTTAAAACTAAAAAGGTCACATTGGTAATATGGCCGCCCCATGAGGAACAAACTGGTGCTGGGGGAGGCTCCGGTGGCAGAGGGGGAGGTTTGGCCGCCGGAGGTGACTGAAGAAGAGGAGAAAGCTTGTCCAGTGAAGGTGACTGAGGAGGAGGAGACGAAGGCTGTGACCTGGGCGTCAGAGGAGGAGGAGACTCAGGAGCCCTGGGCACTGCTGGAGGAGGTGGAGACTCAGGAGCCCTGGGCACTGCTGGAGGAGGCGGAGACTTGGGAGCAGGAGCCTGAGGAGGAGGCGGAGCCTGGGCTGAAGGTGGAGGGGGCCTGGGCGCTGTCGTAGGAGGAGCAGGGGCCCTGGGCGCTGGAGGCGAGGCGGGAGACTCAGGGGCCCTGGGCACAGGAGGAGGCGGGGCCCTGGGCGCTGGAGGCGAGGAGACAGGAGGGGCCCTGGGCACTGGAGGCAAGGAGACAGGAGGGGCCCTGGGCGCTGGAAGCGAGGAGACAGGAGGGGCCCTGGGCACTGGAGGTGAGGAGACGGGGCCTTTGGAGGCCTGGACTGGAGGGAGTACAGTACGTGCAGCATTCTTTGGTTGTTCTCCAGCATTCTTCTATAGTTGTGCTCCATTATGCTGTTGCATTTCAGGGCTTCCTGGTAAAGACTGGTGCTGGGCTCCTCTTCAGCCATGGCAATGTACTTGAATCCGGCTCGAAGGACCATAAATAAAAGGATTGAGCTAGGGTTCAGGGCTTGCTAGGGGTTTTAACACTGCTGTGGTTCACCGGTTAGAGTGTGCATGAAGAGGAGTTCCAGATGGGTTTTATAGAAGTGTCATGGTTTATTTCTACAAAGAAAGATAAATACAATATATTACATTTAACAATTAACAATATAATTCATCAACAATATTCTCCACAATATCATTCAACAGTCAGTAACATTCAATACCCAAGTCAGGCATCTACATTCAATATTCTTAAAAGGTCTGAGATATTGTCTACAAGCAGGCATCACTCTATATGAATACAAGGTAAACAAGGTAAACCAATAAACACATCAACAAACTTACGTCAGTGACGCATAACACACTATGACAGGCCAGGCCAGGGCTCTCTCAGGCATTTCTTCTGCTGCTGGTGTTTGTCTCTGCTGCTGCCACTAAACTGAAGGACTGAGTGCTGGGGCAGTATTTATAGACAGGACTGATTAGGTGAGTGGGAGCAGGTGTGTGATTGAGTGGAGCAGGTGAGGTGGGTGGAGCCGAGTCAGTGATGTGGCCAGAGGGAGGGACTGTCCAGTGTGAACCTTTTATACACCTAGTTTTAACACCCTTTGACAGACAGCCTGTTGCAGCTGCTAGTCCTAATAGCCTACCTAAACAAGACATAGGTTAGGGACTGTATGTTAACATCTTGATAAGAATAGACTCCTCAGGAAGTTTAAACTCAAAGCAGCTGTCAGGACACAGCTGATTAAATCAATCGATCCTAGGTAGTATGACAAGACAGTCATATAGCAGTAACATTTTTGTTCATTTCATAATGTTTTACAACATACTTCATAATTTCCATGACATATGCAACATTCAGTTTTGTCTGCATGTTGTGTGTGTGTGTGTGTGTGTGTGTGTGTGTGTGTGTGTGTGTGTGTGTGTGTGTGTGTGTGTGTGTGTGTGTGTGTGGGGGGGGGGGGTATAAAGTTTTTTCACTGAATAGGTGCGTGGTCTACCTACTGTATGTTTTTTTCTCCTGTATTTGTGTTGATGTATTACCTTGTATTGCTGTTGATGGATTTATGTTATACCATTGTTTATTGTAAGATCTTGACACTCTGGATTAAGAGCGTCAAGGGGAATACCAGAAGAGTTGCCGGAAAGAAACTTGGCATGGGCTGATGGTTTATGCCTTTTGATTGATTGGTTGATTGAGGTATTTATTGGAAGTTTTGGATAGGAAAGGGTACATTTTCATGACAGTACAGTTCACTGATACAATGTCAACTAAAATGAAACTCGGGTAAGGCAAGGCTTATTTTTTATTTTCCATTAAACGGTTAAACCTAACCATATTCCTAACCTTAACCTCAGTAAAACAGTGCCAAAACCTAACCCTATACCTAATCTTAACCTCAGAAAGATATGCGTAATCCTAAAATTATTTCTAACCTCATTCTCAGTAAAACAAATACAAGAATAAAAATCTCTGTATCTTGAATTTCTTTCCAGCGACTTTACTGGTTACCGTCAAGGGTGGCTGCTACCGTACATTAAGACAATGTTTTTGAATGACAAAACACAGTACGACGGCCCAACAAGCCAAATTAGACGGCCTGGTCTAGGGGAAACCCAAGTGCATATCTATGACAGAGGTCTTTGAATCACACTTTGAATGTGAGTGACGTTTGGAATATTACACACCACAATAGCAATGCTATTCCACCCTGTCCATTTGGTATGATGCAATCTTTCACTCACAACTAGTTGTGTTTCTCCCCCTGTATCTATTTAGAAATAATGTAAATGCATATAGCCTACCAATGTTTCTGGTTGACATTGGCACATTTCACTCAGGTTTTTTCATCTCACTCCTGTCACTTTGTCTGCTGACCTCACTCAGTAACAAAATAAAAAATAAAATAACCAAAAATAAAAATAAAACAATTCACAGGAGGCAAGCAGTGATCACCCCATGATGTGCACTGCCATGTAGTTTCAAATGCACTACATTGCAGGTGCTTTTTGAGAGTAAAAAACTTAAAATGAAGAAGACATGATCTGAGGCAGATTGCCCCAGGAAATGTGCCAATCTCAACCCAAAACAACGGTACATACCATGTTGCATTGATTCACTGGTGACAGGGCTGTCACCGGTGTAGCCTGGACATAACAGCCTATACCATTTGCATTGCAATTCTCTACCTGGACAGGGCGTGTATGTGTGAATGGCAGTGTTGGGAAGAACGCTGTTACCTTTCCCATTCAATAACGCCGTTATTGTTACTGTGGTGTGAAGGGGTTAGTAAGTTACTCGTCGTTACTTTCTGTGGTTCAAAAGGACTGTTTCTGCGGAGAGAGCTTTCACTGGACTGAGAGAACAGCAGCGGATGAGCGGTATGGCAAGCCGTTTTAAAATTTAATAGCTAGACTGACTATGTATTCAAGTTTTGGATATCTATAATTCAGTTTCTTCTAGGAGAAACTATAGTTTATCCTAGCCATAATTCAGTTTCTCCTAGGAGAAATTAAACAGTTTCTCCTAGGAGAAATTCAGTTCCTCCTAGGAGAAACTAGTTTCCCCTAGTCATAATGCAGTTTCTCTTAGGAGGAATGACGTCACTTTTTCCATTCACTTGTATTGTTCTTTTAGTTTCTCCTAGGAGAAACTGAATTATGACTAGGATAAACCAGTTTACTGAATGTCTCCTAGGAGAAACTGTTTGTAGGTTTCTCCTAGGAGAAACTGAATTTCTCCTAGTAGAAACTATAGTTTCTCCTAGGAGAAACTGAATTATGGCTAGGATAAACTACAGTTTCTCCTAGGAGAAACTGAATTATGACTAGGGGGAAACTACAGTTTCGGATATCCCAAATTAAAAACTCATTTCATACATCTATAATTACATTTTGGATATCTAAAAACACATTTTGACTAGTACAAATTACATTACAGATATCTACAATCCATATTATGGACTAGTGTAAATGCAATTTCAGATATCTGCAATTCCTATTATGACTAGGAACAATGCAATTATTGAGATCTATAAATATGGATATCTGTTGACAGGAAAATAAGACGCCATTTTAGCATAAATAAGGTTCATAGACTATCTACAATTATATTTTGTATATCCCAAACAGCATTTCTCCTAGTAGCAATTGCATTCTTACTAGTCATAATGGTAAATAATGATATCCCAAACCACATTCTAACTAGTAGAAATTGTATTTCACGACATCTAAAGCATCCTTTCTCCTAGTCAAAATTAATCTTGGGATCCTTTAAAAATATAAGTGGCCTTTTTAACATTTAATAGCTATCTATAATTGAGTTCTTCCTAGTCAAAACTAATTTTTCGGATATCTGTAATTACATTTGTCCTATCCGTAGCTGCCATTAGTGCTATCCATAACTCAATTTCTCCTAGGAGGAATGACGTCACTTTTTCCATTCACTTGTATTGTGCTTTTAGTTTCTCCTAGGAGAAACTGAATTATGACTAGGAGAAATTACATTTTCTCCTAGGAGAAACTGAATTATTACTAGAAGAAACTACAGTTTCTCCCAGGAGAAACTGAATTATGACTAGGAGAACAGTCTACAGTTTCGTATATCCCAAATTAAAAAAACATGAAATTACATTTTGGATATCTAAAACTACATTTTGACTAGCACTAATTCAATTATGGATATCTTTAACTGTAATATTGCTAGGAAAAATACAATTCAAGATATCTGTATTTCTATTAGCGCTATCCTTAATTGAATTATTCCTATCCATAATGCAGCTTTGTTCCGTCTCACTATTCTGGATAGGAGGGTGAATCGATTAAATGTTAAAACGGCTTGCCATATGGCAAGCCGTTTTAACATTTAACTCTTTTAGTGCCACCCGTTCACCACTAGAGGGTGCCCCAGGTGCCATAGAAAATCCCATAGAGATATGCTGGTATATGCAGAAGCCCTGCAGCCATGACTTGCCTGGACACTTTCCTTTGTGCATGTACAGGAAGAGGATGAAGTTAGCTTGAAGTTAGCTATTGGCTACCAAGCATTTTAGAAGCCTTATTTTCGTCAACTTAGCCATGATTAACCCTTGCACACCTCATGCATGGGAAAAAAACAGAGAAGAATGAGCTCTAAAAAATCCAATGCAATCCTGGATTGCATTGGGGTGGATTTGTGCAGTTTGTTCACAGCTTTCAAACAAAAAAAAAAACGATTGGAAATCCGTTCAGGCATTCTTGAGATAATAGCCATTATGTTTTACACTGTTGTGAGCTTGGAGGTCTGCTACCTGAGTTGTATGGGGGTTGTATGGGGGTGGAACATGCAAAATCGCGATTGAAATCATGTTCACTAGATTTGATGGGGTCCAAATTTTTTTTTTTTTTTTTTTAAATTAAAAAAAAAAACATTTTTTTTTTTTTCCTTTTTTTTTAAACCGAATTTATTCGGTTTTGGCATTCCTTAATACGTTTTAAAAAACCGAACTTTTTCGGTTTTGGCACTTAATGAGTTAGGTAGACTGACTATGTAGTCTCACAGCCAGCAGATGGGGCTGTGGAGCAGGTAATGTAATACTTTTTACCTATGTGAAGTCAGCATGTTCCGTCTGACAGCCAGCAGATGGGGCTGTGGAGCAGGTAATCTAATCACTTTTTAGAGCTGGATTTGTGCTGAATAGACCAATTATTTGTTTACAAACATTGAGACTGAATGCACAGCTGACTGTATCATGTAATCAATTCCCAACAGATCCCCAAACCTGTTGTTTTGGGGAGCACTGGTTATTGCCGCTCCGACGTGCTCATGGGAAGTACAGGAGTACCCCAGGGAACTGTGCTCTCACCCTTTCTGTTCACTATTTACACCTCTGACTTCAGCTTCAGAACGAGAACATGCCACCTTCAGAAGTTTTCTGATGACTCATCGATCGTTGGATGCATCACCGACGACAACGATGAGGCGTATAGAGGTGTGGTGGAGAACTTCATCAGTTGGGCAGAACAAAATCACCTGCTGCTGAACATCAGGAAGACTAAAGAGCTGGTGATTGATGCCAGAAAGAGCAAGAAGAAGACCCCAGTACCCATCACCATCCAGGGGGAAGAGGTGGAGATTGTGGACACATATAAGTTCCTAGGCGTTCACCTGAACAAAGATCTGGACTGGAGAAACAACACGGAGGCTGTTTACAAAAAGGGACAGAGCAGACTGTACCTCCTGAGGAGGCTCAAATCCTTTAATGTGTGTAGCAGACTTTTGTATATGTTTTACCAGTCTGTTGTATCCAGCATTCTGCTTTATGCAATGGTATGCTGGGGAGGTGGCATTAAGGCCTGGGAGCTGAACAAGCTAAATAGAACCATCAAGAAGGCCAGCTCAGTGGTTGGCCTCCGAATGGAAGGGCTGCAGTCAGTGGCTGAGAGGAGGATCAGGGACAAACTGAACTCCATCATGGTTAACCCCTCCCATCCTCTCTATGGTGATCTGCAGGAAAGGGCGAGCACCTTTAGCCAGAGGCTCACCCTCCCTCCGAAAATGCATACGGAGAGATACAGACTCTCTTTCTTTCCAACTGCCATCAGACTGTACAATGATGATTTATAAGAACTTTCTCCCTCATGTACAGTGGTGTCGATCAGGACCTTGTGTGTTTGTGTCCATGGTGTCTGTTGTGTTTACTGTTGTCTAGTTGTTTTTTATGTATTGTTCACACTATGCTGCTGAAACGTCATAATTTCCCCTAGGGGATTAATAAAGTATATCTCATCTCATCTCATCTCATCTCAACCTCCTCTTGTGTGCTAGTGAGGTGCTCCCATGGGTGCGCCCTTATCGAGACATATATACTTCATTGCGCAACGGTGTTCCACGTCAAGAGTAGCTGATATACAAACTCACATCGCGTCACCAATGCAACCCTTCTGAGCTTGGAGGTCTGCGGCTCTGCGCGCGACACCGTCGCAGGACGGAGCATAATTAGGCTTCATGGACTGCAGCTGGGCGAGCAGTAGACGCTCTGGTGATCCAGTGGATCGGGTGGGTGATCATGAGGAGCGCTCCCTCTGTTCTGATGACGGTGAATAGAGGTGGGGTTTGAAGGACAACTGTTTTGAATCGCTATTATTGTTTACAATCAACAGAAACTAAGGATTATATATTTCAAGAGTGAGAATTTACAGTAAAAATCCTAAGCATTTTTCCTCCACACTGGGAGAAAAACGGCATCTGAAAGTTTGATGGAATGCATTTTTAAACACGAGTGCCATCCATTGCTTCCTATGAACGGTGGGGTTCATTTGGTGCCGACCGGCGTGCGCATACTGGTTTATATCAATGTGACGTGGACCATTAAGGCATCTATTGTGTCGTAAATTTCATAATTTGTGCTGCTAAATTCTGCTAATTCATGTCCATATAAATGTATGTACATAAATCTATATATACTAGTAAGATGCCTCTGGGCGACGGCACAGTGATGTGGACATCAGGGCTGTGGACATCAGGGATCTCCATATATGGTCATAAAAGGGATTTGTTCCCCTGGCATCACAGGGATCTCCATATATGGGCATAAAAGGGATTTGTTCCCCCTGCTTATTTTAAGTCACTTTGGATTAAATGTGCTGCTAAATGCCTAAACTGTAAACAAATTAGAGCACATCCAGCACTAAAGAATGAGACCCTTTTATTCTGATTCATTGCCAAAAAATTTAACTTCTATATACAGTATCTCACAAAAGTGAGTACACCCCTCTCATTTCTGCAAATATTTAATTATATCTCTTCATGGGACAACACTGAAGATATGACACTTTGATACAATGTAAAGTAGTCAGGGTTGTACAGCTTGGATAATAACAGTGTAATTGTATTGTACTCTCAAAATAACAAGACTTACAGTCATTAAACTGCTGGCAACAAAAGTGAGTACATCCCATATGAAACTGTCCAAATTGGGCCCAAGTGTCAATATTTTGTGTGGCAACCATTACCTTTAAACACTGCTATAACCCTCCTGGGCACGGAGTTCACCAGAGCTTCACAGGTTGCCACTGGAACCCTCTTCCACTCGTCCATGACCTCCATCCCAGAGATGGTGGATGTTAGAGACCTTGCACTCCCTCCACCTTCCAATTGAGGATGCCTCACAGATGCTCAATGGGGTTTAGGTCTGGATACATTGGCCAATCCATCACCTTTACCCTCAGCTCCTTTTTTAAGTCAGTGGTTGTCTTGGAGGTGTGTTTGGGACCGTTATCATGTTAGAATACTGCCCTGCGGCCCTGTGTCCGAAGGGAGGGGATCATGCTCTGCTTCATTAGTCCCACGCTGGTGAATGCTAACCTGGTGAATGCTACTATGCCTAAACCTAACCCTAACCTCAGTAAAACTATGCATAAACCAGGTTAGGTTTAGGCACAGTTTTACTGAGGTTAGGGTTAGGGTATAGTAGCATTCACCAGGTTAGTATTCACCAGTGTGAGTCCACCATTAAATGGGAACAATGGAGGAACAAGGAGACGTGGGACCAATGCAGTCAAATGCTCTACCACTGAGACATGGGCTTCTTCCACTTCCAGGTGAACTAAAACAAGCACTCATTTCCCAATCTTTTTTCTTCTTTTTTTAAAAACTTGTAACGTGCAAAAGGCAGTCTTCAACATGATAAAACCTCTTAACAGTTTATCTATTATTTGAAAATGCTTGTTCATAAACTTTGCCCCTGTATCTGGGGCCTTTTTTTCATTCAGGGCCCCAAGGCTTGGGACCCACTGCCACAACCAAACTTTGTCTAACTATATGTTTGTTGCACAGACCATTGTAGAGTATATAAGGTGAATGTTTTTTGGCTATGATATTACTCTGAACATTGAGTATAATAAGTAGAGTTCTCAAATTCAGCCCGAGCCCGACCCGACCCGACCCGACCCGACCCGACCCGACGTTATCGGGCCGAGCCGGGCCCAAAAATGATAATAATTAGTCGGGCCGGGCCGGGCCCCGGGCTCCGTCACTCAAGCAACAGAGAACAGGCGCATATTGCTGTCTGACTGTCTTCAGCGCAGCACTGCAGCCTGGCTAAGTTCCTAACCAATGGACCAAGGATAATATGTGACGCATACGGAAGTATAGTCTATCAGTCTCATAGAGCAGTCTGGTTGTTGTGATGACGTCACAATCGAAACCTTTGGATATACGGAAATTCACAGCACAGCAGCGAGTCACCGCTAGCTCTGTGTTGAGCGGCTACGATGAAAGTTTCGAGCAGAGCTGCATGTTAAATTAAAAGCAGACAATTTCACAAGTTTGTAATAAGTATAAATCCAAGAAAACTAGTTTAAAAGCGGAACCAACCTGGATATTATTGACAAGGACTTAAGAGGATTGTATTAACAACATCAACATGATCAACCTAAAATCACCATACGTTGACATCCTCTTACCTTATAGAGACGATCATCTCCTCTGGTAAGATATTAATAAATCCATTATGCTTTCTGGTTAATCAAGTGTCCTTTGCTGCTGCTGTGTGCATTTATATTAAAGGGTTTACAGCCGTAGCGCGCCGCTTGTTGCCTGAGTTGTGTATGTTTAAGCATGGTGGTTAGGTGGTGTCGACCGTGTCGCGCACTAAACAACAGATCTGCAAGCCCAGAATGCAAGCTAGATGAACACGTTTTGGGTTTATAGATCTGTCGAGCCAGCTGCCTGTGTTTGATGCGTGACCGTTGAAAGGACGAAACATAAATCACGCAGGCAGCGACGGCAGGGGGAGAGAGGATGAGAGCTGTATGATTGAGATTGACTGTTGACAACAACATGGATTTAACGTTAGCACATTTTGTGCAGAACCTTGCATGTTTCATGAACAATTTAACACGTGAAGTTGCCATTTCTCCAACTATTATATGTGCATTCTCTCACTGTTGTAATTTGAGACACTGGTGCTGCCAGCTGCCTACTGGCGAGTGGCGACGTTTCTTTTTTTCTTTCTCTCTCTCTCGGGCTTTCGGGTTTTCGGGCCGAAAATGATGATAATTGTTAGGGTCGGGCCGGGCTTCGGGCCGGCTCACTCGGGCCCAGTTAGGGCCGGGCCTTAATTTTCAGGCCCGTTGAGAACTCTAATAATAAGCACATATGGAACATATTAACAGTGAAACATTTACAGACAAAAATTAAGCAGTCATCTGTTTGTTTTTTTCTGAATTGTACACCTGGTCCTGGAGCAAATATGGTGGTCATCACGTAAAAAAAATATATAATAATTACGGTAGCTTGAGAGGCCGCGTTTTTGTGTGCGCGGCCACACTCACCATTACGGTAGCAGAGGGACGTCACATGATTGGCCCACTAGCTTGTCTGTCAAGTCAATACCTGGGCATACTTGGGCCAGCCCGGCCCAGCAGCGCCAGCGGCCCTATCACAGGCTACAGTGGCCCTGGAGTACCACCCACATGTTGCTACAATCCCTCCTCCCCCAGCCCGTCTTAGAGTGGAGTAGAGAGTGGAGGAGAGAGGATTGTGGAGAGAGAGAGAGAAACAAACAAACAAAACAACGTACAAATTCAACGAAAACAAACAGAGAAAATGGAGGATAGTCAGGTGACCAAAAAACGTAAAATTAAAGGTGGTCAGGAGAAGGTGAGGGAGAAGAAAAGAAACGCTTTGGCAGCAGATGCTGCTACAAGTAAAAAGATCACGGAGATGTTTTCTGCTGCAGGAGGGCCGAAGCAACCTGCTGCTGGGGCTGGGCCGAGCACCAGTGGCAGTGATGCTGCTGCATTCCAACAACAGCCTGTGATGTCGAGTTACAGTTTGCCGACTCAGTGCGAGTCAGAGTCAGACTCAGAGAGTGAAGCAGCGCCAGCGGAGGCTGCTAGTACCGAGGACGTTGTAACAGTGCAGGAGGAGGAGGAGGAGGAGGAGGAGGGAATTATACTTGTTGATGAGGAAGGCTTGCCACCACCATTACGTGAAGGAGCAAGTGGTGATGTGGTAAGCATGGTGGGGCTTAGTGTGCCCCCCAGCAAACAAGCATGGTTTGAAAAAAAAAAAAAAAAAAAGGCAAAACGCATGGTGTGGTGTGGAAATAAATAAATACATACATATGCTCCTGCTACTCATGTCATGATGACATGGTAAAACAAAAAGTAAAACGGTTATCAAGATCAACAAAATGGTTCAGAAATGCTTGTTTAGCTCTATCTATGAACACAGTTCAGTTGACTCAATCATGAATGAATAATAATTATTGCGACCGTCAGGGAGCAGTTTACTATTTAAACCTCCACCGGCCGGCCGTCCGTCCGTCCGTCCGTCCGTCCGTCACACGTCACACCTTTGCCCTGCTCATATCTCCGCATCAGTATGACATCACACCACATGTGTACACAAACCTTTGTGTACGTTGCTGTGGCAACAGTCTGTTGTTGCTGGTCTGTTAGTGTACGTTAGCAACCACCTTAGCAACCATGGTTTTACCCTAGCAACCAACTGTTTACCCTAGCAACCAACTGTTTACCATAGCAACCATGTTTTTTTACCCTAGCAACCAACTGTTTACCATAGCAACCAGATACGCAGAGCAGGGATCTCCATATATGGGCATAAACAGGTGACATCACACTGATGTCAGATACTCAGTGCAGGGATTTCTCCATAATATATGGGCATAAAAGGGATTCTGTTAGGGATCTCCATTTTTGGGCATAAAAGGGATTCTGTTAGGGATCTCCATATATGGGCATAAAAGGGATTCTGTTAGCTGTTAGTGATCTCCATATATGGGCATAAAAGGGATGCTGTTAGGGATCTCCATATATGGGCATAAAGGGATTCTGTTAGGGATCTCCATATATGGGCATGAAAGGGATTCTGTTAGGGATATCCATATATGGGCATAAAAGGGATTGTATCCCAGATGATGCCCTGTTAGGAGATCCACACTAACAGAATCCATATATGGTCCTACCGACAGCTGCTATAAGCCAACCCTGGCGATAAGGTCTGAGTCGAAGAAATGCTTCTTTCCTGGCAAGAATTGCCCCTTTATACTGTAGGGCTTGTTTGTGTATTGTATGACATCACGCCACATCATCGGCTGAGGACTGTGTGATGTCATCATATCTCCATATATGGAGACATAAGTTGCTCATGCCCAAATATGGGTTGGTGAGGTCAGACTTAGTGTGATGCGTAGGTTATCTCCATATATGGAGATTCAACTTCAATGAGTAACCATGGCAAACTGTCAACTGCCCGTATGTCTTGATAATTGGTAAAACAAACTTTTGGCCTATTTGTGGAGATAAGCGACCAACGGTCGCTTATCTCCCGATTAGGGAGTCTTACTGGTTAACTAGAAACTGTCTGCAAGTTTGCAACTGCATGTGCATGGTGTGGTCTGACTCTGTGCCTGTGGTGGTGTGTGTAATGTGTTGCACCTATGCAGTTATGTAATGTATTGCCTGGAAAACAATCATATTCATCCTGAGTCATTAAGCCCCATTTTATGTCTCACAGTCACAACTCTCATGTCATGTGTTCCACATTGTTCCAGTGTAAATAAGCAGAAAGGCTTACTTGGATCTCCTTTTAGTTAACCTTGTACCAGTGAACTGTACTGTCATGAAACTGTACCTGTATGACAGTATAAATCACTGATAAGGTCAACTAAAAGGAGCTTTTCGGCTTATTTACACAGTAACCACTTTATGTATCTCATATAACATTGAAAGACAGACGGATAGAGCACAGTACTTTCTTTGCATAGAATAACATCAATTACAAAATAGAAAAGAATAGAAGGAAAATAAAAATAAACAGGTGAACTTGTAGATCTGCTACTTTGTGTGTGACCTTAAAAAACAACAAACAAAAATAAATGACAGTGTCACTGGCACTGTCAGTACACATATTGTTTCAATCATGGTGTATTTTTGTTTATTGGTCTTAAGTTTCAGCATTATCATAGGTAATACAATTACTATTAAAACACTGCATTATCTTGCAGTTACAATAAAATAGCACAATCATTTACTTTTATGTCATGCTCTATATAACCTATACAGTATGCTGCACATTAAGCAATTAAATACAACACTCTAAAATATAATATAACCAAAGTGTGTGTGTCCAACTCTCAGATCAATATGCTTGTTTTCCATTCTAACTAGCCAACGTTCTGATTGCATGCAGAGTGCAGACACATTTTTGCATGTAATCATCATGTCCATACTTCACCCATTCATAACAGTCCTCTACTTCTCATTAATCACATGTCTAGGTTTGTGATAGACCCAGTACATCATCTCAAGTGGAGATGATATCCCCAGAATCCACAACTCACATCATTCCAAGCAGCCCAGAGCCAGGCCCAGCTATAAATTATTTCACCCGACCCAACCCAAACACCATTCAGCTGTTTTTTAACTATCACCCTCAACAAAAGGCAAAAAAACCCAGTGGTGCAGAGAGCTTTCTCGTACCAAGATGGCACCAACAGAAAGTGGTTAACCTACGATGAGGAAGGTGATAAAGCCTTTTGCTTTGTTTGCATGGCTTTTGCAAAATCCACTGACCCCAGCATCTTCATTAGTGGCATGAATGATTGGAGGCACGTACACCAGCGTGTAAAGGAGCATGAGCAGAGCATTGCTCATAGAAATTGTGCAGATGCATATTTCTTGCAGGCGTCCAATGATGATGATGATGATGATGATGATGATGATGATGATGATTATTAGTAGTACTAGTAGTAGTAGTAGTATTCATACAACTATTTCTGATTGAAAATAATGTGATGCCACCCACTAACTCATGCTCTCTCTCTCTCTCTCTCTCTCTCTCTCTCTCTCTCTCTCTCTCTCTCTCTCTCTTTTTCTCTCATTGTCTCACAGGACTTCATTTGTTTGAGGAGTTGTTCTCCTCCTTGTCCTCTTGACAGGCATTTGTTTGAGGAGTTGTTCTCCTCCTTGTCCTCTTGACAGGCAGTCAAGTGCCTTGGTGGCAGTATTTCTGGATTCAGTGAGTATTAAAATTGTCAAAGTACTGTATGTTCTTTGGGTGGTGTTCCCATATAGATTACAGCAACTAATATTTACAAAACAGTTAAAATCACCAGTTGAGCTGGCTATCACCATGTAAACAAACTTAAAGTGTACTGCACCTTTGTGACCAGAGTGTGAGTGAGCTATATACAGACACATTTAATACTCAAATAGAAATGGCTCCTAGCCTCTTATACTATCCATAATTATATCTCTGCCACACTTTATTTGGATTGGACTCCATAATGCAGTACAGTGTGTAATGTCATCTCTCTCTCTCTCTCTCTCTCTCTCTCTCTCTCTCTCTCTCTCTCTCTCTCTCTCTCTCTCTCTCTCTCTCTCACACACACACACACACACACACACACAGGCTGCCTATTTGAGGAGATGGTCCCCCTACGGCCCTACGGTTTATGAATCCGAGTTTAAAGCAGCCAGTTCATCAACGGCCAGGCAGCATTTTTTATTAATATTTTTTACTCAGTGAGTATTGTAGACTGTAGTGAGTTAGTATCCTAACTCTGTACATGTTTTGTTGTCTGTCTTTCACAGGGCCCTCTGTTGGTCCAGTGTGGCAGTGTGTGATTTTGAGTGACAAGCAGTATTGAGTGACAAGCAGAATGGATGTTGTTTAGTGATTATTTAAATAATGTATATGTTTTTGTTTTGTTTTTCACAGGGCTTTATTTTGGATTCAGTGTGCTTTTCCAGTACCTTGCTGAAGTTGCTGCCAGAGTCCAGATTGTTTTAGCCAGAATCATCCTCTTGTAAGAGTAAGAGCAATACACTATTCTATTCTATTCTATTCTATGAAGCTTTATTGGAAATGAGAAAACATGTATGTTTACCAAATGAGCAATACACTCTCCTCTTTGGCTATAGAGTGACCTGCAGTAGGCCTATACTGATCTGATGTGTTTTAGCCAGCATTCTCCTTGTAAGCGATACATTCCCCTCCTGGGCTAACTACTGTATTATACATTTTATTTTAGAACATTAATATGAACATGGGCATTGTCCAATAATCAGTTGAATAATGTCTATGTTTTTCTTTTGGTTTGTTTTTTGTCTTTCTCACAGGGCCGTTTGTTTCCTGTGTGTGTGACCCTGCTGCCAGCCTGCATAATTGTACTGCTTGTACCTGTATCAGTGAGACAAATAAACCCTCTTGAATCTTGAATCCTTTTGCCAGCATCATTCTTGTAAGAGCAACAAACTCCCCTTGTTGGTTACTGTAGGCTAACATATGCAATTTATGGGTTGTGTAGTTGTCTGTAGTTATAATTTATGTTGTTGTTGTTGTTATTCCATAAAGGTGGGGGTAATAAGAGCTTGTGTACTGTATATGTGCCTCGCCCTCGGAACTGTGTCTGCACGCGTGCTGGTTGGGGGCTGGTCTGGTCCAAGATGCCAGGGCTGAATTTTAGTCCCAGTCCGCCCCTCGGGATACCTGGGCCTGGGATTAAAGGGGATAAAATGAAGAAATGGCCAATATGAGCATATGGGGTGTGTAATTAGGGTATTTTTGGGCTGCTGAATCCATTCCAACCATTAGTTTTCAGTTTAAATGACTCATTGGCCATAAAATAGGCGTAATTGGCTAAGGCTTAGCCAATCATGTCATTCTAGTTCACCTGTGTCCTGTTAGTCCCTATGTTTTAAACACTTTTGAGTTCCTTGTCAGATGTATCATGTTATCCTGTGTGTCATGATGGGTGCTTACCCGCCTGATCTTGAATAGTTTTCATGAATTCAAACCCTACTCCAACCATTTTTTCATTGTCAATATTATATGTCTCGTGGTCACACAAAGGTAGGTGTTGCCTATTTTATGGCCAATGAGTCATTTTTACTGATAACTAGTGGTTGGAATGGATTCAGCAGCCCCAAAATACTAGGCCTGTGCAAAAAAATCGATTCACTATATTATCGTGATGTTAATGCTGGCGATTCAATTAATCGATTTTCAAAGTTCAGAATCGATTTTCCTGATTTTATTTATTTATTAAAAACAAAAACAAAAACTTTTTTTGAAGGTGAAACAACCACTTTCAGTCAGAGTAAGTACAGGTCCTAAAGGAACAGTTTTAGGTCATGAGGATGTCATGTTATGGCTAAAGCTAGCACAGTGCTGTAGGCCTGCAGCACAGCGATTTTCTTTTTCTTTATGTTATGACTGTTGTGTTTTCTGGCATCTTGACCAGGAACATGTTGTTGTAATGTTGTACCACTGGCACTTTGGCTGAAATAAATGTCAGAAAGATTGACTGACTTTATTTGGCTGCATTGCTTTGAAGTATATGATTCAACTTTTAATGTTTTATATTGTTTAGAATTGTTTTAAAATAGTTCAATATAAAAAAGCTGTAATTTTTGGGGAAAAATCGCAATAATCGTGATTCGAATCGCAAATCGCAGGAAAACGCAATAATCGTGATATAATCGAATCGTCACCCTATGAATCGAAATCGAAATCGAAATCGAATCGGGAAAAAGTGAATCGTCACAGGCCTACAAAATTACACACCTCATACGCTCATATTGGCAATTCTTTATTTTTCCCACTTTAATCCCAGGCCCTCGGGATACCCCCAACTTTGATTGGCTCCCACAAAGTTTCCAAAGGTAGTTCAGAGGTGATAGTAGACACCTTTATGAACACATTTGTGAAGAAATATATTGATTTAGATTTAGTTCCCAGATTGGTCTAACACTCGGCTAACTTTCCCTTACTAAGAGCTTAAATACAGATTCTGGACATTCCTTTGGTCTGACAAAAAGATGTGTTCTCTCAGCACTTGAGTATGAAAGGTCCATTCTGCCTGGCTATGATATGTGCTGCTCAACGCTCATCTACTGACAGCAGTGACTGCAGCAACATGTGTTCCATTCTTATCAACTGAGAATGGAAGAATTCTGACGCTTGAAATGAGAAACATTCTCCTTTCTTTCATAACAGCTTATAACTTGTCGTCTTGCTGTCTGGGTCTGCCGCTTACCTACAGTGGAATAGCTAGTGTACTTGACAATGCTATCATGGGGGTGTTGTCACAGTTGTAGGCTCTCCAGTGACTGTAGCATAGGCATTTAAAATCAATACATCTTCAGTTGGTAACTGTTGCCTATTGTTCTAGTGAGAGAACATTAGCCAAGTGTTGGACTTGGACAATCTGTGAACAAAATGCTTTACAATAGCTTTCTTCACAAATATGTTCATAAAGGTGTCTGCTATCAACTCTGAACTTTGTCAAACACAACTCCCTTGACAAACGTTGTGAGAGCCAATGAAAGTTGGGGTTATCCTGAGGGCCTGGGATTAAACGGGAGGAAAATAGAAAATTGCCAATATGAGTTTATATGAGGTGTGAAATTGGGGTATATTTGGGCTGCTAAATCCATTCCAACCATTAGTTTTCAGTTACAATGACTCCTTGGTCATAAAAACCCTGTATTTGAGTGTTCCATGTTATCCTGTGTGTCATGACCTGATCTTGATTAGTTTTCATGAATTCAAACCCTTCCCCACCAAACCATTTTGATATTGCCAATATTATGTCTGGGCTATTTTTGGCCAAGATGCAATTTTAACCGAAAATTAAAGTAAAGGTTGAAACGGATTCAGCAGCCCAAAAATACCCTAATTACACACCTCATATGCTCATATTGGCCGCTTAGTATTTTTCCTCCTTTAATCCCTCTGGATACCTCCAACAGTAATTGGCTCCCACAAAGTTGGTCAAGGGAGTTGGGTTTGACAAAGTTCAAAGTTGATAGCAGACTCCTTTATGAACACATTTGTGAAGAAAGCTATTGTAAAGCATTTCGTTTCCAGATTGGTCCAACACTTGCCTAACGTTCCCTCACTATTCTGCCTGTTTGTGGCCATTGAGGAGCAGATCCACTGGGAACAAGCAGCACCTGCACAGACTGTTCTTGATTTCCATTCCTATTGTATTGGTTTAATTGATTTGATTGTTATATGTTTTGGTTTAATTAAGTTGTTCATTCTACAAATGCTAATTGACTTTCTAACACTTATTGCATTTTAAATGCAAGTGGCTATTCTCTAATATTTAATTTTGGATCATGTCCATAGATCCTGTCTCATATTATTAGCATATTATCCTGTCTTATAGTATTATGATGTTGGATAAGAGTTTGTCCACAATTCAATGTTGTATTGATGTGGTTCCACAGGAGATTATCAGTCAACTCAGAGAAGGCCATCTTATAAAATTATGTTTGAACAGAGCTGATGCAAATAACGATGTCCTCTAGGCCAAGGGTTCCCCAACTTTTTAAGCTGTGACCCCCAAAATAATAGTTGAACTTCCAAATAAACCCATTTTCATCATGGCGGTATGTAGAGCATGGTATAATTCTCGCGTACAACATGTGGTTCAACACCAGCACCCAGGAAGACCAGTTTGTCCATTCCTACTGGGATTATGCCAGTTTTCCCATCTGGATTACAGCACTGAGACAGGTGCTTGAAAATATTTGGTGATATATTGCTGGTTTTGTTTCCATTGACATATAGCATCTTGACACAGAGGACATTATGTAATGTGTGTACAAATGAAATGCCTTTACAGACAATGACCTGAGAAGTGCCAAAGAGGACACACATCTAAAGCTAGCAAGCTGTAGGCCTACATCCCGCTCCCTCCTTACACCCTACAAGCAAAGTGGTTTGAAGTGGGTGGCATTGCCTAAATTACAATCCCAAGCTTTCACTTTTCTAGCAAAGAAAGTCAAGTTTATTTATACATTTCAGAATTGTGACTTATATTGGATAATCACTGAACAATGTTATAGAGTGAAGGCAAAGGTCACAGAAGTTAGAGAGGTCATTATTCAATCTGCCCATTAGATTATTAAATGTCTGCATCAGATGTGTGCAAAGTTGACATTTTGGGCTGAGGGTGGTGCTAGAGGAAATGTCATGGGTCACTCAAATGGTTAGTGTTCATCCTCTGGGGAGCATGACTGTGCTCAGCAATTTTTATGGCAAGTCCCTACCCTCCCCTGCCCATTCTTTGTATATACTTTCTGTTTGTTTAGACTTACTGTTTTTTGTTCTTTCATTTTTTTCTTTTTTTTCTTTTCTAGGATCTCCTTTTAGTAGACCTTGTACCACTGAACTGTAACGTCATGAAACTGTACCTTCCTTCCTGCACAGCCCGTGCTAGACAATGGCTGGCTTCGTCAAATTCGACCAGTTCTCTTCTGGAGGGGACAAGGAGACTGTTTTGCAGACGTCGTGTACAAGGTACAAAATATCAGTGGTGGAAAAAGTACTCACATGGTATACTTAGGTAAACGTATCAATACTGCAATGCAATGTAGATATACTCTGTTACAAGTTAAAAACAGAATTCAAAATGTACTTGAGTAAAAGTACGAAAGTATTGGCATAAAAATGTTCTTAATGTACCAAAAGTAAAAGTACAAATGTTTGGAAATAGCCACGGTATAGAATAAGGCTAAAGTGATTAACATATGTTTTATCATAATTATAATTTATATCTGCAAACTAACTCCGAGATGTAGTGTAGTAGAAGTAAGACTTGGAAATATTCAATTATTACCTCAAAACTGTACTTAAGTACAGTACTTTAGTAAATGTACTTAGTTACTTTACACCAAGTTTGTTTTTGCTACTTGTGTAGCAGGTAGGCCTAGGGTGCCAGGTTAGCCAATATGTAGTTCTAGAGCGCTATTTCTTGGGAAAACACAGCCTTAGGTGTTCTGCTTGGAGTAAAGCATTAGTTCTATGCAATCAAACAATTGAAACACCTGGGTTTTTCCCAAAAGATGGCCGCTAAGGACTACAATTGCGTCACCGCTGGCACACACTATAGGTTAAGATATATTAATGCATTCCACCAAGAATCCCCCAATAGACCGTGAGCTAGCAACGTACATATGGGGTCATCTGTACCATCTGGGGGGATTAATTCTCATAGTGATTTTTGGGAAGGTATACACCCCTAGTACTAGGGAAAATGTGATAGCCTTGCAGTGGAGGTAGCTTTTTGTGTGTTATCACTCCTTTTATAACCACATGCCAAAACACAGTTTTCAAAATCCGAATGGAACATTCTACTTCAAACTGATGGTTCTCTCTTAATATTGACCCTATCTCTTTGAAAAATGGTTGGGATAAAGCTCAGACTATATATTCTTCACTAATGTTGTTAACATTTGCATATCTATAATTGTTTTTTATTACAGGCAGTGACAACATAGTGACTATAATTATGACATAATCCTCTGTGAACCATGGCTCCACATTATTTGGTCATCGGTACCATCTGGGGGGAACGATTCTCATAGTGATTTTTGGGAAGTTATACATCCCTAGTATTAGGAAGAAATTGATAGCCTTGCATCTGTGGTAGCTTTTCTGTGTGTTATCACTCCATTTATAATAACATGCAAAAAAACTTTTCAAAATCCGAATGGAACATTCTACTTCAAACTGATGGTTGCTTCTCTCTTATTGTTCACCCATCTCTTTGAAAAATGGTTGGGATAAAGTTCAGACTATATATATTGTCCAGTAAGGTGGTTAAAATTAGCATATCTAGAATTGTTCTTTATTACAGGCAGTGACATTGACAATGACTAATTATGACATAATACGCCAGGGCCCCACATTTGGGGTCATCAGTACCATCTGGGAGGGAATGATTCTCATATTGACTTTTGGGAAGCTATACATCCCTAGGACTAGGACATATGTGAGAGCCTTGCATCTGGGGTAGCTTTCTGTGTGTTTTCACTTCATCTATAATCACATGCCAAAACACAGTTTTCAAAATCCAAATTAAGCATTCTACTTCAAACCGATGATTCTCCCTTAGTATTGATGCTCTGTCTATGAAAAATGGCAAGGATAAAACTCAGACTACATGTTTTTCATAAAAGTTGTTAAAAGTAGCATCTCTAGAAATGGTATCTATTACAGGCAGTGACAACATACTGTACTGTAGTGTAGTGACTACATTCCATAGATGTACTTTTGTTTTCATGAAAGATGTCACACAAAGAGTTCCTTAAACCATGTTTACATACATATATTCTAAGGAAATGTATTGTGAAATTCATTAAACAAAATATAGTGCAAGTGTGTAAGAAAATATCCAACATGCCCACTATTTGATCCACTTGTCCTAGTATAGAAAACCTGGGTACTCTAATTTCTTGGTTTTCATATGTGTAGATTCCATACCTCACACGTTAAAGGTCAGGTCAAGGTAACATTTGACCTCTGGGAGAACAACAAATAGAAACAACTTGATGAATATTCATCTTTCACTTGTCATTGGCATGACACAGAACTGGCATTAATAAGGGTAATAATAATAATAATAATAATAATAGTAACATTATATAATAACATGGCAATATGTATATTTTGCAACTACATCTGTATTCTCCAACTCATAATCAGGATCAGAAAGTCCACCCACCGCATCCTCCTAGCCTTCAACCTCCTGACTGGCACACAGTAAGGATGTAAGGATGAGGTTCCAGAGGTGACTGCATCAGGGTCATAGGAATTTAGGAAGTCTTGGTGATGTCTGCCTCATCATGACTAAATGCAGTAGCCTATCTATCACCAGCACTGAAGGTGTCCACCATGCTCAACAGCTTCTGCTCTGTTCTTGCTCTTCAGGATGACATCTTATGTGGTTAAAGGATATTACCATTCACATTGTTGGGGACATTTACCAATAATGGGATTGAAGAGATGAGGGCAGTGATCTTTCTGTGTGTGGATACACCCCGATATTTTACAACCAAGACACACCAGTGCTTAGACTCCCTACTGCTGTTACTGCACATTTTGTGTAGGCGTCAGTCAACTCACCCACATGCGTCATGACAGCATCATTCCTGCTCTTTATGGCAGTCTGCTCCCAGTGATCCAGAATCCATTATGGTGCTGACAGACAAGTTCTAGCTTAGCCTCTATGGCATGGAGACCATGCATCTCAGCAGGCACTGGGTGAGATATCAAGCTTATTGCACATGGCCAGCACGGAAGAAGCACTTCATCATGTGTCATGAGAGAAAAGGTGACAACCTATTGACAAGGTGTCTCCCTGCATGTTCAAACTGGTGAATGGGAAGTATACAGTAGGAAGAATTAAGTTGTCTACCCAAAGTCAGCCAGTCGGATGCACAGTGTCCAAGTAGACTGCTGATGTATCTGTTCAAATGTCTTTGGTCTAGTTGATACAAACCACTTCAGAGTGCAGCTGATACACTCAAGACTATTACCACTGAACTTGCCTGTCAGCCCTCCATATGCAAACACATGCATTTCCAGCGCTGAACTTTGCAACAGTATTGCAATGCAGCTGAGGAATGACTGTATAACATGTCAATTGTGAGGTGAACACTCTACATGTCAACCAGTGACCATAGCTGCTGCCTGCTTGGACACCTGGATAAGGAGTGATAAGATGTGAGAGACCTTAACCTGACCTTTAGCACATAGGCCTAAGACTGAATGGCAATTGAATATATAACTGTAATCTACACCTATGCCCCCCAGGTACCCATATGAATCACCATACGTTCACAGATTCCCTCACACAACTGAAATACAATTTGTTATTTTTAACAAAATGATGTACAATCATTGGATCATTGCAATACAATGGATTTGGCAATACATAATTAACTGATGGTAATTTCACTGATTCAGCCACATTCATTGAACCCTAAAACCTTGGGTCAGATAACCAATACCACCTTTCTATAGGTTGAACAGTATCATAACACTATTTAAGCTCCAGGCAGCCATCTTGGACGCCATCTTGAAAATGATGGCTTTATAAGACATATAAATTCCTACATTTTTAGTGTGTTCTTAAGCATGCCTAGAGGTAACATAACTAGTTGAAAAACCTTTTATATAGGGGGGTTAAGTAGTATGTTTTCATAAATTGACCCAAGTAATTTTCGCCTAGTGTTATAAAATAAAATGCATGATAGCACCCATAAAGCTACCTCTGGTGCAAGGCTATCACATATTTTCTAACTCTAGACATGTATACCATGACAAAAATCACTATGAGCATTAATCCCATCAGTTGGTACCGACCAACCCCAGTGGCTTACGGTCTACAAGTCTTATTTCATTTTCCATTATTATTCGTTCCTTTCAAAGAGCCGTTCAAAAGACTGGCTCATTTTAGTTACTATTTACTGTGTAGATTTTGATTATAATTACAAATTCACTTCAACCCTATACACTTCAGCCCTATATATATATATATATATCAGAGGTTGCGCTAGGATTTATAACAGCCGGTCACCGTGACCGGCATGATTAAAATTTATCGGACATCTGATAAAAATACCGGACATAATGATTTTAATGCATGGATGACAAGCAGGTGCAAAAACATAGCCAATAACAACAGTTTAAGTCCTGCTGTATAGTTGGGACTGAACTAATTGAATGTAAAGGAGTAGTAGGCTGTACAAAAAACATACAGCTTCCGAAGCTGTATGTTTTGATGATGATCGATCATCTTGCATAAGGAAATTAATTATATTGGACTACTCACGCAGGCTGTGTGTTTGCACAGATACTGCATGGTTTCATAACAAGTTGTTTCTGTTCTGCATCATATTTCAGGCCAACACACAATAATGTACAGAATAATGAGAAATAGTCTGAAAGTGTGGTCTGCGCAATGTTTCATAGGTTGATAGATTAATCTGGCCAGAAAGGAATCAATTATAGACTACTCACTAGTATGGTCGAGTGGTCACGATCATCCTGCATCTCTGTTATGCAACTTTGGGAAGGTTGAAAAGGCTTTGGTGGTGATCTTGTACAGTTTCCATAACATCTCCTCATAAAGAACTTCAATCGAGTGTATAAAGTTTTTTTTATATGGGTTGTAGTTGTCCTGCGTGCCTTCAATAATTCCCATGGGTTCACAGTGCGCATTAAAATGACGCTGATATGAACTGCTGTCTTCTCTCTCCCCCAGCGCCCCGTTCGCAAATTAATGTTTAGGCTAAACAGTTCTGATAATACAACTTATTTTTGACTGTCCATTCATGTACTACAACTTAAACTGCGCGCTCATATTCCAAAACCAAGGCAGCTCATAGAGAGCATAGCGACAACATAACAAACCGACAACTAGGTCTACCCAGCAACAACTATCATTTCCTGTCTTACCTTCACAATAAAGTGTCTCCCGTTTACCTCCCAATGCAGCTTATTTCACACAGGTTATTATTAACAGGAAAAAGTGTAACTTAACCCGTGTGTGTTTGTGCAACCAGACGTGCATGTGAGAGAGAGTGAGAGAGAGAGAGAGAGAGAGAGAGACATTGAGAAAGAGAGAGAGAGAGAGAGAGAGAGAGAGAGAGATTTGCGGTGAACTGCCGTGTCATTTTCAATCGGTCCTTATGTCCGATGAGGTTTATATTTTCCGGTCTTTGTCATTATAAATCGGTCAAATCCGGCAATTTCCGGTCTAACGCAATCTCTGATATATATATATATATATATATATATATATATATATATATATATACACACACACATATACATACATACATAGCCGATCTACAAGCTCACAATGCGTTGCACAAATGCTATTTTCAAATTATTTTTCTACATTGGAAAAACTCATGAAATGGGACATTCTGCATAATGACTATTTCCTACTATAGGTATTTTAAGTGCATTTTGATAACGATACTTTTGTACTTTTACTCAAGTACATTTTAATTCCAAACTTCTACTTGTGGCATTTCCATGTTGCAGTATTGATACTTTTACATAAAAAGTAAAGAAATTAAGTACTTTTCTCATCACTGTTCATTAGAAAAGAGTACGGCTCCCTACTGCGAAACGGATCCCATCGTTCATTTCAAAGAGCCGTTCAAAAGACTTGATTCGTTCGCGAACGTCCCATCTCTAGAGGCGAGTTTGTTTTGGCCACTGTGCTCTACAGATTTGGTTGAATTGGTTCTAAAGTTCTTTTAAGGTGATATATCAACGAGTGTATACTGTACTTAGGATGTAGGACGTGTTACTGTGTGTTTGCTTGGCAAGAGTTTGTGTTTTGACTAACTTTTGGATAGTAACCTGTTAGCAGTATCGTGCAGCATGTTTCATTTTAGCTTTTCGCTCCATTACAGTGTGTGTGCAGACCAGTGGGTCATGTTATTTATTATGACTTTTGGCTAGGCCACATTTACTCGACAATGGTGTGTACTCTGTAGAAAACGATGTAGTGTGCACAGTCACACCAGGTCGCCAGGTGGCAGGCTGTATTAGTTTTTTGGGCTCTTTATGTGACATCATGACCGCTTCCTCCTACAGCAGTTGTTTACATACCATGGCAGCGTACAGCTTTCCAGTCTTTGTAGCCATTCATTTCATGACTAAATGAGTGTGCAAAACCATACCTATATTATTTAGAGGGTCGCTACATTATTTAGAGGGTCGCTATAATTAAATGAATATCTGATAACCCCACGGGAGTACCTTTTCATATTTGGCACACATTTTGCTATTTGAAAATGTGTTTACTTAACCTTTTCCACTTGATTACTTGGAATAAGAAAATGAGAAAAGAGAGCTGAACTTGTATATTTAAAAGCCAAGCCAATTCAGTCTCCACGTTCACGTTCTCATTCACAGAATCTAACTCACTCATACCTATAATGTCTGAGACTGTTTAAGTAGTCATCTGTTCCCTGCTGAGTCTTGGAGCTCAACAGTCAGAACTGACTTTCAGCGTCGCGACCGGGTATTTCCCGGTGAATCTGTGCGCAACGGTGGGGGCTTGGGAGTGTGGGGGACACGAACCACTGACTATTGCTGATGATGGAGAGGTGATAGCTTAGCTTTTATGTATCATGTTATGTAATGTAATCTTGCCGATTTAGTAAGAGACCCCGTCGCCAATTGCAACTCGCAACCCTCCTTGCCCATCGGCCCCCACCTTTGCGCACAGATTCACCGGGAAATACCCGGTCGCTTCAGCGTCAGCCTCCTCCCTGTTGCATTTCGGGGTGGATTTTTTTCCCCCCTGTCAACTCTGGATTGTATATGATATGTGCCACCCTTAAGTGCTGTTCGGGTCATTTTGACCCGTTTTACATTTTCATTTGAAAAAAAAAGGTAGAAGTTTAAATTGTTTCCACCTGAAACTCACTGGCCTTAACACTTGGGGAGCCAAACTCGTTCAGTGACGAGTTATGGCCACTAGATGTCACCCTGCCACAGGAAGTTATATCGTCGAGGGACGAGTCAACAAATAGTTAACTTTTCGAGACCGCAGCTTCCCTTTGCATGCCCTGAATCCATTACGTCACCCAGCCAGGGCAGGAAGCCCCCTGTCTCTCCCCACACGGAAGGATTTTACATGGCTTTAGATTCTACTTTGAAACATAAGAACGGCTTTATCTGAGAATGAGGTAAAAACAGCCCCATGGAGGCAGAGAGCTGATTGTTTTCACGGCGACACTTTACCGCGAATTTACCGCGATTTTTTTACCGCGAGTTTCGCGAGCGTTTGTAAACAAATGGAGTACCTCCTCAATCTTCTCTGGACACGCACGTGCACACGCACGAAGCTTGCGGGGCTCATCAAAACATAACGTAAGTCAATGGTGGCACCAGCAACAGCTATAAATGTTATAAACCTTGGCCGCCCATGTGTTAAAGATTCTTCTGAGATGAACATGTAAAAAAAATATTTTTGCTCTACACCCATGCTACACCCCCCATTTTTTGAACCTTAAGTGCTGTTCGGGTCATTTTGACCCGGAAGCACAGATGCACAGAAATACACAGTATTATGCCAAAACAGAGACACACAGTCACCCCCACTTGTCACCCCCACTTCTAACACCCCCCTTCCGAAGCCCCATTCCGACCCCCCCCCCCCTCCCCTTTCCGCACCCCCCCCCCCCCCCCCCACTTAAAGGGATATTCCACTTTAAAAAAACGTTTTGCCATTGTACGGTCTAATCAGGCTTGTATGAACACCCTGAACAGTTTTTAATTTGCTTCATTCAGTATTTAGATATTTGATGTAAATGTTATCTGGCCCTCCAGGCCCAGGGCCTCTCCCCACACACACTCATTGTAAATTCAAACTCTATTTTAACCATGATAGATTCATTAAAAACACACATTATTTTTTCTGGTGACTCATACTACCCTCCTAATACGTGAGCAGGCCGTGTTTTTTCCATAAAGTTTTTCATGTATTTTTAATAATTCTTTGGGAGAATGGAAAAAATGTTATACAATAAAAAATATATAAAAAATAAATTAAAAACATTATGGAAAAAACACGGCCTGCTCACGTATTAGGGGGGTATTATGAGTCACCAGAAAAAAAAATAATGGGTGTTTTTAATGAATCTATCATGGTTAACATGGAGTTTGAATTTACAATGAGTGTGTGTGGAGAGAGGCCCTGGGCCTGGAGGGCCAGATAACATTTACATCAAATATCTAAATACTGAATGAAGAACGTTAAAAACGGTTCAGGGTGTTCATACAAGCCTGATTAGACCATACAATGACAAAAAGTTTTTTGAAAGTGGAATATCCCTTTAACCCCTGATGCACAGAAATGCAAGGAATCATGTACAAACACAGATACACAATCACCCCCTAACCCCTTCCACCCCTCCAATCCCCCTCACCTCCCCCTTACCCCCTCCCCTCCAAACCCCCCAACCCAACCCCCCCACCTCCCTCCCACACCCCCCCCCCCGCCACCCCAGATGCACAGAAATAAAAGAAAGCATGTATACTAACACAGACACAGTCACCTCCTTCCCCCCCTCCCCCCTCCTATCGCCCTCACCCCCCCACACCCTTCACCCCCTCTCCTCCTCACCCTCCCCTCCTCACCCCCTCTCCTCCTCACTCCTCCCCTCCTCACCCCTCACCCCTCCCCTCCTCACCCCTCACCCCTCACTTATCTGAAGTTTTCCTTGTGACTGTACTGTATCTTAGGGGAAATTTTACATTATTTTACATAAACATAAGGTGCTGTAAAGTAACACTGTATTTCAGGGGTGCTGTGGATAAAAATGTTGTTTACAGGGGTGCCCTGAGACCAAAGTGTTTGAAAACCTCTGTCTTAGTGTATACGTTCAAGTGTATATATTCATATGTGATGTTCATGTGTGTTCACATGTGTGTTCAGCTCTATATGAGAATGATGTCCTGTTGAACCACAAGTATTCAATTAATGGGCATGTTGTTCATAAAAATATTGTCTGATTTTCATTTTGTCCTATAAGCATGAGCAATATTGCCCAGTATTAAATAAAGTAGTTTTTGTACATGAATTTCAGCGAAATCATTAAAAACGCCTTGCTCTTTCAGTGTTTAATGTGATATAGCAAAGCAAGAATGCAAACATTTACCATATATATCATATGAATTGTTTGGTATTGAGTCAAAGTCAATGTATCATGATGATTTGTTAAGTTAAAATGTATATTAGTGTTGTTGTTTTTTTAAACCAAATACCCCCCGGGTCAAAATGACCCGAACAGAACGAAGGTGTAGTGAATCTGAACAGAACTTAAGGGTTAATTCATGCATTCAAGGTAGTGTTCTGTTAATGTAATTGTTGTATTTAAGCTCCAATCCTGGGTGTTTGTGATATGATATGTTGGTCAGTCAGGTAATCTGCTATATCACAGAGCAGACTTGCATGGCCAAACTAAATGCAATCAAAAAAAGGTAAATGCTTATCAGTAGGCAAAAAAATAAGTCGCCAGCACACAGGGAAGTCCATTTCACAGGATTTATTCACCTAGTATCTGGACAGAGACCACGTATGGTGTCTCTGTCCAGAGAGGTGAATAAATCATGTGAAAATGATTTCCTTGTCTGCTGGTGACTTATTCTTTGCCTCTTATTATTGAGCCGTGCACCAAAATACTTTATTTAATTAGGAGTGTTGCAGGCTTTCTGCTCATTTGCAGTTTTTCTCTAAATACTTACCATTGCAATAAAGGATAATTTGGTAATCCTGCGCCGCAATTAACTGAACAGCATTTACAAGACATGCATTATGTGTTTCTTAGGAGCTGCAGCGTCTGGGAGGCTGTCGAATGCCCTTTGGCGGGCAAGACCGTACCTACTTCAAAATCCAAATTATGAACGACTGCCGTCCACAGAACATCTGCAAAGATGTTCATCTAATGGATTAGGTAAAGGAGCAATTTCTTGCTTTTACCCACACATTTCTAAATATTAACCTTTTCGTTTTGCACCCTTACTAATGGTAATATCAGTGGTTCTAAAAAAAAAAGTTTTGTCTCCGTCCTTTATAATTGTTTGTTATATTTAGGTGGTCAATTATGGTTGTTTGAAATATTTATTTGTTAACTCTGAACATCATTGCATAAGTGTGCATAATTGCATTAAACAAACTTTGGTCCCCATAACGAGGATCTTTTTTTTTTCATTGTCGTGTTATAGGCTTGATATGTACACATTTAAATATAAATTACAGGCATTAACACTAAGGCTTGCCCACCTGCCCCCGGCAGGTAGATAAAACGTCAGGGCAGGTGAAGTTTGCTTTCAGGTTGCCGACCGGGCAAGTGCTCATTTGAGAGGGGACACTAAGGACAACACGAGATATCTGTCTAAACACCTGAACGTGGCCAGTGTGATCTGTCTTCTGGTCTGTGGAATGTAAAATTAGAGCACTATTTACCTATAATGTGCTGTTTTTACTGTGGCTACTGTGTGAAGACATAGACATAATTAATCATAGCTACAGTATGTAGGTATTTGGATTTGGAGGTATTGAGGTGTGACATTTTGTATCGCACAGGCCCAGAAAGTAAAGAAATAAATTGAGCAGTTATTAAAATCTTTACCTATCATTTCATAATGGACGATTTACTTTTCGGGCAAGTAGGCTTGACCTTTGGGCAAGTAGAACATGACCTGTACTTGCCGGAAGGGCAAGTGCATCTGAGACCTTAGTGTCAACCCCTGTACATTCACAAAAAAAGAAGTGAGTTGTCAAGCTGTCAAAGCTTTTGTATGAATTTTCTTGTCTAAATGTTTCATCATTTTATATTTAAAATGTCTTATATTCTCCAGGCAAACCGGCAGTTGGAGAACGTACCGACATCGATCTAGATTGGACACTTCAAGAGTTGGAACGACACATCTGCCAGCTGTACCCAACCCAGAGCCTAAACCTTATAGGTTTCGAGCTGGCGCATATCTGTGTGGCTGGTTCAGACAGGGATCTCCATGTATGGGCATAAAAGGGATGTACAGTACATGGATCTCCATATGGGTACCAGGGGTCTCCATATATGGGTAACTGGTCTGATATGATCCTGAGGCGTCTTTACTAGTTTGTTGGGAACACAGTTCTTATGACGCAATAATGAAAAATATCTATGGGGCTTTTAAGCCGTGACATCATTTTGTAGGCAGAGGAGAATCTGCCCCCAGAGCATTTTCTGTCCCTCGCTATTTAAAAAAACAACGACTAAGAAATAACGACTAAAGTATAATTCTAACACTTTCCTTTCAACAACAAAGAGAAGAAAAATGTGTAAATAGTAAAAATAGTAAAAAGATTCACGGAAACTGGGGGCAGAAATTCTCTTCTGCCTACAAAATGATGTCATACTTAACAGCCCCATGGGAATTCAGAACTGGGGGGGGGGGGGGGGGGGGGGGGGGGCAGGTAGTACAGTAGTTGTAAATGACGTCAAAGTTAGCTTAACAGTTTTCCTGTTTGTTTTCATTTGACAATTGTTTTGTTAACCCCTTAGCTTTGTTTTAATGGATCCTTCATTAGGTTTCCAGATCTAAATGTAAGCCATGGTAAAATCATCAGGAACAGGAAACCTTATGCATTAAATAAGCACATAGCTCATTGGTTCGACTCTGGCCGTGTGTTTTTTATTTATTTTTTGTGAGGTTGAAACATTGTTAAAGTCTTATTTTAATTTTATTCTTTTCAATACAGGAAAGAATAAAGCGGGCAGAGGAGAGTCGTAAAATGGCCCTTGAGCTGTACGAGGCAAGGCATCAAATGGTAAGTTATTAATTATTATCTACAAGAGCCTTTTTCTTCACTTCTCCCTATTGGTAATGTAACAGTGTCATCTTTGTGTATAGGCCATTAAGGAACGAACACAGCGCATGGATGAACGTGCAGAGCCAGTTGCTGGAATGGCGCTGAAAGTCCACTATTCTGATGCCAATGAAAGGAAGGGCAAATTTGACCCATCGGAGCCTATTCAGGTAATAGCATACTTGTATGTTTTTGCGACCGTCAGGTAGCAGTTACTATCAAAACCTTCACCGGCAGTCAGTCAGGTCACACTTTTGCCCTACCTTATTTCCGACACCGTTGCCCCTATGCCAAACTTTGCTCACAAACTCCTTGGCTGACAAACCACAACCCCTTATTTCTCACATGGCCCTCCTCTAGCGACACCATCAGGACGATTATTGCAAAACACATTTTTGAACACTGCTCCTACACATTTTGGCATAAAATCACGCAAAGTGGTACACAGTATCTCTAAAGTCTTGTCATCAACATGGATCAGTTACATTTGCCATGTTCTCTCCTGATTGGCTACGATTGCCTTTTTAAAGTTAGTGTATGCGACATGATGGCCGCTTAACTCCTGATTAGGGAGTCCTACTGGTATTAATACATGCCAGTTGACGGGAGCTTGTCGATATTGCGACAGCATCAGTTCGACGGTTCATTCGTTTGACACAGGTGAATGTTAACCTGGTGAGTAGCTAACCTGCCGACGTGGTTGAATGTTAACCTCTATGCCTAAACCTTACCCTAACCTCAGTAACCGTGACGTGGGTGAGTAGCTAACCTGCCGACTCCCTTAGTCGAAATGATGGGTCATAGAAATGGCGATTTCCCCCAATTTGACACAATCAAATCACTGAACCTTCAAGGTTGCTACAGGGTTAAAAGCATGGCTTAAGAACGGCATTGTCAACCAACAGTTACATTGGACACGGCTAGGCTAAATGGTCCATTAAAACTAGCTACAGATGGCTCAGAGAAATAAAAAGACCGAGGAATGATTGATTGAATCTAATTCTCTAAATATATTGCAGGTTCTGTTTGACTTCGCTGGTCAGGAAAAGGCTGCCAGCCTAGTCTTCCAGCTGAAGTTGGTGGGCAAAGCACCCATTCCCAGCACCTCGGTGGGTTCCATTTCAGAAAATGGAATAAGCCAAAACTCTACTCTGCTTGTCCTCTGGGCTGATGAGGAGGTTGAGGTAGGTATAAATAAAAATGTTAAGCGATTGTGAACTTAACACTTCAAAAAACTCCAATGCACATTTGTTCTTTATGCATTTTTTAGGAATTTATTTCAGCAGCAGAGAACTCCACTGAACCGGTCTCAGCAGAGAACTCCACTGAACCGGTTCTCCTCCCAGTCCTCCACTGAACCCTTCACCAATGCAGCACAGCTCCACCGCTCATCCAACGAAGCGTCACTTGAAATATCGGATGAAGAGGAGTGTTACAGTTGTGGTATGGGTTTAGGTGGAGTCTGAAGAGGTGAGTCTTCAGTCCACGTAGGAAGGAAGTGAGTGAGTCACAGTTTTGGGGCCTGGAGGGCAAATTGTCTAGGACAAGTGATTTTAACTTTATTTCTTTATCTTTCATTCATCCTTCCATTCTATGCTATTTTTAGTTTACTTTGATTCTATCACACACTCATACACAGGTCTCAGTGGGAAATGTTTGCAGCTCTCAACACAATGGGTTTAGTCAACACACCGATTAATATGAAATGAGTCACATAATTAGGGACTTGGAACAATTAAAATGGCTTAACTGCATTTAAACCTGGTATACCTGTGGGATGTCAGTGGGATGTCAGGCATTGTGTTGCCTGATTGAGCTTAATATGATGGCTAAAACAATTAAGGGAACATCTTATAGAGAAGAGCCACTAATGAAAGGTTGAACTGTAGTCTATACATATTACAATAAATGGTTAAATTAACTTTGACGTGAGTGTTCCTGACTGAAATTAAGTTTATATTGATCTCGTGCATATTTTCCTCTTTTCCAGAGATCTAAAAATCATCTTGACCAAATTATTCAGCAAAGTGGACCAGTACACACGTCCGTCCAGCAACCAGATTAATGTGTGCAGAGGGAACGTCTTGCAGTGCAGTCTCCAAGCTTTTAAGAGGCGACGCTTCAACCCAGAACAAAAACTGGACATCGTCTTTGTTGATCTGGAGGGCAGTGGTGCAGAGGGAGCTGTGGACGAAGGAGGGCCATCCAGGGAATTCTTCCGCTTGCTTATGAGGGAAATCCATCATTGTAAGATCTTTGAGGGACACGAAAAGGCTCGCCGACTGACGTTAAACCTTGAAGGTTAGAAAATTATGAAGTCATAATCTTTATCATTTGGCATGAATGGGTTTTCTATACTTATGAATTGAACATACCGGTAGATTGAAGTATTAATTAGAAGTTTGCATAGGAAAAGGTAAAGTTCACTGGTACAAGGTCAACTAAAAGAATGTGCTAGAAAGCATAATCTTTAGATTGGGAACCTTTTTTAACTCGTATAACATTGAAGGACATCAAAAACGACTAGAAATAAAAAGTAAAAACAATATATTTACTGATTGTGCGCACCGCACGTGGACGATGCCAGGTGGGTTTTAGATACAGGCTGCTGAAGCCTGGTGGATTTGGCGGCAGGCCTTTGTTCTAGGTCGCTCTGACCCAGGAAGTCCGCCCACCCACTATAAAAGCACCCTCCTCCCTCACTCCCCCGTGGGTAGTAGGTTGGACTGATGAGTAGACGAATCAAGTAGTTGAAAGCAGGGTTTTGAGAATTGAGCGATATATAGATTGTTAGTGAGTGATAGTGAGTTTATAGTTTTTCGGTGCTGTGAGAGAGAGAGAGAGAGAGAGAGAGAGTGTGTGTGTGTGTGTGTGTGTGTGTGTGTGTGTGTGTGTGTGTGTGTGTGTGTGTGTGTGTGTGTGTGTGTGTGTGTGTGTGTGTGTGTTTGGAGATCGAGAGAGAGAGTTTAGTTTTTGTCTAGGTAGGAGTTAGGTATAGTTTTATTTCAGTTCTTGTGTTTAGTGTCTTGTCTTAGTTCAGTGTTTAGTGTAGTGTTAGTGCTTGTCTTCGTCTACTGTTCAGTCCGTCTTTCTACTGTGTGTTTGTCCCGTGCGTCATGTCTGCTCGGCACGGCCGGGCGCCTTCCCGTGCTGGGAAGTCTTCCCGGGGACAGAGCCGTTCTGCGGGGCGGCCGGGGCCGTCTCGTGGGGGTCAAAGCGGCCGATCGGCGGGCCCTTCTCGTGGGGGACAGAGCGCCTCTGCGGGGGATGGACATGTTCGCCAGACACTGGTGTCGGACTTTTTTGCTTTCCGTGACCCGAGCGAAGAGACAGACTCTGAGTTTGACTCAGACACAGACAGTGAGCAGGCTCAGCAGCCATCCCAGGCGCCGCCTGCATCACCAGCTGCCCCGCGGCCCCCGCCGCCTGAACAGCCCGGAACACGATCCATCTGAGCCTCGCAGAAGCTCCAGGAACCGGACTACACGTCTTTCGGGACCCATCCTGGAAGAGGAGGACGAGGACGAGGCGGGCGGCGGTGGTGATCCGTCCTGGGAGCCTTCACGCGACGAGCTGCAGCGAGCTCGACATGGTAACTACACACTTTATTTGTTTATGTTTGAAATGAATTCAATTGAATAAATAATTGTTGCGTGCGTGTTTGTATCCACGCATCGCGTCTGAGATGAAATCAACTAAACTAATGTGATGTCTAAGGCTGTACAGCAAGCATTGTAGCAAGCCTCGTAAACCAGGGTATTGTGTGCGAGTGATTTGAAACTTTGTTACAATTTCAAGTGGTTTTATATGAACGTTTTCGTAGCCCTGCATGCTACTATATCAACGTGCCGCTTTAAAAACTGTTACTGATTTTCACTTTATTTGTTCATGTTTGAAATGAATTCAATTGAATAAATAATCGTCGCGTGCGTGTTTGTATCCACGCATCGCGTCTGAGATGAAATCAAACTAGACTAATGTGTTGTCTAAGGCTGTACATCGAGCATTGTAGCAAGCATCGTAAACCAGGGTATTGTGTGCGAGTGATTTGAAACTTTGTTACAATTTGTTACAAGTGGATTTATATGAATAAGAACGTTTTCCTAGCCATGCACGCTACTATATCAACGTGCCGCTTTGAAAAGGGTTACTGATTTTCTCGCTTGGGATAAATAAAGGTTTCTATCTATCCACATACAAAATATTCATCGCATCTTTTTCTTTGTACTATTTTTAGACGACGATGAAGATGAGGATGATGATGCTGCTGTGCGCATTCCCCGAACCCATCGTCGTGTCCGTACAGGTAAATAATACATATTCACTCTATTCAAATGGGCTTTTTTGGCTTTATGTGAGCTAAAACAAAGTCATGTTTACATGGCTTCAAAGCGGAACCTGTGAATGACCCAAAACAATCCGTTGTCTAAAAAAGATTCAAAGAATGAACGACAGATTTGACCTGAAAGTGACAATTGTAAAATGTCACATAAACAAAGCATTTCAACCGAACAGATGTGATGTGTACATGTGACTGCTAGGTGGCAGCATTGCCTCACACGGCATGTCACGATTAGCATTAGTGTTCAAATAAAAAGCCATTTACATATTGTGATAATAAAAATGTCCCCAACACCCTGGGGCTGAACGTTTACCCCAAAAAAATAAATTCCATGTTTGACTTATGAGCAGTGCTGCTCTGAGAACATCTCAAAGCTGAGAGTTGAATTGAAATGGAATTGATAGAAAGATATATAACATCCTGCAAATTGTTAGCAGATTTACAGGTTCACAGCATGTAGGCCTAATGCTGTACATTTTATAATTTGTGCTGCTGAAATCATCAATTGTGCTTTTATATATATTTTTATATATATATAAATATTTATATGGTTATGAATTAGCAGATTTAGCAGTAGTATATTGATTGCCCTACAGAGGGCGGTGTATAGCAGCAGTGTTTCATTGTAGAAGATAGGAGCAGAACAGTGGTGTGTTGTAGAATATCTCAATAATGATAGCAGCACAAATTCAGCTCTAAAGAATGACACCATTTTTATGTATGTTTTCATCATATGGGGTGCCAAACTTCAAAGGTGTCAAACCTGCCCCTATATTGTCTAGCAGCTAAACATTGTCTTGCAGAAGTGGTTTGCTTGCCATGTGAAGCAAACCCATTTGTGAAGGGTCAGAGAAGCCCCTTTGTTGTCTGACAGAAGTTAGTCATTACGATGCCATCAAAGCCTAAAATGACATTTTATTTTATTATGTAGCGGATCTACAAGCTCACAATGTGTTGCTGGGCGACGCATTGCGAGCTTGTAGATGAGCTATTTTCTATATTATATTTTATACCCCAAAAAAATCAAACCCATGTTTGACTTATGAGCATTGCTGCTCTGTGAGCTTCTTGTTAGCAGATTTACAAGTTCACAGCATGTAATGCTGTACATTTTATAATTTGTGCTGCTATCATTATTGAGATATTCTAAGTTATAGTTTTGCTGTGAAGGGTCAGAGAAGCCCATTTATTGTGTGGCAGAAGTTAGTCATTACGATGCCATCAAAGCCTAGCATGACTAAAACTAAATGAATTTTATTATGTAGCGGATCTACAAGCTCACAATGTGTTGCTGCGCGACACATTGTGAGCTTGTAGAGCTATTTTCTATATTATATTTTATAAAATCAAGTCATTACGATGCCATGCTAGCATGACTAAAACTAAATGACATTTTATTCAAAAGACTATGACTAAAACTCAAAATCAAAAATTTCTGTCAAAAACAACACTGCTACAGGTTATAACGCAAGGTGAAGAGCTTGTATATCTGCTATTTTCACAGGATGAAAATATATATTCTTCGATTTTGCTCATTTCAGGCAGGTCAACAACACCAGCTGCCAGAGACGTCTCTCCAGCTCCAAGTGACATCTCTCAGGGTGCCAGTGCCAGGGGCTCTCCGGGTCCTGACCAGGTCTCCGCCAGCGACGCTGGGCCTTCCTCCAGCAGGAACACAGGTAAGAATGTTTTGCACACAACAGAAACATTTTTATTGTCAGAGGTCTAAAACAGAGTGTCAGTCAACTCATTCATCCGTGACACCCACTAGAAAAGAGTCATTTTATGTTTGGTTGCTCTCAGGTGTTGCTAAAGCTCGTGTGAGCATCACAACATCCCAGAATAGAATACATCCCACACCTTTGACTTTGACATGTCTGGTCAGTCAACTCATTCATCCGTGACACCCACTAGCAGACAAAGGCCTCCCTGATTCACCGATCATTGAAAATACAGTATGTATATATTCTCCAACTTCTGCCAGACACACATTTCTACAAAAACTACACTAAAACATTAGGGAGGGACTAGTTGAGATTTTGGAGAAAAGAGTCGGATGATTAGCCGCAAATTGCAACACTAGATTTATTTATACTCGGATGAATCTAGGGTTGCAATACCTCCCATAGTCAGCCAATGCATCAAAACAGTTTTTTGCTATCTGATAGTATTAAACAGCATCAAACTCAACAATATTGGGGCTGTATGGAAAGCTTGGATTTTACTCTTGCTATCTGCAAAGAGTTTGTTTCTGAAAAATCCATCTTATAATTGTTATGATTTATTTTCTGTCAAGAAATCCGAGCAGACATGATTTATTTTCTGTTGAACTTCGGAAGCGCTCGTCTTCTATTACGCAGCGTCCCACTGCCTCCTGCATTGTTGTCACATTTAGAACCAGCTGGTACACAGGACCGCTGAGTGACTTCCCACAAGCGCTTCCAAACTCCAGCACTTAGAAAAAATAATCACCTAAAGCCAATTTCTTGATAGAAAGTAGCTCCTAACATGTCTACAGTGGATATGTATGAAACAAACACTTTGCAGATAGAAAGAGGATACTCCAAGCTTTCCATACAGCCCCAATATTAGTTAGTTTGACGCCATTTAATACAATCACATAGCAAAAAAACTGTTCTGATGCATTGGCTGCTGATGCGTCGTCCTATATCCTAAATAGTCCAGTTATGAGACGTTTACACAGGAGCACAGTTCAGCTATTAAAACTCAGCATTGTTTAATGATTACACAGGGTAGATTCCCCACATGAATATATAAACATATGAACAGCAAATGCATGAAAGTAAACAGAATACAAGCCTGATATTTCACAACATAAAGTTGCATCCACAGCAAGCTAGAAGACAGCGTCCACCTGAAACCAACAAGTTTCAGCTGCACTCCGGAGAGATCTCTGAAGGACCCCTTATCTGCAACTCTATATATCATTCTACCAGCAGCGGCCCTCCTTTCTCTGATTGGCCAGCAGTGCTCAAGGAACACTCTAAAGAAAGATAGTTGTTTTAGCTTAAAGGAATAGTTCACACATTTTCACATTAATCCCTCCTTGATCACTCTTTAGTGATCACTCAGTTAAAGAAATGTTGAACACAGTTTTTAATCATTTCATGTAACATGCTGAGTTTTGAACAACAACAAATCAAGGTCCAGTATTTATGAGCTAGGTGAGCAGAGGAAACCATTTTAGGCGAAACTCTTACACTAGGGGTTTTTCGTTTGTTTTTTTCTTTTTCCCCTAACTGAAAACTGTTATGGAGAAATTTAAATATAAACAGCTGATAGATAAAGCTACTCGCATCACAAGAGGGTTACACAAGAGTGAAACCCTTATTGATCTGATTTTCACAAATAGGCCAGAGAGAGCAATAAAAACGTATAATCTTATTACTGGGCTTTCAGATCATAATATGACCTTAGTTGTAAGAAAACTAACAGGAAAACGTCTGGTTCACCATAACAGAACGGATAACAAATGTTCAACAACAGGAATTCCTAGGACAAATATGGTTAACTTTGAACATGACTTACTGGATGTTAATTGGGAAAGGGTAACTGGAGAGTCGGATATGGACACCAGTGTGAATAATTTCACCTCAATCATGGGCAATTTGATAAATAAATACACAAAAACTTGGAAAAGCAAACCAAAGAAATACTCTCTCCCATGGTTTAATAAGGATATTCTGGAGCTCACTAAAAAGCGAGATTTTGCCCTTAAAAAGTCTCTGACAACTAAAAATAACACTGACCATTTTCTATTCACTGCTTTAAGGAACAAAGTGGTGTCTGAACTAAGGAAGGCTCGGAGTAACTACTTCCGTAAGCTTATTGAAGAGGCCAATGGCAACAGTTCTAAACTATGGCAGCATATTAACAGAGTAACAGACTCGAGCAGACACAAGCACCCAAAACTAAATAATCTAAAAGTAGATAATGTCATTATTGAAAACAATGAGGCCATGGCAAATGTCTTCAATAATTTTTTCATTGAGTCCGTAAAGGAACTGTCCAGTAAATTTAAATCAGGAAAGCTATCCTCTGAGCAGCATGAAACTGTCCACCCAGATGATTTCCAAATCAAAGAAGTATCAAGCAACACAGTGAAAAAATACATTGCAAATATGAGCAACTCGATGTCGAAAGATATACATAGTTTATATGCAGAATTAATCAAGAGAAATCAGAACTGTCTGTTGGAGCCCATTACACACCTAGTAAATTTATCGATAAAAACAAACCGGTTCCCAGAGAGCTGGAAAACGGCAATAATTGCCCCGATTTACAAATCAGGAGACAAGGACATGGCGAGCAATTATAGGCCTATTGCTATCCTTCCTGTGGTTTCCAAAATATTGGAGAAAACTGTTGCTGCGCAACTGACTGAGCATTTGGAGTCTAACAATCTGCTGCATCCACAGCAGTTTGGATTTAGACCCAAATACTCCACAGAAATAGCCAATTGCTATTTAATTGACAGGATCAAGAGTCTACTGGTGAAGGGACATGTTGTGGGGACAGTGTTCCTGGACCTGAAGAAGGCCTTCGACACTGTCAATCATAGAGTGTTACTGACAAAACTGAAGCACTTCCACATGTCAGCAGGCGCCCTACAGTGGCTGGAGTCATACTTAGGGGGCAGACAACAGTGTGTGAGGGTAAATGGGGAGAAATCGTCACTGCTTCCCAATAGTATGGGAGTGCCTCAGGGATCGGTACTTGGACCACTGTTGTTTACAATGTACATAAATGATCTTCCCAAAACCTGCCCAGGTGTTAGCTGTCAGATGTATGCAGACGATACTGTCATATACGTGTCTGCCAAAACAGCCAGCATAGCAGCTGCACAATTGACAAAGGAACTAGAAAACATCTCTAATTGGCTTGAGTCATCAGAATTAACCTTAAACGTAAAGAAAACAGTGTCAATGTGTATCTCAATACGTAACAGGCCTGTTACAGATACTTTTGGGGTAATAATCAAAAATGAAACGATCTCTGAAATGAGTGAAGTCAAATATTTAGGCATTATACTGGACAAACATTTAAAATTTGAAAAACAGATAAAGCATATATGCAAGAAGGTCAAACCAAATTTAAACTGTTTCCGTCACATAAGAAGGGATTTAACATGTCAAACTGCACAGCTGTATATGCACGCTATGATTTTCTCACATCTGTCATACTGCATTACATCATGGTCACAAGCTTCCCAAACTGCATTACTACCATTAACATCAATATACAAACAAGCTATAAAAATCATGGATCAGAAACCAATGAGATATCACCACTGTGGCATTATAAGAAAACACAACCTTTTTACGTTTGAAAATTTTGTGAGTTTCTGTACAACCAAACTGGTTTTTAAATGTCTACATAATCATGTCTCGCCTCTGTTCTCTGGACTAATACAGAGACGTCCAAGCTCTGGTAGAGCAACACGAGCTTCAACAAATGGTGACTGTATTGTTCCCACCTGCAGTAACTCATTTGGACAGTCTGCCTTCTCAGTTAAGGGGGTAGACCTTTGGAACTCCTTGCCTACTGTTCTAAAACTAGAGATGGATGGTAATGTCTTTTACAGAGGACTCAAGTTATGGTTGAAATCAAATCAACTGTGTTCACATGAATAGTTTCTGAATTTCTACTTGCTGTGTGACTTGTTTGATTATGGCTATTTATGATGTTGTATGTCCCACAAGCTGAAGGGTCAGATTGTTCTTATTGGTAACCACATATTATATTTTTTTGTACTTGACTGGGTTTTAGATTAGTATTATTGTTTTTGTACTTGATTGGGTTTTAGATTAGTATTAATGTTTACTGTACTTGATTGGGTGTCAGATTTGACTAATGTAAAATAGAAAAGCCTCCTGTGGACAGGTGATGAGAATTAGTACTTGTGCTAAAATCACTTATATCAATGCATCTGGTTCGTCCAATGTGATTGTGATGTCCATATTCAAATAAATAAAACATAACATAACATACCATTCGGACGCTGCTCACATTATTTTGGACCATTATTGACATTCATGGAAATTCATACAACAAGCTTTACTGAATACAATGGCATAAAAATGTGTAACATTGAATATATTTCTTTATTGCAATTCTTCTGAGAGACGGGTCTTTTGCTGCGTCCCAGGAATTGATTCCGTACCCCGACAATCCAAATTTCACCCACTGCCAATTACTAGTTCACATGGCAATGAGATAAAAGGACTATCGGGAGGTTACTCTTCCAAGACACAGCCAGACTCGCCCCTCCTATTTGTATCCTTCACCCTCTATCGGACTTGATGGAGTGGTGATGCATGCGATCTTGAGGTCAAGTTGTGGGTCAAGGAATGCTCTAAAGGGGCCTTCTGTGTATAGCTATTCATTTAATCACATTCTGTGTGCCAAGGGAGTGTTGGGCGTACTGTGCCAAAAAATGTCTAAGGAGATAAGGATATCCCTGGGAAAATATCAGTTGTTTCTTGACATACATCTATCCCATAAAAATGTTGCATCTGTTTATTATACATAATTGTGTTATGCCCCTCCTAGATAAAAATAAACATGTGTAGAATTGTAAAGAGTGTTCGATCCCAAGTTTTGTTCAGTGAAATCTGGACTAAATGTCATGTGATGAGTGAGGGGTGTCACCATGTTAAACTACGGCAGTAGACTGTGCACTTGAACTATGAATATTTAATTCCAAAAAGCCTGTGTGTGAACATAGGGACACAGCTGTCTCTACTATCTACTGAGAATCGGGAGTAGAGATTTGACAGGAAAGCAGAACGTTAACCCCCTCCTTTTATGACTCACATAAAAGCGAATAACTAGACTTGTTATTCTTTACCCCAATTAAAATCTTATAGCTGGGGAATATACATATAATATATTTATACCTCCCTCCTTGACATGCCAGTAATGGCATGGCACATGTATAAATATAGTACTTAGTTTAAACCATAGGGCACACAGTTTTATTCCTCTTGGCATCGAATAAACAACAACGGGGAAACACAGCAGCATATAACACTAAAGTACCGGGAGACACCGCACCATGGGTAAAATTACTGACAGGGTCACGAACACACCCATCAATAACAACATTATCAATTATTGTCCCCAATGTGAAAATAGTACAAATCCAAGTTTACTATAGGCAACCATCACAATGTTGTACCACAAACCTGAGACCCTTCAGGATTTAGCCGTAAGCTGGAGGTCTTTTTATGATTAGACCTGTAGGGCCGTTGTATTCTCAGAGAGACCCACCGCACACCCACACAACCAAGGCGTATATTCCTTATCAAATTGCACTGAAGTACTTTAATTTAATCTGTACACTTGAGTCCTCAGAGCGTACGTTACGCCTCAAGCAGTTGTTGGGACTTTTTTGGCTCCCAGAAATAAGAATGGCACGGTGACCATAGCCAGACAACAGCAACCCCCACCAGCTTTTCTCCGCTCAACCAGAATAACGGCAGCATCAAACAGCCTGATAATTTGAATAATAGTTGGCTGCCAAGTGAAACTACAATTTGTACTGTTACACCTATCGGACAAAATACTAACAATAATTTAGAATAACCCAACATGGTGTGCGCCCACGTAATCCTTCAGATCTGCCTACAAATAAATTACTACAACTAGAATTATACCAGAGGTAGGCAACCTTAGAGCATGCTTTCATTACAGTTCCGGAATTGTTTTCTGAACAAATAACTAACATAACTTACAGGAAATGGGTGTTGTCACTTGCCCTCATTGGCATCAACAACACAAGTATAAAAGACAGTTTCCCTAGACCCATTCTAGTGGCAAGCAATACAGTAAAGACCAGTGTTGCCAGATTCTGAGAGAAATAAGTAACAATGTGTACAAAAATAACACTAACGGGAAAAATCTCGGAGGTGTCAAAAGATAAACTGGAAATAAATATCACTCAAAGAACACAATAAAGTAACACTGGCATGGCAACGTTTTGACCGGGTACACTATACAAATCAGCGTATACAACACCCTTTCTTTCTTATAGAAATGCGTACAACAAAATACCGCACTTAAAACCTAGCAGATCACATACATTTCTCAATACACGACCCTCCTTGACAAGCAAAGTAAAATCAAACAATAAAAAATAACAAAGACCTTTCTAACTGTGGATCATGACATTTCAGTTATATATAAAATAAACTTCCCCATTCAAACATCTTATTTTTTCCTCAGTATTGTTCATGTAACCTGGTGTGGTTCGGCTTATCCATTATAATTATAAATTCAAAATGATTTATCACACATTTTCCACCGCGGATCACTTCCTCATTTACTGAAAGCAGACCTGCAGAGGACTGGAGATGAGATTTATGGCTCTTTAAGTGAGCCAGAGCTCTGGGATCCGTTCCTTTCAAAGATCCGTTCTAAAGACACACTCATTCCAGTTATTTAGTTACTTTAGTTATTCACCTCTACATTGCAATAAAATAATGTTTGTACTTTTTCCACAACTACTCATTAGAAAAGAGTGGCCCCCTCTGCTGCGAACCAGATCCCATCACTCGCAAAAAACCTTTCAGGAGCACGTGGTGAAATTTACCGGGGGCATAGAATGTCAATAAAACCCTGACCTCTGTCCGGGGACTGGGGAGGGAGTTGGGTGGGTTATTGCTCCGAGTCTAATGATCATTATAACACTGTCCCGACATCAAAACATGAGAGATTTTTTACTATGGGGTGTCATTAAAACTTTGTTGACACGGCACATCTGAAAAAGAAAAAGATGGCCCTACATTTTCAAAAAGGTTACAGACACCCTCCTTTATAAAATTCAATGAACTTAAAACATCAACGGGGTTACAAAAACAAACAAACAACAACAACAAATAAAAAAATAATAATAATAAAACTTAAAACTACAACATAAATATTGTGTCATTGTCATTAGCAGATCTATATGCATATAGTCAACTGTAGTTGTAATCATCATAGGGAGAGAGCTTTTGCACATAGCAAAGGTATTATGACCTACAACATCTAAAAGGGGAATCATATAGCCTAAGAGTGGGTATTTTTACCATGTTCCCTCCACTATCTGAGACTGATCAAATGACACAAGCTTACACGTTCGGACACAGCAAACCCATGGATAACTGTCCACTTAAGTTAACTAACATCTACAAAATGGTCAGGGCTCAGTAAAAACACAAACAAAATGAAATAAAATACAACAATCCAACTATTGCCAAACAAAAACAACACAACCTAGTCATGTGGTCTAACCAGGAATGTGTATGTAGCTTACGCATGTCAAACACACAGGACATTTACCTATAATCCCCTTAGCTTCTACATTTTTTTTATTTATTTTTTTAGATAGATATCCATTTGCATTTGTTATATTGTTGATGATGTACTGACATATTATCTTGTTCATTATCGCGGCGTTATCTGCTTATTGTAAGTCGCTTTGGATTAAAAGCGTCTGCTAAATGCCTAACCTGCAAACTGTAAACTGTACACTCTTCTGCACCATAATGGTACATATAACCCCTCCGATTGCTCTGCCATGGACAAACACAAGTACATAGATGAAATAAAAATAACAATACAACCTTGTATACGATAGTAAAGAACCACAGTAAGCAACATAGGTATATAGCCCTACAATATAGTACAGTCACTGAGAAAAAAAAAAAAAAATAATAATAATAATAATAATAATAATAAAATAAATAAAAATAACAAGGTGATTGCCCTCAACAATACAGCTCTGTTTGCATCGCGTGATTTATATAATACTTGTGAACGCCGATCTGCAAGCACACAACACACCGCTTTTGAGAAGCACTGTGATCCTGCAGATCGGCGCCCCCAGAGCTGAATCCTAGCACATTCTTATCATACAATTCAGCCACTAAATCAGAAACGAGCCTGTCCTGCCTTCAGTATACAGCAGCAGCAGGATAGACAGTCGATGCAATTATTATTTCCTTTAAAATTCTATATCATCTATAAATTACAGCTATGATGTTTTGATCTGAGGCTAATAAATCCAATATTCATTGGTCAGTGGGTCGTTGGTGAGGCAGTCACTAATGCCATAGGCTACTTTTGAGATTCTCATCAGGCAGACAGACAGCTGTCACTCTGGGCTCTTACAAGTTAAGGAGTAGGCCTACATATTGTTGAATCAAATGAGTTTATTCTTCATCATTATGGGGAATGATACTACACATAACCTGAGCAAGTGGTTACAATGACGGGGGGTAGATGAGGGGGGGGGGGGGTAGAGTTCACTTATATAAGTACCACTAAAAGGTTTTAAACCCACAGAAATATATTGGCTTGTTTGCATTGGGGCCCCTTTGTACTCAAATCATAAAATAAAATAAATAAATAAAATAATGAAGGCCACACGCAATATTGTGCTGAAAGTTTTCATGGCATTTCTACAAGCATAATTCTAAATCTTCTGCCTGCACTGTTAGCTGGAATTTAGGGAGTACACGCATACAAACGCATGCATGTGTGGGAGGTACGGGTCCCACAAACCAAGCACTGTGGGAATGTTAGAGAGTAAAAGACCTGACCTTGAAGCACTGTAGTAACTGAGGTCTGCACCTAGGATCTGTACTAATCTAATTGTTTCGATGCTTATTACTCTTACTCGTGTACATTTCCAAGACAAAATATTTTACTGGAGTAAATTTCTAGGAAGGCTGAAAAGTACTGAGTACATTCCGGTTAGCTGTTGTTTCTAAAATGCAACAAGGCTTCCATAACTGCTATGTTTTATAATTCAATATGACTAAGAAAAGTACTTCCTATACTTCTACTTGTCCTGATAAACATTTTGACCCAGTATACATAGAATTTGGGTAATCATTTATTCATAAGAGCACATTTGTGCACTTAATTCCTCTATTGTTTTCAACATAACTATTAAATTACTTTTGGATAGGGTTTTGCCCTTCACTGAATCACATATCCCAAATACTTCAATTTGGCTTCTGATTGATTTAATAAATTATTAAGTGGGGCACCATGGTCAAAATAAAGCAGTGTTGCATGTTGGGGCCTGCAGACCCCAACAACACCCTCCATTCAATCTATAAAGTATAACAGTACTGTTATGCTGTTTGAAGTGTACTCAATCATGCACTAACACTACACATACGAGGTTTTGTTAGTGACAGGAGGAATGCAGAGGAATCTTCCCTTGCTCTCCTCACACACATGCACTCACTCCCACACACACACACACACACATCGCTCACCCTCTCTCTCTCTCTCTCTCTCTCTCTCTCTCTCTCTCTCTCTCTCTCTCTCTCTCTCTCTCTCTCTCTTTCTCTCTCTCTCTCTCTCTCTCTCTCTCTCTTTCTTTCTTTCTTTCTATACCACTTGGACACACTCACACTCTGTAGGCCTACACACAAACATTTAACACTTAACAAGACTTTTACATGACAGACACATGTATTGCGATCTTTGGGATTCACATATGGCCTTATGACTAAAACCCAGCGGAATTGAAGACTCAAAAGATCAATTCACTTTGACTCAGCCGCAATATTGAATGATACAAAAAGGTTCATTTACAGCGCTATAACATTCACACATCAGACTGCCCTGCCCCCCTCACAGTTGAGTATTAGGTTGCTAAACCTCTCCTGTTCTCCTGCGCTCATTAAATGCCAAAAACCTTATCTCTTACTTCCAGCAATAAAACAAACGGGCCACTATGCCCTTCTCGCCTGTCCTCCCCTTCCACCAGCAGCTGTCTCAGGGCCATGCACCTACGGTACAGTCTACAAGAAAAAAGGAAATCACACCCAATGTGAAGTGAGCGGTGGTCGTGCCTGCATAACATCCTCAGACTTGGATCCAAGTCTAGGATGCACAGGCTATGCTACAGTACACACACACACATTTTGCTATGGCAAAACGCTGAGGAAAAAGGCTACAGGCTACAGACATACACACAGCCACCCATTATGCCTAATGGCTGCTGTTGTACCAAACATGTGACTATGGGTGGCTGTCAAGGTGAGAATATTGGTCCCATTAGTCCGGCGGGGCAGCAGTCCGACGGTGGTTAGGGTTATCGTTAGTGTTAGCGTTAGGGTTAGGTTCACAAAAAGTGTAAACAATCTGGAATCATCTTGTGGTCCCTGGTTGGCACAAAATATTTTGAAAATATGCCTACATATCAATTTGGGAGTCCTGTACAGGGTTACCGGAAAAGCCCTCCTCCTCAGGACCTCCATTCACAGGTCCTACTGGTGACCACCCTAGTGGACACGAATGATGGAGGTGACCAAACTCATGACAATGCCAGCATTCTGTGTTCTGCAGTAAACGTGCGTATTGCTGCGTGTTAAGACCCTGATGTTGCTGCTTTCCTCTCCTCCTTAAACCTCTTTGTGTAGGTCCTCTAAACACAGAGTTTTGCATTGGGTAAGTATTTTGATAGCACATGGAGGAAGGTGGGTCTATCATTGGCCAATCTCCAATCACCTCCTGTGGGGCAGGTGTGGTTGTGCTCACTGTCAACATGCACTCAGCAAAGGCTGCATCTTGGGCAGCTGTGTGAAGTTTTTTCTTCTGTCGCTCTAATTCCTGTAGTTGTAAGAGTGCTATTTTATGCGTAATTTCCGTTGTGCTCTCTGATTTTGTGTTATTTTCCTTGATGTATCTGTTGTAGTGGTGAAGCACAACAGCTTGCCATTCAGCCTGGGGTTCGACACTTAGTCCAGCGACATCCGCTAGGGTGTCACATAATTTGTCAGGGAGGCCTGTAAGAACCATGTCACGAAAGATTTGAACATGGGTATCATCTCGGTCATAATGTGAGCACATTGTATGGAAGTAATGGCTCTGGGCACGCGTAATATATTCGTGAATGTTCTCATCAGGTTTCATTTTAAGCGTACGCATTAAGGCCACATCCGTCTTCATGGGAAACTCTAAACGGAGTGCATCCCAAAATCGTGTGCAGACTTGGGCAAGCAAAGATGTGTCTGCTATCTGCATGGTTCCTGCAGTATTTTCAAATCGAGTTAACCACATAGTACCTTTGATTCGACCCAAAATGGCCCGAAGATCTCTCACTGCAACTTCCTCATGGGCTGTCAAGCGGTTTAATTCTGTTATCCACACATTAACACCACTAGACAGAGAGGGTAACTTGCACACGTAGGCTTCAAGATCTAAGAGTGACCATGGCTCATAAACCTGTCTGCCTATGTGATGGTCAAAGTTTACTGGAAACTGGCCACTGGGTACTTTGGTGTTTTCGTCAAAGGACAGTTTGTGCTCTGCATCACCATGGCTCAACATTGCTGGTATCTCATGCAAGCTGGACTGTGAGCTAAGGACAGATTTATGCCTTGGCATGCTTGGAATCTGCACACCAGAGCTGAACTCCTGCAGTATGTCAGCCTGTTGTGGTGATGTTATAGGGATTCTCAAGCCCTCAATCATATTCCCTGCAGCAGGAAGGCGAAGCAGATTTTGACACACTTCCTGCACCATGCTACTGGCTCGCTGCAAGATCTGTTGCTGTTCTAGAATATGCTTGAACAGCTCAGGGATGGTTAACCCAACCGTAATGTGTGTGGTACTCACACTGTCACTGCCTATGTCCACCTCATTGTTTGTCACTTCGACAGGATTTGTAACAACAAAGTCCTGACACTGTAAGTTAGATTGTGCATCATCGAAAATAGCCATGGGTGTGCGAGGGGAAGCAGAAGCATAAGGCGGGGGAGGCGGACCCAGCTCGGACAGATCCTGATAAAGCACTTCACATGTCAGCTGTGCTTTAGATTTTTTCTCAGGAGAAGTCAATAACAGTCTTTGATAGAAAAGGTTGGAGACTTGATAGCGCTTCTCAACGTATTCCTCTGTACTGCTAGAAAATACAGTTTTCTTCGTTCCTTCTTTGGCAAACCGCCAACGCTCCTCCTCGAATTTATGTATTTGGCATATTTGATCTCTTGTGACAGGCCAATGGTGGGGGTCAGTCTGTACACAGCCACATTCACGAGGGTGTAAGGTTAAGATCAGAATTCCTTCATTCTTCCATTCTGTCAATAAGCGATTGGTCCAATGGAGAAGGGAAATAGCCTTTGTCCCATGTGTGGAGTCAATGCTCCTTCCATATAAAATGAACTGCTGTTCAAACGTAGTGGCCATGTTTAAGATTTCATCAAAAGTAGTGGCCATGTTGAAGATTTCAAAGGATTGGAGAGAGGTTCTTCCTGATTTTTTCCTAAGTGTCTGCTGTCTGTCAATCGTTTTTATTTCTTATTTTTTACAACTGCAAATCTCTTCCACCCCGTCAAAACCCTAGGTTTGCCTGCTGTCACAGGACTTACGTCGCTACACACCGCTAGCTCAAAATAAATTAATAAACAAATATTAATTTATTTCGGAGCGAATATGAGTTGTCAAACAACTTCGTCCTCAAATCCTACGATTTGTGGCATGTTTGACCTGTCATACCCACGGAAAACAGTATCAGTATTTCCCTACAAACCCCACCCCAATCACATCAGCTTTGTGTTTTGCGGCAAACCTGATAAAATATAATGACTCAAAAACGGACTGTTCTAAGACACAAACGATTGAGAGCCATTTATGGAACCGTGTTTGCCACAGCCTATGAATTATAAGTGGGTGCGCCTACCCAGTCTATCCTATAGAATCTAACCCATAAACCTTTCCCTCGTCACTTACCCCTCAAAGGGACCACACCCTAAACTGGTTCTTTTCACAAGGACAGGAACTCAGCAGCACTCAACAGCAGCCATGTGCTTGTCTGAAAGTTGGAGGAAGGAAAACAAAAACATATATATATAGTATCAAAACCTGTCGCTTATCTTTTTACTTCGAGGCTGAGCGACTAGCAGTCTCACCGTTCGTACTTCATCTCCAACGTAAAGAGCATTTAACATTTGTTTTTGATCGAGACGATAAATCTCACCGCTGCTACCTCCTCCAGCGTACAGAGCTATATTTTTGATCGAGACAATAAATCTCACCGCTGCTACCTTCTCCAGCGTATAGAGCATATATTTTTTGATCGAGACAATCGCCTCACCGCTGCTACCTTCTCCAGCGTATAGAGCATATATTTTTTGATCGAGACAATCGCCTCACCGCTGCTACCTTCTCCAGCGTATAGAGCATATATTTTTTGATCGAGACAATCGCCTCACCGCTGCTACCTTCTCCAGCGTATAGAGCATATATTTTTTGATCGAGACAATCGCCTCACCGCTGCTACCTTCTCCAGCGTATAGAGCATATATTTTTTGATCGAGACAATCGCCTCACCGCTGCTACCTTCTCCAGCGTATAGAGCATATATTTTTTATCTCCTGTTGTTAACTATTATTAAAATCGATTCAAAAGAGCTAATAAACATACAGACAAAAGTCTCTCATACAGTTCTCAATATAATATGGTGCAATGAGATTAAAAGACTTAAGTTTGCACAGAAATTATTCAAATGCTATTCAAAAATCTATACCACACCTTGTCTAAGCATTTAACTCAAATTTGACCTTATATCTCAGACTTCACCAGGCAAATCTACACCCTATGACCTCAAAGCATTACTGGTAAATGTGATCTCAAACGTCACCATCCAAATCCACACAAGAAATCAGATGCTGTTCATAATTCATGTCATTATCTCTACACTCTAAAAACAATACTATCATTGACCTAAATTTGGTATAATGCAGTTTTCGTACAATACTTTACATGGTACAATTAACTATACTAAGCATATACATGCATTTTTTCAGGGATCCCTAAATTGTACCATCAAATATTGCTAAAAAACCTGCGGATGGGTCCCCAATGGACCGAAAAGTCTCCTGGACTGGACGCCTGGACTCCAGACAGGATAGACGTCGAGGGTCACCAGCTGATGCGTCGTCCTATATCCTAAATAGTCCAGTTATGAGACGTTTACACAGGAGCACAGTTCAGCTATTAAAACTCAGCATTGTTTAATGATTACACAGGGTAGATTCCCCACATGAATATATAAACATATGAACAGCAAATGCATGAAAGTAAACAGAATACAAGCCTGATATTTCACAACATAAAGTTGCATCCACAGCAAGCTAGAAGACAGCGTCCACCTGAAACCAACAAGTTTCAGCTGCACTCCGGAGAGATCTCTGAAGGACCCCTTATCTGCAACTCTATATATCATTCTACCAGCAGCGGCCCTCCTTTCTCTGATTGGCCAGCAGTGCTCAAGGAACACTCTAAAGAAAGATAGTTGTTTTAGCTTAAAGGAATAGTTCACACATTTTCACATTACTGCCTATGGCAGGTATTGCAACCCTAGATTCACCAGAGTATAAAAAATCCTAGTGTTGCAATTTGCAGCTAACAGATAATTAAACCAAATTACATCAATACCTTGACCTTACAACTGTTATTGATTAGAAAGCAATGTTTAGTTGCCTTAATGCCAATTTATTTTGAACCTAATTGGTATTGGAACTGACATTTTGATGTACAATTTATAAGCACAATACTATTGTCAAGCAGGGAAATGGGGTACTGCCAGCAAAAGGTTTTGAAATTCAATTAGAGATTGCATTGAATCATGTTAATTTTAGGTACTAATAATTACAACCAACATTACCTTAACAGATAAATCTATCTGGATTGTTGGATCCAGCTTGATTGCCAGGGCAGAACCAAGGGCCCAAGCTACATTGGGAAAAAACCTCTCTCTTCCAGCAGAGATCTCCTGGCTAGGGAAAGGTGAGTGACATACTTGTTGCACTAACTCGCATTGAGATATATATGTCACCGGATGATAGAGAAACAGGACGGTCGAGAAACGTAGCACTCGTCATGCAGCACGGGGCGGAGCGGAGCCGCTCGATTGTCCACGACATTGCAAGCGGCGCGCAGGCCAGCGGACCTTGGTCCTGCTCTTCGCCCCCGAGCACCGCAGGTGCGAGTGGCCGCGAAGAGAGTTACGAAGCCGTGGTGAATGCAATCGTTATATTTATGCCCAGGCCGTAAGGCCTGGGCAAGCCCACGATAAACGCCCTGTCCAAGTGACTACAATGGAGCTAATGGCTAAGCTAGGCTAGGCTAGGCTAGGCTAGGCTAGTAAATAAAGTCGCAAATAGAGTCGCACACGAGTGACGTCAGCGCCTTCACTAGTGAATGGCTGTTGTCGCCACCTGGTGGTGATTGGTGTGTGGTGAACGACAAAACAAGCGCTCTTACATAGAACGTCCTGCGTTACCCAAACATCCGGTAACATATATATATATATATATATATATTCCCTTTCTTGATGTACCTTGCTCTTTACTATACTCTGTTCTTTATTTATTACTTTTCTGTAACTTTGTAAATAACCGTATACTGCTGGGCAACTGATTTACCCTCTTGATATAATAAAGGTATCTATCTATCTATCTATCTATCTATCTATCTATCTAGGTGGGATGATCTGGTCTCAAGTCGTCCCAAAAATGAGAGAGAGACTTGCCACCCATTCAGCCCCTAACATCCTCGTTCTCCACGCCGGTGGCAATGATTTGGGAAAAATCCCACAGTTTACACTTGTGAACAAAATGAAGACCGATCTTTGCTGGCTGCATGAGAACCTCCCAGAAACAAAGATAATCTTCTCTGCCATTGTGGGAAGAAAGAAGTGGCGCTATGGGAGGAAACCCGCAAAACTCAACAAATCGAGGACCTGGATCAACAGGCAACTGATACAATTTATGGGCCACGTAAAGGGTAGTATCATCCAACACGACAACATCCATTGCCAGGATGATACGCATCTGTGTGCTGATGGTGTTCATTTCACAAACAAGGGAAATGACCTGTTCATTAATAACTTAAGGAAAGGACTGGAACATGTTTGTAAATAGTTGAATAAAAAAATGTCAACAACAATAATTGTCATTCCTAAACACATATTGTAACTTTAACGACTGTACTTAATTCTGCATTACAATACAATAAGCTGCAAACAAAACAGAATCTACATAGTGTTTCTATAGGCATGTATCCCATATGATGAAAGCAAATGGTATATAATGAATTCACTTAACATAGAATGCATAACATTATCTACATTATCTTTGCTTGAAAGACATAGGCCTGTAGATATGAATGACCAGCCTAGTGCACAACTCTTCACAGTGGGTCCCCAGGGGTCTTTTATACAGGTAACAACGTAAAACATGGGTCAATAGGATGAATTAATACAGGTAATGAGTGTAGAATGGGAGGACTGTGTAAAAAATATATTTTTTTGTGAAAGACAACATTTTAAATAGAGTGTAAAACGACATACAATGCATCCCATGACAGTGATCAATGGCTATGGGAGTTGGAACAAACATTTTCTTATTTAAAATCTCCACTTGCCCTTTTGGTTAAAACACACTCACAGCCAACTTAAAGTTCAACATTACGTGGCTTGAAATGGCTCGAGGCTGTGATGATTTTAATATACCACTAGAGTGTGCCAATGATAACCCTTTCATCACACATGCTTCTGTGCTAATATTGCCAGGTAATATCATTAATTTTTCAGTTCAACATTACGTGGCTTTGATTGACTAGAGGCTGTGTTGATTTTAATATACCACTAGAGTGTGTCAATGATAACCCTTTCATCACACATGCTGGTTCTCAAGGATGGAGTGAGCATTTGGCCACGTCCGTTCACTTTGGTCTAAGCTAACCCATTACCGGGGGTCCGTGTGCGCCACGCACGCGCTTGATGGTCGAAATATTATGATGGCCCATCAGCTGGGACACGTACCCACGCCATAGACACTTCAAACCGGATCAAAATCCGACATAATGACGCAGCGTTATGTATTATAGTGTGTATTGAACCATTTATTCATCAAAAAATATCCAATAAATGCCTTAAACATTGCCAATTAACGTTAAGAGTCGCTTGGCAGGGACGATCATACTAACAATGTCGATATAGAGACTTAATATTCCGCTGCAATTCTTTCACTGATAAAATAAATAATTTACAATAAGTGTCTATAAATGGCAATGGCATGACCACTTGATGGCAGCAAAGTGCCATGTATTACAAATCCGTGCCAAGGAAATCTAGCAACGCGAGACTCTACATCCTATGCGAGACTACATACAGCCATTTTAGACATTCAACTGCACGCAGTCTAACACAACAGTCATGATGGCAAACCCCGACAGTCCGTACAAGACAAACGACCACATAAACACCATTAATCACAAATTTGAACTAGTTTGGGTAAGTTAAACTTACATTCATTTTCTTAAGACTTCAATTTGACCAAATCCGACCGTAGGTATTACATTTGACGATGTGTTTAAGGCTTGAGGAAGAAGAAGGCACAAACATTTCTCCATATTCATTTGACTACTTTATTTAATGTATTAATATTAGACAATAACAAACCGATGATTAACAAACCAAGCAAGCAGCTGTGGAAAGAGGGGTGTTTATTCTCTGCTCCTGTGTGTTTATGGGGGAAAGTTTATTTTTTTGCAAATGTTGGAAGAAAATTAGCATCAAATGTATGGCCACAAATGCCTCGATGCAGAACAAAGCAATTACGGTGAATTGTCTTAATGTAAACCTTTAAGAAACTCCACCACCACACAACACCAGTTTGTTTGTGTGCTACTGTAGGCTACAGTGAAAACTGCAGGGATCAGGACGCCCAAGGATCCACAAATAATTTTTAAGGGTCCCCAGATGATTAACGTGATGTGCAACATTATTATCTCACTCAACAGTAAACAGATATCCGCACATTTCTAAAGTGACAATTTAAGGACTACCTCTAAAATGAGAAATAAAACATTGGCCAATCTGTAAAAAATTGCAGATCTATATTCTCAACATGTTGTGAACATAGGCCTATGTAGATTTACTATATTCACAATAGAACCTAGTCAGGGGATATCTTTAGAAATAGTGACAAATCCTGGAATAATTTCTTACCAAAAAAACCTTCACCAATGTGTTTGTAAAGGTGTCTAGTAACACATCTCACAAAGACTGAAATTCAGTTTCCCTAGGAAAATCTTTGACAGCTAGGGTAATTCTGTGTCTCATTCACTCACTATACACTATACTAGGGGAAGAAATCACTCTTTCTTCAGTTGAAAATCACATATGCTTCAAGTGGGATGTCAGGGATCTAACTAGGTGTTTTTAATTATTCTGAATCCATTGCAAGCATTTGTTTTCCACCAAAAACATTCCTTGGCCTAGAAATGGACCCCCATACCACTGTGAAAAGTGATTGAGTGATTGATCATTTTGAGAACCACTGTCTTAGATTATGCACCTTTTCTGAGTTGTAATTCAGTACAGAAGGGGTTATGATTTGTTATAGAAACGGTACATTTTCACTATATGTAGGCCAATTACTTAAAATATCTAATGTTTAAACATTTATGTTGCCATGACGGTGATTAGGCACTAACATGTCACAGCCCTTCATAAATAAAAAAAGAGTTCTAGTACAGTTGGTCCTGATAAGAAAAATGTTATCAAAGATCATATCTCTTTAAACAACATTGTACATCTCCAAGTAGTGGTAACACGCCAGAGTGCTCTGGCGGCGATCACCCTCCTATTAGCCAATTTTAATATAGGAAGTGATGTTCCAACATTAATTTAGGTCTTAAAGTACTATTGTTGAAGTCTTAAAAAGGTTGTATACTGTCTTACATATTACTTTAGAAATTGGGCAGGAAACCTGCACTAGTAAACAATTCTAATTATGTTCAGAATTAGGAACAATGTCTACATGGATGTTGGTGGTGGTTAAATAATATATATTGTTTATTTTTTACAGTATGCTGCAACACAGAACCAAGCAAGAGAGGAGGTGGCACAGGAAGTGCAGGGCTTGGCACAGGCCATAATGGCCTACCACAATACTTCCAAAAGAAGGAATGGCCGACTGGCAGAACAGTTGGCCAGTATCCAAAACACCAACTCTTTGATAAAAAAAGACATCTCCAAGATGGAAGGACGGCTGAAGCGCACCCGAAAGTCATGCAACACATGTGTGTCCTTCTTGGATGGCCGCGAAGAGAGTTACGAAGCCGTGGTGAATGCAATCGTTATATTTATGCCCAGGCCGTAAGGCCTGGGCAAGCCCACGATAAACGCCCTGTCCAAGTGACTACAATGGAGCTAATGGCTAAGCTAGGCTAGGCTAGGCTAGGCTAGGCTAGTAAATAAAGTCGCAAATAGAGTCGCACACGAGTGACGTCAGCGCCTTCACTAGTGAATGGCTGTTGTCGCCACCTGGTGGTGATTGGTGTGTGGTGAACGACAAAACAAGCGCTCTTACATAGAACGTCCTGCGTTACCCAAACATCCGGTAACATATATATATATATATATATATATTCCCTTTCTTGATGTACCTTGCTCTTTACTATACTCTGTTCTTTATTTATTACTTTTCTGTAACTTTGTAAATAACCGTATACTGCTGGGCAACTGATTTACCCTCTTGATATAATAAAGGTATCTATCTATCTATCTATCTATCTATCTATCTATCTAGGTGGGATGATCTGGTCTCAAGTCGTCCCAAAAATGAGAGAGAGACTTGCCACCCATTCAGCCCCTAACATCCTCGTTCTCCACGCCGGTGGCAATGATTTGGGAAAAATCCCACAGTTTACACTTGTGAACAAAATGAAGACCGATCTTTGCTGGCTGCATGAGAACCTCCCAGAAACAAAGATAATCTTCTCTGCCATTGTGGGAAGAAAGAAGTGGCGCTATGGGAGGAAACCCGCAAAACTCAACAAATCGAGGACCTGGATCAACAGGCAACTGATACAATTTATGGGCCACGTAAAGGGTAGTATCATCCAACACGACAACATCCATTGCCAGGATGATACGCATCTGTGTGCTGATGGTGTTCATTTCACAAACAAGGGAAATGACCTGTTCATTAATAACTTAAGGAAAGGACTGGAACATGTTTGTAAATAGTTGAATAAAAAAATGTCAACAACAATAATTGTCATTCCTAAACACATATTGTAACTTTAACGACTGTACTTAATTCTGCATTACAATACAATAAGCTGCAAACAAAACAGAATCTACATAGTGTTTCTATAGGCATGTATCCCATATGATGAAAGCAAATGGTATACTAGAAGAGAAAATTTCTAAGAAATTTTAAGTGTGCCTGCAGCTCGCTAAGTCTGTGCAACCTTGTGTAGCGGTTGGTGTTAGCATTAGCGTTATTTCATTTGACGCAACCCGCGTGTCTGTATGACAAACGGTTCACGAGATCAAGGGTCACTTCCTGTTTGGTGAGGGGCACTTCCTGTTTGGCGAAATAGGCCCCAATTAAGGTCATGGACGATTAATGAATTAAAGCTGCAAGCAGCGATGACCAGGCCCTCGCAGCTCTACCCACGTCACAAGGCCAGCAGCCAATCAGAAACCAAACAGGAAGTCAGCCATTTCGACTAATTAGTGGCGTTTTGGAGCATTTTTGGCCGTTATCACGGGTCGCACTTTAACGACAGTTTTTTGAGAAAAAATTGTTTTGTGAGAAAAAAAATTTGAGAAAAAAACTTTTTTGAGAAAAAGAAATTTTGAAAAAAAAATTGTGAGAAAAAAAAATCTTGAGAAAAAAAAATGTGAGAAAAAAAATTTTTGAGAAAAAAATTATTTTGAGAAAACAATTTTGAGAAAAAAAATTTTTGAGAAAAATTTTTTTTGAGAAAAAAAAAATTAGAGAAAAAAATTGAGAAAAAAAAATGTTTGAGAAAAAAAAAATTGAGAAAAAAATTGAGAAAAAAAAAATTTGAGAAAAAAAATTTGAGAAAAAAAAAATTTTGAGAAAAAAATTTTTTGAGAAAAAAAAAATTTTGAGAAAAAAAATTTGAGAAAAAAAAAATTTGAGAAAAAAAAATTTGAGAAAAAAAATTTTTGAGAAAAAAAAATTTTTGAGAAAAAAAAATTTGAGAAAAAAAAATTTGAGAAAAAAAAAATTTGAGAAAAAAAAAATTGAGAAAAAAAAAATTGAGAAAAAAAGAAAAGGTATGACACCAGCCGCAAGTCTGTACGACAAACGGTTCATGAGTTATAGAGGCACTTCCTGTTTGGTGAAGGGCACTTCCTGTTAAAGAGGGGGCGAGGCTTAATCAATTACAGCTCATCCCTATTGGTCGGAAAAAGACCAAAGTTGTGTGAGCATTTTACATTTTAAATGACGTTGCTAGGCAAAAGTATGGCAGAGTTATGTGGCGCCAAAGTTTCTGGGTTTTTTTCGGAGTCCCCCATTCAAAGTCAATGGAGTTTTTGGGCGTTGTTTTTTGCGAATTACATCGCAATCGTAAAGCGGATCGGAAAGAAAAGTAATAGCACACCATTCCCGGCCGAGCCGCACATTTTGATGTATATATTGCGAGGGTGGCGTAAATCGTGCGGCAGTTATTACGTGCCGAAGTTTCCCCCATTCTAAGTCAATGGGGTTTTTTGGCGTCGTTTTTTGGGAATTACGTCGCAATGGTAACGCGGATCGGAAAGAAAAGTAATAGCAACCTATTCCCGGCCGAGCCGCACGTTTTGATGTATATATTGCGTGGGTGGCGTAAATTGTGCGGCAGTTATTACGTGCAGAAATTCGTGGCGAAAGACTTAATTAATGACTTAAGTATGGCGGATTACAATAAGTGTTTTGCTATTGCATAGCAGGCACACTTAATAATGAATTCACTTAACATAGAATGCATAACATTATCTACATTATCTTTGCTTGAAAGACATAGGCCTGTAGATATGAATGACCAGCCTAGTGCACAACTCTTCACAGTGGGTCCCCAGGGGTCTTTTATACAGGTAACAACGTAAAACATGGGTCAATAGGATGAACTAGAAAAGAAAATGTCTAAGACATTTTAAGTGTGCCTGCAGCTCGCTAAGTGTATGCAACCTTGTATAGCAGTTGGTGTTAGCATTTTCTTAGCACTAACATTATCATTGATTTTTTTCCTTTAAAAATTAGGCATTTGTTAACATTCGCATTTGTTAGCATTAGCATTTTTAGCATTTGTTAGCAATTGTTAACATTTGCATGTGTTAGCATAGCATTAGCATATTTGTTAGCATTAGCATTTGTTAGCATTAGCATTAGCATGTGTTAGCATTAGCATTTGTTAGCATTAGCATTATAATGTGTTAGCATTAGCATTTGTTAGCATTAGCATTAGCATTTTTAGCATTAGCAAGTGTTGGCATTAGCATTAACATGTGTTAGCATTAGCATGTGTTAGCATTAGCATTTGTTAGCATTAGCATGTGTTAGCATTAGCATGTGTTAGCATCAGCATTTATTAGCATTAGCATTAGTTAGCATTAGCATGTGTTAGCATTAGCATTTGTTAGCATTAGCATGTGTTAGCATTATCATTAGCATTTTTAGCATTAGCATTTGTTAGCATTAGCATGTGTTAGCATTAGCATTTGTTAGCATTTGTTAGCATTAGCATTAGCATTAGCGGTTAGCCGTTGGGACTGTGGGACCACCCACCGAGTTTGTGACCAGTTACGTGTTGGGAAGTGGAGACATGGCTGTTTAAAGCCCAGCCAATAGGAATGCAGAGGGGGCGGGGCTTAAGCATTTACAGATAGTTCCTATTTGCCATGTAAGTACACACAGCGAGTTTTGAGACGGTACCATGCTGCAAACTGGAGATAAAGCTGTTTAAAGCTAAGCCAATAGGAAGATAGGGGCGGGGCTTTAGAGGGGGCGGGGCTTAAGTAATACGTCCCTATTGGCCGTTTAAGTCCAGACACCAAGTTTCAAGACAGTACCATGCTGTGAACTGGAGTAGTGTCTGTTTGAAACCCAGCCAAAAGGAATACAGAGGGGGCGGGGCTTAATCAATAACAGCCCATCCTATTGGCTGGAAAAATACCAAAGTTGTGTATGCGGACTCTTAATCAAGTCATATGACGCCATCCACACGTCTCTACGACAAACGGCTCATGATAAATAGAGGCACTTCCTGTTTGGTGAAGGGCACTTCCTCTTACAGAGGGGGCGGGGCTTCAACATTTACAGTTTGTCCCTATTGGCCAGAAACAGTCCAAAGTCATGTGAGCATTTTAAAGTTGAAATCACATTGCTAGGCAAAAGTATGCCAGAGTAATGTGACATTAAAGTTTCAGTAAAATAGAGTAAAAGTACTTTGAAGTATCAAAAGTAAAAGTACTCATTGTGAATTGAAAAAGTACTCATTATGAAGTAAAAACATACTTGAGTAACAATACTCAAAACTCCAAAGAGTAACTGTTAAAGATGTGATATTTTGTGAGAGCTAAATTTTATCCTCCATCCTGTAGGGGGCACTGTATATTCTCCACTGTGTCTGTAGCTTGCAGCAGAGGTGACATTCAATGGGAGCAGCCATTTTCCCTTCACTCTGGATTAACAGCTTGGTGAGTACACACTGTCTTTCAGCCTCTCTGATAATCCATTCTTTAAAAGTGATAATATTAGGCATCCATCTTGTATGATTGATAATTACTGTATATTGGACATATATGTTGTGTTGTTGAGGGTATTTGTTAGAAGATGTGTATCATTTAGGAGTTATTTGGAGTTTATTGGCAAAACATGTCTTGACATGACTTCTGCTAACAGCACATGTTGTGTTAGCAATATAGCATGTGGTCTACTAAAAGCTGCTAGCTGTAAGCTAGCTATGTACAGGTGTGTGTGTGTGTGTGTGTGTGTGTGTGTGTGTGTGTGTGTGTGTGTGTGTGTGTGTGTGTGTGTGTGTGTGTGTGTGTGTGTGTGTGTGTGTGTGTGTGTGTGTGTCTGTGTCTGTGTGTGTGTGTGTGTGTGTGTGTGTGTGTGTGTGTGTGTTGACATGCCTAGACTTGTCTGGTGATAGCTGTTAGTAGCTAATGCTGTTGACATGTGCTTGTTGAGCTGGAGCCAAGCAGAGGCTAAATATCAGTGTTGGTCTGCTTATTAGTGTGTGTGTGTGTGTGTGTGTGTGTGTGTGTGTGTGTGTGTGTGTGTGTGTGTGTGTGTGTGTGTGTGTGTGTGTGTGTCTGTGTGTCTGTGTGTGTCTGTGTGTGTCTGTGTGTGTGTGGTTTGGGCCGTTTTTTGAAAAAAAAAAAAAAAAATTTCCATGTTTTTTTTTTTTTTTTTTTTTTCAAAAAATGTTTTGGACCTCCAGAAATGTATTAGGCATGATCGCGATCGCGAAATTGCATGTTTAACCCCCATACCAACCAATTATTTCAAACATAGCAGCCATGTTTGTTTACATCTGAAGAAAACATAATGGCTCATAAATCATGAATGCCTGAACGGATTTCCAAGCGGATTTTTTTGTTTGAAAGCTGTGAACAGCATCTACACACGTGGTGCATCATCTAGGCATGGGCGTGCACAATCCGTGCACTATAAATTACATGGAGGTCTATGGAGACCATGGCATCATGGGACATTGAAGAGAAAATCATTGCAACTTAAGTGTTAACTACTCCACCTCTTAGAAGCAAATATTGTTCTTTTACTCCACAACGATTATTTGAACACTTTAGCTCAGGGGTGTTCAACAGAGGGTCCGGGACCTCTAGGGGGTCCACAGAGTTACTACAGGGGGTCCTTCAAATCTTTGTTTGATACAAACCTTTCTCCTTTTTTATATTAGCCAATTGAACCCTAACTGAGAACTGAGAACTTTAGCCAAAAATAGCAGATCTACAAATTCATAACGTCTCGCTCTGCTAGTCGTTGTGAGCTTGTAGATCGGCTATTTTCAGCAGTTTTTTTACAACAAGGGTTCATATTTTAGATTGTAATTAAAGAATATAAAAGATGAGTGTTAAATTGATTTTATTTACTTCTTTCTATCGTTTTAGAGATTCTTATTTCAGTGGTTGGGGTCATGCGTACAAGTGGCTAAATATGTCATTTTACACAGAATAAGCCCATTTCCAAAATACAGTGGCAGTGTTGCCAGATATTGGGAGAGTAATAAGCAACCAGGCCATATGAGAAATAGGCAGAGGCTAACACACACACACACACACACACACACACACACACACACACACACACACACACACACACAATGCATCACAATGTGACATGCTCTGAGCTTGTAGATCTGCTATTTTCACAACACAAATTTACTTTAAGTTACAGATTATTTGATGATAACATTGTGTTAGATATAGCATTCATAATTGGCACATTTTAACATGCCTTTAACATGTCTGAAATTATTTGATGGCCTCACACCATGGTTGACATTGTTGTATTTGATTTTAAATGGAAGCATAGCTGTGTCATTTGGATGTAGCCGATCTACAAGCACAAGTTTGTAGATCGGCTATTTTCTCAATTAAAAAATAAAAGGAGGGTCTGGTTTATTTTAACCCATTGACTATGGGTCCATCACTGACACTGACTAATGCCCGAGGTCGCCTCCTATGGGCACAACAGCAAAGGCAGTGGCAGCATTGAACTGAGCTGAGACTGCAGGGGAAGACTGCATGTCTCCCTGCTGCAGACCATTCTGTCTCTCACTCTGTGTTCAAAAATGTTGCCATAGACGAATGTATTGTTGTCTTTACCCTGAAAGCGAGGTTGCAGGTTTTACAAACTAAACTGAATCTCTCCATCTGGTTGCCAGGCAATCATGCTCCTTATTGTTTACATCATGGTCATGAACAAATAGCTGAAACCATGTCCCATATATTAAATGGTTGCCATGTATGCAGGGGACTCTACATATGTAGGCATGACAGAATAGTGGATTTGATATCAAAAGATATCTCTTCCATCTTCAGGTCCTCCATCATGCTTTATAAGCAATCTACTGTGAAGCCGAGCATGTTGGTCATTGGTGTTAATGAAACCCACAGGGAGGTGTTTATGCTCTCTCTCTCACACACACACACACACACACACACACACACACACACACACACACACACACACACACACACACACACTTCATCACAAGGCGGCACAAGCTTGTAGATCGGCTATTTTCTCAATCAAAAAATAAAAGGAGGATCTGGTTTCTTTTAACCCATTGACTATGGGTTATTTTACAGAGTGCCACCATTCACTTATGCTTTATTTTGAAGAGCCCCGGAAGCCACATGCGTTTGCATGTTGTGTAACTTGACAATTTTAAAATGGATGTATTTATGTCGCCTTGAAAAGAGCGGCTCTGGCCATGGTTCATTTGTACAGGAAGACAGTAGCCTAGTTACATTTAATGTATAAATGAAATGTATTGTTTAAATCCAGTGCAAGTTCTGTGTATATCATTCTATTATTCTTTTTTTCTTTTTTTTTACCCCCAGTGACTCCTAGAGACGTTGCCTGCAGTTACAGACGTACCTTGCTCCTAGCGCCTTGCTCCTAGCGACTTTTGCCTGCAAAACCTGGTCTACGTATTACACAGCACATACTATACTTACATATAATACACACACATAGACACTCACACACTCACTCACACTCACACTCACACTCACACTCTCCACCTCTCCCACTTCCTCTCTCCCTCTCTCCCTCTCCCCCCTCTCAATTCAATTGTCTGTCTGTCTGTCTGTCTGTCTGTCTGTCTGTCTGTCTGTCTGTCTGTCTGTCTGTCTGTCTGTCTGTCTGTCTCACACTCCCATCGACCTTTGCCAACAGCTGCCTGCAATACTTTGTCTACGTATCACAAACAACACATACTATACTAAAACATACAATACACACACATAGACACACTTCCACTCACACTTCCACTCACACTCACTTACACTCTCACCCTCTCCCTCTCTCTCTCCCACTCCCTCTCCCTCTCCCCGTCTCTCAATTGAATTGAATTGTCTGTCTGTCTGTCTACCACTCCCACCGACCTTTGCCCGCAGTTAGCAGTGTCTCTCTCTCTCTTTCTCTCTCTCTCTTTCTTTCTTTCTTTCTTTCTTTCTTTCTTTCTTTCTCTCTCTGTCTGTCTGTCTGTCTGTCTGTCTGTCTGTCTGTCTGTCTGTGTCTCTGTATCTCATCTCTGTCTGTGATTAGTATTATATTTTGTTTGACCCAGTTTATTGATTGTATTGTGTCTGTGTATCTCGTCTCTGTCTGTGATTAGTATTATATCTAGTTTGACCCAGTTTATTGATTGTATTGTGTCTGTGTATCTCGTCTCTGTCTGTGATTAGTATTATATCTAGTTTGACCCAGTTTATTGATTGTATTGTGTCTGTGTATCTCGTCTCTGTCTGTGAGTAGTATTATATCTAGTTTGACCCAGTTTATTGATTGTATTGTGTCTGTGTATCTCGTCTCTGTCTGTGATTAGTATTATATCTAGTTTGACCCAGTTTATTGATTGTATTGTGTTACTAACACTTGTTGTTTGAGTTTTCTCTTTGTAAGTCTACAGGTACCACCAGAACAATGGCCAGAGGAAACAAGCGTTCCAGAGCAGCCGCCCAACGCCACGCCGCAGCCGCCGCCGCCGCCGCTGCTGCCGCAGCCGCGAGAAACCGCTCAGTAGCACCGCCTGGCGAGGTAAAAGAAATGTGTGCACCTGAATCTTCACAGTGGGATTATCAATTAAATGATTATCTTATGTCAGTTCTCTATATTGTCACTTTATACCAGAGTTATATTTGTCTTATTTTTTTTTGCTTTGTTTTTTAGACGGAAAACCTTGCGCAACCGTTGGTCCAGGTGGATGTGAAACCGACAGCGTCTACACCTTGCTCCTCACCCGCGCAAAAGGTATAATGCACTGACCTATTTGTGGTCAGATAATACTGTAATGTGAATCTTCTGCTGACAAATGGATTTGCTTGGAGACAAACCTTTTCAGTGAGAAAATTACTGTAAAACTGTACTGTTTCCTATGCAACCTTCTAATAATTTTTTTCAATCAAACAGGTGGCTCGATTCTGCAACTCCCCACCAGCTACCAGCCAGAGTACCATGGCTAAACAGGTATGCTATTTTATATATTTTTTATTTTAGTGCCAGTGAAAACAACACTTTATACTGTAGCTTACCCAGTGCTCCTATTTTACAGTCCACAGAATAGAGGACAGAGCGCTCTGGCCACGTTCAGGTGTTTAGACAGATATCTGATGTTGTGTTTTTAGATGGCTGTGTTCCCTCTCAAACGAGCACTTGCCCAGTCGGCCAACCTGAAAGCAAACTATGCCTGCCCCAAAGTTTTATTTAAGCACCAGGGACAGGTGGTCCACCTTAGTAGACCACCTCCAACACCTGATCAACCCCTACAACCCCAACGTTCACTCAGATCAGCCAACATAGGGATGCTGACAGAACCCTCGCTAAAAACCCCAGGACAAAAATCGACTTGTCCTAGACTCTTCTCCATCCTGGCCCCCAAACTGTGGAATAAAATCCCTGTCGCACATAGAACTACAGACTCACTTCCTAGCTTCCGCCGTGGACTGAAGACTTACCTCTGCAGACTCCACCTAAACCCATAGCAATACCCTTCCCTCAATGACCATAAATGAAATTAGAGCATTTTTAGGTTTTAGAAACATGTTTACTGATTAGGTGCATGGTCTACTTATGTTATTGTTTTTGTAGATTGATATCCCTATGCATTGTTATATTATTGTTATGCACTGACATTATCTTGCTTATTATATTGATATATTACCTGCTTATTTTAAGTCAATTTAGATTAAAAGTGTCTGCTAAATGCCTAAACTGTAGTGTCAACACCTCATCTTTATCTGTATCTGTTTTAGCTACCAGCCTTTGGTACAGGGAGACGGCACTCTGTCAGGCAGTGGCCGAGTTCACGCCTGACAGGAAAGCAGCACAAGTCCCTCATTCCAGCTGACTTGTCAACCAAGAAGGTATCTTTATTTGCTTGTGTATTAAGTCTTGAGGAGTAAATGTGACTGTTAACACAATAAAGCATTGATTTTTTGTTGTTGTTGTTGTTTTTCTTCTCTTGAAACAGTTCGCACTGGTCATCGGGGAATCTCATCTACGCGCTATCGTTGATGGATATGTGACCATGCCAAACTCTGACCTGAGCTTTGGTCTGATGTCCTTCCCCGGTGCCAAAGCAGCAGACGTTGAACGGGAAGTGAGAGTCGCCGTTGTTCCACATGTCCCGGACATCGTCTGCATTATGGCAACGAGCAACGACCTGGGAGGTCAAAGTGTAAGCCAAGCAGGACTCGACTTCCGCAGGCTCCTCGATACGGCTCTACGACGCTGGAACCATGTAAGTTGATACTTACAAATACTTTATTCTATCGTGGTTATTTAAATGCCTCCAAATGTTTGAGAAGATGTTGTTTTTCACGATGAACAATTTGTTTTTTATAGGTTTTCGTCCTTGACTTTCCACCTCGCCTGAATGTTGACATCAGCCGCCAGAACGATCTTCGCGAGGCTTTCAAACGTGCGGCTAACTTCTGTGGTAAGTAAAAGAAATGCATACACAACAGATAATGTCTGGTTAGGCTGATCTCACAATGTGACTCGTTGTGAGCTTGTACACTGGCTATTTTTTTGAAAATATTCCCCACAAATAGGGATGCTAGGGTTCAAGTAGTTGCAGGACCTTTTGAACTATACGAATGCAGAGACACAGCGTAGTGTCTCAGTAAACTATAGTATCATAGAATGCAGAGAGACAGCGTAGTGTCTCAGTAACTATAGGATCATAGAATACAGAGAGACAGCGTAGTGTCTCAGTAAACTATAGGATCATAGAATGCAGAGAGACAGTGTAGTGTCTCAGTAAACTATAGGATCATAGAATGCAAAGAGAGACAGCGTAACATGATGTCTCTCTGCATCATATGATGTCTCTCTGCATCATAGAATGCAGAGAGACAGTGTAGTGTCTCAGTAAACTATAGGATCATAGAATGCAAAGAGAGACAGCGTAACATCTCAGTAAACTATAGTATCATATAATGAAGAGAGACAGTGTAGTGTCTCAGTAAACTATAGGATCATAGAATAAAGAGAGAGTGTAGCGTCTCAGTAAACTATAGGATCATATAATGCAGAATGCAGAGAGACAGTGTAGCGTCTCAGTAAACTATAGGATCATAGAATGCAGAGAGGCAGCGTAGCGTCTCAGTAAACTATAGGATCATAGAACGCAGAGAGACAGCGTAGCGTCTCAGTAAACTATAGGATCATAGAATGCAGAGAGACAGCGTAGCGTCTCAGTAAACTATAGGATCATAGAAAGTAGAGAGGCAGCGTAGCGTCTCAGTAAACTATAGGATCATAGAATGCAGAGAGACAGCGTAGCGTCTCAGTAAACTATAGGATCATAGAATGCATAGAGACAGCGTAGCGTCTCAGTAAACTATAGGATAATAGAAAGTAGAGAGGCAGCGTAGCGTCTCAGTAAATTATAGGATCATAGAATGCAGAGAGACAGCGTAGCGTCTGAGTAAACTACAGGATCATAGAATGCAGAGAGAGAGCGTAGTGTCTCAGCAAACTATAGGATCATAGAATGCAGAGAGACAGATTGTGCTACAACATATAAATGTAATATTGATAATAATGTTTTAGGCATGTTTAAAATGTTTATGTTCTTTCTTTATTTAAGGTGTCACATACACTGGCACGACAGATCTGTTTCCGCTGACACAGTCTGAACTCTGGTGTCGCGACAATGTAAGTGCAATCTTTGTTTTCAAAAGTCATGTGGAGATTATGCATTATTTGTAGATCATATGAATACAACATTACATATCAACTAACGGAATATTAAAATGTCTATTGGATTCTGAAAATGTTGTATTATGTCTCTCAGGTGCATCTTTCTGATTCGTATGGGATGTCGGTGTTGGCTTTTTCGATTGTAATGGCAGTTGAAAGCGAGCTGCAGCGAACAGTCCAGACAGCACAGGTTCGTCCGGACATCTTAATTCTAAATAAATACAAGCTAAGTTGACAGGGTTCTTATTTCCGAGGCTGTAAACATTTTTCTCTTTGTATGCATAGCTGACTCCCAAGAAGTCACCCTCCAAGCCAGCTGTGGTGCCACCACCTCCAGTCCGCACTGTGTCTCCGAGAGTGATTGTGAGTCGTGAAGTGCGTGTACCACGTTCACCTGGTGTGAGGGTAAGTGTTGAATCCTGTCAGTGCTTTGTGAAAAGGGATACTCTGTTAGGGTATTAACATTTTACTCATCAATCTGCATTTGTCATTTCAGACCAGCCCGCCTCCCGTACCTCCCAGGCAGTCGTCAACTTGGCTATCGCAGCAGCAGCAGCGGCAGCAGCAGCAACAGGTTAAAACCCTCTTAATACCTATTGTTGGGACCCAGTGCGTGCTCTACTCGCTTTGTACTAGTTAGCGGTTGAGAACAGCGTTCCCAATCAACTTCCGACATTCCTTTGACTAGTGAAACAAACGGGTGCTCTGTTCTACAAAGATGCAGTCCATTTAGCGTGACATGCTGTGAGCTTGTAGATCTGCTATTTTCTGAAAATGTTGGCCGAATGAGTGGGGGAGTAGTCTTGGTGTGGCTAAGCATTCATTAATAGACAGCATGCTGCATCACACATACAGTAGAAGACAACATCCTGTCATATATACAATAGTATGATACTGTCTCCTCTCCTTGATGTAGCCAATTCAAAAGCATTTAATGACACTTTAATGACACTATCAAATAAATATCTGATCTACAGGCTCACACGATGTGTGAACTCTGTGTGTCTGTCGGTTTTATAAGGCCTGGCAGTGCCAGCCTGATGATGTGGATTCACTCACACGATACTCCACGATATAATAATCAGTCTGGAGTTTGGCTTGTAGGCAGATGGCATGAGAAATCAGAAAATCACCGGACCAATCAGGGGAAGATTTATAATTATCCCTAATCTAATAATCATAATCCTTCTCAATTCTGTCTGTCTGTCTGTCTGTCTGTCTGTCTTTCTTTCTACAAAAGGACGACTCGCCAGAGAGTTCAATCCCTCGCAATCCTGTGTGGTTTAGCCCTAAGGTCTTGAACGCTATGGAAGCATTCCTGCCATCAAACCTGAACAGCCCTGTGGAGTGCCCAGGTTTTCCAAAGGGCAGCAAGGTAAATTGAAGTGTATCTGTAGTTCAGGCCTTATTTAATTTAGACAGATACAAAATGTCAACATTATACAAAAAGCTACAGGGTTTCCACTGTCATGCCTGAAAAACCTTTTGTCCGTTTCTGTGTGCAGGCGAGTCCTCCGAAATCGCCTCGCAAGTCTCTGCGCAAACAACACCACCTCTCAACACCACCTCTCTCCCGAAGAGTGGCTGTGAGCTGTGACGTGCCTTGTGCCACGGTAAGAAGATGTAACTGTGTGACAGGGATATGTTTCTAGTTATTTTTTTATTTGACACACTCTGAGAAATTATCAATTATTTCTTCTTGTAGGAAATTGTGGTTCTGGATTTTAACAAGACAAATCTTTTATGGAAGATACTAGCACAACATATTTACAGATGGGGCTCTCCAGACAAATTACACTATAAACGTGGCTAAAGCTTAGTAGCCACAGTTGTTACAGATTGTTTGATATGGCACTGGACACAACAGCAAAGATAGGAAGAGATAAAGCAGAATATTTGACTATAGCATTCATTACAGTACAGTTGTAGACAGAACTTGAACTGACTAATTAGCAACCCCCACCCAAAATGATCACACATGGCCCTGCAATCAGCTACCTGTCTGTATATCTAGGCTGAACCTAGAGCTAAGCACATATATCAATCAAGTTATCTATCAAGTGCAATGTGCAAGCAATGAAACAGAATGTATAGAACAGTACAGCAAAGTTTGATGCAAAACAGCATCAGCTTTCCATCTAGTGTTCTGTCTCTCTAAAAAAAAACAGCATTGTTGTCCCGCCATCCTGGCTTATCTTTTCAAATGGGGATCTGCGGACTAATGGTGGCAATTTGGGGGTCCTCGACATGACAACTTTGGAGAATCGCTGGTGTAAATTTAAGGTTAATGTTGACAATTTTAATAGAATGTGAATTGGGGAAACAAAGGAGCCATCTGTTGACAAAAGACTGTAATAACAGAGTCTCTCTCTCACTTTAACAACAGTGATATTATTCACAGCAAACATGTTACTAGTGTTACTGTGTGTTTAGCCATACCTTCAAACTTACATCCCCATTGGACTATATTTATTCTGGGACTAAATAAATATATTTATTTGGAGACCTTAGCTGGAGATATGTACTATTATGTTTATTGTAATGCTGACTATAGCTGTCAGTTGATCTTTGATCTAGAAGTAACCATTTCTTTCCCAAGTAATGTTGGCCAAGTTCAGCATTGCATATGACCACTTGTCCTCTTCCATAACAAAGATGGCGGGTCACACTAGGTTATCCTTTATTCTCTGCAGCACTGCCCCCATACCTTTGCAAATTATGGTATGAATGTATAATGTTTGTAGATGCCTTAATGCAGGGGTCTCAAACTCAATTTACCTTGGGGCTGCTGGAGGCAGAATCTGTCGGAGGCTGGGCTGCAGCCTCAGCGCACATGCACGCGTGCGCAGCGCGTGTATGTGCGCGACATGCACTAATAAAACAAATGAGTGCATATGCACTAATTTGTTTTATCATACTGTAGTTTCATACCAGTCTAACAACTACTGTATCTATCTCCCCATCAAAGAAAAATCCAATCTTCTCAAATGCCTTTTTTATTTTTTAACACAAAATAAGATGAACAAGGACCCTGGTGTAAACAAGTTGTGTTTAACTTATGGAACATGTACTGTACTGTTCACTGTACTGTATTATTAACTGTTTTGAGGTTCATATAAAACTTGCGGGCCACACTAACATTAAACTTTCATATTAAGGTGAGGGCCACAAAATATCGTCTCGCGGGGCGCAAATGGCCCCCGGGCCACCAGCTTGAGACCCCTGCCTTAATGGATAGGGACCAGTATGCGTGCAGGTCAGCACCAAAATGTTCAGATCTACAAGTTTGACGCATCGTTTCTAAATTGCAGTGCAATGCACAGTACAACCACAGTCTACTACTGTTGTACTAGAGGTCACCAACCACAGTCTTCTACTGTTAGTCATTTGGATCTGACCAGTACAACCACAGTCTTCTACCATTAAGTCACTGGGAGCTGACCAGTACAACCATTGTCTTCAAGCCTAGCCAATTAAGTGAAACCACAGTTTTCTACTCTAAGTCATTGGGAGCTGACCATTAAAACCACAGTCTTCTACTGTTGTACTGGGAGTCAAACTGGGGGTCCTTGAAATTCAAATGGTTAAAACATCTTCATCTTCAACATCTTGTTGCCTACACACAGGGTTTCCACTGTTAAGAATTGTCATGGTTTCCACTGAAAAAAGGTTTGGAGTTAATGTGATGTGACACATTGTCCGTTTCTGTGTGCAGGCGAGTCCACCGAAATCGCCTGGCAAGTCTCTGCGCAAACCAGTCACAACAACGCCTCTCTCTCGAAGAACGGCTGTGAGCTGTGACGTCCCATGTGCCACGGTAAGGAGATGTAACTTGTAACTGTGTGACAAGGGATATCTTTTTAGTAATTTGACACGCAGTGAGCAATTATCAATTATTTCTTCTTGGAGGAAAATGTGGATCAGGATTTAACAAGACAAATCTTTTATGGGAGCTACAAGCACAACATATTTACAGATGGGGTCCCTAGACAAATACATTTTAATTTGACATGAAAAACATGGCTAGATCCTGGTAACCACAGTCGTTACAGATTGTTTGATATGGCACTGGACAGCACTGGACACAACAGCAAAGCGAGGGAAGAGATGAAGCAGAATATTTTACTATACCATTCACTACAGTACGGTTGTAGACACAACTGAACTGACTGCGTGTATGCATGTGCAGGTCCACTCCAAAATGTATAGATCTAGAGTCTCAAAGTGTCGTTACTAAATTGCAGTCCAATGCACTGTATAACCACAGTCTACTACTGTTGTACTGGAAGCTAATCAACCACAGTCTTCTATTGTTAGTCACTGGGATCTGACCAGTACAACCACAGTCTTCTACGTCATTGGAACCTGAACAGTACAACCACCGTCTTCTGCTCTTGGGACTGAGAGTCAAACTGGGGGTCCTTGAAATTAAAATGGTTGAGAATCTCTGCTAGAGTGTTAAAACATCTTCATCTTCAACATCTTGTTGCCTACACAAAGGGTTTCCACTTTTATGTAATAAAAGATATACAAGCTCACAGTGCTGCGAGCTTGTAGATCTGCTATTTTTGAAAAGTCGCGAAAATTAGAATTTTGACCCGATTCTATAAGTGTCTTTTGAATCCTTCCAAGATTTTTTGAAAAACCCTATGTTTCTATGTCAGCAATCTGGCCAGCCATTGTCAAAGAAAAGCTCCTTTTCTCTTAACTGGAGCTCAGTTAGTCTGTTCTTGAGAGACTACTTTGTCAGTGGTTCTCAAACCTTTTCATGTGAAGGAGCCCCAAAATTATATTTATTTGGCCACGTACCCGCATCTCAAAATATCTAGTTCCAGGGACCACCCAGAAGCAAAATTTGAGTTACAAACGTTTGCTTTGAAAATACATAATATTCAAAGATTTGCACAAATTGTCACGACTTTTTCAAAAATAGCAGATCTACAAGCAGATCTACAGATCTACTGAGCTTGTGTATCTGCTATTTTTCACTGGTTAAAGCATTCAATCATTTCTAGGCCTAAATGGGTTAAAATGGTTGAGCATCTCTGCTAGAGTGTTAAAACATCTTCGTACATCTTGCTGCCTACACACAGAATTGAATTGTCATGGTGTAAACATTGTCCTTTTCTGTGCACAGGCGAGTCCTCCGAACGTCACAACACCACCGTTCTCCCGAGGACATGCTGTGAGCCGTGGCGTGGACGTACCCCTCTCCCCTGGTGCCGCGGTAAGGACATTTGACACGCTAGTATTTATTTTGGGGGGAAAAATCACTCACTGTGAGAGCAAATCACTCATCTAATGTCTGGACAGGTTTATGCATTCTGCTGTTGTCTATTGTTACCACAAGGTGGCTGGAAATCCTACATTTTACCTAATTTCTACACTGAGCTGTAATATGGGGATAAATAACGTTGTAAACTATAAGAAGTTTGTAGTGATGTTAGATGACGTTTTGTTGAATAGTATTACTTTATTTAATTATATAATTTAATTTATAATGTCTATAGATGCCTTAATCGTCCACTGCACTCATGTGCACGCGGTGTGACAGGGATATGTTTTTAGTTATTTGACACGCAGTGAGCAATTATCAATTATTATAAAACCTGGATCAGGATTTAACAAGACACATCTTTTATGGGAGCTACTAGCACACGATATTTACAGATGGGGTCCCCAGACAAATGTGGATCTTTGATCTCGAAGTAACCGTTTCTTTCCCAAGTAATGTTGGCCAAGTTCAGCACTGCATATGACCACTTGTCCTCTTGCATAACAAACATGGTGCGTCACACTAGGGTAGCCTTCATTTTCTGCAACACTGCCCCATCCATGCCTTTGCAAATCATGATATGTTTATAATGTATGTAGCTGCCTCAATGGTCCACGCCACACTGATAGGAAGCAGTATGCACACGCAGGTCAGCACCAAAATGTTCAGATCTACAAGCTCACAACGTGTCGTTTGTAAATTGCAGTGTAATATACAGTACAACCACAGTAGAAGACTTGGTTAGCTCCCAGTAAAACAGTGATAGATTGTTAGTCATTGCAATCTGACCAGTACAACCACAGTCTTCTACCGTTAAGTCACTGGGAGCTGACCAGTACAAGCACAGTCTTCTGTGGTCAAGCCTAGCAGTCAAACTGGGGGTCCTTGAAATCAAAATGGTTGAGCATCTCTGCTAGTGTTAAAACATCTTTGTACATCTTGCAGCCATACACAGAATTGAATTGTCATGGTGTAAACATTGTCCTTTTCTGTGCACAGGCGAGTCCTCCGATCGTCACAGCACCACCGTTCTCCCGAGGATATGCTGTGAGCCGTGGCGTGGACGTACCCCTCTCCCCTGGTGCCGCGGTAAGGACATTTGACACGCTATTATTTTGGGGGAAAATGTCACTCACTGTGAGAGCAAATCACTCATCTAATGGCTGGACAGGTTTATGCGTTCTGCTGTTGTCCATTGTTACCACAAGGTGGCTGCAAAGCCTACATGTTGCCTAATTTCTACATTGAGCTGTAATATGGGGATACATAACATTGTAAACTGTAAGAAGTTTGTAGTGATGTTCGATGACTTATTGTTGAATAGTATTACTTTAAATATGAATTTATAAAGTCTAGATGCCTTAATGGTCAACTCCAATCATGTGCACACCATGTGAGTTTGTATATCGGCTACTCTCGACGTGCAGTACCGTTGTACAATGAAGTATATATGTCTAGCAAGGGTGCAAGAAAACTAGCAGATCTACAAGCTGATTTTGAGCTTGTAGATCTTCTACTTTTGATGCTTTTGTGTGTTGCTGAGTAGGGCAGAGGTTCTCAACCACTGTTAACAGTGGTCCTTGAGGGGGATCCTGGTGGTCCCTAGCTAAATGATGGAGAGATGGTAACCAAATGTACCATTATTTGTTTGTGTTGCCAATTTGTTTAAGCTACCTGTGATAGTTATTTCAGGCAATAGTGCAGTAGACTAATTCAGAAATATGTTGGGGTTGTTTTTTGGTATACTGTATGTGTTGCTATGGAGCTTGAGCATGACCCCTGTTGTTAGTATATGTTGTTAGTATGTATGTTGCATGCAGCAATAAAACAAGGAGCTGGAGGCTATTATAATCAGAGGTTAATCACTGTCATGGTCGATTGTTCCACTGAACCTATTTGGCTTGTTACTGGTTACAAAGGCACCTCATTCAACTCTTGTCATGATACTGTGTACCGGTGTACCACTGAGTACTAGGGCTGCCCCTTGCTGAGGCAGGAAACATAACATGCATGCTGCTGCACAGCACAGTGAACGGCTAAGCACACAGCCACACACTCTCTCTCTCTCTCTCTCTCTCACACACACACACACACACACACACACACACACACACACACACACACACACACACACACACTGCCTAATTTCTACATTGAGCTGTAATATGGTGATAAATAACGTTGTAAACTGTAAGAAGTTTGTAGTGATGTTAGAGGACGTTTTGTTGAATATTATTACTTTAAATATGAATGTATAAAGTCTATAGATGCCTTAATGGTCAACTCCAATCATGTGCACGCCTTGTGAGCTTGTATGGCTACTCTCGACGTGCAGTACCGTTGCACAATGAAGTATATGTCTTGCAAGGGTGCACCTCACTAGCTTTTTTTAGTACATTATATGGAAGAAAACTAGCAGATCTACAAGCTGATTTTGAGCTTGTAGATTTTCTACTTTTGATGCTTTTGTGTGTCGCTGAGTAGGGCAGTGGTTCTCAACCACTGTTGAACTGTGGTCCTTGAGGGGGATCCTGGTGGTCCCTAGCTAAATGATGGAGAGATGGTAACCAAATGTACCATTATTTGTTTGTGTTGCCAATTTGTTTAAGCTACCTGTGATAGTTATTTCAGGCAATAGTTTCAGTAGGCTAATTCAGAAATATGTTGGGGTTGTTTTTGGTATACCTAACCCTAACCCTAACCTTAACCTCAGTGAGGGAACATAGGGCTGAGGGAGCTTGAGCATGACCCCTCTTGCTAGTATATTTTGTTTGTATGTATGTTGCATGCCGCAATAAAACAAGGAGCTGGAGGCTATTATAATCAGAGGTTAATCACTGTCATGGTCGATTGTTCCGCTGAACCTATTTGGCTTGTTGATGGTTACAAAGGCACCTCATTCGACTCTTGTCATGATACTCTGTGTACCGGTGTACCACTGAGTACTAGGGCTGCCCCTTGATGAGGCAGGAAACATAACATGCAAGCTGCTGCACTGCATAGTGAATGGCTAAGCGCACAGCCACACACTCTCTCTCTCACACACACACACACACACACACACACACACACACACACACACACACACACACACACACACACACACACACACACACACACACACACACACACACAGTCTAACACTGGTCTCACACACAAACCACAGCACAGAGATAGAATGAGTAAGTCAACACAATGCCGGTGCATAATCTGCTGTTTCTTCAGATTTGGTTGTGAAAAAATTCCTCCACTTACTTGGGAGGTATGTTAATTCACAACAACCTGTCCTGTAGACCATGGTCGTAAGTTACTATGAAAAGCCCCACTGGTGTGTCTCTGTCTGTCCGTCACGTCACACTTTTGCTCTACTCATATGTCCGCCACTGTTTCCCCGATCCATGCCAAACTTTGCACACACAATCCTTGGCTACCAAACCACAACCTCCACTCATTTCTCACATGCCCCTCTACTAGTGCCACCAGGCAGATTCTTGTAAAACAATTTTTTGGACACTGCTCCTACACGCTTTGCCATAAAATCACACAAAGTGGTACATAGTGTCTATAATAATGTCATCAACATGGATCTGTCCCATTTAGCGCCACCATCAGGCCAAGTTTTGCCAAACACTTTTTAGGACACTGCTCCTACAGATTTTGCCCTAAAAGCACACAAAGCGGTACAGTATGTATAGAGTCATCAATATGGATCTGACCCATCTAGCACCACCATCAGGCCGATTTTTTTCAAACACATTTCACACACAGTTCACTGCTCCTTCATACTTTGCCTAAAATCACACAAAGTGGTAGACAGTATCTCTAAAGTCATGTCATCAACATGGATCCGTCCCATCTGCCGTGGTATCTGAAACTATAACCCCCACCTTGAATCAGTTTATATCAAAGCCAGGTGTATCATTTATTTTCACAGTGCGGTGAGGCTGAACTAGAGAAGCGAGCGTTTGATTTCCTCTCAAATCCTGCCGTGCGGGTGCTTCTAAGCACCGCCCGCATGCTTAGGACAGTGACTGAATGTCTCCGGGCGGGGCTTGTAAAGGCAACAAGCGCCCTCTATTCTCCAGGCACTACTCGGCTGTTTAGTTTAGGTTGCTATGCTAGTGGTTTTGATGTGATGTTCACCCACATAGCAGCTAAATTTGGATGAAAATAAACATGTGTATGCATCGACTATGGTTCTTAACATGAGACTGATCTTACACTGACACGCAATGGCTTCCGTTCCTGGAATGTGGCTGGTAAACAAGGAAATGTCTCTTCCTGGTGGCGGAGAAGTGTACTTTTTCTTCAATATTGGGATTTTTAGAATGATTTATGTTGCCATATTGTAACCGGCTGAGAGGGTTGGAATCACTCGGCTCCGCCTCGTGTTTCCCAACGCCTCTCAGCCTTAAAATACCCGGTAACCACTCGCCTCTTGTGGCTTATTGCTTCATTATGAGGTCTGCACTCTGCTCTGCTGCCTTGTCTATATTTTTCCATGCCTACATGCCGTTTTTACTGGGGAAATCTCGCTATTTGCCAGATATTTCAAGCAGGACACCTAGTGGGCAAAGTGGGTGACGGGGCACCCTGGGGTGCTGCGATGGCAGTCCAGGGGTGCCGTGAGATCGTTTGAGAATATTTGGAATTTATTTGGACCAAAATTATTATTTAGTATAATTTTAAACTTGAAGTACAAAGTTATTTTCAGTCAGTTCTAAACAAAATGGCTATTATCTCAACGTTTTCCTCGCAACATAATCACTTTCTGTCATGAGCCGTATCTCCAAGTTTCAAATGTGTACGTCTTTTGCCCTGCTTCATCATACAAGACCGCCACACAAAACTAGTGAAAACAGCCAATCTACAAGCACACAACGCCTCGCAATGCGAAGCGTTGTGTGCTTATAGATCTGCTGTTTTCACTAGTTTAGTACATTTTATAGATGATAAATACTAAATGTTTTTGGACATACAAGGTTTCCACCCGACAACGACGATATGCTATAAATATAAGGTGCTGAAAGTGAAAATTATAATGTAGGGGTGCCTTGGATTAAAACAAATATTTAGTGGGTGCCCTGAGACACAAAAGTTTGAAAACCCCTGCATTAATGGACGGTTTTAACGGTGTTAAAAATGTAACACCGCGACACTGCCACAGCTCCATACAATCTATATTACCACATGCTGAATTTGTACGTACCGTGATGGCCTCAGATCTCGTGCTAATTTGATTGAATGATTACTGTGATGGGAATGGGACTTGGGGTGTCATCAATATATGTATGTACCTGCCTCATTATGACACTGACTGTACTTTAATAAAAAAAGATTTGAAAAGAAAAATCATTAAAGATAGCAGCCATCCCGCCCATACCCTGTTCTCTCTCCTCCTATCCAAAAAAATGTTACCGGGGCATCAAATCACACTCCACCCGTTTCAGTAATAGTTCGTATCCCCAGGCAGTCAGGTTGCTCAACGAAGGGTTGTAACATAGGCTCTGCACACACTTTTAAGCTGTACACTGTTACACTGTATGTTGTGTATGTTGGGATTTGTCTTTGTTTGGGCTGCATGGTATGTGGGTGTACACTGTTGTCAGTCACTGTGACCATGTCTCTGTGTATTAAGGCAAAGTGTGCCCTTGGCACAAGCATTTCTTTGCGTTTGTATGGATATACGTATGTGACAAACGTGAACCTTGAACTAAACAATGCAATGTATTAACAATAGCTTGTAAAATTAAGACTACATTGGATCCGCCGGAACACAGGTTCTACTCAAAAGTAGCTGTTTTGGACATGTGTACAGTGTACACACAACCAAAACAATATTACTAATATTAATGTGTTTGGTTTGACATTTTGTCATTCTTTCTTTTTCTCAACAGATGGAGACGGAGTGTTTCGTCCATGAGGTCTCAGATGTGCATCTTCCCACCCCACCCCTTCCCACCCTAACCCTAACCCATGGCAAAGGCAGCAAGGTAAGTAAGGTAGGTAATACAACTGTACCTCTCACCTATGCTGAGGGCCCGGGCAGCAAGGACGTGAATCTTCCCACCTATGAGGACGTCAAAGGCAGCAAGGTAAGTGGCAGCAAGGTAAGTGGCAAGGACAGTAGCGAGGTAAGTCATACAACTCTACCTCCCACCTATGCTGAGGGCCCAGGCAGTAAGGTAAGTAATACAATTACCTTTCCGCAGTCAGTAAGGGCATCTCGCTGTCAAGCTGACCTATTGGACAACCCACTTGACCCGATGTCCGAAAGGTCAAATAGTCAGTGCACCTGCATAGCGCTGACCTTTCTGGCTGACCACAATGAGGGAATGTGTTTTGACACACCCTCCCTTGATAAGGTGCTTGCACGTGGAGATACTCTCTACAAAGGCGTTATCGCGCAGCATCACTACGACAACAGGCATGTACTACCACACTTGACCATTGAGGAGTTACCAAAACAGGTTTTCACTGAAAGAAATGCTTACATTGTGTTCAACTCGGATCTGAGGGCTGGTTTTGTGAAAAAATCAGATTCACCAAAAAAGCCAAGTGAAAGGAGTAGTCAACGTTTGCCACTTCTTGAGGAGAGTGTGCAGTGCTTGTCAGGAGATGTAACCCATGCCATCTTGATTGTGGCTCCTGAATGCTTTGCATTGTTCCGTGACACGTCAGGATGCTATGGAGTGTTTGACTCTCACTCGAGATCTGCCACGGGTTTGCCAGCATATCAAGGAAAAGCAATACTGAAGATGTTCGATGATCTGGGTGGTTTGGTCGGCCACTTGCACAAGATTCTTAGAGGTCGTCGTCCTCTTGCGACGTATGAGCTTTTGCCCGTTTCATTTCTGATTGATGGCTACAGTGAGACCCCTGGACCGTCAACAGCTATGTCCATCTCAGAAGCTAGAGCAGCAACCGACCATGGCCTCAGTGATATCCCTGGCCCGTCAACGAACGTGACAACCACAGCAGCCATCGATTGTGGCTCCAGTGACACCGCTGTGCAGTCAACAGACATAACCGCTACAGCAGCAATCGAACGTGGCTCCAGTCAGACCCCTAGACCGTCAACAAATGTGACATTCACACCAGCCACAGCACCATTGCCAAAACCGGCTGTTTTCGAACCATTTCTGAAGAGGGGTAGAAGGCAAGAAAAGCAACATTTTCAAGCAGTGAGGGCCACCATTTGTCAAGGGGACATTGTAGGACAGCACCCGAACAAACAGTGCACCTGCATGGCACTCACGTTTCTTGCCTACCATAATGATGGAGTAGGTTTCGACACGGCCTCCCTTGACAAAGTGCTTTACCAGGGAGATGCACTCTACAAAGACTTAATCCAGCAGCTGCATTGTGACCAACTGTTACAGAAACAGTCATATCTCTTGACCATGGAGCAACTCCTCCATGCAAGGCAGGTTTCCACCAACCGCAATGTTTACAGTGTACAACTGAACATGTCAAACCTTAAAATCGGTCCCCTGGACAAAACTAAACGGAACAACTTGTCCCTTGCTGATCAACTGCAAAAGTGCCTGTCACAGGAGGGGGTCACGCATGCTTTGTTGATGGTAACCCCTGAATGTTTTGCAGTCTTCCGCGACAGATCAGGGCGTTATGGATTGTTTGACTCCCACTCAAGATCGGCAGACGGTTTGCCTGATCTTGGAGGCAAGGCCATTATGTTGACTTTCCTTGACCTGAGTGGTCTGGTCTGCCACTTGCGCCAGATCCTCAAAGGCCGTCGTCCTGGTGTTTCGTATGAGCTCATGCCTGTTGCCTTTGAACTTAACTGTTCTGCAATTACAACACCAGCAATGCCAACACTCGCATTAGCAGTACCCACGCTTTCCAAACTAAATAAAGCAAGGCGAAGAAGGAACAAGTGCAAAGTCTTGCGGCAACAACGTGAGTGCATTGAACAGAATGTACCACGTGCAAACAAGGGCCTGAGAACCTCCGATCCTGCCCAATATTATAAAATGAGATATAGAATTCCAGAAGTCCGGCTGAATAAACTTAAGGCGAAAAAAAACAGATGGGAAACTGATGCTGCTTTTCGAGAAAGAACGCGTGAAAGGTTTCACAATGACCCTGAATTCAGGCGGCGGCGTATGCAACAAATGTCCAAGAACCAACGTGAAAGGTTTCACAATGACCCTGAATTTAGGCGGCGGCATTTACAACACACTGCAAAGAACCAGCGTGAAAGGCTTCACAATGACCCTGAATTTAGGCGGCGGCATTTACAACACACTGCAAAGAACCAGCGTGAAAGGCTTCACAATGACCCTGAATTCAGGCAGCGGCGTATGCAACAAAAGGCCAAGAACCAACGTGAAAGGTTTCACAATGACCCTGAATTTAGGCGGCGGCATTTACAACACACTGCAAAGAACCAGCGTGAAAGGCTTCACAATGACCCTGAATTCAGGCAGCGGCGTATGCAACAAAAGGCCAAGAACCAGCGTGAAAGGCTTCACAGCAACCCAGAATTCAGGCGACGGCATATACAACGATGCACCGAGATCAAAAAGCAGAGACTCGATGCAGATGTCATACTCCGTATCCGTCACAAGTTGCAGTGTGCCATGAGACTAAAGAGAAGGTCTGTACACATTGTAAACCGTCACCTGCAAATTACAATGGAAGCTGCAATGGAAGAAGCCATATCGGCATTCCGGGAAAGCATTCGACATGGTCCCACATATGTCTGTACGGTGTGCCACAGAGCGTTGTTCTACAATCAGGTCCATTGGTGTAACAGGGACAACTACAAGTTAAACCCTTCCGTGGTAACCGCTTGCTTGACAGGCAAGTATGTGCACGCATGTGGCAGTGAATGCTCAGACCCATGCGACGTTGCACAAGAGAGGAGACAGGAGTACATCTGCACCTGCTGTCACGACAACTTGAAACAGGGGTCGATGCCATCCATAGCAGCTGCTAATAAGCTGGAACCAGCACCCGTTCCCCCAGAGCTTCAACTGTTGAATATGCTGGAAAGGCAGATGATCGCAAAGTTCTTACCCTTTGCTAAAATAATTTCTTTGCCTAAAGGACGGCAAAAGGCTGTTCATGGTGCAGTTGTGTGTGTACCATCGGAAGTGGAAGCCGTTGTAAATGCTCTTCCGAGGTCCAGCAATGAAGACCAGCTGTTGCAGGTCAAGCTGAAGCGACACATCAAGTACAAGGGCCATCAGTTCTTCTACACGGTAAACATGACGAATGTGTTGGCGGCGCTGAGGGAACTCAAAAAGATGCATCCAGAATACTATGACATTGTCATAAACGAAAGCGCTACGTTTGACCGTCTCCAAGACGAGCAGTCGGGCGATGAAGAAGATGCAGAAGAGGAAACCCCTGCCGCCACCACAGGTGAGCAGCAGGAGGAACTTGCACGCACCACCAAAGATGAGCCACAACCGCATGAGGAACTCGCACCCGGTCCATCCACTGCCACCACCACAGATGAGCAGCAGGAGGAGCTTAGACCCGGTCTGACCTTTGACACGTGCATGCAGCCTCCGGACATAGCACAGGAAATCTTATCATTCGGCGAGGGAATATTCAGCATTGCACCAGCCCAAGGAAACAGGCCTGTGGGTATTTTCACCGTCCCCAAGTTGGAGAGCATGGCCTTTCCTGGGCATTTCCCAGACGGTCGAAACACATTGGATGAGGTCAGAGAGAAAAAATTGTCCCCAAGTAGGTACTTCAACGCCAGGCTCTTTTCGGTCGATACCCGCTTTGCCACCGACCAAACTTACCTCTTCTATGCGCAAATGGTGACAGAAACGCACATGGCTACTAACAGCATGTCCATCCAGGTACGGAAGGGGAAAAAATATACCAGGGACGGACGCGTTCTGTCAAACAAAATGCTGCAGGATAAAGAAGAGGTAGAAAGACTTGTACGGAACAAGGACGCGACACGCTTCATGATGCCCCTTAGAGGAACTCCGGCGTTTTGGGAGAAAGCACTTAGGGACCTTCTCGCTATGTGTAGACAGATCGGCAGGCCCAATTGGTTTGTCACGCTAAGTGCCGCGGAGATGAGGTGGCCGGAAGTCATCAAGGCCATAAAAGCGCAACAAGGTGAACAAGGAGACTATTCACAGCTCGACTGGCTTGCGAAATGTGAAATCATCCGGACCAACCCTGTCACACTCATGCGCATGTTTTCAAAGAGATTTGACAGGGCCATGGATTTTCTCCAGTCGCCTGCAAGGCCAATCGGTCAGGTTGTGGACTATTTCTATCGTGTGGAATTTCAGGCTAGGGGAAGTCCCCACATCCATATGATGGTTTGGATTAAAGACGCACCGACGGCCGATGACCCACGCCTCATCAAGTTCATAGACACCTACGTCAGTTGCAAGATGCCTGACCAGTACGCAGACCCCGAGCTCCACAAAATTGTGTCTGAAGTTCAAGTTCACAGCCGAAGCCACTCCAGATCGTGCAAGAAAGGAAACGTCACTTGTCGATTTGGGTTCCCCAAACTACCCATGGACCAGACAATCATCACCGAACCACCACTTCCGCCTTTGGATGAGGTCAAAGACGACGACGACGAGGCGAAAAAAGATGAAAGTGGTGGTGGTCAGATTGCCCCACCACTTTTGCCTTTGGATGACGACAAAGGCGACGACGAGGCCAAAAAAGATGAAAACGCTGGTGGCCAGAAGGGTAAAGGGCGAAAGCGAAAAGGCTGGAAGCAAGAGACCAAGGAACAAATGGAGGCCAAAGAAAAGCTGGCACCCCTGAGGGACATGCTCAATGACCCCAAAGCCTCATTCAAGGATTTGCCGGATCTGCTGGAGAAATGCAACCTGACTGCGGAGCAATATCGGGACTACGTAGACAACCTTACCACTGTACCCACCATTCACCTGAAGCGCGATCCTGATGAATGCTGGGTAAATCCGTACAATCCCCATCTGCTGCGAGTGTGGGATGCCAACATGGACATCCAATATATACTGGATGATTACAGTTGTGCCCAGTACATGTTGGGGTATGTGGCAAAACCGGAACATGAGATGTCCGAGCTCCTTACCGAAGTGGTGAAAGAAGTGCGCAAATCTAAACCCAACACCAAGGAAATGGATGAAATGAAACATATCATGCACGCGTACGTCCAGCGCAGAGAGGTCAGTGCACAGGAATCTGTGGCCCGGGTATGCAGTCTCCCACTTAAAAAGTGCACCCGTCAAGTAATTTTCTTACAGACAGACGAGGATGGTCTGAGAATGAGTCAGCCCATGAGCAAACTGAAGGAGATGGACCCAGACGCACAAGAAGTGTGGATGTCAGGGATACCTGAGAAGTACCTGAACAGGCCTCAGGAGACAGAATTCGAAGACCTGTGTATGGCTGAGTTTGCGTCGGAATACAGGGTGGTGTACAGCCAACAAAGCGACAAGTCGAAAGCATCGGCCCTGCTGAACGACATGGGGTTCGTTCAGAAACGAACTAATCTCGATAGAGTCGCCATCATACGTTACCCCCCGTTCTCTGAGAAGAAAACCCCGGAAAAATTTTACAGGCGGCTGCTGAAACTGTACTTGCCACACAGAGAAGACAGCCAACTGAAAAGCGAGAACTATCCGACATATGAGCACTTCTACAAAAATGCTCATGTGCTTCTTGGCGAAACAAAGAGCACCCGCTGGCCTGTGAAGATCATTGTCGATAAGAACAAAGACAAATATGAAGGGCGGGGGAGAAAAATGGATCAGGCTCTGGAAATGCTGCAAGCAGGACAACCAGCTATCCTTGATGCGTGGAACAATTTTGATCCAGATGCGGAGGTCGATCGCTTCAGGCAGCAAAAAGTTAGCGATCCCGACGAGCTACAGGAGCGAGACGAGGTTCCGGAATACCAAGTCCAACCTAACAGCAGTAGGGCGATGCCAGGGATCGATGCTCCTGAATTGAGCCCGGACTATGTCAGGAGCATGTATCGGAGCCTCAACGAAACGCAAGCGTCCATTTTCTACGCTGTGCGTCAATGGTGTTGGAGACGCGTCTGGCGTCAGGATCCTGATCCCTTCTACTATTTCATCTCTGGGGGTGCCGGCTGTGGCAAGTCTCATGTCATCAAGTGCATATATCACGAGGCTACCAAGATCCTGCGCCAACTTCCCTGCTTTCTCAACGAAGCAGATATGACCCAGCCGGCAGTTCTGCTGGCGGCGTTTACTGGCACTGCAGCTTTCAACATATCTGGGAGAACCCTGCACTCGCTGCTGAAGCTACCGAGAAGTCTGAAGGGCCACTATAAATCGCTTGGAAATTCACTGGATGAGATGAGGGGAGCACTTTGGACCGCGGAGATCTTGGTCATCGACGAGATATCCATGGTCTCCAAGGATGTCTTTGACTACGTCAACCTGAGACTCCAGCAGATCAAAGGCAACAGGAAACCTTTCGGTGGGATGTCTGTCCTTGTGGTCGGAGACTTCTACCAGCTGCCACCAGTTGGTAGTGGCAAACCGCTCTGCATTGCCGACGAGGCTGTGTCCGGTCTCTGGGCAGATTTTCAGCTTGTTGACCTTACGGAGATCATGCGTCAGAGAGACGATCGCATTTTCGCCGAACTCTTGAACAGGCTAAGAGTAAAGAGGAAGGCCGATCCTCTCAGTGCCGATGACAGGGCTCTGCTCACACAGGCCTGCACTGAAAGAAGAGACGGCCCGTATGATGTCCTTCATATCTTTTCCCGAAACGACGAGGTCAAAGCCCACAACAAGTTGGCTATAAAAAGTCTCGGCACACCGATTTCCACGATTCTGGCACAAGATTACTCAAAGGACAGATGCTCAGGCCAGATGAAGCTGCTGTACGAGCCCTACAAGCACAGTAACCGAAGGGACTTGGAAAGAAGCATCGAAGTTGCCCAAGGAGCACGGGTCATGGTCATTAGGAATCTGGATGTCGAAGACGGGATCGTAAACGGGACTTTTGGAACAATAGCCAACATTGTTTCAACCACTGCAGGTGGACGCATGGTCGTGGATTTGCTTGGGCTCAGATTGGATTGTCCCACGGCAGGTCAGAATTTCCGCAGGAAGATTCAGGGGCCAACCGATGACCTGGTGTACATCGAAAGGTCTGAGGAGGGCCTGACCAACACATCACTTGTGCGACGGCAGTTCCCCGTTAAACTGGCCTTTGGGTGTACAACCCACAAAGTTCAAGGCATGACCGTCAGTTCAGCAGTGGTGTCTTTGGAAAAGACATTTAATGCTGGAATGGCATATGTCGCACTGAGCCGAACAACCTCCCTTCAAGGGCTCAGGATCACAAACTTTAACGAAAAGAAGATTTACGCCAACCCAGAAATCAAAATGGCAATGCAGAGCATGAATCGCGCTTCCTTCCAACTGACGAGACCACTCATGCACTTTGTGCAACAGTGGTCTGGGGGTCCGACGTTAACCATCGTCCATCACAACACGCAAGGACTGATGTCACACATTCAGGACGTGAGGGCTCACCACGAGTTCAGACACGCTGATGTCTTGTTGATGACAGAAACCAATTTGTCTGGAACCTCCGTTCCCACAGAAGTTGAGCTGGAGGGATACTACCTGGTTACATGCAACAGACATGTGTCTTACACAAGCGCCAAGACGCAGCACATTGCTACAAAAAAGGGAGGCGGGGTTGCGGCATACTACAAGAGTAGTCTTCAAGCAGACCCCCCAAGGTTTGTTGACAATGTCAGCGATCTCGAGTTTGCAGTCGTCAGAGTTGAGGCCCCAGTCAAAGCGCTCATAGCCACTGTCTACAGACCCCCAAAATACAAAGACAGCGACTTTTGTCTCAACCTTGGACGCCTCTTGGAGTCTTTGGCCTTGATGGATTGCCAACCCATTGTCGTCTGTGGAGACTTTAATGAGGACCTCCTCAAGATGGGACGGAAACATGTTAAGGAGCTGTTTGAGTCCAAAGGCTACAGCCAGCTTATCTCCACCGCAACAACCCAAGAGCAGACCCTGATTGATCACATCTACATATCACAACCGGGGTATTGTCTTCAGTCAGGTGTACTGCACACCTACTACAGTTACCATGATGCAGTATACTGTGTGTTGACTTCGGCAACACCAAGTAGGGAGTGATGTGCAACAATGCAGAAGAGGAGCGGTGGACGCAGTGGTCGATTGAATTGTTTTCATGTGTTGGACGCTGACATTATAAAAGAGACATTTTAACTTGGGTACAGCATCGGAGCACACACCACAGGGTGTGTGCGTTGGCTCCCACCAACATGCCTGGCTCGTTGGTTGACTGGTTAGCTAACAAGTCTGAGTTATCGGGGTCCTGGGTTCGTCTCCCGGCCGCGGCTACATCGGTGGCAGTAGTTTAAACAGGTACTGGCGGAGTGGTCCGTCAGTTCCTGCATTTGATTTACTGATGTATTGATGTATTACCTTGCTTATTGTATTAATGTATTACCTTGCTTATTGTCGCTCTGGATCAAGAGCGCTTGCTAAATGCATAAAATGTAAGCCACCCCTAATGTCTGTCCTGCCTACCCCCCCCCCACCCCTGGTGTGTTTGTCCTGTCTACAGTCCTGCAGGCGTCTAATTTTGACAACCCTTAAAAATCTGAAACGCAGACCCACCTGTGACTATAATGTAAACCTGATAGGGATGTTCCTAGCGACTAATTTCACTATAATCTAAACCTGATAGGGATGTTCCTATCGACTAATTTCAGTGACGTGTACACAACAATTTTGAAACCGAATATTCGACTATTTCGAAAATCATTATTTTTTTAATTGTAATTTCACCCAGAAAATAGCCAAAACTGAGCACCCTTCGATCTATTAAGGCAAACCTCATTTGAAAAAAGTATCAAGAGTATATAGAAGCCTTTTAAAATGTTATATAATATTGACATATTGTTCAAATTAATCAATTAAATCATTGCGCAAATCTAGGTCAGATCAATAATTAGTGCATCAGTCCCAGCTGCTTGCTACAACAGCTGACGTCTGACTGGAGTCGCTATACTAACTGAGCAACAGCTCTGTTCTCTACAAAGTTAACTACATAATGATATTCCATTCTCAGCCAATGTATGATTAAGCATTCTCCTTGGCTTGTTCTCACCTCAAAATATGGATTAATTCATGGACCGGATCACAGATGCAGCGTGCAGGGTATCCTACTCAAGGTAACGAGTGATTCACATCCAGTATCTTTAAGATACACTTCGCTTTGCCATTAATTTACTTTATTTTCAGAGTTATGAATGATGGTGTGCAGGCAGCAGACAGCCTGCCTGGTGTGTGGCTGTGTGCAGTGCCATGCACACTCACAGCAGGTCAGCGCGACCACTGACCACAGCGCGCAACAGTGACTGTGACACAGAAATCAACCAAGGGAATGCTTAATTTGCTTGTTAAAAAGAACCATTTTATTAAGACAGTAATATGGGCACAGAATTTAAATGTTTAATAAAGTTGATATTTCAATAATTAAAAATATATTTAATAGAATAATCGAATTGTATTTTCAAAACGAATAGTTGTTTACAAACCGTTTAGTTGGATAACCGAATACACACGCACATCCCTAAAACCTGATCCGCCTTGCCCGTCAAACGAAACCGTTGCCGTCCCCGCTATCTGAAAAGTATTACATGCCTACAGAAAGGTCTCCTACAGACCTGTGTGCTTCCAAATGGCACACACTTGATCTGCCCCGCATGCCGTCAAATTATAATTCAAGTACCAAAAGTAAAAGTACAAGATGGCCAATTTGCTTAGTTAGTCATAACCCATAGCTTTATACATTTGCACAATACATATTCAGCTGAAGTTAAACTTAAGGTAGGATAAGTGTTTTTCTTTGGTTAAAATAATAATAATAATATTCCTAGAATAGACCACAGCGCGCAACAGTGACTGTGACACAGAAATCAACCAAGGGAATGCTTAATTTGCTTGTTAAAAGAACCATTTTATTAAGACAAGACAGTAATATGGGCACAGATTAAATGTTTAATAAAGTTGATATTTCAATAATGAAACATATATTTAATAGAATAATCGAATTGTATTTTCAAAACGAATAGTTGTTTACAAACCGTTTAGTCGGACAACCGAATACACACAAACATCCCTAAAACCTGACCCGCCTTGCCCGTCAAACGAAACCGTTGCCCTCCCCGCTATCTGAAAATGATTACATGCCTACAGACGGGTCTCCTACAGACCTGTGTGCTTCCAAATGGCACACACTTGATCTCCCCGCATGCCGTCAAATTATAATTCAAGTACCAAAAGTAAAAGTACAAGATGGCCAATTTGCTTAGTTAGTCATAACCCATAGCTTTATACATTTGCACAATACATATTCAGCTAAAGTTAAACTTAAGGTAGGATAAGTGATTTTCTTTGGTTAAAATAATAATAATAATATTCCTAAAATAGTGTTTTAATCTTTTAACAAAAATTATAATACCTAAAAAAGAAATCACAATTAGATATTTGCTCAAAATCATTATGGCCTAGTTAGTCTACACGCAACACAATTATTATATTCATATTAACCATAAATTTGTGTTACTTTTTGTGTGCATCCTGGTCTCACTGTGTGCGCTACTGTGAGGTGCGTCATTTGGGCGGAAACAGTCCGCTCACTTTTCCACACTAAAACGTCACCCTGCTGCGTTTAGTCCCATACTGCCCTTCCCCGTCCCCACAAACTTATAATAATACAATTTCCTGCATGTTTTCACCCATCAAACGAGTGCACACAGCCCATTGCAGGACTGCCCCACCCCTCCTGTTACTGTCCTGTCCCTCCCCTCCCTCATGTGTCCCCCACTCGTGGCCTGCACCTTGTCGTTGGTGAGTGGGCTTTAAACCAAGCCAGGCCTTTAACCAGCAATATAGTAGATGGAATTGCATTTTCATCTTTGTTTGTTTTCTTTTTGATATTCAAGGTCAACTCTCGAAAGGGAAGGTCTTGCAACAGCATTATGATGACTCTATATTCTGGTTCCAGCTGGAGACTTGTAACCTTCAAGCTGAAATTTAATGCTAAAAATCTAAATTGTTTGTCTTCTTTTTGATATTCAAGGTCAACTCTCGAAAGGGAAGGTCTTGCAACTGCATTATGATGAGTCCATATTCTGGTTCCAGCTGGAGACTTGTGATCTTCAAGCTGAAGTTTAATGCTAAACATCAAAATGCTAATGTTATATGTAAATGCTAATGCCTCAATTTTTAGCATTAGCATTTGTTAGAATTTGTTAGCATTAGCATTGCATTTGTTAGCATTACCATTAGTATTTGTTAGTATGTCTTTGTAGCATTAGCATATGTTAGCATTAGCATTGCATTTGTTAATATTAGCACGTGTTAGCATTAGCATTTGATAGCATTAGCATTGCATTTGTTAACATTAGCATTTGGGCATTAGCATTGCAATTGTTAGCATTAGTATTTGTTAACATTAGCATTTGCATTTGTTAGTATTCGCCAAGCCCCCAGAACCCTGGGGGCGCCCTGAAACCAAATGGACATGGTCTATGGTATTCGCATGTGTTAGCATTAGTAACTGTTAGCAATAGCACTTTAGTATTCGCATGTGTTAGCATTAGCATAAGCATGTGTTAACACTAGCATGTGTTAACATTAGCATGTGTTAGCATAAGCATTAGTAACTGTTAGCAATAGCATGTGTTAGCATTAGCACTTTTTGGCATTAACAATTGTTAGCATTAGCATTTGTTAGCATGTGTTAGCATTATCATTTGTTAACATTAGCATCTATTAGCATAAGATTGGCATTTTTAGCATTATCATTTGTTAGCATTAGCATGTGTTAACATTAGCATGTATTAGCATAGGATTAGCATTTGTTAGCATTAGCATGTGTTAGCATTAGCATTTGTTAACATTAGCATGTGTTAGCATGGCATTTGTTAACATTAGCATGTGTTAACAGTAGCATTTGTTAGCATTAGCATTTTTTGCATTAGCATGTGTTAGCATTAGCAATAGCATTTTCAGCATTAGCATTTGTTAGCATTAGCATGTGTTAGCATTAGCATGTTTTAGCATTAGCATTTGTTAGCATTAGCATGTGTTAGAATTAGCATTTGTTAGCATTAGCATTTGTTAGCATTAGCATGTGATAGCATTAACATTTGTTGGCATTGGCATTAGCATTTTGCATGTTTTAGCATTAGCATTAGCATTTGTTAGCATTAGCATTTGTTAGCATTAGCATTTGTTAGCATTAGCATTTGTTAGCATTAGCATTTTTATCATTAGCATTTGTTAGCATTAGCATTTGTTAGCATTAGCGGTTAGCCGTTGGGACTGTGGGACCACCCACCGAGTTTGAGACCAGTAACGTTTTGGGAAGTGGAGACATGGCTGTTTAAAGCCCAGCCAATAGGAATGCAGAGGGGGCGGGGCTTAAGCAATTACAGATAATTCCTATTTGCCATGTAAGTACACACAGCGAGTTTCGAGACGGTACCATGCTGCAAACTGGAGATATAGCTGTTTAAAGCTAAGCCAATAGGAAGATAGGGGCGGGGCCTAAGAGGGGGCGGGGCTTACGTAATAAGTCCCTATTTGGCCGTTTAAGTCCAGACACCAAGTTTCAAGACGGTACAATGCTGTGAACTGGAGATATAGCTGTTTAAAGCTAAGCCAATAGGAAGATAGGGGCGGGGCTTTAGAGGGGGCGGGGCTTAAGTAATAAGTCCCTATTGGCCGTTAGTCCAGACACCAAGTTTCAAGACGGTACCATGCTGTGAACTGGAGATATAGCTGTTTAAAGCTAAGCCAATAGGAAGATAGGGGCGGGGCTTAAGTAATAAGTCCCTATTGGCCGTTAGTCCAGACAACAAGTTTCAAGACGGTACAATGCTGTGAACTCGAGTAGTGGCTGTTTAAAACCCAGCCAATAGGAATACAGAGGGGGCGGGGCTTAATCAATTACAGCCCATCCCTATTGGCTGGAAAAAGACCAAAGTTGTGTGTGCATTTTAAAGTTTAAATGACGTTGCTAGGCAAAAGTATGCAGAGTTATGTGGCGTCAAAGTTTCTGTTTTTTTTCCGAGTCCCCCATTCAAAGTCAATGGGGGTTTTAGCCCGTAGTTTTTTACGAATTACGTTGCCATGGTAACGCGGATCGGGAAGAAAAGTAATAGCACCCCATTCCCGGCCGAGCCGCACGTTTTGATGTATATATTGCGGCGGTGGCGTAAATTGTGCGGCAGTTATTACGTGCCGAAATTTTTGGCGCATTTTTGGCCGTTATAGCGGGTCGCACTTTAACGACAGTTTTTTGAGAAAAAATTGTTTTGTGAGAAAAAAAGTTGTGAGAAAAAAAACGTCTTTTGAGAAAAAAAAATTGAAAAAAAAAAATTGCGGAAAAAAAAATTTGAGAAAAAAAAAATGTTTTAGAAAAAAAAAATTGAGAAAAAAAAATTTTTGAGAAAAAAAAAATTGAGAAAAAAAATTTGAGAAAAAATATTGAGAAAAAGAAATTTTTTTGAGAAAAAAAAATGTGAGAAAAAAAAACGTGAGAAAAAAAATTTGAGAAAAAAAAAATTGAGAAAAAAAATTTTTGAGAAAAAAAATTTTTTGAGAAAAAAAAAATTAAGAAAAAAAAAAATTGAGAAAAAAAAAATTGAGAAAAAAAATTTTTGAGAAAAAAAAATTGAGAAAAAAAAATTTGAGAAAAAAAAATTTTGAGAAAAAAAAATTTTGAGAAAAAAAAAAATTGAGAAAAAATTTTTTTTGAGAAAAAAAGAAAAGGTATGACACCAGCCGCAAGTCTGTACGACAAACGGTTCATGAGTTATAGAGGCACTTCCTGTTTGGTGAAGGGCACTTCCTGTTAAAGAGGGGGCGAGGCTTAATCAATTACAGCTCATCCCTATTGGTCGGAAAAAGACCAAAGTTGTGTGAGCATTTTACATTTTAAATGACGTTGCTAGGCAAAAGTATGGCAGAGTTATGTGGCGCCAAAGTTTCTGGGTTTTTTTCGGAGTCCCCCATTCAAAGTCAATGGAGTTTTTGGGCGTTGTTTTTTGCGAATTACATCGCAATCGGAAAGCGGATCGGAAAGAAAAGTAATAGCACACCATTCCCGGCCGAGCCGCACATTTTGATGTATATATTGCGGGGGTGGCGTAAATCGTGCGGCAGTTATTACGTGCCGAAGTTTCCCCCATTCTAAGTCAATGGGGTTTTTTGGCGTCGTTTTTTGCGAATTACGTCGCAATGGTAACGCGGATCGGAAAGAAAAGTAATAGCACACCATTCCCGGCCGAGCCGCACGTTTTGATGTATATATTGCGGCGGTGGCGTTAATTGTGCGGCAGTTATTACGTGCAGAAATTCGTGGCGAAAGACTTAATTAATGACTTAATGACTTAAGTATGGCGGATTACAATAAGTGTTTTGCTATTGCATAGCAGGCACACTTAATTAATACAGGTAATGAGTGTAGAATGGGAGGACTGTGTAAAAAATATATTTTTTTGTGAAAGACAACATTTTAAATAGAGTGTAAAACGACATACAATGCATCCCATGACAGTGATCAATGGCTATGGGAGTTGGAACAAACATTTTCTTATTTAAAATCTCCACTTGCCCTTTTGGTTAAAACACACTCACAGCCAACTTAAAGTTCAACATTACGTGGCTTGAAATGGCTCGAGGCTGTGATGATTTTAATATACCACTAGAGTGTGCCAATGATAACCCTTTCATCACACATGCTTCTGTGCTAATATTGCCAGGTAATATCATTAATTTTTCAGTTCAACATTACGTGGCTTTGATTGACTAGAGGCTGTGTTGATTTTAATATACCACTAGAGTGTGTCAATGATAACCCTTTCATCACACATGCTGGTTCTCAAGGATGGAGTGAGCATTTGGCCACGTCCGTTCACTTTGGTCTAAGCTAACCCATTACCGGGGGTCCGTGTGCGCCACGCACGCGCTTGATGGTCGAAATATTATGATGGCCCATCAGCTGGGACACGTACCCACGCCATAGACACTTCAAACCGGATCAAAATCCGACATAATGACGCAGCGTTATGTATTATAGTGTGTATTGAACCATTTATTCATCAAAAAATATCCAATAAATGCCTTAAACATTGCCAATTAACGTTAAGAGTCGCTTGGCAGGGACGATCATACTAACAATGTCGATATAGAGACTTAATATTCCGCTGCAATTCTTTCACTGATAAAATAAATAATTTACAATAAGTGTCTATAAATGGCAATGGCATGACCACTTGATGGCAGCAAAGTGCCATGTATTACAAATCCGTGCCAAGGAAATCTAGCAACGCGAGACTCTACATCCTATGCGAGACTACATACAGCCATTTTAGACATTCAACTGCACGCAGTCTAACACAACAGTCATGATGGCAAACCCCGACAGTCCGTACAAGACAAACGACCACATAAACACCATTAATCACAAATTTGAACTAGTTTGGGTAAGTTAAACTTACATTCATTTTCTTAAGACTTCAATTTGACCAAATCCGACCGTAGGTATTACATTTGACGATGTGTTTAAGGCTTGAGGAAGAAGAAGGCACAAACATTTCTCCATATTCATTTGACTACTTTATTTAATGTATTAATATTAGACAATAACAAACCGATGATTAACAAACCAAGCAAGCAGCTGTGGAAAGAGGGGTGTTTATTCTCTGCTCCTGTGTGTTTATGGGGGAAAGTTTATTTTTTTGCAAATGTTGGAAGAAAATTAGCATCAAATGTATGGCCACAAATGCCTCGATGCAGAACAAAGCAATTACGGTGAATTGTCTTAATGTAAACCTTTAAGAAACTCCACCACCACACAACACCAGTTTGTTTGTGTGCTACTGTAGGCTACAGTGAAAACTGCAGGGATCAGGACGCCCAAGGATCCACAAATAATTTTTAAGGGTCCCCAGATGATTAACGTGATGTGCAACATTATTATCTCACTCAACAGTAAACAGATATCCGCACATTTCTAAAGTGACAATTTAAGGACTACCTCTAAAATGAGAAATAAAACATTGGCCAATCTGTAAAAAATTGCAGATCTATATTCTCAACATGTTGTGAACATAGGCCTATGTAGATTTACTATATTCACAATAGAACCTAGTCAGGGGATATCTTTAGAAATAGTGACAAATCCTGGAATAATTTCTTACCAAAAAAACCTTCACCAATGTGTTTGTAAAGGTGTCTAGTAACACATCTCACAAAGACTGAAATTCAGTTTCCCTAGGAAAATCTTTGACAGCTAGGGTAATTCTGTGTCTCATTCACTCACTATACACTATACTAGGGGAAGAAATCACTCTTTCTTCAGTTGAAAATCACATATGCTTCAAGTGGGATGTCAGGGATCTAACTAGGTGTTTTTAATTATTCTGAATCCATTGCAAGCATTTGTTTTCCACCAAAAACATTCCTTGGCCTAGAAATGGACCCCCATACCACTGTGAAAAGTGATTGAGTGATTGATCATTTTGAGAACCACTGTCTTAGATTATGCACCTTTTCTGAGTTGTAATTCAGTACAGAAGGGGTTATGATTTGTTATAGAAACGGTACATTTTCACTATATGTAGGCCAATTACTTAAAATATCTAATGTTTAAACATTTATGTTGCCATGACGGTGATTAGGCACTAACATGTCACAGCCCTTCATAAATAAAAAAAGAGTTCTAGTACAGTTGGTCCTGATAAGAAAAATGTTATCAAAGATCATATCTCTTTAAACAACATTGTACATCTCCAAGTAGTGGTAACACGCCAGAGTGCTCTGGCGGCGATCACCCTCCTATTAGCCAATTTTAATATAGGAAGTGATGTTCCAACATTAATTTAGGTCTTAAAGTACTATTGTTGAAGTCTTAAAAAGGTTGTATACTGTCTTACATATTACTTTAGAAATTGGGCAGGAAACCTGCACTAGTAAACAATTCTAATTATGTTCAGAATTAGGAACAATGTCTACATGGATGTTGGTGGTGGTTAAATAATATATATTGTTTATTTTTTACAGTATGCTGCAACACAGAACCAAGCAAGAGAGGAGGTGGCACAGGAAGTGCAGGGCTTGGCACAGGCCATAATGGCCTACCACAATACTTCCAAAAGAAGGAATGGCCGACTGGCAGAACAGTTGGCCAGTATCCAAAACACCAACTCTTTGATAAAAAAAGACATCTCCAAGATGGAAGGACGGCTGAAGCGCACCCGAAAGTCATGCAACACATGTGTGTCCTTCTTGGATGAAGGTAAGATTATTTAGGAACATAGTCTAGATGGACAGGCGGATCCACGCGCATAGGGTGGATTCTTTTTCACCACCTGTTTTTTCTTAATTCCTGAAGGGTATATTTTAACATTCTGCCGAGTACCATGCTAAAATATTTTCTGAAGGGGTTAATTATTAACACTTTCTTTCACAAATCCTGACTCTAAACCCAAAAATGGAAACGATAACAACAAGCATAACTTTTGAAGGAAACAACCTGTTGAAACAAATTAACCTATTTTTCCATACAATTTGGAACCAAGCTCTGTAGTACAGTGGTCTAGAGAGCCTTTCATTTTTGAATGGCTCTCAGAGCATTTTCAGCTGCAGTACCACCTTTGGCCTGAACTGCGCCAAATTAACAGCCCCACTGATCACAGTTATTGCAAGAAATCAACTGGTAAAGAGACATTATTTTGAAAAATTAAACATAAATACAAACTGTAGTATCCAGTAGTATGTGAAGCTGTTACATTATTGTAAATTATTATTCACTGTCAAAGTGCTGCACATGCAACAGCAGCATCAGTCTTTGGAACTTGGATGCACCAGACACCTTCCATCAGTCATGTTGAGGTTGGGTTGTCATTGCCACTGTCCTCTTTCCTGATTGTAGAATCTGCAGGGGAGAGAGTTCAAGATGAACCAGACACAAGGATCACTGAACTGGAAGCTCAGCTAGAGATCAAGGTATTATTATGTACTGTATACTCTATGTACAAATGTTTCAAAAGCTTCATTAATGCAAAATGCTTTCTCTTTTCTTTTGCCATGACCATGAACTATTCCTCTTTCAGAATAAGATGCTTGGGATGCTCTTTAACGCTGATCAAATTCAGAGCCTTGAAAGCAGGTGAGATAATAACTACATCACCACAAGGCAAGGTGGTAACAGCAGTGGGTTTACTCAACACATTTCTGTGTCAAAGGCAGAAATGGTGTGTGTAAATACGTCTGAAGACCAGAGAGAAAGTATGAGCAACATGGTCATTAAACTAAAGAGTAAGTTCACCCCATGTTGTAAAGTTAATGAAACTAGTGTTCTAGTGTTTGGAATCTACATGTTGAAACTTTAAACTATGTTACACCATGATCAGGGAGTGGCCAATCGTGCACTCTAGTTGAAAGTTTCAAACTGTCCGGGCCAACGCAATTATTATTATTTATTAGTTATTCTTTGATTATGTTCTAAAATTACACCAGCTCACCAGGGAGATCTCTCTGGGGTCTGAACATGCTAAGATTAGGGGACACAATTGTGTTATTAGAATTTCCAAAAACTTAACAACCACTGCTGAAGGATTGGTAGGATGTGGTATGATGGGAGTCGCTACCCATGCTTGTCTAAATAATGTATTTCTCAAATCCCCTTTATGTTATACTGTAGATTTCACCCACCAGAGTCTGAACACAGACTCAAAAAATGGACGTCTGAAACCATGACCAAATCTCTAAAAGTCTGAGTTGCCCCAGGGGTCATTGGGTACGAGTATTTAAGAAAAGTTATGAGCCCTTGAATTGTTTCTTTTTTTATATCACATATTTACAATGTCATAACTTATTAAAATACCTTTACAAAATCTAGAGATGAAATCAAGACCCAGCTCCATCACCAGGCACATGGAAGCAATTCAATTCCAACCAGGAATCCAAATGGACATCTTAGATTTGATGGCGGTCAAAGTGTAGGATCTTCCTCCCAGTGGCCGCCTTGCTGTCCTAAAGGTGCTTTAAATTGAAAATGTATAAAGTTTGTATAGATCCATTATTATTTTATCCAAATCAGAATTATTAAGTAATACAAACTTGTTATACACATTTTTTAAATTGGATATCTCACACACACACACACACACACACACACACACACGCATGCACACACACACACACACACACACACACACACACACACACACACACACACACACACACACACACACACACACACACAGACACACACACAATCACCGTAGCCTATCTGATCCAGCTCAGCTCATTTCAGCTCTTGTGATTGGATGTTGCTGGCAGCACGACTTTATTTGTCTACTCAACTGTAATAACTTTGTTGAGTAGCGTTGTGTCCCTGGCCATGCATATTTCAGTTTCTGCCTTACCAATTTTGTGTTTAGAACGTGTTGTTGTTTAGTTTTTTTGTAGTATAGCCTACGTATTAATTTAGTGTTTGTTTTATTGTTGAGAGATAAGTCAAGAAAAACTTGGCTGAACTAGTGAAGAAATATAAACATCTATGTCTGCTCAATGAAAGAGTATAGCAACAGACAAATTTGCAACAACTCGTGGAGGGAAATTGCAGAGACATTGGAAACCTCTGAGGTTTGCCGCGACAAGTGGCAGAAACTTCGGGACAAATTTGTGAAAGCCAAGAAGAGGATGAAGACCAATAAGAGTGGAGATGCGAGCGAAAAAATTATCATCACCCCACAGCTGTACACACAGCTCCAGTGGCTTGACGAGTTTATAAAACACCACCCCACAACCTCCAACATGCCTGTATCCCCAGCATCCCCCCTCCTACCACCCCCAGCTTGCAGATCTCCTCCCATCCCAGCAGCAGTGGCGCAGTTCCAAATGAAGCAGGCTCAGAAATGACTGAACGCACAGCAGAGAGAATCACAGGCCCAGTTTCAACGATTTCTCGAGAAGAAGGATAATTCCAAATAGTCCGGGACCCACAAGCCCTGATACTTTATTAGCCGTTTGCATAGGAAAAGACATGACAGAGTAGGAAGGTCTTCTTGTTGTGATACAAATAAAACAATGTTAAATATCCGTCCTCTACTTTATTTCTTGTTCTTTCACCTGCATAGGATTAAAGAGATATAATACTGTATATGAAATGTATTAAAACAACATTATTTAATATGTATATCTATTACACTATAAGTATTTAATAAATGCATGATCATGTGCCATTCTTTTTTAGAAGTAGATGCATATAACTGATCTACAAGCTCACAACGTGTCGCTTCGCAGCCTACTAGCCTGGCCACCAGCAGGAGAGAGGACAGACCAGCTGGAGCTGTTGTGCCCCTGAGGACCTATATTGGAGCTACCAAAGGCGTTCAGCGGTCGGAACAGCTATTCCTCTGTCACGATGGCCCTAATAAAGGTCATCATTCACTACTTAAAGCACCGCCTCTGGCGGTCAGTCGGGATAATACTTGTTTATTGATTGCAGACGATGACTGAACACAAAAGGTCGGCTGTCTATATCCTACCCGAGGTACAGTATGCCTAGATGCCATTATATTATGGATTACAGTTAGTTTAATACATGTTAAATTATGTTTGTTGTGCTCCCTCCATAGGATAAACTATGTAATCCAGATGATCCAGACAATGCCACTCTGACCGGTTCTGACTCTTATGACTCTGGCAGTGGGCCCATCTCCATAAACTCGGATCCTGTAAGACATCTCAAACTAAGACATCCCAAACTTAAGCTGCTACTGTCTTCCACTGACAACAGTGTTATTGCACGAAAGGATGTCTGACGATCAATTTATCTGCATGTCACTTACATTCTTTTACGTTTACTTCATGTTATGTAATATGACTTTCTGTTCATAAAGGACTGCAGTGACACAGATGAGGAAAGTGAGCCCAGTAACATGGATGAGGAATCTGACACTTCTGCTGAAAATGTTGTAAGTGAGGTGCATCTCCTGTGTTTCACAGATGATATTGTCACTGTAAGGGTCGATTCATACTCCACTTTTAGAGCCTAATATATTTTGTTTCGGCTCTGTCTAAACTATGACATGACACCATTCTGAGGATCAGGGGGGTGGGTATCGTCATTAATTCGGCTCCGAATGACGCCATATCATAGTTTAGACTGTGCCGAACCAAAATAAACTCGGCTCCTTATTAAAGTATGAATCGACCCTTAGTGCATGTCAGGTTCTGCTGTTCATTCGCGTGTCAGTGAGAGTTACTGCACACAACAAATATCTGCACCAGGGCCTATCACAATGTTGTTACGCCACTGAGCTGAGCACATGGTAAGCTGCTGCTGTGTGCCAGATGTCAATGTTACAGTATCATGACTTGGTTAGTTTGAAATTCTTAACACCCAAATCTAGATGTCTAATGTTGAAGGCCATGTCGGAGAGCCGGTCTGTGGGGCCAATGACAGAAGCCATGAAGATATACGTATGCAGTCGAATAACGTGTTAACATCACTCTTAAATTAATTATAGGTAACTTAAGACTATTCAAAAATATGTATATACATTTTAGCAGTAATATCCCTTCATCAGTAACTATATTATTGTGCTGGGGTGTTCCCTTGCAGAAAGACGCCCGCACACTGTTTATATGCTCCAAAAAACGTACTTTTATTATAGGCAACTGCAACGTTTCAACTTTACGTCTTCATTAGGCAAAAGTTGTAGTAACAGACAAAGAAGAAAATTCTTTGGGGTAACTACTCCTTTAACTTCAGTTAATTAATGTTAAATGCACCTTGTTTTATTACTTTAACAGGTAATGTTAAATGCACCTTGTTTAATTACTTTAACAGGTAATGTTAAATGCACCTTGTTTTATTACTTTAACAGGTAATGTTAAATGCACCTTGTTTTATTACTTTAACAGGTAATGTTAAATGCACCTTGTTTTATTACTTTAACAGGTAATGTTAAATGCACCTTGTTTCTGTGGGATGAAACCGTGTTGGATGAAGCAACCGACCTGATCCTGATGACTTGGGGGAGTGACGGACAGGGCGATAACCTTCAGAAATGAATCCTCCTGATGGATCTGCATCAAGCAGAAATTTATCCTCCAGATGTATCTGCATCAAATGACACAATGATAGTGATTTTTTTAGATATAACAGACAGAAAAGTTATCAATTTAACATTTATTGTGATTGTATTATTGAACTTTGTGCTGTCAGTTTTGTTTGTCAAAAAAGAAAAATGCAAATACATATATTGTTTAAATAATTGAACATTTATTGCCTGGACAGTGTTTTTTACACCAAATGTTTGCCTGTAAAGTATGTATTTTTCTTTCTCTTTTACACTTTGACATGCTAGTAGCCAATAGCCACAGACAAGGCTTACTGTAAAACACAGACTGTCACACAAATTCAGTTACAATAGATTTACAAATCTGTACACCTGTTCAAATGTTATGTGTTGATCAGATGCAGAGGTGATGGAGGTATAGATCTGCCTGACAGCAACAGTGCAGGATTAGTTCTGGTGGCCGGCAGGCCAGGACAATCTTTTGGTCCTGTTACAGCGCTCTTTTTTGCCCCCCAGAGCTTGGTGCCCATGGCTGCAGCACTAGGGTCCCATTTGTTTGACGCTGGTGAATGTTAACCTGGTTAAATGCTAACCTGCCGACACTGGTGAATGCTAACCTGGTGAATCTTAAGCACTATGCCTAAACCTAACCCAAACCTGACCCTAACCTCAGTAAAACTATGCCTAAACTGTAGATGCAACCAGTGGGGTAGATTCAAAAGTCCCATAACAACCCAAAATAGTGCTTTCTATTACTGTAAATAGTTTTTCTTTTCTTTTCTTTTCTTTTCTTTTCTTTTTTTTTACAGATGGATCATTCTATCTTAAAAGCCACTGTGTCTATACAGCTTGAAAGATACACAACCTGCTGTACACTGTACTCTTGGTGTTTGAACTTAAAACCAGCCAGACTGCCTGGATTGCAGAAGCTGAGTTGACCCTGAAAGCCTGATATTGTTGCCCGAACACCGAACAGCCTGCGACAGCGGACGCTGCCACCATGACAGTGCACCCTAAGCTCATGGTGCCAGGTGGCCCCGGACCACACAGGCTGGATAAAGTGGAGCGGACCAGGAGGATGCAGGAGGAACTATGCCTTTACTGTGAGGACCCTGGACACATGATTGCTGGGACAATACTTCCATTGGATGGGTTCAGGGTATGAGAACAATTCGGTCTTACTCCAACTACAAGGAGGGCTTGTAAGTTGTTGTGACAAAACGCACACACACGCAACACCTGTTGCCATACCTTAGCTTTTGCTGAACTGACACCACTGGCTCACTCTTTGGTCTTTTGGACTTTTGCTTTTTCGTTTGTTGAATGCATTAGCCTTTTCATCTCAAGGTGTGTGTGTGTGTGTGTGTGTGTGGGGCAGTGGTTCTCAAACATTGTTTGGCTCAGGCGGCGCCCCTGTACATATCGTTTTAAGGCATGGCACCCCTAAATGACATAGTGACTTTACAGTACCTTACATTTTTGTCAAATAAAACATTTATGTAAATAGTTCCCCCTAAGATACAGTATGTCACAAGAGAATACTTGTTTCCATTAGGATAGATCGAAAAATAGGGGGAGGACGGACTGAGTTTGATCTATGCTGCAAACAAACTGCTGACCGACTGGAAGGGGAACATATAGCAAACTAAGTATACGTATGTACATGGACTTTTTTCCAGAAATGGCTGGTTTGGATGTGGATTACCAAAATGTGTGTGGGCCTGTAGCTGGATGGCTGATGCAGGACACCTACGTTCATCTTCTCGCAGGCCAGTATATTGGATTGATAACTTGTGTGAATGTACTGCATTGGAGCTGTTGAACGAAATGAATTTCCTTCGGGATTAATAAAGTATCTATCTGTCTGGAGGGGACACCATGGTTGGACACTATAGTGGCGTTTCCATAAAGCTACTTTTTGCGCATTAACGGCTTATTCGCTAAATCTTTTTATGGAAACACTTCAAAATGCGAATAAACTTTCATTATCCACAAAAAGAATTATCCGCTTGGAGGAGGAGGATTTTGAGGCTTAATCGAATAAACTAAATGCGCTTAAGTGAATGGAAACGGGTCAGACAATAAATGCGAATAAAATATGACGTTCTGGTCCCTATCATCCTCCTATAACACTTTCCCCCGCCGCTTAATTAACGTCCATTGTATAACGTTAGCCCACAAAACAAACCGGTTGTTACACACGGAGTGACCCTTCGTCATCACACCGTGTTGCGCGTGGAAAAAGTGGCCGTACAAGCTCACAGGCACAGCAGCTGGCATCTGCGACGCTGCAGGATGCAGTCTGCCCGGAGGACTCAACCGGGCGGCGGGGCGGCCGCCTCGGCTCGGGGACGCCTGCTCTGTGCTCCCGCTGGCCGCACTTTCTCCGCGGCGGTGCGTCGCGACAGGCTCTGGGTCGGGATGCGTGTGCACTGTGTGCAAGCCCGCGGGAAGTGTTTACAGCACGTCGGTTAGACTGACCCAGGCAGGATCTCCCAAGAATCGCATTTCACCAGTTTAATGGAAACGGGCTAAATTCGCTTTGTCTTAAAGCGCATTTCTGATAATTCGCTTCCCTAATTCGAATAAGTTTATGGAAACGCCACTTATCCCAGCAGTTGTTCCCACCACCACTGACCAGGGACGTGCCTGTTGGGATTTTGATGAACCCATGCCAGTTCAAATTGTGATTGTCACATTGATTCGTATGGGATAATACATTTTTCATCAGTGTGAAACAAAAAAAAAGGGAAAAAAGGATGGATCGAAAAATAATCATGTGAATCACCAGCATCCCTATTCTAGGGGGGACATTCTGTGGATCTAGTGGATCTGATATTTTTGTTTAAGAGATTTGGTGCACAGCATTGTAGGCTGGAAAGATACAAACCACAACAATACAACAATACACAGGGCCCTGTTCAACAAGTCGTAAGGCGTGTAGGTGAAAAACACAGGCCTGTCTCTCAAGAGGAAAGGAGGAATGGGCCACAACAACAAGTCGAATGCAGTACACAAAGTACAGGAAAGAGGGACAGGTGATTTCCTGCTCTCAAGAGTTGCTCGTGTGAACAGGAGATAATAATTATGTACGCTGTGTGCCCATTTTACGAGGGGAATGTGGCTTTTGTTCTGTTACATGACCAGTGACCTATGACCTTTGCAGCATGTCCAGCATGTTCTACATTGTGGAGTTCCCAGCAGAGGTTTTGAGCGATGGGAAGTCTCTGATGGACATTATCCCATCTTGTTGGTTCAAACATGTTTCGTTAAGATTGACAAATCAAACGTCATGTAACAGTTTAATATGTATAGCAAATGTGTAGATATCACTATACAAGCCACCAGTCTTTCTCTCCTTTTTTTTACAGTTAAGTTACAGTTTTACAATTGAGATGTGGTCAAATTGAAGATCAAATGTCATGACTAATGCACAGTATTTGTGGAATTTTATTTTGGGAACACAAATGTTTACAAAAGAAAATGTCAACCTTTGTTAAATAAAAGTATAAAACTCAGTTGAGAGGCATAGGCCCAATTCATTTGTACAGTCATGCCCCATGGAAGATCTCACTATTTCCATAGATAATGCATTGGTGACCTTGGTTCCAACTGCTAGAAACATTGTTCTGTCACTTGAAACTTTACAAGTTACATTTCTCCAGGGGTATAACTGTAACTTGATCAAGTTACTGCCATGATCCTGTGTGCACTAGCTCACATACGTCAAACTCAAGGCCCGGGGGCCAAATCAGGCCCGTGATTGAATTATCTTTGGCCCGCGGGATGATATTTAATTACTATTAGAACTGGCCCACTGGCCACTGGTATATTGAAATGCAATGCCCGGGATTCGAACCAAGGTCTAAGGCATGAAGGTCCAACATCTTACCCATCAGACCAAAGGGATATCTCTATGGACTGGGGGAGACATTATATGCCATCAGGCTGAGGCAGTGAGTCACTCTGTTATACACACCATAATACTACAAGTCCCACAATGCACTGCTAATGCATCGCCGTGTATCGAGGGCCTGTGACCGCAAGCCCGCGTTTAAATAAACACTGAACCAGTCTGGCCCTCGACTTGTACCATTTTTAAAAATTTGGCCCCCTGTGCATTTGAGTTTGACATCCCTGCGTGACTAGCTTGTGTGTTTTAAGGTTGCACATTGTAGTGAAGTGTTTTCCACACTGCTCACAACTATAGGGTTTCTCACCAGTATGGATTCTCTGGTGTCTTATTAATTCAATATTGGCCCTAAACTCACTCCCACATTGGTGATAGATGACATTTACACACCAATTTACACACAAATTTCAGTTCAGACTTTTAGGTGAATGATAGACAATGTTATGTGAACTGTCTATGTGACTGTCTGATGTCATGTCATGTTTCCTCTGAGGTAAACTGTCTCAGGCTTTAAATATGTGTTATGTCTCCTGAAATCGAACACTAGCTATATATCAAATCACACATACTGCTACAATGTTTACAACCTCCACCTTATATAACATTGTAATGCAATATGTTGAGGTAGTGCAGGCTGTTGGAGGCACACCTGTGCTGTTAACTCCTTGTGTTTTACATCCATGTATTGGTAATGCAAATGTGATAATCATGTATGTCGGTGACACAGTTGTTAATAGCATCAGCCAGTAGCAGTAGAATCATTTAGAGAAGCTGAATGTAAAATAAACCATTCAGACCATGTCAGTAAGATGCTGGGTGGGTGGGAGGCTTTGTAGTGCATTAGGATGGTGGCTCATTGTATTTAAAGGTCAGTCATTGTCATTGTTTTGTCTGAAGAGAACAGTAGTGTGTAATGGTGATGGCTCATTGGTCAGTGATTGGTCTATGGCTTTTACATTCACACTTATTGCAGTCAGTGAAGATAACAAAGGGACATTAAGTAGGTTAATTATACCCTAATAAATAACAGACAGGAATATACTGTATCTTAATTCAACAATGTTTATTAAGTCCAAGCAGAAAAGGAAAAAAAAAAATCACAAAATTCCAGTCCAGTCGACGTAACAAAATGAACACTGTTTGTTCCAACAATTAAAATGACAAATTAAGAATTTAGCAGACACTCTTAATCCAGAGCGACTTAGCAAGGTAAAACATCACACTACATGTCAGCGGTCAACAACAGCCATAATAATAATCAAACACAGAGTACAGAGAAACCCAACATGTAGGTCAAATTAGATGACTTGTCGATTGATTCATGGTGAAATTGATCATTTATATTTGCATATGGATTTCTCAAAGTACTCTGACCCCACTGACCTTCAGTTATCATTTAAAATAAAAAGGATGGGTTCTCCCAGCAGACACCTAGATGGGATAAACTACTAGAACATACAGCATCACTCTACACTAGTTGCAGTGGCTATGTGGATTTTCTCCTGTGTTTTCAGATGATCCTTTCTACTGAAACTCTTGTCACACTCTTCACATTGATAGGCTTTGTCTGTCGTATGTGTGTGTGCTCATGACGAAGAAGATTGCTTGATGAAGTAAAACTTCTTTCACTTTGACTTCAAGGCAAGGGTTTAAACCCTGTGTGCACTAGCGTATGGCTTTTTAAATGAGCTGATTGACTAAAAGCCTTTCCACACTGGTTACACTGATATGGTTTAATTCCTGTGTGAATTTTTGTATGTGCTTTAAGGTTGGACATGTGAGTGAAGTGTTTCCCACAGTGATCACACCCATAGGGTTTCTCTCCAGTGTGAATTGTCTGATGCTGTAATAATTCATCGTTCCTCTTAAACTTGCTCCCACACTGGTCACAGTGGTATGGTTTTTCTCCAGTGTGAATTCTCTGGTGTGTTTTAAGGTTGCCGTTTGTAGTGAAGTGTTTCCCACACTGCTCACAGTGGTATGGTTTTTCTCCAGTGTGAATTCTCTGGTGTGTTTTAAGCTTGCAGTTTGTAGTGAAGTGTTTCCCACACTGCTCACAGTGGTATGGTTTTTCTCCAGTGTGAATTCTCTGGTGTATTTTAAGGTGGTCCCTTCGAGTGAAGTTTTTTCCACACTGGTCACAGCTGTGGTGTTTATGTTTAGCCAAGCTGCTTTGTTCATTTATTGCTGGTAGGACAGGGAAGCTAGAAGGAGGATGCAACACTGGATTTGGAAACAAAAGACAAATGGAAGATAGTTGATATGTTGAAAAAATGTAATGGTAAAACAGTTTACTTAAATATTGCCTACATAATACATTATAATCATATTCATAATTTGTAATGCATTATAAAGTTCTTATAGAACATTATAAGACTTATTATAAATCTTTATAAGCATGCATGCCAACTTATAACTTTTTCATAATTAGGGATGGGTATCGAGAACCGGTTCTTGTTGAGAACCGGTTGCCCGTGGAGCGATTCCATGGAATCGTTAGCCAACGTCCTTAACGATTCTGCTATCGATTCCTGCATATGCGCGATGACATCACACAGACGACGCGCTGCCTTGTTTAGCACGCAGTCAACATGTTGTCTAAACAGAGGCGTTCTAAAGTCTGGCTGTATATTTCATGACAATGTTGAGGCATCACCGCGTCAGCTTTCCAAGTTAAGTTGTTACTCAAGCTCACTGCATGAATGAACAAGTCTCCTACACGGTAGGAATAATCGCTCCCCGTTCTGTGTCCTAGCTAGACTGCCCTAAAAAGTTTGTTTTGCAAGCCCGCCTCCCACGTTCCTACTACAAAACGGGTCCAATGTGTCCTATGTGCTCCGTGTTGCTAAATGCTCCCCTATGTGCAAGAAAGAACAGCATGTAAATCCTTTGGTCCAAACTGTAGAAGACTGCTTCTGCTTTTAGCTGTGTACAGCAGCAGCTCCGCACCGCAAGCTTCACAGCCAACGATAGAGTAGGCTACACCAGGGGCACGTAGAGAATATTAGAGGGGCAGGGGCTGAAATATCTAAAAAGGCGAAAATATTGAAAATAGCAGACCGCGTGAGCTTGGGGATCAGCTATTTTCTTTACTTGCATTAATGCATTCATGGTCTGGAGAGGGCACTTTCTAAAAGAGTATAAAGGGCAGGGGCTCAAGCCCCCTTTGATGTCTATGTGTGAACGTGCCTGGGCTACACTGTAAAAAATGACATTCATGTTCTGAGCACTTCAAAAACGGGACGTTGGATTGAACACACTGTAAAAAATTAACTTATTTGGGTGAAAAATCTAAATCAAAACTAGAAAAAATAGAAAATTACAGGAGGAGAATAAGGAGTGGAGGAGGTAGAAAAGACCATTGGCAACTATTTCTGACCAGCCCCCAGCATGGCGAGGGGGCTGAGAATCGATAAGAGAATCGATAAGGAATCGTATCGATAAGCAGAACCGGAATCGGAATCGCTAAAATCTTAACGATACCCATCCCTATTCATAATGCATTACAACCTCAGTGGAACAGCAAATTATGATCACCGTAACTTAGCTATGTATAGCTAAGTTATAAGTATCTTATTGTAAGTTGTTAACAATACTTATACATACTCATAACAAGTGTTATCAAACAGTATAAGTGCTTTATAATTATTAATGCAATACAATAGAAATGATGGAGTGATACTAAAAGCACTTGGATTTTAAAATGTGTGATATTAAAAAGCATAACTTACCAGGGTATTGTTGGTCTTTGGGTTCCTCCTGTTCATCAGAATTGTTCCTGGTGCAGTCTAGAGAGTTCATCTTCACCTGAAGTCTGGAGTCCACAGTCAGTTCTGGTTGAAATGATTGATATCCTGGAGGAGTTGTGGAGACATTACATCTACTTACTCTTCTTATACTAGAGAGCCTGAGGTGGAGCCACGGACTGCTTCAATGATTGGCCAAAGAGGAGAACAATAAAACCATCTGTCCACCAATCACCTCGCTCACTCTAGGTTCAGTCTTCCCTTCAACACTGCTTGAATTTCATTATCAAGTGTGGACATTGGTAAAAAATACAATAGTAAAAATACTAAGTTAAGTAGACAAAGTAGGACTAAATGCACAGTATTAGCATTGACATTGAAATAAAGTTTAAATTAAGGCAAACATGTTGATACTTATCTCATTCATAACACTATACAATTATACAGAATGTTCTCGAAACAAAAATAAGGATACATTTATCTTTACATTGTTGTTAATGTACTTGTTTTTTGGACTTCAAATGACAAACGGATTGTTGGAATGGATTGATCTAGTAACTTTAGTAGAGGGTCATTTGAGCTGTGAACTGTATGCCAAACTGATGTAATTTAATTGTATTTTTCATATATTAAGACAGTATGTGAAATGATGGACAACAGTGTACTTGATATATCATATTTAGACACCATTTAAGTTCAGACTTTTAGGTGAATTATAAGCAAGATTGTGATTCACACCATAAATTATCCTCAGGGTTTCACACTAATTAACCTGATTCATTGTTGGGTGGATGTGAGACTTTGTCATTGATTGGTCTGTAGCTTTACCATTCACATGGAATTCAGTCATTAGGATGGTGTTCCATTGTCATTAAAGGTCAGTCATTGTCATTGTTTTGTGTGAAGAGAACAGCAGTGTGTAATGATGATGGCTCATTAGTCAGTGATTGGTCTATAGCTTTTACATTCACATGTAATTCAGTAGTGCACATTGAAGGATCATTCAATGTCACTGTGTTGTCACTATAAGAAGCTTTGACCATAATAGCTGTGCTCCCTCTGTTTTAACGTGCACAATATTTGTAACTGTACAAGTTACGCTTTCAAAGTAACTTCCCCAATACTGGTGAAAGGGGTACATCAGCCAGATATTTTTTTGGAAGCACATTTTAATGTAACCGGGGTAAAAAAAAAGTTTGACCAGGTTGAAAAAAACAAAAACAAACTAATGTGTCTTTTGACAAAGTTTATTGAACATCGAACTGTGGCCTCTGGGTTTAAATTGTATACACTTAGTAACTGACAGTATAGCATACACTAAGTCCAATATTATTGCTGGTCTGCTGGATTGGAACAAAGCTACTGTTTAAATTGCACACAAAAAAATGCCTCACTCATCTTGTTTTCTTGGAGAAAGAAATAACATTTCTTTGCAGCCCTATTCGAGGTAAGCAACACAAGGATGCCAAAGACCTGTATTCAACATTTTAAACTAACATCACAGTTACATGGATAGCTGTAGGATCATGGCTGTGTGCACAATTAATAAATACACTATACACAACACTTCACACAAAAGCTAGAAACCATCTCCACAAGGTAGATGAATGGAAACTTATGGATACAAAGTTGACTCTGAGAGTAGAGAAAATGTACAGACGTGGGTGAAGTAACAATTATATGTATCTTGTAGACCAGACATACATCCAGCAAAACATGCACTGATCAATGCCCATGTGCGTCCTTGCGATGTCATTTGGTGGTCGGGACCTCATTGTTGATTTGCGGGCTGTCGCGTCTGTCCATGGACGCCCTAATGAGGATTCTGCCACCAAAGTACAGTGCCCACAAGGCTGGTCACATGAGGTGCATGCATTGCAGACTGTATACTGGTTGGCACACAACCTGTCAAACAGTGTGGTGTCCAGAGCCTGTCAGTCTGTCACTGCTGACCGCTGGGAGAAGTACCTGGCCAAGAAATGGCTAATCCGCCGGGTGGTTTGGATTTCACATGTCAGATTAGAAATGTCAGCCCCTGCCTCTCTAACATTCTCTGCACGTCCCTGCAGGTGGGTGGCCAAAGCTCGTGCCATGGCATATTTTGGCGAGTGAAACTGCAACAGCAAAGACGCCGGAGGACACTGCGAGTAAAGCCAAACCTTACCATGTTACTGGTGGACCTGGATTTGGATCACTGCTGCAGATACAGTCCATCTAAACCAGGGGTTCTCAAACTTGTTTAGGCAGTGACCCCCTAAATAAACATATATGAACTGGGGACCCCCACCCTGACAAGCACTTGGAATGGTAGGAATTACATTTAATGTGACTCGGTTCCACAGATAAATATTGTGAAAATAGCAGATCTACATGCTCACAACGCCTCTCAGTAAGTTCGCCTCTTGCTTACCCGTAATCAGTGTTGGGCAGTAACAAATTACTAATAATATATTACTGCAATATTATTACTTTTTACAGTAACGAGTAGTGTAAGGTATTACTCTAAAAAAAATGGTAATATATAACGCTTTACTCCGCAAAAAAAAAGCCTCGCTACTCCGTTACTAGCCATTTTAGCCGATTGCAGAAAAAGAACAGATCTACAAGATATCAACATACATCTACAGAGAAGTGATGTAGCTTGTAGATCAGTCATTTGCGCAGCGCGCACAGTTATGACGTTGCTTATGTCATGAGAGCTGTGCATGGACCAGTGTCAGCGCTGCGTTGCCTGTCACAGTCACAGAGAGAGCATACAACGTGCGATGCGCTTACATGGATGGGACGTTTACAATCTACAAGCACTCCTCTCGGCCGCGGAGGGGTCCGCCGCGGGGTCCGCCGCGGAGGGGTCCGCCGCGGACCGTCCGCGGAGCTCAGCGGGACCACCGTGGACCACTGCGGACTGAGTTGCTGCGGTTAGCCAGTTAGCGTAGCCTCCACTGTCTGTCATGTCAGGGCCGGCGGCAGCCCACAATGGCTGAGGGTGCTATGCTTTAAGTGAAGGATACCCAACTCAAATCGGCCAGGTGAAAACAAAAGGCTAATTTGCATACCAATGGGAGTGTGTGCCAAACCGGTTGTGGCCAGCCAATGCTGATCTACTGTATTATAATGTAAATTTCGGGAATTACTGAGGTGGGGGTGCTCCCTGGCCAAAATGAGGGTGCAAAGCAGGCCTCAGCACCCTCAGGGAGTTGAAAGCCTACTTTCCTTAGTGGGAACACCCAGAGCCACTGCACCTCACGTCTAAAATAGCCTACACTTTTTAGGCAGAAAAGAAAATATGTAGCCTATTATTTAAGGATAATATAGGCAGGGGTCTTCAACAGAGCTGAGAGTTTTAAATGTAATAAAAAATAAGCAATGTTTTGTTGGGTTATAGTCTTTAATTGATTAATTGATTCGCTTGTAGGCCTATACCAAAATCCATTAAAAAAGTAAACTGTTCCCAGGTCATATATTGATGTGTGATTAAAATGTGATTAATTGAGATTAATTAATTACAAAGCCTGCAATTATAATTTCTTTAATCGCATCCCAGAGACTCTTATTGTTCCAATACATTGGATTCAGTTCTAAAAGGAGCTGGCTAAACAGATTTTGCAGGAGAAAAAAAAAAGTAATATAACTTAATATATTACATATTACTCTTGATTCCAAGTAATAAGTAATATAATATTATTACTTTTTCCAAGGAGTAATAAGTAATAAGTAACGATTACTCTCCTAAGTAATATTGCCCAACACTGCCCGTAATTGCCGGACTATAAACTGCAGCTTTTTTCCCATGTTTTGAAGCGGCTTATACAACAGTGCTGCTTATATAGAATTTTTTACAGCTAACGGCCAGTTAGTTAGTTTTACAATGGTCTTTAACAAAGGATTTATACTGTATAGATTTGTACAATGGTCTTTAACAAAGGATTTATACTGTATAGATTTGTACAGCTAACGGCTACCTGCGGCTTATAGTCAGGTGGCTTATATATGTAAACATTTGTTTTTTGTTCTAAATTTAGCTGGTGCGGCTCATAGTCCAGCAATTACGGTACTTCATATTTGACAGTTTGGCCAGTTTGTTATTAAAATGGTCTTGAAAGTCCTTAAATTGTCACTTTATACATGTGCAGACTGCAGATACCCTGTATACACATATGTAGGTTTTGTTCCACCACGTCCAGTAAGGGGGGTTACGATGCATAGGCACGTGCACACATAGGCATCAAAGGGGGCTTGAGCCCCTGCCCTTTTACCCGTCTGTAAAAAGTGCCCTCTCCAGACCTCTGCCCTCCTATGGTGAAATAAATTGAGTATGCTTAGAAAGCACCGAAAATAGCAGACCTCCAAGCTCACAACTTGTCGCAGTGTGACGCGCTGTGAGCTTGGAGGTCTGCTATCTTCAATATGTTCACCAAAAGAGCCTTTTATAAATGTCATCCCCTGCCTCTCTAACATTCTCTGCGCGTCCCTGCTGCAGAGTTGCAGGAGCATTACTGTTTTTGACTGTTTTATTTTTTCCGTATGTTTTAGGTTAACTTGTGGAAAAATAAAATGCTATAATAAAATGTTCTGTGTTCTGGGGGCAACATTCACAAGAAATGGCAGATCTACAAGCTATGTTTGGCAAAGTGATTTGGTGTAGACCAGGGGGGTCTTCAAGGTTTTCAGCCCAAGGACCCCTTAGCTGAGAGAGAGATGAAGCAGGGACCCCCACTACGTATTGTATCAAATTGTGTTTGCAGGTTCATAGATTTCTTAGACAGCTTAGACATGTTTGACAGCACTGTCATCATGTTGGAGTAATGTGTATTTTCAGACATTTAACCACTTGAACCGTCAAATACTTTAGTCTGCTCTTCTTTTCCCATTACAAACGTCTTTGCCAAAAATAGCCGATCTACAACCTGGTTAATGTAAAAAAAACCTGATCCTATTACACAAAGATTTGGCAGCCCCCCTGTAGTAACTCTGAGGACCCCCTTGAAGTGCATTGGGGATGGTGGCTCATTGTCATTAAAGGTCAGTCATTGTCATCGTTTTGTCTGAAGAGAACAGTAGTGTGTAATGATGATGGCTCATTGGTCAGTGATTGGTCTAAGGCTTTTACATTCACACTTATTGCAGTCAGTGAACATAACAAAGGGACATCAAGTTGTTAATTAGGCCCTAATAAGTAACAAACAGGAGTATACTGTATCTTAATTCAACAATGTTTATTAAGTTCAAGCAGAAAAAAACAACTTTATTTTGTTCACAAAATTCTAGTCCAGTCAACGTAACACAATGAACACTGTTTCTTTGCATGTTTGTTCCAACAATTAAAATGACAAATTAAGAATTTAGCTGACACTCTTAATCCAGAGCGACTTAGCAAGGTAAAACATCACAATACATGTCAGCGGTCAACAACAGCCATAATAATAATCAAACTCAGAGTACAGAGAAACCCAACATTTAGGTCAAATTAGATGACTTGTCGATTGATTAATGGTGAAAATGATCATTTATATTTGCATATGGATTTCTCAGCGTACACTGACTCCACTGACCTTCAGTTGTCATTTAAAGTAAAAAGGATGGGTTCGCACAGCAGACACAAAGAGAATAAGGGGAAAAAACACCTCAGTCTTGTCATCAACCTAGAGGGAATAAACTACTAGAAGAAGAACATACAGCATCACTCTACACTTGTTGCAGTGGCTATGTGGATTTTCTCCTGTGTTTTCAGATGATCCTTTCAACTGAAACTCTTGTCATACTCTTCACATTGATAGGCGTTGTCTGTCGTATGTGTGTGCTCATGACGAAGAAGATTGCTTGATGAAGTAAAACTTCTTTCACTTTGACTTCAAGGGCAAGGGTTTAAACCCTGTGTGCACTAGCGTATGGCTATTTAAATGAGCTGATTGACTAAAAGCCTTTCCACACTGGTCACACTGATATGGTTTAATTCCTGTGTGGATTTTTTTGTGCGCTTTAAGGTTGGACATGTGAGTGAAGTGTTTCCCACACTGATCACACCCATAGGGTTTCTCTCCAGTGTGAATTGTCTGATGCTGTAATAATTCATCGTTCCTCTTAAACTTGCTCCCACACTGGTCACAGTGGTATGGTTTTTCTCCAGTGTGAATTCTCTGGTGTGTTTTAAGGTTGCCGTTTGTAGTGAAGTGTTTACCACACTGCTCACAGTGGTATGGTTTTTCTCCAGTGTGAATTCTCTGGTGTGTTTTAAGCTTGCCGTTTGTAGTGAAGTGTTCCCCACACTGCTCACAGTGGTATGGTTTTTCTCCAGTGTGAATTCTCTGGTGTATTTTAAGGTGGTCCCTTCGAGTGAAGTTTTTTCCACACTGGTCACAGCTGTGGTGTTTATGTTTAGCCAAGCTGCTTCGTTCATTTACTGCTGGTAGGACAGGGAAGCTAGAAGGAGGATGCAACACTGGATTTGGAAACAAAAGACAAATGAAAGATAGTTATGTTGAAAAAATGTAATGGTAAAACAGTTTACTTAAAAAGTAATGCATTATAAAGTTCTTATAGGACATTATAACACTTGTTATACATGTTTATAAGCATGCATGCCATCTTATATATATATTTTCTTCATAATGCATTATAACCTCAGTGGAACCGCAAATTATGATCACCGTAACTTAGCTATGTATAGCTAAGTTATAAGTAAGTATCTTATTGTAAGTTGTTGACAATACTTATACATACTCATGTTGTCATACTTGTGTTATCAAACAGTATAAGTGCTTTATAATTATTAATGCAATACAATAGCAATGATGGAGTGATACTAAAAGCACTTGGATTTTAAAATGATGCAACATGTGTGATATTAAAAAAGCATAACTTACCAGGGTATTGTTGGTCTTTGGGTTCCTCCTGTTCATCAGAATTGTTCCTGGTGCAGTCTAGAGAGTTCATCTTCACCTGAAGTCTGGAGTCCACAGTCAGTTCTGGTTGAAATTATTGATATCCTGGAGGAGTTGTGGAGACATTACAACTACATACTCTTCTTATACTAGAGAGCCTGAGGTGGAGCCACAAACTGCTTCAATGATTGGCCAAAGAGGAGAACAATAGAACCATCTGTCCAATCACCTTGCTCACTCTAGGTTCAGTCTTCCCTTCAACACTGCTTGAATTTCATTATCAAGTGTGGACAATGGTAAAATACAATTGTAAAAATACTAAGTTAAAGGTATATTCAGTGATTGTATGTCATTCAAATAAAAATATAATTGGTACATTTTCCATTCATTCTCCTCACTAGAATGTGTGCTGACCATATAAGGACTTCCACCATGGCCTGTGTTGCGAGCATAGCTAGATTCATTTTTCAGAGGTGGCCAGCCAGTCCTCGACCAATGAGGGTAGAGTATGGCCATAGTTATGTTATGATGTTTAGTTATGATGGTCAAAATACAAGTTTTGAGAACCACATGCAGTCGCTCTGAATTAAGAATTTCTGCTAAATGCCTAGATTGTAAACTATTGAACTCATAAAATGCCACAGTCTTGTAGTAAATCGTAGTAAATCAGTATCATACATATCCTGAAGCTAGAGACATAGGCCTACCGATATTCAGTGATTGGGTCTAATGATAAAAACGAGAACATTATAATGGTGTAAAAAAATCTATAAAAAACGAAACATTTCCACACTGTAAGGCCAGTAAGGAACAAGATGACCCCCGGCCACTTTCATTATCACTGAATACACCTTTAAGTAGACAAAGTAGTACTAAATGCACAGTATTAGTATTGACATTGAAATAAAGTTTAAATTAAGGCAAACATGTTGATACATAACACTATACAATTATACAGAATGTTCTCGAAACAAAAAAGGATACATTTATCTTTACATTGTGGTTAGATGAATCGTTTTTGGACTTGTGACAAAAGGATTGTTGGAATGTCATTTGAGCTGTGAACTGTATGACAAACTGATGTAATTTAATTGTATTTTTCATATATTAAGACAGTATGTGAAATGATGGACAACATTGTACTTGATATATCATATTTAGACACCCATTTAAGGGTTAGGGTTAGCTTTACCATTCACATGGAATTCAGTCAAAGTAGTGCATTAAGATGGTGTTCCATTGTCATTAAAGGTCAGTCATTGTCATTGTTTTGTGTGAAGAGAACAGCAGTGTGTAATGATGATGGCTCATTGGTCAGTGATTGGTCTATAGCTTTTACATTCACATGTAATTCAGTAGTGCACAGTGAAGGATCATTCAATGTTACCGTGTTGTCACTATAAGAAGCTTTGACCATAATAGCTGTGCTCCCTCTGTTTTAACGTGCAGTTTTAACGTGCAGTTTAGCTTTCAAAGTAACTTCCCAAACACTGGTGAAAGATATCAGCCAGATATTCTTTGGAAGCACATTTTAATGTAACCGGGGTAAAAGAAGTGTGACCAGGTTGAAACAACTAATGTGTCTTTTGACAAATTAACTGACAGTATAGTATTGCTGGTCTGCTGGATCGGAACAAAACTACTGTTTAAATTGCAAAAAAAATGCCTCACTCATCTTGTTTTCTTGGAGAAAGAAATTAAATTTCTTTGTAGCCCTATTCAAGGTAAGCAACACAAGGATGCCAAAGACCTGTATTCAACATTTTAAACTAACATCACAGTTACATGGATAGCTGTAGGATCATGGCTGCGTGTACAATTAATAAATACACTATGCACAACACTTCACACAAAAGCTAGAAACAATCTCAACAAGTTAGATGAATGGAAACGTATGGATACAAAGTTGACTCTGAGAGTAGAGAAAATGTACAGACGTGGGTGAAGTAACAATTATATGTATCTTGTAGACCAGACATACATCCAGCAAAACATGCAGTTGGGTCTTAGTGAAGTTGTATTGCATTATATATATAATGGCAAAAGTATAAAATGATCAAATGTGTTTTATTTGCAACCTGATACATAATGGACCCATCACATCTTGAGAAGGAACCACCCAGAGACCAATCAACCCACCTGAACAACCCCCAGCAGTTGAAGAAGAGGAGTTTTTTAACACACCTGAATAACCCCCAACAGTTGAAGAGTTCTAAAAATACATATTTGGCTGCAAATCTTTTTGTAGCTACTTGAATAATTCAAATGTATGATGTATTTAGCTCTCATGTATACATGCATCATATCATGTTTGTCCTTAGACTTGTGGTGATCAGGTTACTCCAAACTAACCCCCCTCCTGTGGTTGTTCCACCTAATTCCCAAGAGGTGGAAGAGGATGAGGATGATGAAGAGGTGTTTGAACTGGGAAACTATGAGATGCTGCTCGCATACCACAGGTTGTTGGAAGCCTTTCAGCGTCATCTTCGCAATGGACAGAGACACCATGAACATGGAGCCGGAGCAGCCTGATTAATAAATAAACATATTTGAATAAAATACATGTTTTGTCACCTTATTTTTAAACAAGTAGGTCTATAGGAAACATAAAACTACTTGTGTGTTGTCATGACCAAGAATGGACATCATGGTGTGCTCAACTATAGACCTGGATGGGAAGGCTAACTTCTAAACTCTGTAAAAAGGGATTTTCTGATTGATATTGCATAGAGCTTCTAAAACAGTGGAAATAGAGAGGGGTTGAATAGAAAACTGGGCCGGTGAGCTATTTCTAAAATCGGAGTAATCAGCGGAAAGTGGGGTATGACAAACTGATGTAATTTAATTGTATTTTTCATATATTAAGACAGTATGTGAAATGATGGACAACATTGTACTTGAAATATCATATTTAGACACCCATTTAAGTTCAGACTTTTAGGTGAATTATAAGCAAGATTGTGATTCACACCATGAATTATCCTCAGGGTTTCACACTAATTAACCTGATTCATTGTTGGGTGGATGTGAGACTTTGTCATTGATTGGTCTGTAGCTTTACCATTCACATGGAATTCAGTCATTAGGATGGTGTTCCATTGTCATTAAAGGTCAGTCATTGTCATTGTTTTGTGTGAAGAGAACAGCAGTGTGTAATGATGATGGCTCATTAGTCAGTGATTGGTCTATAGCTTTTACATTCACATGTAATTCAGTAGTGCACATTGAAGGATCATTCAATGTCACTGTGTTGTCACTATAAGAAGCTTTGACCATAATAGCTGTGCTCCCTCTGTTTTAATGTGCACAATACTTGTAACTGTACAAGTTACGCTTTCAAAGTAACTTCCCCAATACTGGTGAAAGGGGTACATCAGCCAGATATTTTTTTGGAAGCACATTTTAATGTAACCGGGGTAAAAAAAAAGTTTGTTAGTAACTGACAGTATAGCATACACTAAGTCCAATATTATTGCTGGTCTGCTGGATTGGAACAAAGCTACTGTTTAAATTGCACACAAAAAAATGCCTCACTCATCTTGTTTTCTTGGAGAAAGAAATAACATTTCTTTGCAGCCCTATTCGAGGTAAGCAACACAAGGATGCCAAAGACCTGTATTCAACATTTTAAACTAACATCACAGTTACATGGATAGCTGTAGGATCATGGCTGTGTGCACAATTAATAAATACACTATACACAACACTTCACACAAAAGCTAGAAACCATCTCCACAAGGTAGATGAATGGAAACTTATGGATACAAAGTTGACTCTGAGAGTAGAGAAAATGTACAGACGTGGGTGAAGTAACAATTATATGTATCTTGTAGACCAGACATACATCCAGCAAAACATGCACTGATCAATGCCCATGTGCGTCCTTGCGATGTCATTTGGTGGTCGGGACCTCATTGTTGATTTGCGGGCTGTCGCGTCTGTCCATGGACGCCCTAATGAGGATTCTGCCACCAAAGTACAGTGCCCACAAGGCTGGTCACATGAGGTGCATGCATTGCAGACTGTATACTGGTTGGCACACAACCTGTCAAACAGTGTGGTGTCCAGAGCCTGTCAGTCTGTCACTGCTGACCGCTGGGAGAAGTACCTGGCCAAGAAATGGCTAATCCGCCGGGTGGTTTGGATTTCACATGTCAGATTAGAAATGTCAGCCCCTGCCTCTCTAACATTCTCTGCATGTCCCTGCAGGTGGGTGGCCAAAGCTCGTGCCATGGCATATTTTGGCGAGTGAAACTGCAACAGCAAAGACGCCGGAGGACACTGCGAGTAAAGCCAAACCTTACCATGTTACTGGTGGACCTGGATTTGGATCACTGCTGCAGATACAGCCCATCTAAACCAGGAGTTCTCAAACGTGTGTAGGCAGTGACCCCCTAAATAAACATATATGAACTGGGGACCCCCACCCTGACAAGCACTTGGAATGGTAGGAATTACATTTATTGTGACTTGGTTCCACAGATAAATATTGTGAAAATAGCAGATCTACATGCTCACAACGCCTCTCAGTAAGTTTGCCTCTTGCTTACCCGTAATTGCCGGACTATAAACTGCAGCTTTTTTCCCATGTTTTGAAGCGGCTTATACAACAGTGCTGCTTATATAGAATTTTTTACAGCTACCGGCCAGTTAGTTAGTTTTACAATGGTCTTTAACAAAGGATTTATACTGTATAGATTTGTACAGCTAACGGCTACCTGCGGCTTATAGTCAGGTGTGGCTTATATATGTAAACATTTGTTTTTTTGTTCTAAATTTAGCTGGTGCGGCTTATAGTCCAGCAATTACAGTACTTCATATTTGACAGTTTGGCCAGTTTGTTATTAAAACGGTATTGAAAGTCCTTAAATTGTCACTTTATAAATGTGCAGACTGCATATATACCCTGTATACACATATGTAGGTTTTGTTCCACCACGTCCAGTAAGGGAGGTTACGATGCATAGGCACGTGCACACATAGGCATCAAAGGGGGCTTGAGCCCCTGCCCTTTTACCCGTCTGTAAAAAGTGCCCTCTCCAGACCTCTGCCCTCCTATGGTGAAATAAATTGAGTATGCTTAGAAAGCACCGAAAATAGCAGACCTCCAAGCTCACAACTTGTCGCAGTGTGACGCGCTGTGAGCTTGTAGGTCTGCGATCTTCAATATTTTCACCAAAAGAGCCTTTTATAAATGTCATCCCCTGCCTCTCTAAACATTCTCTGCACGTCTCTGCTGCAGAGTTGCAGGAGCATTACTGTTTTTGACATGAGAACTTGAAGGCTTTGGCCGTGGGCCACCACACTTTATGACAAGCTGTGTCCCTCACAATGTTATTTTTTCTGTATGTTTTAAGTGTTTTAGGTTAACTTGTGGAAAAATAAAATGCTATAATAAAATGTCCTGTGTTCTGGGGGCAACATTCACAAGAAATGGCAGATCTACAAGCTATGTTTGGCAAAGTGATTTGGTGTAGACCAGGGGTCTTCAACGTTTTCGGCCCAAGGACCCCTTAGCTGAGAGAGAGATGAAGCAGAGACCCCCACTACGTATTGTATCAAATTGTGTTTTGCAGATTATGTTCATAGATTTCTTAGACAGCTTAGACATGTTTGACAGCACTGTCATCATGTTGGAGTAATGTGTATTTTCAGACATTTAACCACTTGAACCGTCAAATACTTTAGTCTGCTCTTCCCTTGTGCTATTTACCCAACAAAACCAAGCATGTACGAAGATGAACATGCACACTGCCAACTAGCACTGGAACAGCAAACACAGAGGCTTTAAATAGACAAAGACTAACTAGACACAGGTGAACATTATGACAATCAACACATGATTGGCTGTTGAACTAACAGGTGACCTATATTAGCAAAATAGAGACTAGTGAGACAAGGTAGCAACACCTAGGGTGGACAGGATGCACTAGGAACAGAACTACACAATAAAAGTACACAGAAATGTCACAACACAGTTCCCACATCATTTTTTTTTTTTTTTGTGATTCCCTCTGCTGTTGCAGCAGGAAAAATTGTATGAACTGCTAACAATACAGTCAGTAGTTAATATTGCGATCTCGTAGCCCTACTGACAGCAAAACTCATTTAAAACAAAACTGTTCCGTTTTGAGGTTTTATTTTTTTGATTAACTTTAATTTGTAAGATTAAAACACTCAAAAATAAGTTTAACGCTTTCTTCATAATTTAAATGTAGCCTAATTTAATGCACCACAATGAGTAAAGGTTTGGTGTTGTGAGCTTGTAGATCGGCTATGGTTGAAATGGTGGTGACATATCCCAAGGAAGTTATAAACAACACAAAATCCCTTGACTCGTACAACCAGAGCTTTCTGTAGCTCCAAAAGTGACAGGCAGGCATGCAGCACACACAAAGTTTCTCTGTTAGCGCCCACAGAGACTGAGCTCAGATCATCAAACTCAAGTCCATACTTCCCTCTGATGTCCTGTGTGAGGGGACACGTTTTGTATAGCCTACCGGTCTCACATTGACATATACACTGTTCAGGTGGTATGCAACTCCACCTTCCCATTTCCACACGCAGTCTATCAGCTGTCCTCTCATATGAGAGGACAGCTGAAACCATATAAAGGTTATCCTCAATGGGCTGATTGATGGCTTGGTATGTACTATATTGTGTTCACCTCTTTGGATTGCAGTTTATGAATCATGTCCCTTCAGTTACTCTCAATATGATCTTGTTTCCCAGATATTTGAGAATACATGACTTGGGTCTCCTTCTTTAGCGGTTGAAGAACATACCACAAGGGGTCATCAAGCATGCCATTGCGCTGCTGTATTTTGGTGAGCAACCTGGCTTGATTTTCTCTCACTAAGGCTTGCAAAGAAGGCAGTCCTGTTCCAACATGCAGGTTAAGTACGTTAGGTGTAGTAACCCTCACCCCAAGTAGGGATTTCACTCTAGTCATGTAGAGAGTTTTAACAGACTTTAAGGGAATGTGTAAACAAGCCTCACACCCACACACGATAGCTGATGAATACTAGTGGGACAGGAGGGTACTAGGGAATAATAGGGTAGGCTATGTAATATCTGTTTTATGACTGCAAATACAACTTCACAATTGTCTTGAACCCCAGCATCCCTATTATAGGGGTCACCAAGAATAGCCCATCTACAAGCTCACACCGTGTCTCAATGTGTCCATGAGCTTGTCGATCTGCTATTTTTGGCAAAGAGAGTAGGCCGTAGATGGAAAAAGAACTCAACAAGTACAGTGCAAATCATGTCTATGTTACTAAGCATATTGAAGTGATATTGTGGATTTCAAAATGTTATCTAATTATTCTGAGGCACCCCTGGACTGGCATCATGGCACCCACTTTGGAAACTTTGTTTTATATTATCTCCATGGTCCCATAGTTTAACTGTTATATAACATTTGTCATTTGTATATATTTTTTTAAAGGCTAGACTGGATGGACACAAGCAAAAGAAGATGAAGAGAAGGCTGTCAGTGTCATCTGAGATCACCCTAGCTGAAGAAGAGATCCAGGTTAAGAAAATAATGCTTGACTTGATGGAGACATCGGAGAAGAGGGCTTCAGAGAGTTTCGCTCAGTTGACACAGCATATAGACAAACTCTCTTGCAGACGGATTCTCACTCCTCCGACAGGTCCTTCAGCCACCTCCACACTCCTCATACATGCCTCCACCTCAGTTGTACACCATACCACCACCATACACAACCACAGGTCCCTATGGGCAGATGATCCCATCAACACCAGCACGTCATACACCATCACCGATCCCATTCCAGTCACCACACACACCAACACACCAAACAACATGTCAGACACCATCACCGGTCCCATTCCAGTCACCACACACCAACACACCAACCAACACGTCAGACACCATCACCGGTCCCATTCCAGTCACCACACACACCAACACACCAACCAACACGTCAGACACCATCACCGGTCCCATTCCATTCAACACACACACACACACCAAGCACCACAACCACAACCAGCAGCATCACACACACAGCAGTCCAACCTGACACCAACAATGTCCAACATACCAACAAACAGCTACCGCAGGAAACCAGGAGTTTGCCCAGTACACCTACATTGGAGATCTGATGAATAGCGAAATCCAGGAGTTGTAAAGCGGTTCCCAAATTAGAAGACATCAACACTGTTTGCTGCCGCTGGAAGTAGGGATGCTACTGTGAGTACTTCTGTACTATACCCCAGTACACAGCTCCTCCCCGGCCGTGCTATCATAGAGCACAGCTTTGGCATGTTGAAGGCATGCTGGAGATCGCTGTTCTTCAAGGCTCTGGAGGTCCACCCCACCGTCATCACCGCCTGTGCCGTGCAGCGTGCTTCACAACATGTGCCTCACAGCGGGGGATGTCCTCCAGACTGCAGAGGATGTTGGGAACAGGCATGTGCACACATAGACATCAAAGGGGGCTTGAGCCCCTGCCCTTTGTAAAAAAGTGCCCTCTACAGACCATGAATGCATTTTTTTATTATGATGAAAGAAATGCAAATGCCCTCTTTCCATGCCATTCCTGAAGGCTGCATTCAAGAGAATTGCTGAACTTGAATACAGCTTCTTATGTTGAAAGAATTGCCCTCTCTGTGTTGAAATCCATGCTGTATGTCACATCCCCAGTATTGGCTTAATTATACTTAGTTCCATGCCGTATGTCACATCCCCAGTATTGGCTTAATTATACTTAGTTCAATGTGGTATCAAGCACCGAAAAAAGCCGACCTCCAAGCTCATAACGCGTGCGCGACGCGTTGTGAGCTTGGAGGTCTGCTTTATTCGATATTTTCACCAAAAGCCCCTTTTAAAAATGTCAACCCCTGCCTCTCTAACATTCTCTGTACGTCCATGGTTGGGGACATTGCTGTGGTTCCACCACGTCCAGTGAGGGGGGGACGATGTGGGGATGCTCAGCGAGACCAACTGGCAGGGCAGCTCTGGGCTCCACATGTGTACCTTATAGCAGGCACGTGCACACATCAAAGGGGGCTTGAGCCCCTGCCCTTTTACCCGTTTGGAAAAAGTGCCCTCTCCAGACAACTGCCCTCCTATGGTGAAATAAATTGATTGAGCTTAGTTTGGTGTGGTATCAAGCACTAAAAATAGCAGACCTCCAAGCTCACAACACGTCGCGTTGTGAGCTTGGAGGTCTGTTATTTTCAATATTTTCACCAAAAGGGCCTTTTATAAATGTCATCCCCTGCCTCTCTAACATTCTCTGCACATCCCTGCTGCAAAGTTGCAGGAGCATTACTGTTTTTGACTTGGGAACTTGAAGGCTTTGGACATGGGCCACCACACTTTATGACAAGCTGTGTGCCACAACGTTATTTGTTCTGTATGTTTTAAGTGTTTTAGATTAACTTGTGAAAAAACTTTATTGACAATAATTTACTATTAACATCTCTGGACTTGTTTTCTCTTGCGAAGATAAAACACTCAGCATGTAGATGACACCACCTTGGAACATGTATGTAAATGTTTCATTGATGATGGCCCATCATCATCATCAAGGTGTGATGAGCCTTTCACATTGAAATGACACCTGACTGCAGTTAACTGGAGGAGAGCTGGGAGGAGGTGTTTCTCCACTCCAAGACAAAAGGGAGGTGTTGTTTATACTGGAGGAGAGCTGTGAGGAGGTCTTACTGTTTATACCCTGTAAGCAACCACAAACACTAGGTATGCAGACTGTAAAATAAATGCTTACTTCCATCATGTAGGCTAATAATAATTAAAGCACAAGATGTGCAGGCTGTAAAATGAAGCATTGATTGTATTGTATTATTTATTTCCCCCCACGTATGAAGAGGGTTATTTGAGTTTACAAATTATATATCTTTAATTTTATATAAAGATACTAAACAATGTATGTAGAATGTTAACAAGCAATCGAACTATAGGGACCCCAATGGAAATGGAAACAAATCATCTGCTTTCTTGAAAAACGTTTTATTTTATTTTTCAGAACTTGCAAATTGTTAAAGAAGTATTCAATCAATCAAAAAGGTGTGATTTCAACTGACTCTGTCATCTACCAAATGCTCTGATAATTTAACAATCCCAACGACAGACATGTCAACACAGTGAACAGCTACACCATTATTACATGAATATGACTTGTTAAATTCTGACAAATGTGGAATGACTTGTTTTAATGTTTTGGAGCAAGCAAAACAAAATCCATCAAAATAAACTATTCATGTTTATTTATATTCATGTTGATATTGTCAGAATATACGATTCCTCTGCTTTAGTGTCTTTTTCATTGTCATCCTGGCTTAGACCGAATGATCATTTATGTGTCTGTGAGAACTCATTTATATATTCTGATAACATTATGTAATGATAAAGCACACACAGAGGACATGTAGTGTAACCTTTATTAAATCAAACACACATTATCAATATCCCCCCATGTATAAAGAGGGTTCTTTGAGTTTACAAAGCAACTTTATACTGCAGACACAAAACACTGTAGAATGTTCGCAAGTAATCCAACTATAGAAACCCCAATGGGAATGGAAACAAGCCATAGGATTTCTTGAAAACAATAATTTTAGCAGACCTTTTATTGTACCATACTATCCTGTACATGTATTTGCAAACTGTTTAACATATCGAATCCATCAAAACTAAGTGATGATTTCAACGGACTAGCATCTACCAAATATACTCTACTAATTTATCAATGCAAACGACACACATAATAACAATACAATAAGTATTGCATTAATATTAATGAATATGACTTGTTAAATTCTGACAAATGTGAACAGACACTTTTCTACTGTTCTGGAGAAGGGTTTTTGTCAATCCCAAACTATCAACGTTTATTTTATTCAGTCATGTTGATATTGTCAGATTAAATGATTCCTCTGCTTTAGTGTCCTTTTCATTGTCATTCTGTCTGAGACTGAATGATCATTTGAATGATGTGGGAACTTAAACTAAAGGCTTTCCCCTGTATGAGTCTTATGTCTTTTTAGACTACCAGTTCCATTAAAGCCTTTATCACATACTGTACGAAAAAGGGATTTTCACCCTGTATGAGTAATCATGTGTCTTTTTAGATCTCTTGTGGTAAGACAACCTTTACTACATAGTGTACACGAAAAGGGCTTTTCGCCTGTATGAGTCACCATGTGTGTTTTTAGACTGCACATTCGTGCAAAGCTGTTACCACATACTGTACAAGAAAAGGGCTTTTCTCCTGTATGCGTTCGCATGTGTGTTTTGAGATTACCTGCAGTAACACAGCCTTTAAAACATACTGTACAATAAAAGGGCTTTTCGCCTGTATGAGTCTTCATGTGTGTTTTTAGATTACACGTTTGATTAAAGCCTTTACCACAAACTGCACAAGAAAATGGCTTTTCGCCTGTATGAGTCATCATGTGTGTTTTTAGATGACCCTTGTGAAGACAGCCTTTACCACAAACTGTACAAGAAAATGGCTTTTCGCCTGTATGAGTCATCATGTGTGTTTTTAGATGACCCATGTGAAGACAGCCTTTACCACATACTGTACAAGAAAAGGGCTTTTCACCTGTATGAACCATCATGTGCATTTTTAGATGACTTGCGCTAACACAGCCTTTACCACAAACTGTACAAGCAACGTGCCTTTCCACTGTGTGGATCAGTGTGTGACTTTTCCGATGTTCCTTTTTATTAAAAATGTTGCCACAGTCTGTAGTTAAGCCTTTCTTCCCTGTCTGACCCTTCTTGGAGTGAGTTTGTTTCTGTGATTTCAGATCCTGGGACAGCCGTCCTCCCACATTGTGTGATTTCAATGTGTTTAAAGCAGACTGATCTCCTCTGGTCTCCTCCCACTCATCACTGTCTTCTGTGTCCAATTCAGAAGATAGGAGATGGTCCTCACTAGTTGGTTGAGATTCTCCACAGTCTTCTATGTCAGCTTGTGTTTTCATGTGTTCAGTTGAGGTGCTGGCTACAGGCGCTGTCTCTCTGTTTTCATCATCACCTTCACTTTTCACTGCTAGTAAAGTCAACGTTGACAAACCAGCTTCCTCTGGTATTTCAAGTAGCTCCTCCTGTTCCTCCTTCATCTGTGGAGGTTGTGGTTCCTCCTGGACCAGACTGCAACTCCACTCTTCTTCAGGGGAAACCTCCTCTTTACACACAGGGACGTGCAGGAAGTCTAAGAAAAAAAGATAAAATGACTCATCAGACTCCATAACATGTGAATGTTGTGCCTCCAAAGCAGAACCTCAGTCAGAGTTGTATCTTGAAAAAGTATCAACAGATTCATATTCTCAAATAATAGCCTATATAAACATTATCATATAATAACTAGTGTCACAAATGTGTGTGGGGAGGAATCAGTACCGGCCCACTTTTACCAATACAATACAAAGAAAGAGTGCTTGAAACGTTTAAGGTGGTCTTCAGGTTCCTGTTTAAGGTTGTCTTCAGGTTCCTGTTTAATAGAAACAGTCCTGGCTGGAGAACTGATCTTCACCTGCAGACTGGACTCCACACACTGATCTGGAATGAAGGAATAGCATGACAACTTTAATAATAACGACTTGAATAATAAGGACGTTGGTGTAATATGAATACAAACTTGTACTCATTGATTGTTTTCATTAAGAAGAGGTTGCATGCCGGAAATAGAAAATATTGCCTGGTGTTGTGAAGTTTAGCAATGTTTTCAAAAAGAGATGGCAGGGAGGATCAGGAAACAGAGAAATTAATGTTTCCCTTAAATGTGGACACTATTCTATTGTTCTGGATTATGCAAAGCCATCACAAGAAACTATAGTCATGTTGAGTCAGATTATACCATTCCTCTGCTTTAGTGTCATTTTCGTTGTAATTCTGGCTTAGACTGAATGATAATTTATGTGTCTGAGTGAACTAACTTAAACCAAATGCTTTCCCCTGTCTTCATGTTTGTTTTTAGACTACCCATTTAATTAAAGCCTTTATCGCGTACTGTCCTTGTGTGTGTTTTAGTTAACCCTTGTGAAAACAGCCGTTGCCATATACAGTGCAAGAAATGGCTTTTTGCTAACTAAAGTAAACTAAAGGCTTTTCCCCTGTATTTGTCGTGTGTGTCTCACAAAAGTGGAGTAACAATGTATTTTAACATTTCAACAACACATCCTCTACCCCATTCCCACAACTGGTCTGACATGCTTTCAAAACAGCACACACAATAAAGCACTGTCAGAAGCTCTGAGAGGCTGTTTGACTTTGTAAACAGACAACTATTCAAAGGTGAGCCCAGACCACCAGGAAATAATTAATATAAATTAACTAGAACTAATCCTCACAAAACTCCATCATGGATATTAACTACAATGGTCTCACAAATTGAACACAGTTAAACCACATATTATTGACTCTGAAACATATTTTCTTACATGAAAAAGGGGTTATTGTACCAACCTGCTCTGTATAATTTGATGTAGGGTTTTAAAACCATATCCAGTAGTCTGCTTTTGCTGTCGATTTCTTGCTTCAAGATGAAAGCTTCATCCTCATACTCCATTACAAGTTGTCCAACGGCCCCAAATATCTCTTCAGCAGCTGCAGATAGTCGTTCATTGACCAAGGACTTCAGTGTTTGTAGTAAAGCCATTTCTCAAAGGTAGCTCTCTGAGTTTCTGTGACAAATACACCAACCAAGAGAAGCAAGTTCAGCCCTTAACAACTTGCAGTGACTAAAGTGTCACCAAATGTAAACAGAGCCCTGCTAAATACTCACAGAGAGTCTGATGGTCCAATCAGAGAGTGGGGGGCCAGGGGGGCGTGTTGGGGCAACAATAGACAGAAACTGGCCAATAGTTGAACTATTCAAGTCCCTGCACATCTGAACTCCCCCATACAGCACAACATACACAATTTGACATTTGATTGCTGTAATAATTAACAGTCTGTGTTGCCTATAATAGCACACAAGTTGTGAATCTTTGTCTGTGACAAGGGTGATTTCTGTCAGAGTACATGTTTAGATTAAATAATTTGAAATGGTTTGGTAGGACATGATTTATCCAAATTCTCAAGAATGGGTGATTATAGTATAATGAAACAAAACACAACACTATACATTATAAACTCAACCATGAGTAGGCAGCATGACTGGGTGTTCTGTTATAGTGTTTGCTCAAACAGAGCTAATTGGTGTGTTGTAATCCTGTACACTTCTAATATTGCAGGTTTAAATCAAGACTGATGTTTACTGTGTATCATCTTGAGAAAGTAGAGGGTCCAAAACATATTAGTATGGCATTTGAATTTGGAGAAAACTGATACACTTAAACTGCTAGTATGCCCATGTCGATTTGTTTGTTTGTCACATCAGATTGGTGAAACCTATATTATCACATAAGATTCTTAAACTAAGGAATGGGATCCTGAAATAATTGTGTTGTAAATTTTAGGCATTTAGCAGACAAGCAAGGACAAGGACAGCACACAGTAATACATACAACAACTAATCAATGTTAACCCTTAAGTTCTGTTCAGATTCACTACACCTTCGTTCTGTTCGGGTCATTTTGACCCGGTGGATATTTGGTTTAAAAAAAACAACACTAATATACATTTTAACTTAACAAATCATCATGATACATTGACTTTGACTCAATACCAAACAATTCATATGATATATTTGGTAAATGTTTGCATTTCTGCTTTGCTATATCACATTAAACATTGAAAGAGCTAGGCGTTTTTACTGATTTAGCTGAAATCCATGTAAAAAAAACTACTTCATTTAATACTGGGCAATATTGCTCATGCTTATAGGAAGGGGGGGAGGGTTCGGAATGGGGCTTCGGAAGGGGGGTGTTAGAAGTGGGGGTGACTGTGTGTCTGTATTTTGGCATAATACTGTGTATTTCTGTGCTTCCGGGTCAAAATGACCCGAACAGCACTTAAGGTTCAAAAAATATGAGGGGGGTGTAGCATGGGTGTAGTGCAAAAATATATTTTTTACATGTTCATCTCAGAAGAATCTTTAAGGCCAGTGAGTTTCAGGTGGAAACATTTTTAACTTCTACCTTTTTTTTCCAAATGAAAATGTAAAACGGGTCAAAATGACCCGAACAGCACTTAAGGGTTAATACATCAAAATGCATAGACATAGTAATCCAAAAAAGTAAGTAGGCTTCAGTCATCAACGTCTACTTTAAGTTTTAACATATAACCCAGTTAGAGTGTAGGGTTAGGGAGAATGTTATGCTCAACTAACTTAAGTTACAGGACACTGTCAGACAATACATTATGAAAATCAGCAATGTCATTTCACCAATTCTTTACAACTGTGCCTATTTATGCATTAACATAATTATATTGTCTGCATTGGCCCTCACAGCATGTTTCGAATAGGCTACCACGAATAGGTTGGTCACAACATCCTATAGCATTTGCATTGCAATTGATCTCAGGTGGTGTTTGGGAAGTGGCGCGTGCAGGTGTGATCGGCATTACCATTGATGGAATGTGGGCGAGGGCAGAGCACCTCAAATACATGACAACGCCATAGTGTGTTGATAGAACAATAGCAGGCTTTGCTTAAAGGCCATCACATTAAGTCCTCAACTACATCCTAACATGCAGTATTAAAATGCCATTATATTTAAGAGTAGAGCAGATCAACTTCTCATGGATGCCTGTCTCATCTAACAGAGAGAGCAAAATCCACTGTGCCAAGACCCGCAAATAAAAGACGCAGCTCCAGCTCCAAACGGTCCCCATACCCGATGCGTGAAGCAAGTAAGCAACACACACACTTGAAATGTTTATTTATGTTCACATAAGCAGAAGTATAATAATGACTTGTACAAACGACATAAACAATATCGGTGAAGTCAGATAATTAGGACAAAAGCCAGTTACAAAGTGCTTGTAGGGCAGAACATTGTTACATACAATACTGTTGACACACATGCCAAACACAGCAGACAACAATCATGGGTAAAGGAAACACAACTCCTCCTAATTGAGTGGAAACAATGACATTATTAACTGAAATCTTAGCTGAAATGTTAGAGAAGTAGAATGCTTACATAGCATGACGGAGGACCTGAAGATGGAAGATATCCATTCCACTATTCTGTCATGCTCTACTTATGTAGAGTCCATGGCACCCATTTAAGATGTGGGACATGGTTTCGTGTCAACATCTTTAACCCATTCAGACCGGGAACACATTTGTTTATCTAAATGTTATCGTTGTTTTCTCACTCCGCAGTAAACAAACCAACAAAGTCCGAAGGTGGTTGCACACTACTGCGTTTTTCGGGCCGAATATCGGAGTGATTTTTGGAGCGCGTGAATAAAAAAATCAACCTCACGTTATGTCAGTCACGTTTGCACACTGCCGCCCGTTTCGCGCACCACTCGGTCCCTTGCTCTCTCTATCTCTCTCTCTCTCCTTGCCCTGAAAAACGCATTTCGCAACGAAAAACGCAGCAGTGTGCAACCACCTTAAGTGTATTAAGGGTATATGCACGTTTCTAAGTGACAATTTAAGGACTTTGTTGTTTGGCCAAATTGTCAAATATTAGAGGCAGAAATTGTGAAAATAGCTGATCTACATGCGATTCTATTTTCACAATAGAATCAGGTTAAACAAAATGAATGCCTCAACTCCAAGTAGTGCTCGTCTGGGTGGGAGGTCGCCAGTTAAATTATTTTAGCGGTCGCGGCCTGAAAAGGTTGAGAACCACTGAACTACAAGAAAGACATATCCCACAGATTTCACACTCAACATGAGTTTGAAAAGATGGACAAAGAACTCCCATATCCACTAGATACACAGACTTACGATTTGGGAACTGTTGGGATAAAGGCCTTCTTTTATAGAAGGCAATCCAACTAACCTAATGACTACAAACCATTGAGTGACCTCTAGACCTACTGCATATTAAACAGAGCTGCTAACTTTAAACATTTAAATCTGAGATTTTTGTATTCTTGAAAATGCTAACCATCAAGTCACCAAGGTACGAAAGATATCGTTTACCACAGTTATCCATGCGCCGCACGGGGGTGCTGGGATTGGCTGGGATCTGGGGTTGCCCTGGGTTGCAGACAGGAGGGGACCGTTGGACTGGACTACTGGCGACATACGAGTTACTGGCTGATGATGACAAAAAGGGGGGGGGGGGATACTGTTCAAGTAACCAAAGTACTGAAGACTGAATACATGCATATACATCCATCCATTATTACCTCTGTGCTGTGCTGGGGTGCTTGCAGATAATGTCGAGGGGGGCTCAACAGGCGGTGACGATGCGGTGACAGATGGGGGCTCAACAGGCGGTGGCGATGCGGTGACAGATTGGCTGGATTCACTTTCGGCGTCACAGTCTGTGGATGCAGACGGTTGTCGTTGTCTCTTCCGCGGGCTTTTCTTGGGTCTTTTAACGTTGGACAACTGCTTCATCATCTTTTTGGCGACATCCTCCTGTAATTTGCTCCGTTGAAATCTCAGAACAGCCATGTTCTGTCTAAAAATAAATACATGATAAACACAAGGTGTACCAAAACAATGAATGTTTAACTTAGAAATGTAGGTGTAACCAATTGGAATTGAGCAGTTATATTTAGTCCAGCTGTGCTAAAAAAACAACAGGCTGGGCTGTGTGCCCAGACGTTTCTCCTCAAAGTAGGCGCTTCTCGCTCGTTCGAGATCACTGTCAGTGTAGAGAACATATGTTGGGCTGGCCATGGTCACAGTCGCTGATACATTGACGTCTTCAGTTGAAAGGCCACTTTGTCCACTGGTTGGTGGTTGTGGATGTACAGGATCAGAAGGATCAGCCTGAAATACATTGTAATAGACATTACTTATAATTATGCTCAACTTTCTGTGTGCCTTTACTATATTATTAGGTATAAATAAAAGCAAGAGTACATAATGATCCCCATTAATGACATGTCATACCATATCCAAGAATATACCGTGAGACATCTGACTAGCAAGAACCAAAAAATAATAATAAAATTCGTACCCCTCTGTCTCCTCCAGTCACCAACTGCCACTGAGCTCTAACACCTCCTCCCGAGAGAAGGTGTAAAGCATATCGAACTCAATATTGGCAGCTGGAAAAGAAATAACAGTTAATAAATCACAAAACGAATTCAGCCCGGTGTGTACATTAGTAGTTCTCAAAGTGGGTCCAGGGTTCATGAGGGTTTTTATTAGATTTTAATTATTCCAAGAGATACAGAACCACTTCAACCCTATATAGACAGCACTAGATTTTATTTTAATCTGATGAATCTAGGGTTGCAATACCTCCCATAGGCACCCAATGCATCAAACTGTTTTTGCTATCTGATTGTAATAAACAACTTCAAATGCACCTATATTGGGGCTCTATGGAAAGCTCAGAGTATCCTCTTTCTATCTGCAAAGAGTTTCTTTCATAAAACATCATATGATGCAAAACGCATCACTGGATGATGCAAAACGCATCACCAGTACATGCTGAATACTAAAATATCTCAAAAAACAGACTGAACACAAAAAATAACTCAGGATTGTGTTGATCGTGTCCCAAACAACAATAAAATAAGATAGGGTTGTCCCAGAGGTGAAGTGGCCCTTTAACAACTTGCAGAGACTAAAGTGTCACCAGACATAAACAGAGCCCTGCTAAATACTCACAGAGAGTCTGATGGTCTGACAATAGACAGAAACTGGCCAAAAGTTGAACCTTTCAAGTCCCTGCCCATGTATAGAACCCATTCTTGTTGTGACAAAACCTTTATTTATTTTTTACACATTTAGACATTACATATTTTTAAAATATGTTTTTTGTTTGGATTTAAAAGGCCTGACAGGGTTGATTTGTTATGGTTGGGACACCAGGGATTAACACTATTGGTGCATTTATAAAAGAAAAACATGTGTTTTAAGTTGTGAATTCTTGTCTGGGACAAGGGTGATTTCAGTCAGGTTGCATGTTTAGATTGTAAGTGTGTTAATACATGATGATAATTTGAAATGGTTTGATAGGACATGATTTGTCCAAATTCTCAAGAATGGATTATTATAATGACACAAAACACGATACATTATTAATCTCAAAGTACGCAGTATGACTGGGTTTGCTGTTATATTGTTTGTTCAAACAGAGCTAATTGGTGTGTTGTAATCGCGTGCACTCCAATTTTGCGGGTTAGGAAAGTAGAGGATCCAAAACATATGGCATTTGATTTTGGGGAAAACTGATATCATAACAGCTATAGGCTATATAAACTTTAATTGCAAGTATGCCTGTATCAATTTGTTTGTTCATATGAGAACCTATTCAATACTTAAAAAAAAAAAACTATTAAAACCTGAATAATCTGTACGAAGCTATACACACTGAAGCTTCAATGTACAATGGAGTCTGGGGATGTGAGTCTTCAGACTATAGCAGAAGCCAAAGTGAGCTGTCTGCAGTTCTAATTGCAATTACACATTGTGGGGGCCAGAAGGGGTGAAGAGTCTGGAATGAGTGGATTGTTGATGTAGTTGGTTACTGTTACTGACTTAATACATGTTGTGTTTAATAAGCTTGTATCCCAGTCAGAGCAGTAGAAGAAATATATGATGTGCATTACAGGATTACATGTTTCATGAATCTCTGGCCTGATATTGGACAGTTAGCTTGGTTAGGGTTAATGTTATGTTCAACCAACTTCAGCTACAGTACACTGCCAGACAATAAAGCAAATACAATTGCAGAGGGTTAATGTTCACATTTGAAAACCAGCGATGTTATCATTTCACCAAGTATTTACAGCTGTGCCTATTTGCATTAACATATATTGTCTGCTTTGGCCCTCACAGCATGTTTCGAATAGGCCTGTGTAGCTTGGTCACAACAGCCTACAGCATTTGCATTGCAATTGATCTCAGGTGGTGTATGGTGTGTGCAGGTGTGATCTGCATTACCATTGATGGAATGTGGGCCTCAACCTGACACTTACTAAGTTGATTTACATACTATAATAAGGGATATAAAGGACCATATCCCTACACTTTGGGCTTGTTTTTTTCTGTAAAGTCACTTGTAAATTTTGGTGGTTTGCGAGTTGCATATTTTTTGGGTCTTGTTTGTTAAAATGTATCCTTTGGGATTGTTTGCTAAATCTTGTATAAACCAGTGGTTATCAAACGTGTTCAGGTCAAGGACCCCCACAATAATAATATATTTTATTTATATATCTCTACATATCTCTCCTCTTGACTATGGTCAAAGTTATCCACACTCAGCTATAGATTTTGTTTCGGTTCGCCTTCTGTATCGGGCTAGCTTTGAGACATGCCTTCACTACATGCACTGAAGTCGCTGGCCAACAAGCGTATCAACAAGCGTCTCTCTGCAGCTGATGCTGAAGAGTGAACTAACAGAGTATGAAGACCAAGCTTTCTGTTCCAAGAAGGAAGTAGACAAGCAACGCAGACTACTGGATATTGTTTTAAAACCACACATCAAATTGCACAGATCAGGTTGGTAATCCACAACACACTGTTAAAACTGAGTTTAAATGTTTGCATTGATTTAGTAAAACATTGAAGCTAAACGTCCTTGTTGTAAAAGTATTGTAGTCTGTCTGTCTGTGGCTACTTTTCAGATAAGGGGGATTTTAATGGCAAGGTTGCACAGTTGGCAGCAAATGTTTTATTCAAATCTGTCACCTAAAAAAAGGCACATGATGATTCGTACAAGGCGTCTTTAGATGCAGTAAATAAACATGCCTTCTATTTCACCATTGTTTGACCCAAGTCACCCTGATTCGTTGTTAGGGGTTATGTTTTGGTCTATTAAAGCTCAATTTAATTGAAGTTATGATTTATATGGTTTTATCTGTATGGAACAGTAGTTTGTAATGTTGGTGGCTCATTTGCAATGGAGATGCATGCAGTCAGTAGACTGTGGACAAAATTATGGATCACTGTTGCAGTATCAGTCATTACAATTAATGGAACTCTTGGCTTGACATGATTTGCTGTTGAACTAACAGTTGACCGACAATTGGAATAAAGAAACTGGTGAGACAAGGTAACAAGTAATCCAACTATTGGAACCCCAATGGAAATAGATACAAGCCATACGCTTTCTTGAAAAAATAAATAAATAAAAAGTTTTAGCAGACCTTATATTGTACTTCCCTGTACATGTCTTTGCAAATTGTTAATGAAGTATTCAATCAATCAAAACCTTCCATAGCATAGACTATACTCTGATAAAATAACAATCCAAACAACAGACGTGTCAACACAGTGAACAGGCAGCAACACCATTATTACAGGAATGTGACTTGTTAAATTCTGATTATCTGGTGCCTCTCCTGTATGAAGGCCTCACACAAGTTATTAGGGTGGATATTTTATTTTGTTTATTTTCTTACAAACTGGACATTCCTTTGTTCCATTCTGAGTCCACCATTCCTACAGACAGGCTTTGCAGAAGTTGTGGCTACAATCTACATGCCAGGAAAACAAACTCCTACAAAATGTGTCCATAAATCATGCAAATCGGTACACAGTATCTCTATAAACATGTGATCAAGACAGATTTGTCAGATTTTTCATAATTATTCTATCCTGATAGAATGGCTTCCGAAGTTTGCAGGAATGGCCTGTTTTATACGAAACGCCTCAGATCATGAACGCAACGCCTGTTTGCCGTGAAACTTTGTACTCACATCCCCACTGGGCCAAAGAAAAAGTAACACCTGAAACAAATCAAATCAGCCTGGTGGCACTATAACAGCAGATTCACATTTTGGCCTATAACTCTCAAAATGTAGATCATAAAACCTACATATTTTCCCCCTGGATATTGTGGGATCCTGTGGTGGATGACAACACGCCCATTGCAAGTGCAAGAAGACTGGCAGCACAGCCTTTATTCCACCTGACATCCTCAGCTGGCCGAGTCTCGTGTCACTGGCTAGTCGGTTGAAGATCACACCAATGCAACAGGCTGCCTTCAAGCGTGGATCACGGAGTCCAGTGATAATTTTCAAAGCGAATAGTGGTTTACAAACTGTTTATACGGATACCCGAATATCCACGCACATCCCTAGTTTTCTGGTTGCCCTGTAAGCAACCACAAAAACTAGGTATGCACTGTAAAATAAATGCTTACTTCCGTCATGTAATAATAATTAAAGCACACTATTTGCAGGCTGTAAAATGAAGCAGTGATTGTATTGAATTAGTGTATATCCTGATAAAATTATTATGTAATGATAAAGCACACACACACACACACACACACACACACACACACACACACACACACACACACACACACACACACACACACACACACACACACACACACACACACAGAGAGAGAGAGAGAGAGAGAGAGAACATGTAGTGGTGAAACCTTTATTTAATCAAACAAACAAACATTATCATTATTCTTAATCCCCCCCCCCCAAGTATGAAGAGGGTTTACAAAGCAACACAAAACAATGTAGAATGTTAACACATAATCGAACTATAGGAATCCCCAATGGAAATGGAAACAAGCCATAGACTTTCTTGAAAAACTTTTAAGCAGACCTTATATTATACTGTACTTCCCTGTACATGTCTTTGAAATTGTTAATAAAGTATTCAATCAAAAAGTGTGATTTCAACTGACTGTTATCTACCAAATGCTCTGATAATTTAACAATCCAAACAACACCCATGTCAACACAGTGAACAGCTACACAGCTACACAGCTACTCATTATTACATGAATATGACTTGTTAAATTCTGACAAATGTGGACAGACTCTGTTCTACTGTTCTGGAGCAAGCAAAGCACAATCCATCAAAATAAACTATTAATGTTCATTTGTGTGTATTAAATGATCATTTGTCATCTGTGAACTAACTTAAACTAAAGGCTTTCCCCTGTATGAGTCTTCATGTGTGTTTTTAGATGACTCCTTTGAGCAAAGCTTTTATCACAGACTGCACAAGAAAATGGCTTTTCGCCTGTATGAGTCCTCATGTGTGTTTTTAGACTTCCCATCTGATTAAAGCCTTTACCACATACCGTACAAGTAAAGGGCTTTTCTCCTGTATGCGTCCTCATGTGTGTTTTTAGATCACACATGTGACTACATTGTTTACCACAAACAGTACAGGAAAAGGGCCTTTCCCCCGTATGAGTCCTTGCGTGTGTTTTTAGATTACCTGCGCTAACACAGCCTTTACCACAGACTGTACACGAAAAGGGCTTTTCGCCTGTATGAGTCATCATGTGTCTTTTTAGCTCACTAGTGGTAGGACAACCTTTACCACATACGGTACAAGTATAGGGCTTTTCTCCTGTATGAGTCCTCATGTGTGTTTTTAGATGACTTGTGCTAACACAGCCTCTGCCACAAATGGTACAAGAAAGGGGCTTTTCCCCTGTATGGATCATTGTGTGACTCTTCAGATGATGCTTGTTATTAAACATTTTGCCACACTCTGTACAAGTAAAACTTTTCTTCCCTGTGTGACTCCTCATGGATTGAGTTTGTTTTGATGATTTCAGGTCCTGGGACAGCTTGCACTGTCCTCCCACATGTTGTGTCTTGTGTGATTTCAGTGTGTTTAAAGCTGACTGATCTCCCCTGGTCTCCTCCCACTCATCACTGTCTTCAGTTTCTGATTCAGAACAGTGTGAAGAGAGAAGATGGTCATCACTAGTTGGTTGTGATGTTCCACAGTCCTCTACATCAGCTTGTGTTTTCATGTGTTCAGTTGAGGTGCTGGCTACAGGCGCTGTCTCTCTGTTTTCATCATCACCTAGTAATGTCAATGTTGACCCACCAGCCACTTCCTCCTGTTCTTCTTTAATCTGTGGAGGTTGTTGTTCCTCCTCAGGGGAAACCTCTTTACACACAGGGACGAGCAGGAAGTCTAAGGGGGAAAATATACATATATGACTCACAAGACTCCATAGCATTTGAATGTTGTGCCTCCAAAACAGAACCTCAGTATCAACAAAAAGTATCAACAGATTACTCTTTACTCTTTAATATTCTAATTTATAAATTGCGGTGGAAGAGCATGTTTCGATAGATAACCAGTGTTCTATTGGAGAAAGTGAGACATTAGAGACTGTTGGGGCGGAGAGGACTGGACAGAGTCTCTATTTCCTCCCGGTGGAGGCTCCTCACTGACAGGTGAATCAGTAGGATACAACACACACATGTGTGTGGGGAGGAATCATTTGGCATAACACGTAACAGCAGGTTAGTGAGCACCCTCAGTACCGGCCCACTTTCACCAATACAATACAAAGACAGCGTGCTGGAAACTTACTGAGATCCAGGTGGTCTTCAGGTTCCTGTTTAATAGAAACAGTCCTGGCTGGAGAACTGATCTTCACCTGCAGACTGGACTCCATACACTGATCTGGAATGAAGGAATAACATGAACACTTTAATAATGAGGACTGGAATAATAAGGACATTGGTGTAATATGAATATAAACCTGAACTCATTGATTACTTTCATAAAGAAAAATGGTTGTAGTCTGTCCATCATGCACAGTGTGCACAGCGTTCATGCCAGATGCAACAATACAGAAAATATTGCATGCTTTGTGATGAAGTATAGCATTGTTTTCAAAGGAGGTGGCAGGCAGGATCAGGAAACAGAGAAATAAGTGTAGCCCACAACATTTTACATGGGAGCAAATGGAAAATCGGACTAACATGACTTGTTAAATTCTGACAAATGTGGACAGACATGGTTCTGCTGTTCTGGAGCATGCAAAGCCATCACAAGAAACGAGTGGAATTGGCTTTTCACTAACTAGGCTCCAAAGAAAACTAAAGGCTGTGTGTTATGTCTTGTGTGTTTTAGAGTACCTACCCATTTGATTAAAGAAATGTCAACAATTTGGAGTAACAATGTATTTTAACATTTCAACAACATATCCTCTATCCCATTCCCACAACTTGTCTGGCATGCTTTCAAAACAGCACACACAACATGGCCCTGTCAGAAGCTCTCATAGGCGGCGCTAGGGGGAAGCGCTCACTATCCCGACTATCCGCTGTTCCGACATGGTCGGCAGGTTAGTTACTTAGCGTCGGCAGGTTAGTTACTTAGCGTAAGGCAGGTTAGTTACTTAGCGTCGGCAGGTTAGTTACTGAGGTAAGGTTTACTGAGGTTAGGTTTAGGGTTGGGGGTAGAGTTAGGCTTAGTTTTAGTGTCGGAATACCGGCCCGTCGGAACACTGATGCGGACCCGGCGCTAGGGGGGTGCTTGCAGGTGCTTTAGCACCTCCAAAGAAGCCCATAGCACCCCTGTAGCACCCCCAAGAAATGATCACCAAAAAAATATATATATATCTTTGTTCAAATCTGTGACATTGGTGAAAAAAGGTTCCTGCCCACAGAGTAGAGACTAGAAGTCCTTCATGAAATTGTCAGTATCTGCATTGTTTGCAGCCTATACCTAAAAGGCCCCCACCGCCGACCACCCCCTCCTCTGCAGAAAAGAATGCACAAACTGTCTTTTGACACCAGCGCTACTGCCATCTTAGCCTGACTGAGACATCTCTGATTAACCTCGCATAGCCAGATTTACTCATGTCACTGATTGGCTGTCACGGCTCTTTGCCATTGTCCCATTGGCCAAAAAGAAAAAGGAGCCAACATTTCTTGACTCTGGAACTCTTTGGGAGTTTCCACCCCGCCCCCTATGTTTGTTTACTTTCGCTTTGACAATGCATGTTTATTTTTCTGGATTTGAGAGAAAGTAAAAGAAAAAGCGTCAAACGGAACTGCAGCAACAGCGATCAGGTAAACACACATTCAACTTGCAAACTTGTAACTTGTGTTGTGCAATGGAGCCACGTTGCTGCTTTAGCGGAGATATGCAAGGGCTTTGACTTGGGTGTCAGCCTGCTGCCTGGCTAATTTGCGTGTCAGCTGGACACTTCTACTGCTGCTGTCTGCTGCTGTTTTGTAATCTCTCTCTTTTGTAACCATGGTTGGTTTATTAGCGGTCTTCCAGTCGGAACTCCTTCCTGGGAATCGTTCGAAACACTTGTGTTTTTGGTTGTTTGTTGTTGCTAACTTGCTGCTGTGGGTTCTTGACTGCTGTGAGGTGTGTGCAGTGGTATAAAGTAACTAAGTACATTTACTTAACTACTGTAGGCTATGTGTTGCTGCTTTTACTTCTACTCCACAACATCTCGGATCTTTTACTCAACCTCAAATTCATTTGAACCTTAGTAACTTTATTATAAATCATACATAAACCCCTTTAGCCCTATTTGTGTTGTGGGGGGACAGAGGATTTAGTGCTGTACATTTACAAATTATATAGCCTACTATAATATGTTTCAGATCATCGTCTACTGTATGCTTATTTGGGGGTATTTGTCCAGTCCTTTATGTTAGGCTATTTGATGCTACATTGCATGACGATTCTGCAATTTGGCCTATTTATATATAAACTAGACCAGGTCAACCTGGTTGTGCCAGACCCCCTGTCTGTCATCATCATTTATGACATCATGCCTTTTGTAGGCATGTCATCATCATGTCATCATCATATATACCCTTTATATAGAAAACCCGGACAGACCGACATTTGCTTATGTAGGCCTACCCATTTCATGGGTCTGGCAAAAAACAGAATTAAACCCATTATAAAATTGATTAAAAAACGATAAAAGAAGCTATGGGGCCACAGAAAGGCCCCATAGCAGAATCATGCTTAGGGCCCCCGTGGGACCAGAAACGGCTCTGCCTATAGCTAGTAAGGGAAAGTTAGCCTCTAGCTACATCAATCTGGGAACTAAATCTAAATGACTAGCTTTCTTCACAAATGTGTTCTACTAGGTGTCAACTATCACCTCTGAACTTTGTCAAACCCAACTCCCTTGACATACTTTGTGGGAGCCAATCAAAGTTGGGGGTATCGGGATACCCAGGGCCTGGGATTAAAGGGGGAAAAATAGAAAATGGCCAATATGAACGTATGAAGTGTGTAATTAGGGTATTGTTGGGCTGATGAATCCATTCCAACCATTAGTTATAAGTAAAAATGACTCCTTGGCCATAAAAAAGGCCTAATTGGCTAAGGCTTAGCCAATCCTGTCATTCGAGTTCACCTGTGTCCTGTTAGTCCCTATGTTTTAAACCCTGTGTTTGAATGTTCCTTGTCAGATTGTATCATGTTATCCTGTGTGTCATGTGTGATTACCCCCCTGATTTTTAATAGTTTTCATGAATTCAAACACTACTCCAACATTTTTTTTATTGCCAATATTATATGTCTCATGGCCTATTTTATGGCCAAGGAGTCATTTTAACTGAAAAATAATGGTTGGAATGGATTCAGCAGCCCAAAAATACCCAAATTACACACCTCATACGCTCATATTGGCCATTTTTTATTTTTTCCCCTTTAATCCCAGGCCCTCGGGATACCCAATAACTTTGATTGGCTCCCACAAAGTATGTCAAGGGAGTTGGGTTTGACAAAGTTCAGAGGTGATAGTTGACACCTAGTAGAACACATTTGTGAAGAAAGCTAGTCATTTAGATTTAGTTCCCAGATTGATGTAGCTAGAGGCTAACTTTCCCTTACTAAGCCTATACATCACTCCTTTTGTTGATGGTGTTACCATTTATTTAACGTGACTTAACACTTGTGATGCAATACTTGAATCGTACTGAATAAACAGTGATTCGCTTTGTCAATAATAGTACACTAGGCTGTTTTTCTTTTTTTGGTTAACATAATAGCGGATTTTGCACTGCAGCACAAGATATTTGGCTGTACGTACAGGCTTTTGGAGCCCAGCAAAAATAAAGATAAATAAAATAAAGACGTGTTTAAAGATTCCGTTGTTGGTGCCTATAACTAGGGTTGGGACCCGAAACCGGTTCTTTTTAGGACCCGGTTCCATGATAGCGGGTCCAGAACCGGGTCAATCATTTTTGCCGGTCCGATTCTCTTAACGGGTCTCATCAGCGCGCATTTAACGTGCATTCCATTGCAAGCAGCTGTGGTGACGTCAGGCCACCTCTACAGAAAGAATGCTGGGAATGTCCGTGTCACTGAGCAGCGCGAGTGAGAGCAACGACAACTGAACACAGTACACCAACAAGCAGCGTGATAAACAAACAGCATGGTGCAGAAGAGACAGAAGTCTTCCACGTTTGGCTGTAGGCTACTTCAGCTCACTGGAAGCGTGTTCATTCTGACGTCCATGAGCGGCGCTCGTCGGCTCGTTCGGTCCGCGGTCTTCTGTCCTCGCGTCTTTCTTTTCATTCACATTTCACATTTTGCTCCAAATAACACCCGCAGCTGCAGAAGACCTCGCCAAAGTTGATATGTGAGCGGACCGAGGCGCTCCTCTGTGCCGTCTGCCTGGGTGCTTCTCTTCTTCCTTGTTACGTCTTTGCAAGTTGCAACGCAAGTAAAGCCTGACTACTTCGCTGTGTTGCATGCCGAAAATAGCTGATCTGCAAGCTCACAACGCGTCACATCCACAAGACAACGTGAGCTTGTAGATCAGCTATTTTAACCAACGCTTAAAGCCTTAAACATACAGATGGGCGCGACGTTTAGAAACCTGACTTCACAATAGCCCCTTTTCCACTGCAGCTTTAGTACCACACCACACCACACCACACCACATGAATATATCTACATTTTCAATTACACAAAAGTAGCCCTATTGGTAAGAAACAAATTGACCCTTAACTGTGATTATATTACAATATAAATTTGTATTACAACAACTATACCTAAATTATTATTTATTTGAACGCCCATTAGGCTTATGTAAACAACTACTGTTAAATGGTCTCAATCGTTCATGTTTTATTTTTCTAAAGGACATACAGAAGCGTCAGTGTCAGAAAATATGAAAATATATATATATTGGAACCGTTAAGAGAACCGTTAGGAACCGGAATCGTTAAGAGGGAATCGCTAAGGACTCGGAATCGTTAAAATCCTAACGAGTCCCAACCCTACCTATAACTACATAATGTTTTGTGTTTGTTTAGGCTCCTATACTGTATATAAATTGGTAGGCCACAACTACTTAGCACCTCCATTAATAGCCAAGCTCCCTTCCAGCACCCCCATTAAAAATTGCCTGGAACCGCCACTGGAAGCTCTGAGAGTAGAGGTCTGCGCGGGACTGATATTTTAATCCCGCTCCTGCCCGCTCCCGCATGATTTCTGACCACTCCCGCCCGCCGCCGCAATGATTTCATTTTTGACCGCCCGCAGACAATTGCTGTCCGCCGCGGGAGCCCGCAACATACAAATTATGCGCGTCCAACAGCCTCCCTCCCAAGAATGCACATTGAAATCCAAAACCATTACCATACCATACCATTACAAAAAAGTGTGCGTGATGAGAGGACCATATTTGTGACGGATTGACGGTGGTGTGAGAACAAAATATGAGAGAAAAAGAGAGGAAGAGAGAGAGAGAGAGAGGGAGAGGGCGAGCGACGGAGCCACAGAGGGAGAGAGCGAGAGGCGAGAGAGAGAGAGAGAGAGAGGGGGAGAACTTTACGGAGAGAAAGAGACGTACTTTACGGAGAGAAAGACACGTACTGTATGTGCGTGCGTTGTCCTCAGCAGGGGGAATTGCGTTCTCTATTCAGATCTTGACTTGCTAGAAAAGGTACATTGAGGTTTGTATCTTATCCATTAAGATCCAAAACCATCAGGATTAGTGTGCGCGGCAGCGTGAGAGAGGAGCATGTGTGAGGGTTTTTTAACAGAGGTAAAGTGTTTGCGATGGGACATAGGCGATGGGACTATATTTATAATAAATAGTTATTTAGGTTAAATAGTGAGTGACAATGCGGCAATACCGCCGCAACTATCCGCGCACCGGTTAGCGTGAGAACAAACGAGAGAGGGAGGGAGGGGGAGATAGAGCCAGAGAGAGAGAGAAAGAGAAAGTCCACGTACTGTAGGTGCATGCTGCGTGTTGTCCTCAGGCTCAGCAGGGGAAATTACGTTCTCTACATATTCACATCTTGCTAAAGTATAGATAAAAGCTTTATGCGGGAGAGTGTGGGATTTTGCGGCGCCCGCCGAGTTTATTTTGACTGCATGTCCCCGCCCGCGGGGATTAAAATATCGCCCGCGCCGCAATACATGGCGACGGGTCCTGCAGGTCCCGCGGGAGTGCGCTCCCGCTGCAGGCCTCTATCTGAGAGGCTTTGACTTGTAAACAGAAAACTATTTAAAGGTTGTTGTGCCCAGACCAGAGACCACAGGGGAAGGTTTAATATAAATTAACTAGAACTAATCCATTAGATGAAACCACCACTGAAACCACCACTGTTACAAATGATTATATTAATTTTTGTGTCCAGTTGGTTGTCCCCACAAGGGAGATAAAAATCTACCCGAATGATAAAGCTTATGTGACCAAAGACATTAAAGGATTGATAAATGAAAGGAAAACAGCCTTCACAAACAAAGATTTTGTGGCATTGAAATTAGCTGATAAAAAAATTAAGATCAAAATGAGGCAAGCAAAATTGGCACATAGACAGCGTTTGGAGGATGCTTTTAATGCCAATAATCACAAAAAGGTGTGGGACACCATGAAATCCATGACAGGGATGTCATCCCCCACAAAACCTATTGTGGCAGATAATGAACTTAGCTTTGCCAATGACCTAAACACATTCTTTGATAGATACGAATCATTGGACAACTCCTCAAAGTGCACTGAGATACTGAAGGCTGTAACACCTGCCCCCTCTGACCGAATTACTATCACGGAAGAGGATGTAAGGAAAGTGTTTCAGTGTACTAACACGAGGAAAGCTAATGGGCCGGACGAGTGCAGTGCTTTTCTCCTCAAAAATTTTGCATCTGAATTGGCTCCAGTGTGGCAACCAATATTTCAAACCTCTGTAGACACACACACAATTCCTCTGCCTTGGAAAACATCATACATAAAACCACTGCCCAAAATCCAATGTCCAAAAGAACATAAGGATTATAGACCCATAGCTCTCACTTCAGTGATTATGAAATCACTTGAAAGAATACTCTTGCACCATCTTGTTAGTATGACCAAAGACAAATTCGACCCCTGCCAGTTTGCATACAAGAAAGGTTGCGGTACAGAGGATGCGGTTGTCACACTGGTCCACTTAATTACAAAACACCTAGATAAGCTAGATAAGTCTAACATGAATCATGCAAGGGTGCTGTTCTTAGACTTTTCTTCAGCTTTCAACACAATACAGTCTGATATACTAGTGTCAAAGATGGTGCAGTTGGAACTGAATCCATACTTAATACACTGGTATGCTGCCTTTCTCACCAACAGGGTACAGAGGGTGAAAGTGAACGGAACCCTCTCCTCAGCAGTAACAACTAATGTTGGGGCCCCCCAAGGTTGTGTAAGCTCAGCTATACTTTTCACCCTTTATACTGACAGCTGTCGTACTGAGGAATGTCTGTCTGAAGGTCGTACTAAGGATCCAGACCAACACATTCTAAAGTACTCTGATGATACAGTTTTAATTTCACTCTTAGATAGTTCCAGTGATCCTGGACTGCACCAACTCAGAGTGAATAAGGTCGTTGAATGGAGTGATAACAACGCTCTCATCATTAACACAAAAAAGACAGAAGAGATTGTTTTTGGTGCACCACCAGATACACACAGAACTCCCATTACTATTCACTAGAAGCTCGGCCGGCCGAGCGTCTAGTCGGCGACCTGGCCAACTCGGGAACAATGTAAATAGGGAATGAATGCCCCGCCCTTTAATGCAAACCCCATTATACCTGTTGTCATAGGATCCGTTTTGACCATCTGTTTGCGTGTGTCCATTTATGCCCATATATGGAGAGATATGTCTGTCTACGTCCATTTTCTGACATATATGGAGATCTCTGTAGGACCTGGTTTGACCATCTGTTTGCCTGTGCCCATTTATGCCCATATATGGAGTTTGCGACCTGGCCAACTCGGGAACGATGTAAATAGGGAATGAATGCCCCACCCTTTAATGCAAACCCCATTATATGGAGATCTCTGTATCTGTCTGTGTCCCTTTTATGCCCATATACTCTATCTGTGTCCATATTTTATGCCCATATGCCCAAATATGGAGATCTCTGTATCTGCCCATATGCCCATATATGGAGATCTCAGTCTGTGTCCCTTTTATGCCCATATATCTGCGTCCATTTTATGCCCATATGCCCATATATGGAGATCTCTGTATCTGCCCATATGCCCATTCTCTGTATCAGTCTGTGTCCCTTTTATGCCCATATACGGAGATATCTGTCATGGAGATTTCAGTCTGTGTCCCTTTTATGCCCATATATCTGTCTGTGTCCCTTTTATGCCCATATACGGAGATATATCTGTCTGTGTCCCTTTTATGCCCATATACGGAGATATCTGTCGGGTCGAGGCAAGGCCCCTGTATTGCCCATATATGGAGATCTCTGTATCTGCCCATATGCCCATATATGGAGATCTCAGTCTGTCGGGTCGAGGCTAGGCCCCTGTATCTGCCTGCAGTGATGTCACAATGACTCAGTGCTTGCGCCCGGCACTGCAGTGATGTCACAATGAGTCAGCGCTTGCGCCGATTTTGCGCCGATTTCCGCATAAGGAGATTCCGAACGTTTCGCGCCGGTTAGGGAAAACCGCACGTCGGGTCGGGTCGAGGCCCGGCACTGCACTCCATGCCGCGGCGGGGAACGCGCGTGCCGAATCTGAAGCCGGTGGGACGAACGGTTCTCGAGATACGCGGATTACAAACACACACGCAGAGACTTCTCGCATTTATAGATAGATGGTGAACAGATCAACCAGGTATTTTCGTATACGTACCTCGGAGTAGTAATAGACCATCTTTTGTCATGGAAAGATCAGATTGAATCTGTGTGTAAGAAAACAAAGCAAAGAATCTACTTCCTTCGCCGTTTAAGATCATTTGGTGCTAGTAGACAGATTCTTCTTATGTTTTTCACGTCTGTCATTATGAGTGTTCTTCAATACTGTAGTACCACCTGGTATGGATGCTTGTCTGCAGCCCTAAAGTCACAACTGCTGCAACAACTGAACATTTGTTCAAAGATAGTTGGACAACCACTTCAGAGGCTATATACGACTACGTATGATAACAGCATTCTAAGGTTGGCAAGAAATATTACCTCTAATAGTAGCCATGTGTTGCGTAGAGAATATAGGTTGCTGCCTTCAGGAAGGAGATATGGTGTTCCAGAATACAATAAGGTCAGACTAAAAAGGTCCTTTGTCCATCAGTCGACTTTAAGGCTTAATCAGGAGCTTGGCCATAGGTAGGCTTGGCGGTGGACACTGCTCTTGTCTATATTGTCCTTATGTATGTAAACCTGTCTTGTTTTTCTTTGTTACATGTGTTAAAATGTTTGTTTATATGTTATGTGTCGCATACATGACGTGCTGTGTCGCAAGACAAATTTCAGTGTGAACTGACAATAAAGTACTATATCATATCATATCACTATATCATATCATCCCCACAAAACTCCATCATGGATATTAAATCCACAACAGTCTCACAAATTGAACACTTGAAACAAAGTGTGTTGTAGTTATTTTACTAACCTGTTCTGTATAATTTGATGTAGGGTTTTAAAACCATGTCCAGAAGTCTGCTTTTGCGGTCGATTTCTTGCTTCAAGCTGAAAGCTCCGACGGTCCGAAATATCTCTTCAGCAGCTGCAGATAGTCTCTCATTGACCAAGGACTTCAGTGTTTGTAGTAAAGCTATTTCTCAAAGCTAGCTCTCTGAGTTTCTCTGACAAATACACCAACCAAGAGAATCAAGTTCAGCCCTTAACAACTTGCAGAGACTAAAGTGTCACCAATCGTAAACAGAGCCCTGTTAAATACTCACAGAGAGTCTGATGGCCCAATCAGAGCTTGGGTGGGTGGGGCAACAATAGACAGAAACTGGCCAATAGTTGAACCCTTCACGTCCCTGCACATCTGAACTCCCCATAGAGCATTGCAGCGGAAGTTGATTCCTGGGGTCACTTAATATTCCCCATTCATTTTCGCCATAGACTTTTACAAAAATATTTATAACAATTATGTTAAGCCTCGAACCAAGCCATCCAGGATGGAGGTGAATCATGACCATATAACCTTTTTTTCTATGAAAAGAACATTTTGAAAATCGCTAAACAAAGGGTAGTTATTAAATGTAGTGTATCAAATAATGTAATATTAAAATATGTTTTCACATAGGATCAAAGGTTATATGATCATGATTCACCTCCATCCTGGATGGCTTGGTTCGAGGCTTAACATAATTGTTATAAATATTTTTGTAAAAGTCTATGGCGAAAATGAATGGGGAATATTAAGTGACCCCAGGAATCCACTTCCGCTGCGATGCTCTATACAGTTCAAAATAAACATTTTGATGTGAATTTTACATTTTATTGCTGTAATGTTTAGCAGTGTTGCAGGCCTATACTTTCTTCAAAATTGGGACAAACCTTTATTTTATTTTTTATGTTGTATCGAGCTTAGAGCTCTATGAATACGAATATAATTACACATCGTTATAGATAGAATCATCACTTTGTTGTATTCTCATTCCAGTAGACACTTTTTTATCATCTAAACTGACCTTTATTGACACAAATTTGATCTATCTAGATATAAACTATTAACATCTCTGGGTTTTGGGTTAGGGTTAGAAAAAAAAGAAAAAATGGGTCAAAATGTCCACAAGGGACACGACATGTAAAAAAAAAAAAAAAAGAAATATATATGATGAAAATGTACACATGTTGATTGACCAAATAAAGTATTTAAAAAAAAACATCTCTGGGTTTTCTTTCTTTTGCGAAGACAAAACAGTCTGTGTGTTGATGAAGACATTTGGAACATGTGTCTATGTAAATGTTTCTCTGATGATGGCCCATCATCATCATCATCAAGGTGTTACGAGCCTTTCACATTGAAATGACACCTGACTGCAGTTAACTGGAGGAGAGCTGGGAGGAGGTGTTTCTCCACTCCAAGACAAAAGGGAGGTGTTGTTTATACTGGAGGAGAGCTGGGAGGAGGTGTTTCTCCACTCCAAGACAAAAGGGAGGTGTTGTTTATACTAGAGGAGAGCTGTGAGGAGGTGTCGGAGGAGGTGTTACTGTTACGTTGCCGTTGTCAAAACTAAAGGCTTTTATGTATGAGTCTTCATGTGTCATTTAGACTACCTGTTTGATTAAAACTTTATCACATATTGTACAAGAAAACAACATTTCGTCTGTATATGTGTCCTTGTGTGTGTTGACCCTTGTGAAGAAAGAGACATGACAGTATTATGGGTGCAAAAATGTAAATGTTTAATAAAGTTAATATCTCAATAATTCAAAATATATTTAATAGAATATAACCAAATTCTATTTTTCAAAACGAATAGCGATTTACCAACCGTTTAAAGTTTAAACGGTTTGTAAATCACTTTAAACAGATACCCGAATATTCGCTGACAGTCCTGTAAGCATCCACAACAACTAGGTATGCACTGTAAAATAAATGCTTACTTCCGTCATGTAATAATAATTAAAGCACACTATTTGCAGGCTGTAAATTGAAGCAGTGATTTTATTGAATTAGTGTATATCCTGATACAATTATTATGTAATGATAAAGCACACACACACACAGAGAACAAGTAGTTGTGAAACCCTTTATTTAATCAAACAACATCATCATTATTTTTCCCCCAAGTATGAAGAGGGTTCTTTGAGTTTACAAAGCAACTTTATAAAGACACAAAACAATGTAGAATGTTAACAAGTAATCGAACTATAGAAACCCCAATGGAAATGGAAACAAGCCATAGACTTTCTTGAAAAACTTTTAAGCAGACCTTATGTTATACTGTACTTCCCTGTACATGTCTTTGGAATTGTTAATAAAGTATTCAATCAATCAAAACAGTTGTGATTTCAACTGACTCTGTTATCTACCAAATGCTCTGATAATTTAACAATCCAAACAGCACCCATGTCAACACAGTGAACAGCTACACCATTATTATATGAATTGTTAAATTCTGACAAATGTGGACAGACTCTGTTCTACTGTTCTGGCACCCATTTAAGATGTGGGACATGGTTTCATGTCAACATATTTAACCCATTCAGGCCGGGGACACATTTTGTACAGTATGTAGCAACATTTTGTAATTTTTGAAAAATATTAACTTTTTCAGCTTAGGATAGGCCTACACAGAAATAATGGTCCACAGAAGAGAGACATGCAGTCTAACTTAAACTAAAGGCTTTCCCCTGTATGAGTCTTCATATGTTGTTTTAGAGTACCCATTTGAGCAAAGCTTTTAACACAAACTGCACAAGGAAATGGCTTTTCGCCTGTATGCGTCCTCATGTGTGTTTTTAGACTACTTGTGTTAACACAACCTAGACCACATACCGTACAAGTAAAGGGCTTTTCTCCTGTATGAGTCCTCATGTGTGTTTTTAGATCACCCTTGTAACTACATTGTTTACCACAAACAGTACAAGAAAATGGCTTTTCCCCTGTATGAGTCGTCATGTGTTGTTTTAGAACGTTCTTGTGAGCAAAGCTTTTAGCACAGACTGTACAACAAAATGGCTTTTCTCCTGTATGAGTCCTCATGTGTGTTTTTAGATTACCTGCGCTAACACAACTTCTACCACAGACTGTACACGAAAAGGGCCTTTCGCCTGTATGCGTCCTCATGTGCATTTTTAGATTACCTGTGTTAAAACAACCTTTACCACATAAGGTACAATTATAGGGCTTTTCTCCTGTATGAGTCTTCATGTGTGTTTTTAGATTACCTGCACTAACACAGCCTCTGCCACAGATAGTACAAGAAAAGGGCCATTCCCCTGTATGGATCATTGTGTGACTCTTCAGATGAGCCTTGTGATTAAACATTTTGCCACACTCTGTACAACTAAAACGTTTCTTCTCTGTGTGACTCCTCGTGGATTGAGTTTGTTTTGATGATGTCAGGTCCTGGGACAGCTTGCACTGTCCTCCCACATGTTGTGTCTTGTGTGATTTCAGTGTGTTTAAAGCAAACTGATCTCCCCTGGTCTCCTCCCACTCATCACTGTCTTCAGTTTCTGATTCAGAACAGTGTGAAGAGAGAAGATGGTCATCACTAGTTGGTTGTGATGTTCCGCAGTCCTCTACATCAGCTTGTGTTTTCATGTGTTCAGTTGAGGTGCTGGCTACAGGCGCTGTCTCTCTGTTTTCATCACCTTCACTTTTCACTGCTAGTAATGTCAATGTTGACCCACCAGCCTCTTCCTCCTGTTCTTCTTTAATCTGTGGAGGTTGTTGTTCCTCCTCAGGGGAAACCTCTTTACACACAGGGACGTGCAGGAAGTCTAAGGGGAAAAAAATATTTATAATGACTCATGAGACTCCATAGCATTTGAATGTTGTGCCTTCAAAACAGAACCTCAGTATCAACAAAAAGTATCAACAGATTACTCTTTACTCATTAATATTCTCATTTATAAATTGCGGTGGAAGAGCATGTTTGGATAGATAACCAGTGTTCTATTGGAGAAAGTGAGACAGTAGAGACTGTTGGGGCTGGACGGAGTCTCTACTTCCTCCCGGTGGAGGCTCCTCACTGACAGGTGAATCAGTAGGATACAACACACAAATGTGTGTGGGGAGGAATCATTTGGCATAACACGTAACAGCAGGTTAGTGAGCACCCTCAGTACCGGCCCACTTTCACCAATACAATACAAAGACAGAGTGCTGGAAACTTACTGAGATCCAGGTGGTCTTCATGTTCCTGTTTAAGGTGGTCTTCAGATTCCTGTTTAAGGTGGTCTTCAGGTTCCTGTTTAATAGAAACAGTCCTGGCTGGAGAACTGATCTTCACCTGCAGACTGGACTCCACACACTGATCTGGAATGAAGGAATAACATGGACACTTTAATGATAAGGACTTGAATAATAAAGACACTGGTGTAAAATAAATATAAACTTGAACTCATTGATTGCTTTCATGAAGAAAATGGTTTCAGTGTGTCCATCATGCACGGCGTGCACAGCGTGCATGATGCCACAATACATGTATGAAAATATTGCATTTGTGATGAAGTATAGTATAGCATTGTTTTCAAAGGAGATGGAGGCAGGATCATTTTAATGGGAGCCAATGGAGAATCTGACTTGTTAAATTCTGATAAATGTGGACAGTCACTGTGCTGTTCTGGAGCATGCAAAGCCCCATCACAAGAAACGAGATGAATATATCTTTAGTGGCATTTGCTTTGTCATTCTGGCTTAGACTGAATGATCATTTATGTGAACTAGCTTAAACCAAATACTTTCCCCTGGGTAGTCACCCATTTAAATAAAGCTTTTGTCACATGAAAAAGGCTTTCCATCTGTTTTTTTTCTTTTTTTTAAGATTACTCATGTGGGTGTTTTTAGTTGACCCTTGTGAAAACAGCACATACAGTGCAAGACATTGACTTTTCACTAAAGGCTCCAAAGAAAACGTAAGGCTGTGTGTTGTGTCTTGTGTGTTTTTTTTAGAGTACCCATTTGATTAAAGAAATGGCAACAAGTTGGAGTAACAATGTATTTTAACATTTCAACAACATATCCTCTATCCCATTCCCACAACTGGTCTGACATGCTTTCAAAACAGCACACACAACATGGCAAAGAAAAGGAAAGAATACAAATTAACTAGAACTAATCCCCACAAAACTCCATCACGGATAATAAAACCACAATGGTCTCACGAATTGAACAGTTAAACCACATAGTATTGTCCTCTGAAACACATTTTCTTACATGAAAAAAGTGTTATTGTACCAACCTGCTCTGTTTAATTTTAAAACCATGTCCAGTAGTCTGCTTTTGTGGTCGATTTCTTGCTTCAAGCTGAAAGCTTCGTCCTCATACGCTGTTACAATTTGTCCAACGGCCCCAAATATCTCTTCAGCAGCTGTAGATAGTCGCTTATTGACCAAGGACTTCAGTGTTTGTAGTAAAGCCATTTCTCTAAGCTAGTTTCGGTGACAAATACACCAACCAAGAGAAGCAAGTTCAGTCCTTAACAACTTGCAAAGACTAAAGTGTCACCAAACGTGACAAGAGCCCTGTTAAATACTCACAGAGAGTCTGATGGTCCAATCAGAGAATGGGTGGGTGGGGCAACAATAGACAGAAACTGGCCAATAGTTGAACCCTTCAAGTCCCTGCACATCTGAACTCCCCCATACAGTACAACATCAAATATAGGCCTATATGCATCAAAATGTGTATACACATTTTGATGTGACTTCATAATTTGACATTTGATTGCTGTAATGTTTAGCAGTGTTGCACATAGGCCTATATCACCCAGCTATATAGGCCTCTATTTATACGAATATAATTACACGTTGTTATTTGATATAGGCCTACTGATATCTGTTTGGTGCATTTCATGTAGCATCACAAAGTTAACCTATACTTAGGGTATTTGAAATTCTATGAAAATAGTGTTTTGCATTAATTGTAGCTAGAAGATCAGCTTTTTACAACAAACAACATGGGAAAATGGAAATCATCACTTTGTTGTATTCTCATTCCAGTAGACCTACTTTTTTATTATCTAAACTGTTCATCTCTTGGTTTGCTTTCTTTTGCCAAGACAAAACAGTCCGTGTTGATGAAGACATTGGAACTTGTGTCTATGTAAATGTTTCTCTGATGATGGCCCATCATCATCATCAAGGTGTTACGAGGCTTTCACATTGAAATTACACCTGACTGCAGTTAACTGGAGGAGAGCTGGGAGGAGGTGTTTCTCCACTCCAAGACAAAAGGGAGGTGTTGTTTATACTGGAGGAGAGCTGTGAGGAGGTGGGAGGAGGTGTTACTGTTTATACTCCTACATCAACACACTCGGTCCTGCTCAGCGCCAATACAATGGTTTATTTGTACACACACAAGGACACAAACAGGGAGAAAGAGGTCTTGGCCATGCATTCAGCCTGGTGGAGCCACCAACAAGAAAAGTTCAATTCCGGGAATTGCAAGTGTGGTTTCCTATATCGTGCAACATGTTCCAACATCTTTATACCCTGTAATTATATATAAATATAAATATATATATATATATATATATATATATATATATACACACACACACACACACACACACACACACACACACACACACACACACACACACACACACACACACAGTATATTAATGAATGTTTTACACCCTCCAACTTTATTTGTTACCCATGTTCAACCGTTCATTATATTTTGACACTTGCTTTGGGAATGTAGTGGACTGAGCATTGGTTAGACCTCCTGTTGGTCCGACCAGGTTAACATTCAACAGAGCATTCACCAGCGTCGGCAGGTTAGCATTTCATATTCTGACAACATTATGTAATGATAAAGCACACACATAGGACCTATATGGTGAAACAATATTTTATCAATATGTAGCCGGCCAGAGCTGAACTTGGGGGCCACCGTAGGCTACTTCCTCATTGGCAAACGGGTGCAGTATTTAAAGGCCCTAGTCAAACAAACTCTAGACTGCTGGATTGCTGCTGGCCCCAGGTCTTGCGACCTAGGTCTTGTGTTTGTGTTATATGTATCCCTGCTGGGGTGAGTGACTGACAAATGAGAGTGTTCTTGATCATTGTACTAAAACTGTATTTTAATCATAATTTTGTTACTGCCCAGGTTTAAGGTCATGTGTCTCGAGTCATGAAGTGACGAGTCCATGTGCCAAGAAGGAATCATGAAATAACACAGACAACCAAAGGTAGATTTGTGGTGGTTGATTGATTTTGATTGTTTTGTTTGTATAATTTACTAAAATGATCTTGTTTCCACTCTTAGAGTTCACCACTGCTGTTTTGTTTTAGCTGAGTTTTATCATTTGTTTTTATTGTTTATTGAGCTATTTCTTGTGTTCTGATATTTGTTTTGTTTCTCCCCCAAACACTGCGAGCGTGCTGCTCATCCGGAGCCAACACCAGAACCAGGGTGTACAGACGACCAGCTTCAGGGGGTTCACTAGGATCACTTTAGCCCACGACAGTAAGCTTTTGCAGTGAGATTTTGTGTGAAGCGAGCACCTCTTTGCACGGTGTCGCCCTTTTTTTCTTGCATGCTTTGAGTGAGTTTGTGTGTAGTTTATCAGATGTGTTTGTCAGTTGGGCAAAGGTTGGCATCTTTTAGCTGATTTAGCTTAGTTCCCCCTGTGAGCTGATTGGCTGTTACCCTAGCCTGTTTGCTGGTCTTCATTTATGATGTTTGGGTTTTGTAATCTAAGTGTTACACTGTCATCCTGCTTATGAATTGACTGTTATATATTATATATTGTATTTTAATTAGGCATTTAATGAATGTATGTACTGTTGAAATTAAATGTTATTCTTTCTATAATTAATAAACTCCATGTGTTTGGGGAAAGCTCTTGTCTCAAGCCCTTATTATCGAACTTATGTGGGGAACCCAAATTTATTCATCATCATTCTTTTCCTTGATATAATATCAAGGTGGCGTTGTCATTCTTGCATTGCTCGTAAAAGTAAATTCCTTGCCACCAGGTTACATTCTGGCGCTGTCGGCAGGATTCAACGAGGTCACTTGAGACATGAAGTTTTGGTCTTATATTGTGTTGAAATGGCTCAATTTTCTTTTAGACTTGCTCAGTTTTAAGTGTAACAAAACAGCAGTTGGTGCGTCGGGGGACCAGCCGTCCGCTTCCATTCCCCAGAGTGAGATCAGAAGCGTTGCTGTTGACCATGGCTAATGAACTCCAGGAGCTGAGAGAGGCGGTGCGGCAACTGCAGGCCGAAAAAGAGCAGCGGATGGCTGAACAGGAGATGGCAGATATCAAAAACCTGTTAAAACAGCAGCAAGAACAGATAAGTAAGCTTACACAAGTCCTCCTAGCTCTACAGTCAGCCTCTAACCCCTCTCAAAGAACCCCTAGAAACTTCAAGCCACGCGCTTTGGGTCGTGTCATATGCTGGCGTTGCCAGAGACCAGGTCACCTTGCCAGGGGGTGTGATGGCCCTCGGGTTGCTTCAGCGAGCCAGCAGCCAAGGGGTTACCGACTCACGGGCACCTTGCCACGGTCCCGCAATAGAACCCCACTACCTGTGACTGTGTTGCAAGCTGCACAGGTGACACAGCAAACAGCCAATTCCGCCTTTCTAAACCTCTCAAATGTTGACCTGGCTACCCTACAGGCCGCTGACTCCTCCATAGGTGCTCTTGTTCACTTCTGGCAGGAACAACGGAAACCTGGACGCATGGAGAAGCTAGGCCTGCCCTCTGAAACCCTGGGTCTCCTGACGCAGTGGGATCGCCTCACTGTGGTGGATGGGCTGCTGCACAGGGTTTACAGAAGACCGGATGGAGGGGGTAACGTGTATCAGTTTATTCTTCCAGAGAGATTGAGGGAGCAGGTGTTCCATCAGCTACATTGTAACCATGGTCTGCATGGTGCAGAGCGAACTACAGATCTAATCAGGCAGCTGTGTTACTGGCCAGGCATGGGCCTGACTATTAGAAGATGGTGTCAGCGGTGTGACCAGTGCAGACTCTCAAGAGAGACGTTGCCTCGGGAAAGGACCTCCACTTTCCACCAGGTCAACGGGCCCCCTAAGCCTGGAGACTGTGCCTACACAGAAGGGTCTAACATCAGACTGGGCGATCCAGATGAGGAAGACCACAGTGAGCTCTACATTATGGTGGGCCCTGCTGACTCCACAAGGCCACGTCAGAATGAGAGCCTGGTAACAGCCCCAGTCGAGGACACCCCCTCCCCTGATCCGCCAGCGACGATGAGACCACCGTCCGCCTTGCTGCATCCACCAGCCCCTCCCTTTGAAGGGGTTTTACGGAAGTCTACCCGTGAGACAGCTGGCAGACATCCTAACCCCCATCACCTACCAGTGGCTATAGGGGGTAGGATTAGGAATTTCCAGGTGCTGGGTGTAAGTAGTTCCAGCTCCATGGCAGTTATGTTTAGACCCTGGTTATAGGTTGCTACATTGTCGGGACGACAATGAAAAAGAAAATCGGGGTGAATGTAGCCGGCCAGAGCTGAACTTGGGGGCCACCGTAGGCTACTTCCTCATTGGCAAACGGGTGCAGTATTTAAAGGCCCTAGTCAAACAAACTCTAGACTGCTGGATTGCTGCTGGCCCCAGGTCTTGCGACCTAGGTCTTGTGTTTGTGTTATATGTATCCCTGCTGGGGTGAGTGACTGACAAATGAGAGTGTTCTTGATCATTGTACTAAAACTGTATTTTAATCATAATTTTGTTACTGCCCAGGTTTAAGGTCATGTGTCTCGAGTCATGAAGTGACGAGTCCATGTGCCAAGAAGGAATCATGAAATAACACAGACAACCAAAGGTATATAAATGATTTGTGGTGGTTGATTGATTTTGATTGTTTTGTTTGTATAATTTACTAAAATGATCTTGTTTCCACTCTTAGAGTTCACCACTGCTGTTTTGTTTTAGCTGAGTTTTATCATTTGTTTTTATTGTTTATTGAGCTATTTCTTGTGTTCTGATATTTGTTTTGTTTCTCCCCCAAACACTGCGAGTGTGCTGCTCATCCGGAGCCAACACCAGAACCAGGGTGTACAGACGACCAGCTTCAGGGGGTTCACTAGGATCACTTTAGCCCACGACAGTAAGCTTTTGCAGTGAGATTTTGTGTGAAGCGAGCACCTCTTTGCACGGTGTCGCCCTTTTTTTCTTGCATGCTTTGAGTGAGTTTGTGTGTAGTTTATCAGATGTGTTTGTCAGTTGGGCAAAGGTTGGCATCTTTTAGCTGATTTAGCTTAGTTCCCCCTGTGAGCTGATTGGCTGTTACTGTTGCTGGTCTTCATTTATGATGTTTGGGTTTTGTAATCTAAGTGTTACACTGTCATCCTGCTTATGAATTGACTGTTATATATTATATATTGTATTTTAATTAGGCATTTAATGAATGTATGTACTGTTGAAATTAAATGTTATTCTTTCTATAATTAATAAACTCCATGTGTTTGGGGAAAGCTCTTGTCTCAAGCCCTTATTATCGAACTTATGTGGGGAACCCAAATTTATTCATCATCATTCTTTTCCTTGATATAATATCAAGGTGGCGTTGTCATTCTTGCATTGCTCGTAAAAGTAAATTCCTTGCCACCAGGTTACAAATATGTTTTCTGCTATAAACTATTCAATCAATCAAAACTAGGTGCATCTACTCTGATAATAACAACAATTAGCAAATTGTTGTCATGCTCAATACAGTGCATTTATACACAGAGGCCTATATTTTCCTGTAGTCCTATATGATTGTATTCGTAATTGCTCTGCATAATTGAAATTAATTCTAGGCGTAATATCGCCCGGCGAGATCAGAGTGATTGTGTTTCTGTTTCCAAAAGCAAACACAGTCATACTGGGTCAATTTGCAACATGAACTGCTAAACATTACAGCATCAAATGTCAAATTGTGGATGTGTGTTTGTACTAATGCATTGTCATCACTCTAATGTTGCAGCTGGTGGGGCTTATTTTATGAGCTGCAGCTGGTGGGGCTTATTTTATGAGCTGCAGCTGGTGGGGCTTATTTTATGAGCTGCTGAGTAGCTAACCTGAGTGTAACAACTAATAATGCATAATCATGTATCACTTAATGTGTGTGTGTGTGTGTGTGTGTGTGTGTGTGTGTGTGTGTGTGTGTGTGTGTGTGTGTGTGTGTGTGTGTGTGTGTGTTGTTTATTCATTATCTCAAATACAGAACAAATATGCAGTCTACAACATGTAGTCTACAACATTTAAGGTTGCATAGTGGGAATGTGCATGCAGTGTGTTTGGGGGGAGGGCTTCAGCTCTGAGCAGAGCACGCAAGTTGAGGAAGCATAGCACTCCAATTCTTGTGTTAATTTGATACTACAGAGCAGAGAAGGCTATCTAAACCGGATTGACTTGTTGTAGAAATCACATTTGTGAACGTCCTTCTCATTTGCCAACAAAAGAAGATCTGACAACCTGTCCTCTTTGCAAAGGCTGGACAGTTTGGTTTTCACCAGCTTTCGTTTGTAAAAAGTGCCATATATCTGAATCAGCCTAGACATGTTAGGGACCGAAGATATGATGGCCATTGCTCTAGATCTTTGACCACCGAAAGCATGGATGTCCTGTTCTGACAATTTGTCTTCCTCTTAAATGTCGTAGAATGTGCAGACCTTCACAGCTTGTAGTGCCTCTGTTGAGATTCTAGGTGTTTTCTGTTCTTTGAGACTGTTGGCAATGCAAGGCATTCCCAATGTCCCATGTGGAATCATTCCTCCTGTCCAAAACCCCATCACTGTCGGCAACTGTCATCACACCAGTCACACACATCTAATCATTTCTGCTTTCCACTTTAGTGAAAGGGTGGGTGTAAAGGTTGCCCGAGCGGCTAGGGCCCCAAAAACAGTCAAGAAGTTCTTTTGAGGGTTTTTATTTCTCCCAAAACTCACTGTGCAGGTTTACAGGCATTCACACATTAGGTAGTAGAGCTAATACAGATAAAAATAACAAAATAGACTAGGGGCAGAGTGGGGTAAACTGAGACACCGGGTAAACTGAGACACCCCCTGTATCCAGGCAATGGAACACATTTGTGGTCATGTGACCATTATATTTTCAAGCCCCTTGAATTTCCCACTTGTCATGAAAAGAGAGACCTGATAGGGCTGTAGAAAACATGCTTTTTTCACAAAAAAAATTATTTTGCATGTAAAAGTAAATTTTCTTGCTGTCAACATAATCAGCTGTTGTGTCAAAGCAAATTGATGCAGGGAGAACATTTTATATCATACATGTTGATGAACTACCAACTTATAAATCCATGTGATAGATGCTAGCTGAAGATTACCCTGAATTGATAAAAAAATATCCCTTTTCCCAAAATGTTTCTGTGGGGTAAAGTGAGACAATTGCTTCGGGGGAAAAGTGAGACACTATCTCACATTATCCCAACATGATAGACAGGAAGAAAGCTGTAAAAACCTGATTAAAGGGTGTACCAAACTAGTCTCAGTTGATTCTTATGTATTTTCCCCTGTAGAATCCATTTCTGATACATATTTCTTTGTATTGTGCATAATTAATGAGATAATTAGCATATTTGACTACATTTGACTAAATATGCTAATTATTTCATTAGTTATGCACAATAGAACAATATACTTTGCAGAAATAGATTCTACAGGAAAAATTACATAAGGACCAACTGAGGAAAGTTTGGTAAACCCTTCTATACATTTTTATAGGGTTTTTAGTTTTTTCCTTCTGCCCATGTGTCACATTATTTGACACATGGGTGGAAATGACAGGACAAAGCCTATTAAAAGAATGTCTGCTATGTACATTTTTGTATTGCGCATATTAAACCCAGTTAACCAGGTTTTTGTGTTTTTATGGTAGTTTTAAAGTGAAAAAAGTGAGTGGATCACTTTACCCCGTTGATTTCTCTGGTCTGTCTCAGTTTACCCCGGTCCTGGGGTAAACTGAGACACAAGACCACTTTTTTTAAAACAATCATATTTTCTCTGCCTTTTGTCTTGAATATGTTCTGATATCTTCCATTGTTAGGAAACATCCCAAATTACTGGGAAATGTGTAAATTTTTACTGATATATCTTTTAGTTCGCCTAGAGGGGAGCAAATGTAAAAAGTGTCTCAGTTTACCCCGCTCTCCCCTATTATGAGGAAAAATAAATAAACACTTGGGTGAACACCAACACAACAGACCCAACTGGGCTAAGAGTTCTCTTCCGGAAACACCTGATTCACAGCCAGGTCCAGTAACTCTCCCTCAGGGTTGTTCACAGTGCATTTGCCCAAATCACACTAACTGGTCAGCCTCCATTAAATAGGAGCGGACTGTACCACCAGGTCACAGCCCCAATTAGTAATAATACTTCAAATACTTCCATATATACATTTCCAAAATAACCCACAGCTATTAGCAAGAGTAACCTAAGCATTCTACATGATGCGTTACCTTAAACTTGGGTGAACTTCAAATGAATAACATTCTAAACACATTAGCCTACACCCCTCTCCTCCACAGCACTTGGCACCTTCCCATTAATCAAGGAAGTGCCCCCAGCTGTGCAGGAGAGACACAGGAGACATGACCACACCCCTTATTACCACCACCCCAATCATTCAACAGGCTAACATTGAAATGCATTGGATTGCAGTTAAGTGGGTACATGGTCCTCACTCATTGTGAGCACGGCCTGCCCCGTGACAGTGGGACTATGTCAAAATCAGATACAATATTTTAAGACCTTTATTTGTTGCTCAAATTGCAGCCGAAGTGATTGTCACAGCTGTCTTCTGTTCCTTGCACATTTTCTGTGGAATGTGGCTCAACAACTTTCACCTCTTTTTCTCTCTCTACCTCAGACTTGATGTTCCCTGTATTTGTTCTGTTGGCTGTGTCTCCTCATCAGACGGTCAATTTGCTCTGGCAATGGTTCAGCCGGGAACATGGACACGCATGTGATACTGAATAATCTAAAATATTCAATAACCATAATTAATAACTGAACCCAAGTAATCTGTCTACCGAGCGATCTTCGTTCCTACTCTCACCTATGGTCATGAAGTGTGGGTCATGACCGAAAGTATAAGGTCGCGGGTACAAGTGGCCATGAGTTTTCTGCAGGTGGCTGGTATCTCCTTTAGAGATAGGGTGAGACAACCACCTCTCGCCCATTTTTGGTCATATAGTACGCATTGCCTCATTGCCTCCCGTACATATAATACCTAAAAGGCCCCGTTCCCGTACTATTCAGACGGGAATCTCCCCCATTCAAATCAAGCAGGCATACTGTTCAGTACACCTCCCAACCGATAGGGAGTAGTGGAGAGAATCGGAGAAATGGCCATTGATCGAATTAAAATGCTTATTACTAAACAATACGTAAAATCCGGATTCTTCTTTGCACCCGTACATTATTGTAAGATATGTGGCTATTAAGCGCTTAGTTTTTGAAGTTTATGAACTTTTATGTAGACGTAAGGAGCAAATATAAAGTAATCGTCCTAAACCATGTGAGTGTCATGACAGTCAGGCGTTTCATTACTTCAAAATAATCTCACTTTTATAGGATTATAAATATAACAGGTTTACCCCCTGCCCATGGATGTTACAATTATTATCTATCTATAAATGCGACAAATCTCTGTCTGTTTGTTTGTAATCCGCGTATCTCGAGAACCGTTCGTCCCACCGGCTTCAGATTCGGCACGTGCGTTCCCCACCGCCATATGGGCATAAAATGGATGCAGACAGACAAATACAGATATCTCCATATATGGGCATAAATGGACACATGCAAACAGATGGTCAAAGATCTCCATATATGGGCATAAAGTGGACGCAGACAGACAGATACAGATATCTCCATATATGGGCATAAATGGACACAGGCAAACAGATGGTCAAAACGGGTCCTATGACAACAGGTATAATGGGGTTTGCATTAAGTTTGTCTCCTCCTCCATCTGTTTGTCTGTGTCCCTTTATTCCCATTATGGAGATCTCTGTATCTGTCTGTGCCTCCGACTGTGTTGCAGACACAGTGCCGGTTCCCCCTTTAATGCAAACCCCATTATACCTGTTGTCATAGGACCCGTTTTGACCATCTGTTTGAAAAAGCGACAGAAATCTCATATATGGGCATAAAATGGACGCAGATAAACAGATATCTCCATATATGGCATATATGGGCATACAATGGATGCAGAATCACAAAGATCTCCATACAGGCATAAAAGGGACACAGACAGACAGATACAGAGATCTCCATTCTCCATATATGGGCATAAAATGGATGCAGATAGACAGATATCTCCATATATGGGCATATATGGGCATAAAATGGACCCAGAACTATAACTGCAGTGATCTCCATATATGGACATAAAATGGACACCGACAGACAGACAGATACAGATATCTCCATATATGGGCATAAATGGACACAGGCAGACAAATGGTCAAAACTGGTTCTATGAAAACAGGTATAATGGGGTTTGCATTAAAGGGCGGGGCATTCATTCCCTATTTACATTGTTCCGAGTTGGCCAGGTCGCCGACTAGACGCTGGGCCGCCCGAAGGGCGGCCCAGCTTCTAGTAACTATAATAATAATAATAATGATAATTTATTATTATTATTATTATACAATCATTTTTGGTGTTCAAGGCAGTTGATATGGGTAATTATAATAATTATAATTATTAGTTATACCCACGGGTACTTTGAGGGGCCGTGCATAATTTAAACATATTTGGGCATGGGGTAAGTACTTTATATTTGAAATCTACTCGTTTATGTGTATATATATAGAATTAGTTGTAGATGTATTTTATTTAGTTGACGTGTTTGCGCCCCGGAACCGGAAAGCTGTTTGGGTCACAACACTATTTATCTGTTATTTTATTAATCTCCTCCTCCGAGACCAACCTCTCTTGACTCTCTTCTCTTCGCTTTAGAACTAAAACTAAAAAGTGGTACAGTTGCCAGTTTCACGACAGTACAGTTCACTTGTACAAGGTCAACTAAAAAGATAAGCAGCGGCGTCTATCTACTTTTCTTTCAGGTGCGCAGGTAAGCCTATTAAGATTTCTCTTTTTTAGCCCTGACTAATGACGCCACCGGTGGTATGTATCAAGTCTTAAAAAAAAACACGGTATCAATGACCTTGCTTCTGTGTTTTTGTTTTGCCTCACGTGAGTCACGTTATACATGGGGCCTTGAGACATTATTGCGTTCAGATAAACAAGAACTAACTGCTTGCTACGTTAGCAAGCAGCCCATGCTAGCAATGCTAGCATTGCTAGCATGGGCAGGCAGGGACCTTGCGTGTCGAGATCTGGGGGTCCACCCTATGTTCCCCAGGTTCTATGTTCCCCTCTCTATGTTCCCCACCTCACAGCATTAGTTTTAGTGAGGTTAGGGGTAGGTTTAGGTGGTAAGAAAGTGGGGAACATAGAACCTGGGGAACATAGCTACGGTCCCCCTATTAGGTTCTATGTTCCCAGGTTCTATCAAATAAAATGTTCCCCACCCACCCTCCCCAGGAAAAAAGGACCCCCCCCCCCAAATAATAATAATACAAATAAATAATAATAATTATAATAAAAAGTAGCCTATATGTTACCAAATAGAATGCAGGAAATTGTGGGACATCTGGGCACTAAAAACATGTGCGCAATCCTAATTTAGGTGCCCAGTTGTCTAGGTGCCCACATGTCCCTATAGTGCCCAGATAAGTGCCCACTTGTCCAGATGCCCAGTCATAACAAAGGTATGGTGCCCAGATGTCCCTAGTGGCCACCTGTCCCACTATTATCTCTAATTTCTCCCCATTATTGTGTGTTTAGAGTTGTTATTAATAATTAGAAATTAATGTTTCCTGCATTTTTGGATGAGTGGGGAACATAAAACCTTTTTAAAGTTGGCGGGGAACATAGAACCTTTTCTGTGGGGTTAAGTGGGGAACGTAGAACCTGGGGTACATAGAACCTTTTTTTTGGGTAAGTGGGGAACATAGAACCTTTTTTTGTGGGGGTAAATGGTGAAAATGAAACCTAGGCACGGTCCCATCTTTTCGACGGTTCATTCTTTCGACACAGGTGAATGTTAACCTGTTGAAAAGCTAACCTGTCGAAATGATGGCACATAGAAATAGCGAGATAGGGGTAGGAGGGACCGTACCTATCGATTGAGGTATTTATTAGAACCAATAGAAAGACAGACAGATAAATCACAATACGTTGCATAGTCTTGGTGTGGCATGTTGTTATTGATTTGAATACTTTATTACAAGTTTGCATATGAAAAGGTCCCTTGGTATTCAATGAATCCAAACTAATAAAATGTCTCTATGAATTTAGTTAAAAAAGAACCCTAATGTAACAAAGCCGTTTTGTTTAAATTGTATCTGCATTGGACTGTACTGTACTGTCCTGTGCTCTGCTTATCCTGTGCAAATCTCTAATACAGTATTGAATCAATCAATGTAAAATAAAGCAAGGCAGGGGATTAGGGACTGAGGGAACGGTCATACCAGACTTTTATTCTACCTATGAGGGTGGATTCTGCCAATGCATTTAATTAAAAAAAAGAACTCCATTCCCTTTGAAATGCATAGTCATAATATACCCTCCAAGGTAGAATAAAAGTGCAGTGTGGGTTTATGTATATGTAGCCCTTAGAATGGTTTGCAGGCTCAGACATGTTGCCACCCCATGTGGTGATGCGATCCAAGATGCCCATGGTGTGACTATACCTAATAGAAGAGAAGGAGGTAGACCAAATGCAATTGTATGACTTATATTGTATTAACATACTTTACTATACAGATCTGATGAAATTCCATGTCATGCATAAAGAATCTTTCCGTAGTGCTGCATTAAGTAATGTTATTTTTTCCCTTTAAAAAAGAATGCCGACCAGGACCAGGAGGTGCCCCCACTGCAGCCAGACATGCCCATGTGGCTGTCGGATTTGTCCAAATCAAGCGGTAGGTCTACATACTAGCCCTTAACCTAACAGTCAATTTTCATACATTATGATAGATAAGATAGATAGATAGATACATACCTTTATTTTCCCACAGGGGAAATTTAGTTGCCCAGAGCAGTTTAAGGTTACTATGGCCAGAGCCATTAAGTTCTAATGAACTTGACATTAAATATCCCAGTGTTTGTTGTCAGAGAAATACAAAGAGGTGTTATTTTTGTTACACCATGCGTTCTCATTAAATTGTGTTTTCAAACATTTCTCAACTGATGGATAGGTACCAGTTGAAATTTGACATTTTTTGGTTTAATTTTTTTTTTATTATTGCTACAATTGGATATTGAGTCTGTTGGTGTTCGAGTCTGTTGGTGTTGAACTGTCACTAGGGTGATTGAGATGATCCATATTTTGTTTTATTAATTCATGAAAATGGCAGCATCTCCACTGGCATTGCATGAATGACAACTTATGGGATGGTGTTTTCTGCGGGTGTTTCAGTCCGAGTGTATCAAAGGGTGCGTTCGGAAATGCACACCGGGTGTGTGCTCAGTGTAGTGAGTGCCTAATCCTACCCCTAATCTCAGTAAAACTATGCCTAACCCTAACCTTAACCTCAGTAAAACTATGCCTAAACCTAACCATAACCCCTAACCACACCCGGTGCGCATTTACGAACGCACCCTTTGATACACTCGGACTGAATCACCAGCAGAAAACACTCTCCCGACAACTTATGGCCAGATAATGGACTTAAGCCGGTTTTCCCAAAGTGATTTCAGAGCCTTTGTAGCTTACGAGTACAATCCCACTAACCACCAGCTGAACTACATTTGCGAGCGCAGCTGATCGGGGATGTCATGTCAATCAATGCCAGACTAACCTATTGAGAGCAGTCTTAAGGGCACGCATAGCCTCTTTTGAGAGAGGCGCTTTCGTGAAAACCCCTCATCCCTTCGTAGCATCCTTAGGAAGGTACGGCCGCACATAAGGATCTCTTTGGGAAACCCAGCCATTGACATTTTCCTGTTTTCTACCGCTCTAACTTTATGTGGTGTATTAACTCAACTGCATACTTCTGTGATAAAAACATCACAGATAAGTTGGAACTGTATTTTTATTATGCCTTTAGTTTGTCTCTCTCTCCCTTTGCTCTCTCTTGAACAGTGTGGAAAGCTTTTGGCATACAAGGAACGCCACACCAAGACCCTGGACAATTTCAGGAGGACGGCCAAGCTCTGGGCCAAACAGCCAAAAAAGTGTGGCAACCAGTCCAAAGTTGTGGACCGGTCATTCGTACAGGTAATAAACTTATTTATCACAACCTCTTCCAAGGGCCTGTTTTTCATGAATGTTTTTGCTTTTTAAAAATTCTACGGCGACCTTGAGTGTCCTGAAAGGCGCCTTCAAATAAAGTGCATTATTATTATCTGGGACCCGAAAATGTATTAGTTTGAGAGCCGCTGCCCTAAAGTACACACATTGCCTTCTCTCTGGTTAGGAAAGCATAGCGATGCATATAGTTGTGCAAATTATAATGTTTAAAAATTGGGACATACAGGATTGACCCTAAATCTGCTATGAATAAATTGAAGGCCCTTCAGTATGTCCCACTGATGATGCTGGGGAAGAGGAAGCGGGCCAAGAGTGGCGGTTGGGCGGTGGATCGGATCTTCCCCTTCCATGACTTCCCAGACCCTGTCCAGAAGGCTGTAGGGGCTCTCTCCCTCCCCCCCCCCTCCCCCCCCCTCCCTTTCCCAAAGCATCTTCTCCATCTTCGTCTTCTCCATCTCCATCTATCGCCCCCGATAGATGGAGATGGAGAAGACGAAGATGGAGAAGATGGAGAGATGGAGGATGATGGAGAAGAGCAGGGGGGGGGGGGAGCGATAGATGGAGAAGAGAATGATGGAGAAGAGGAGGGTGGAGAGATGGAGGGAAGACCAATAGAGGAGATGGGACAGCAGGAAGAAGAGGTGGGGCAGGTGCATGAAGAAGGAGCACAGGATGGGGGAGAGCAGGAGGAAGAGAAGAAGAAGGGACAGGCTGAAAGGTATGTGCCAATACATAAGATCCTGAGCAAGAGTTGACCTTCACTATACAGAATAGGTGGCCAGTCTTTGGGCACAAGAACACTTGGCTGTTTTCCCAGACATGCATCCAAAAGTGCAAGGTTGTTATAATTAAAATACCCCTGTTCCCATATGAAAAACAATTACTAATTTTAATAGTGATTTTAGTAGAATCTACATGTCATTTTAAGGGGGTAGCACTGTCGCCTCACAGCTAGAAGGTCCTGGGTTCGATTCCCGCCGGGGGACACTGTGGGTGTTGGCAGCGTGTTCCCTCCTCCGCGTCATCAGCGCCCACACCCTAGGTGGGGTTGGCGAAAGGGCCTTTCTGTGTGGATTTAGCATGTTCTCCCCGTGTCTCTTAGGGTAGATACCATCACAAAAACATGCAGTAATCCAGGTCTCTATAATGCCTCCCCCTGGCTAGCCGGGGCGCCTGATGGAGGGCAAAGGAACTGGTTGGAATAACGTGTTCCTTCCACGTGCTTTGTCCAAACCGGGGAAATCCCCCATCAGGTGAAAAGAAGCAACTTGGACGACTAATGCATAGAAGGAAGCATGAGGTCAGTCCGTTGTCTCCCCAGGCGCAGCAGAGGGATTACAGTTTAGGTAATTGGCACTGGGTGAAAAAATGGGTTACAAAATCTTGGGATAAAAATTAAAGGGGAAAAAAGAGAATTCACATTTTAAATAAAAGTGATGCACCAGACATGAGGGAGTTAAGGGGCTTGGCGTTTGAGGAGTTCAGAGAACCTGGCTTGCGACGCAAAGACCAGAGGCCTTTATTGACATTCATACTTTTTCCATACAGAGCGCATGAGGTGACAATTGCAGCTAAGAGAAGGAAGATGAGGAAGCAGAACAACGGGGATAAAGGTATGAATGACTATTATTATACATTTCTGTATAATTAAAGCTGTACCACATTCTATTCTGCTCTGGATTTGAATCTGGTCTCCTGTGCATGTGCTTCCATTTCTACCATTGAGCTAATATAGCCTGCTCAGGGGAATACATTGAATCTTGACCTGGTCCAAATTTGTGTCAGATCCTGTGTCTAGGTGAGACCAGACCTTTGACACTATTTGTCTGAATAGAAGAGCAGGGAGACACTAGAAAAGAAAATTTCCAAGAAATTTTAAGTGTGCCTGCAGCTCGGTAAGTCTGTGCAACCTTGTGTAGCGGTTGGTGTTAGCATTAGCGTTACATTTTTTAACATTAGCATTTTTTGCATAAGCTTTAACATTATGGTTCTTCATATGACACCACCCACATGTACGACAAACGGTTCACGAGATAAACGGTCACTTCCTGTTTGGAGAGGGGCAGTTCCTGTTCGGCGAAATAGGCCACAATTAAGGTTAAGGACTCTTAATCAAGTCATTTGATGCCACCCACGCGTCTGAACGACAAAAAATTCACGAGATATAGGTTCACTTCCTGTTTGGTGAGGGGCACTTCCTGTTTGGCGAAATAGGCCCCAATTAAGGTTAAGGACTCTTAATCAAGTCATTTGACGCCACCCACGCGTATGTACGACAGACGGTTCACGACAAAAAGGGTCACTTCCTGTTTGGTGAGGGGCACTTCCTGTTTGGTGAAATAGGCCCCAATTAAGGTTAAGGACTCTTAATCAAGTCATTTCACACCACCCACGCGTCTTCACGACAAACGGTTCACGAGATCAAGGGTCACTTCCTGTTTGGTGAGGGGCACTTCCTGTTTGGCGAAATAGGCCCCAATTAAGGTTAAGGACTCTTAATCTTGTCATTTGACGCAACCCGCGCGTCTGTACGACAAACGGTTCACGAGATCAAGGGTCACTTCCTGTTTGGTGAGGGGCACTTCCTGTTTGGCGAAATAGGCCCCAATTAAGGTTAAGGACTCTTAATCTTGTCATTTGACGCAACCCGCGCGTCTGTACGACAAACGGTTCACGAGATCAAGGGTCACTTCCTGTTTGGTGAGGGGCACTTCCTGTTTGGCGAAATAGGCCCCAATTAAGGTTAAGGACTCTTAATCAAGTCATTTGATGCCATCTACGCGTCTGTACGACAAACGGTTCACGAGGTAAAGGGTCACTTCCTGTTTGGTGAGGGGCACTTCCTGTTTGGCGAAATAGGCCCCAATTAAGGTCAAGGACTCTTAATCAAGTCATATGAAACCATCCACGCATCTGTACGACAAACGGTTCATGAGATGAAGAGGCACTTCCTGTTTGGCGAAGGGCTCTTCCTGTTACAGAGGGGGCGGGGCTTAATCAATTACAGCTCATCCCTATTGGCCGGAAAAACGAAATCACGTTGCTAGGCAAAAGTATGGCAGTTATGCAGCGCCAAAGTGTCTGGGGTTTTTTCGGAGTCCCCCATTCAAAGTCAATGGGGGTTTTTGAGCGTAGTTTTTTACGAATTACGTTGCCATGGTAACGCGGATCGGAACGAAAAGTAATAGCACACCATTCCCGGCCGAGCCGCACATTTTGATGTATATATTGCGGGGGTGGCGAAAATCGTGCGGCAGTTATTACGTGCCGAAATTTTCCCCATTCTAAGTGAATGGAGTTTTTGGGCGTCGTTTTTTGCTAATTATGTCGCAATGGTAACACGGATCGGAAAGAAAAGTAATAGCAACCTATTCCCGGCCGAGCCTGTGCGGCAGTTATTACGTGCAGAAATTTGTGGCGAAATAATTACTTACTTACTTAATTAACTAGAAAAGAAAATTTCTACAAAATTTTAAGTGTGCCTGCAGCTCGCTAACTCTGTGCAACCTTGTGTAGCGGTTGGTGTTAGCATTAGCGTTATATTTTTTAACATTAGCATTTTTTGCATAAACTTTAACATTATGGTTCTTCATATGACACCACCCACATGTCTGTACGACAAACAGATCACGAGATAAAGGGTCACTTCCTGTTTGGTGAGGGGCACTTCCTGTTTGGCGAAATAGGCCCCAATTAAGGTTAATGACTCTTAATCAAGTCATTTGATGACACCCACGCGTCTGTACGACAAACAATTCATGAGATATAGGGTGACTTCCTGTTTGGTGAGGGGCACTTCCTGTTTGGCAAAATAGGCCCCAATTAAGGTTAAGGACTCTTAATCAAGTCATTTCACACCACCCGCACGTCTGCACGACAAACGGTTCACGAGATAAAGGGTCACTTCCTGTTTGGTAAGGGGCACTTCCTGTTTGGCGAAATAGGCCCTAATTAAGGTTAAGGACTCTTATTCTTGTCATTTGACACAACCCGCGCATCTGTACGACAAATGGTTCACGAGATCAAGGGTCACTTCCTGTTTGGTGAGGGGCACTTCCTGTTTGGCGAAATAGGCCCCAATTAAGGTTAAGGACTCGTAATCAAGTCATTTGATGCCATCTACGCGTCTGTACGACAAACGGTTCACGAGGTAAAGGGTCACTTCCTGTTTGGTGAGGGGCACTTCCTGTTTGGCGAAATAGGCCCCAATTAAGGTCATGGACGATTAATGAATTAAAGCTGCAAGCAGTGATGACCGGGTCCTCGCAGCTCTACCCACGTCACAAGGCCAGCAGCCAATCAGAAACCAAACAGGAAGTCAGCCATTTCGACTAATTAGTGGCGTTTTGGCACATTTTTGGCCGTTATCACGGGTCGCACTTTAACGACAGTTTTTGGAGAAAAAATTGTTTTGTGAGGAAAAAAAAAGATTTTTGAGAAAAAATTTTGAGAGAAAAAAAAATTGAGAGAAAAAAAAATTTTGAGAAAAAAAACATTTGAAAAAAAAATTTGAGAAAAAAAAAATTGAGAAAAAAACATTTTTGAGAGAAAAAAGGTTTTTTGAGAAAAAAAGAATTTTTGAAAGAAAAAGTTTTTTGAGAAAAAAAAAATTGAGAGAAAAAAAAAATTGAGAAAAACATTTTTTTTGAGAAAAAAAAATTGAGAAAAAAAACATTTTTGAGAAAAAAAAAATTGAGAAAAAAAATGTTTTGAGAAAAAAAAAGTTTTTTGAGAAAAAAAAAATTGAGAGAAAATGTTTTTTGAGAAAAAAAATTTGAGAGAAAAAAAACATTTTTGAGAAAAAAAAATGTTTTGAGAAAAAAAAAATTTTTGAGAAAAAAAAAACGTATGACAAACTTTTCATGAGTTATAGAGGCACTTCCTGTTTGGTGAAGGGCACTTCCTCTTTGGCGAAGGAAGCGTCAATTAAGGTTAAGGACTCTTAATCAAGTCATATGATACCAGCCACAACTCTGTACGATAAACGGTTCATGAGATGTAGAGGCACTTCCTGTTTGGCAAAGGGCACTTCCTGTTATAGAGGGGGCGGGGCTTAATCAATTACAGCTCATCCCTATTGGCTGGAAAAAGACCAAAGTTGTGTGTGCATTTTAAAGTTTAAATCACGTTGCTAGGCAAAAGTATGGCAGAGTTAAGTGGCGCCAAAGTTTCTAGTTTTTTTTCAGAGTCCCCCATTCAAAGTCAATGGGGGTTTTTGAGCGTAGTTTTTTGCGAATTACGTTGCCATGGTAACGCGGATCGGAAAGAAAAGTAATAGCACACCATTCCCGGCCGAGCCGCACATTTTGATGTATATATTGCGGGGGTGGCGTAAATCTTGCGGCAGTTATTACGTGCCGAAATTTCCCCCATTCTAAGTCAATGGGGTTTTTGGGCGTCGTTTTTTGCGAATTATGTCGCCATGGTAACGCGGAACGGAAAGAAAAGTAATAGCAACCTATTCGCGGCCAAGCCGCACGTTTTGATGTATATATTGCGTGGGTGGCGTAAATTGTGCGGCAGTTATTACGTGCAGAAATTTGCAAGAACATGACTGACTGACTTACTTAATTATGGCGGATTACAATAAGTGTTTTGCCATTGCATTGCATGGCAGGCACACTTAATTAAGTATGGCGGATTACAATAAGTGTTTTGCCATTGCGTTGCATGGCAGGCACACTTAAAAATGTATTGTTTTAACAAACATCAACATTTAGGGCGGCTTGCACCAAGAGGGATTAAATAAATCTTAGTTAAGGGTTAATCGTGGTTTTGTTGATCTAGGATTTATTTAACCCTCTAAGGGTTAATCAGATGGTGTTGTAGGAGTCCTATTAACTCTTATACTGCTTTGGACGTTCCTGTTCGCCCCAATTCTCAAGAGAACTCCGCGCCAATACGGCGCTCGTTCGCGTTCGTTTGTTTACCTTGTTGATGTCCTTAAGCTGATGAGGGGTCGCGCCGCCGTGTACTGTAAACACATTTTCCGCGGTGATGGTGTAAAAAATCCATTATGCGTTAACATCAACGGAGACCAATTCACTTCCTTGTTGATTTGCTCTGGCTGTGAGGCTCTGTGGCCAGTGACTGGTCTGAATGCACGGCAACACATAACAGGCAAATTCACATTCATTCTCGCATGACGCCGCCCTCTGCTGCCTGGCAGACCAAAGTGCACTATTGCACAATCAAAATAAATAAATAAATAAATGTCTATCTATCTACTATAACGTCGTAAAGGTAAGCCGCTTTTTGATGGCACCAGACCCAATAAATAAATAAATAATCTGGCAGTAGGAGAGTTAAGAGGAAAATGTAATGTTTTTTTCAAAAAAATGTTTTTGTAAGGTTTTATAGCCATAAATCATAAATCATGCTCTAATTTACATAATGGGGGATATTTTTCACAATAATAACATATGTACATGTTCTAGACATTCTAATGATCACCAAAAAAAATAGTACAGGCATTTTACTTATGTTTTTGTGAGGAATAGCTTCCATGAAAAAGTGAGATGTTGTTCGTCAAAACTCTGGAATGTCAGCGGGTGTGGCGGGTGTGAATGTCAGCCCCTGTGGGGGGTATTTATATGCAAATATTGTGGCCAATGGCATTGTAATACTAAACAATAGAATCCAATGGTGATGTTTAGGTGGTAGGGGGAGCTAAAATAAAATGATTTAAACCTTTTTTTGGATAAAATACAAACGTTGTAATATTACAACCGTGGGCCTTAGAGGGTTAAATCGAGGTGTGTTGGAGCACTTAAATGTAAGCATTGGTTAACAAATCAGTGTTTAAATCCTTAACCTGTGATTAAATCCTTAAGGGGAGGTTATGTTTTATTCTGGAATTTTCCTTTAATGCTTTATGCATACGGTTAGTGGTCAAGGCTCATGTTCTTGTTTATGGAGAGTCTATAATGGCAGAACCATCAGACTACAATGATGATGTCCTTCCTGACTGAATTATATCTCAATGGTAAATCTATTGAGACCAAACAATGAACAATGAACCGCCATCATTATATGTAATGTAATGATTCTCAACTTTAGTTTGATATGCATTAGACCATAAACCCCCATTTGAAACCATTTTTAATTTCTGGGACCTCAATCCCAAAGAAAGAAAGATTGTGTCTGTATTCATAATGTTTGGGCCTTTTTTCCAGGTAAATACTATGTTGCTTACTTTTTTTCTTTTTCAGAAGTTCTCTAAGCGTGGATCATGGAGCCCCGTGGGATCTTTGAGGGTGATCTTTGTGTTTACTCTATGACTACACGTATTAGTGTTTTTCATACAACTCTCATGACACATGTAACAGAGCGTGTCATTGACATTTAATTGTTGCAAAGCAATTGAGGCATCTAACGTTGACCCCCCTACAATTGGTCTTTTTTCTGGCCTGCCTTGACTATATACTGTATTTATTTAACCACTTCATGCATGCTGTCCTACACTGCAGCTTGTCACTGTGTCCCTTTAGTACCTGATATGTATTGAGATATGTGTATTAAGATCTGTATACTGATATGTGTATTTTGCATGGCCTTTGTATGTCTCTTGGGATATTTAGAATATTTGAATGTTAACATGTAAAGCTACTTGCATTTTCGGATGGGTTCACTCCTTTAATTGACTTGTCACACAAGCCAGCCAATTAATGACTGCTGTGACTAATTCTACTTGTAAGGCGGCCAACCCTCACATTAACGGCCAGTGTTTAAACTGGTTCAGTTCAATATCAAGTTCAAGTTCAGAATACGTTAATTCAATAAATATCAATACACCATTACCGGTCTGTGTCGTACTTATTACCAAATGTTCAAAGAGTGTTGCCGGACAACGCCAGTTGGTTGAAACCAACAAAACCATAAAAGACTTCTTCACAGAATAGCACAGGTTCGTTTTTATACTGGAGAGAGAGCAACCTTGGGGAATGTAAACCCCGGAGAGAGAACGAGACCAAACAAAGGTTTCAGGGGGTTACAAAGGTACATTTAATAATTAAGTCCCTTTACAAGGCCGCTATAACTACCGTATTCTAAAAGGTCTTAATATGTATCAGGGTACATGTGAAGTCCAATCTCCAGGGAGCGAAGAAAACTACACTTCCCAGAATACAGCAGCAAAATGGCCGCCCACCTAATTGGGAGCACCTGAAAAGGAGTGGAGGTGCATGAGCATTCAGGCAAACAATCTCCAGGGAGCAGAAGCTCCAGAGAGGGATAGGCTTCACGGAACCAAATTCCAAGTTCCACTCAACTGAATTCAGCCCAAAGACGCCAATGGTTGGTCAAAATGTTTATTTACTCATGTTTGAAATGCTGCTTAAATGAGTTCATGTTTGGCTGGCTGCTTAATTCAGAGAATATTGCCGCATTGAGTAGACTATTTGAACATGCACTGCATTTGTTTGAACATGCACTTCATTGGTGCTTTAAAGAATAAAAGTATACAATGTTAAAGAATAATACAAAGTTAAAATGGGCTGATCTACAAGCTTTTGGATCAGCTGTAATCCATTTAAAGGGTTTAGTAATCACTGCAGCAAACACATGGTATTGAAGTTGTTTGTTTGAGGAGACATTGATTATTTGATTAAGTTAATGTGAAGTTAAAAGTCTGGCAAAGTTTAATTAATTTAAACTACTAGAATGTAGAATGTCATGGGGTTGCCATATTTACAGTTTAAAGGGTTAAAGGGCTTAAATGGCTGATTTAGTTTTAAGACGTGTATTTAAAATGTTGACTTTAAATAATGAATGTTTAAACATGAGTGATTAAGCAAACTGGTATTATTTAGTCTAAACATTTAAGTGACTTAGTAAATAGTTTGTAAAACAGTTTGTTTAGAATGTTAGAATTTAACCTTACTGTTTGAAAACATTTGCCAGAAAACATTTAATTGGTTTAATGTCTAAAACCTTAACCTAATTGACTTAAAGTCTAAAAGGTAAAACATTTAAATACTTAATTACTTACCTTTACCTTAAACACTTTGAATTACCTTACTTACCTTTAAATAATACTTACCTTTAAATAAATTACTTACCTTAAAAGCTTAAATACTGTTTAAAAGGTTAATATCTTAAATACTTACCGTTTAAATACTTAACCGTTTTAAAAGCTTACTTATTTGAAGACATTTAAGTTGACTTTTGAAATCGTTGTTTAAAAACAGTGTTTAGAAGAAATGCTATAATTTGTTGTAAATGACATGTTGATAACCAATCTTTCTTTCTGTATTCGAAGGTTAACAACCTGATTATTGACCCAGACCAATCAACGAATGAAGCCAACAATTCAAGAAAAGTTGGAAAATAAAGAGTTGATTTGAGTTTGGAAATCTGAGTTGCGTCCTTGTGTCCTTTTGGAGCCAGAGTCAGAGAGTGACTTGACAGTTGTTAACCAGCGGAAACAGCCTGGACCTGAGGATAAACGGCTTCGGATCCAGAAACAAGCTGTGGACGCGGAGGACAATTGAAAACCACTGCGGGCAGCCTGGACCTGAGGATAAACGGCTTCGGATCCAGAAACAAGCTGTGGACGCGGAGGACAATTGAAAACCACTGCGGGCAGCCTGGACCTGAGGATAAACGGCTTCGGATCCAGAAACAAGCTGTGGACGCGGAGGACAATTGAAAACCACTGCGGGCAGCCTGGACCTGAGGATAAACGGCTTCGGATCCAGAAATAAGCTATTGACGCGGAGGATGAAGATGGCGGGAGATGACTGGGAGAAGAGGGTCAAGCAACTCAAAATTGAGAGGACCATTGCAAGAAGCAGCTTCGCCAGTCAAGCCGAATATATGGAGAGAAGAGCAAGCAGAATGCTCCAATCTGAATTAAAGGAAGAGTTCACTGAACTTTCAGACCGTTTCAGAACAATGCTCAAAGTCAATGATGACTACAAACTGCAGGCTGCAGAAGTGGCAGTGGAAGAGGCAGACCTTGTAAAAGAAGAAGAGACGAAGCTGGTGGAAATAAGAGGCATTGTACAAGCAAACTTGTGGTCAAGATATGGCAAGGGTGAGCTTGAAATAACAATCATTGCAGCAGAAGAAGCCAATAATTATGCATACTATATACCTGTGGTAAGTGTAAATTTGGAAGGATATGAAATATTCCTAAATATCTTGGGCAAAAGGATAAAGGAGGCCATATCAGCAATGTCCATATGGGAAAGATGGATCCCTTTGGACTCGAAGAAAGATGTGGATAGAAGACTTGAGGCCCTGAGAACATCCCACTACAAGCTTGAGGAAAGGAAATATGAATTTGTCACAGCAAGGTGGAAGCATGATTCCGGAGCAGAGAGCGAGGAAGAAACCACGCCAGCGCAAATGGTGGACATCATTACGGAGGAGGTTCCTTTACCTTGTGACGATGACGCCCAAAATGCCCTAGTCGTCGACTTGGATAAGCCCTTGGAGGACAGTGACAAGGTACCAGAAGAAGCCCTGAAAATAAGCCCTGTGGAAGACGTGGAGGCTGCTGCCCCACTAGAGGCCAAGGAGAGTGAGACTCCAAAACAAAAGTGTGAGGCAACATCATCCAACCAAGGTGTGCTAACTGGTGAAGAAGTGTTTGACAGCTGTCCAGCTGCACCCTTTGAACTCACCACCATGGACCTGCTTGGCCCTCATGAAGTGAAGGATGAGGCAAAGTGGGAGGCAACCGCACCCAAGTGGGTGAAAGTGGATGTTGGGGTCAAGAAGAAAACAAGCAGCCCTGCACTTCCAGAGCAAGACAGAGAGCAAGACAGAGGTGAGGAGAAGAGTGCTGGGTTGAAGAGGATGGAAAAAGATAAGACTGAGATTGTGTGAGCTCTGGTTATGGAAAACCAGGAGCTCAAGTGGGAGGTGTGAAGTCCAATCTCCAGGGAGCGAAGAAAACTACACTTCCCAGAATACAGCAGCAAAATGGCCGCCCACCTAATTGGGAGCACCTGAAAAGGAGTGGAGGTGCATGAGCATTCAGGCAAACAATCTCCAGGGAGCAGAAGCTCCAGAGAGGGATAGGCTTCACGGAACCAAATTCCAAGTTCCACTCAACTGAATTCAGCCCAAAGACGCCAATGGTTGGTCAAAATGTTTATTTACTCATGTTTGAAATGCTGCTTAAATGAGTTCATGTTTGGCTGGCTGCTTAATTCAGAGAATATTGCCGCATTGAGTAGACTATTTGAACATGCACTGCATTTGTTTGAACATGCACTTCATTGGTGCTTTAAAGAATAAAAGTATACAATGTTAAAGAATAATACAAAGTTAAAATGGGCTGATCTACAAGCTTTTGGATCAGCTGTAATCCATTTAAAGGGTTTAGTAATCACTGCAGCAAACACATGGTATTGAAGTTGTTTGTTTGAGGAGACATTGATTATTTGATTAAGTTAATGTGAAGTTAAAAGTCTGGCAAAGTTTAATTAATTTAAACTACTAGAATGTAGAATTTCATGGGGTTGCCATATTTACAGTTTAAAGGGTTAAAGGGCTTAAATGGCTGATTTAGTTTTAAGACGTGTATTTAAAATGTTGACTTTAAATAATGAATGTTTAAACATGAGTGATTAAGCAAACTGGTATTATTTAGTCTAAACATTTAAGTGACTTAGTAAATAGTTTGTAAAACAGTTTGTTTAGAATGTTAGAATTTAACCTTACTGTTTGAAAACATTTGCCAGAAAACATTTAATTGGTTTAATGTCTAAAACCTTAACCTAATTGACTTAAAGTCTAAAAGGTAAAACATTTAAATACTTAACTAGAAAAATATTGTTCCTTCGAAACAATTTTGGGCTCGCTTCAAGCCGGAAAACAATGGCTATAAAAGTACAAAACGTCAAGATCGCAGGCAGTGCTCTCTTTGACGTTACTGACGTCAAAGATTGGTCCATTTTGTTCCAAAAATGTGTTGTGCAAAAGTTGACCCGCTGGTGGCGCTATAACAGGCCAATGTAAGAAGGGTGGTATCTGTTCCTTGACCTATTGGGAATGTGCTTGCAAGATTTCACGCACATCGCAGGCTGTGTTCATGATTTGAGGTGTTTTTGGCTTTGGCCACTTTATCGCTGCTTGCAGCTATATTCATTATTATTATTTTTTTTGTGTGTGTGTGCACTTCATAGGCATATTAGATAAAGGTCCTTAGATTGTGTGTAGAATGTTTCATGCAAATTGCAAAAAAAAAATCCTAACGGGTTTAAGCGTTTCACAAACTGCTCAAAATGATATAGCGCCCCCCTTTGGCCAATTGGGGTAAGATTGGTTTTAGTGATATTTGGACTAACACTCTACATCTTTGCCAAATGCCATGAACATGTTACTTTGCATGTATGATTTAGAGGCAGAAGAATAATTTGCATAAAACTGCAATATTCATTGAATTTATTTTAAAAAGCATGTTTCAATTTTAAAGAAATCCGATCTGACAGATCTTTAGATATCGGTCCAAAGTTCATGTAAAAAAAGTTTTGTGCACGTGGAGCGAAAATTCCAGAATAAAAGCAGGTTTACGTGTTTTACAAACTGCTCAATATGGCGGAAAATTGAAGGGCGGAGCTTACTTAACAACGACACAGATGTCTTCCGCTTGAGTCAAAGCACGCGTGTAACAAGTTGCATGTCTTCAAACGAAACGAGTCATGACTTATGCCGGTTTGAAGTTTGAATTTTCAAACGCTTCGTATAGCGCCCCCCTTTGGCCGATTGGAATAAAATTGGTTTCAGTGATACCTTGACTAACCCTCTACATCTTTGCCAAATGCCATGAACGTGTAACTTTGCATGTATGATTTAGAGGCCGAAGAATAATTTGCATAAAACTGCAATATTTATTGAATTATTAAAAAATTATATTTCACTTTAAAAGAAATCCGCCGAGACTAGTTTGACCGTATTGGTCCAAAGTTCATGTGAAAAAAGTTTTGTGCGCGTAACGCAAAAATCCCAGGAGGAGATAGATTTTTACTGTTTTTTATATAATTCAAAATTCTGGGGGATATAAAGGTCAGAGGTCAAAAGTCAGAGCGTAAAAGTTGTTCGGCATGAGGAGATGCATACGTGTATACAGGTTTCATGACTGTACGTATAACAGAGCATGAGCTCCATCTGTTCAAAGTTCGCACTTTCGAAGGCTTCCTACAGCGCCACCATTTGGCCGATTGCTGTAAAAAATAATAGCACACTTCGCCACTGTAAGCTGAACACATTGATGTTTTTATTTTCATTTTCTGTCTAAGTATGTAGGAGTAGAAAGGAACCGAAGTTTTGAGGAGAACTTGATATGACGGTTAGATATTGTCACTAGAAAAATATTGTTCCTTCGAAACAATTGTGGGCTCGCTTCAAGCCGGAAAACAATGGCTACAAAAGCACAAAATGTCAAGTTTGTAGGCAATAAAATGTAAATTGAATTACAATGCAGACAAGCAGAGTTATTACATGAACTTAACAGTATGGACAATTAAATCAACATAAAAATATAGCTGCAAGCAATGGAAAAAACAGTGTTCTTGAACCTTGACAATCAGATGCTGCATGTGTTATTTTAAGGCATTGTGTTCCAAAAATGTGTTATGCAAAAGTTGACCTGCTGGTGGCCAATGTGAGAAGGGTGGCATCTGTTTCTTGACCTAGTGGGAACTGGGAATGTGCATGCAAAATGGAGGATGCTAAGACACAGGCTATATCATTCTTTTTTAAATGGAAACCAGTGAGATACATGGTTGAAAAATGCAAGAGATCTGTAGAGATGGGTTTGTTATTGAACAACACTTTGTTTTAACCTTTGAGGGATATGAATAATTGTCCATCACATGGCATGTGTTATGTAACCAAAGCATGACGATACAAGTGCATAAAGTGACAAATGGAACATTTATTTTGCAACTCAATGCTGACTAAGTCGTGTGGGGCATATCTTCAACTACAGTAATATCTGCACATTATTAATCGGAGATTGTATTTCTTCCCTTCAAAAAGCAACCATATGATTTCCTTTAAGAGGTTATACACATCAACATATACAGTCATGTCTCACAATGTACATCAACACTCAAATTAACATAATGGTGATTGTTACGTCCCCGTCTAGGGGGAAAAGGGGATGTAACATGAATTGGGAGTGAAGCTCGTTTTTATTCATAACTTAAGATATTTACATTATTTGAAATTGGAAAATACAACAAAATCATAAAGACACATGGAGCAAATCAGGGAAACAATCAAAACATACTAATACTAACCTTGAGTTTTAAACCACTAACCTAAACACAAAATAAAAGTTACAACAGAACCCTAATGCTTAACTGCTCTGGAGAAAATACAAAATGCAGGCTTCTGTGGCCGTGAATATGTTAACTTAAGTTCTCATTAATGTCCTTAGACTGTGTGCAAAACGTTATGGGAGGACAACACTTAAATTATTCAGCCAATTGAGTTGGATCACAAACTGAAGCTCAGTGCAGAGGGAGGTTATTCAGGCGAAGTTTTTCTTCAGGAAGTTGATAAGCCCGTTGGAGGAGGAATCATGGGATGTGACCTCAGAGTCATCTTTGAGCTCAGGTTTGATCTGCTTGGTCAGCTGCTTGCCTAGCTCGACCCTATGGGAAGGGAAGACAACAACTTAGTCAACCAACCCAAAAAACACATTTCAAATGTTGAACAAAAATATTTTTTTAATATAATGCATCAGAGTAGAAGACAGTGTGTGTTAATATCACAGTACCTTGATGAATGAGCTGATAGAAGGCATGCTGTCCATTGGTCCCTGGCTCTCCCCAGATGATCGGTCCAGTGTGGGTATTGGACATGGGTTCCACTTTTGCTGATATACTTCCTGTTAGATTCCAAGTCACCCTGTGGACCACAAGCAACGATCACAATCAGATGCAATGCAGCTTCTCCATCTCTGCCATCCTGATAGCAACCAGGCTTTCCTGATTTCAACCAGGTCAATGCTGCAGGGGGCCTAACACTTACAGTAAAACTTTGTGTCTTGACTTTGAACTTTAGATACAGTTGCTACTTGTGCACTCACACAAAACACACTGTGTACAGTATATTGCATGTATACAGTATACATGCAATACACACACACACACACACACACACACACACACACACACACACACACACACACACACACACACACACACACACACACACAAATTAATAATTGGTAAACATTTCCTCCTAAGCAACACTTTTGAATGTCATTAGACTGGACTGTTTCTATTCTGCATCCCTATTCTGGTAGAGAACATTCACCTACAATATCTGATCTACAAGTTCACACCACATCACATCATATTGTGACATGTTGTGAGCTTGTAGATCGGCTATTGTTTGTGAACAGACGTGGTACACTGTAGACTTCAACTGTAAGTGATTCAACTGAAGTTACATTGACAGATATCAAAATGATTTTTGACCTCTATGGCCTTGCCATGCTGCAAGTAAAGCCAGAATAAGGATGGACATATTATGTAGCAGTGAGATCCAGTGTGATGAGCAGAAACGGTTCTCACCACTTTTCTTCTTAGACTTGTGGTGAACGGATGGGCCAGCAGCAGCAGAAGGTGGTGGTCCTGGCTGGTCCTATGTCAGTGTGTCTGAAACCCCAGTGAAATAAAATCATGGCTCTCCCTCCACTTATTTGACTGTTTGCATTTATGCCTAATAAAACACAATGTAATTTCATGTTTCAATTCTTACCAATGTTGTGCACGCAGAGAGCCTGCTTGGCGCTGGGTTGGGGTCCTTCATAATCATCATCATCATCATCAGTATCCACGTCAGGGTTTACGCTTGCCGTCCTGCCACTATGGCGCCCAACTTGACTGAGAAATGGAATGGGCTCAGGTTCTACCTCCTCATCTGTGACTGTCATTTTGTCAATATGGTGTTTCAACACTTGCAGTGTTGGCTTTGACTGTCCCTTGCTCGGCAGCCAACCCTGGCTACGCTTCTTCCGAACAGGCGGCATGCCTCCCCCCCCAAAAAAAACCACTGATACTAACTCAAGTGTGATTTCTGTTTACATGAAGTGAACTATAGAACACAGCCAAGTGTGTGTGTTTTCCTTACTGATCCTATAGAAAAGACTCACCACTGTTGTTTAGTTTATTTGACCTAGAGATGATACCAGGAACATAATAATTTAGATAGTGTGGTTTAGTGTGTACATTATGTTACAAGCACATGGCTCCCCACTCATAAGTTGCACAGGAGTGCCATCTGGTGGATTCCAGTGGAAAGCTTATGGACGAGTTAGATAATGTTGGCTCAGGTGCTCTTCTTTTTCTTAACTCGTCCCTGAACGAGTTAGGCACAGGATGTGTTAAAAAGGTTATACAAATCAACATATACAGTCATGTCTCACAATGCACATCAACACTCAAATTAAAGGAGCTATAGTCAACTTTTTCATTGTAGGGCTGACACTTTGTTTACATCCTAGTCTATAGACTAGAATGTAGTCTATAGTATACAAAGTGTTTGTCTGACAATGGCCAAAATGATTATTTTATCGTTATTTTATGCTTTTTGTGGTCGTTTTTTAATATATGTCTTAAAAAATATTACAGGTTTACCCAAGATTCATTAAGTACTGTATGTGGTTTGTATATAATTTAAGTGACTGGGTTTTTGACTTACCCCCACTGGTCATAGCAGTTGATGTCCCACATGATAACTTGCACAAAGAGTTTGTGCTCTTACATGGCTGTAAAACACAGGACATCAGATCAGAGGTCCTCCCAGGCTGCTGGCCTCCAGCTCTTTGCAGGCCTCATTTGAGGTCTTCTCCTTCATCAGTGCTTCTGTCTGGGAAAGAATGTTGAACAACCAAAGAAAGAATCAGAACAGACTATTAATTTGAACCATTTAGAAAGAGATGCTTAGAGTTTGTTCAGTCACCCACGGGCACAGATGAATAAAGCAGATTGAAGTACAGTATATCTTTTCACATTCAAAATGGTCAGATATTTTATGCAAATAATTATTAAAAAGTACCTTGGGATGAAGGTTGTCTCTGATTGGGTTCTGTGTTTAGGAATGAGGAAGTCGGCAGGAATAATTCTGGTGTCTGGTTGGGTAACACATAAGTTGAATTGGTCAAAGAATTGACCAATTCAACTCACACAAAACACACTGTGTACAGTATATTGTATGTATACAGTATGTACACACACACACACACACACACACACACACACACACACACACACACACACACACACAAAAGATATATTCAAAGACTTGCAAAAAAATCAAAAATAGCAGATCTACAAGCTGACAGCTGTGCTGTGAGCTTGTATATCTGCTATTTTTCAATAGTATTAAAAGCATTCTAATTCTAGGGCTAAATGGGTTTTTAAACAAACCTTTTGATAAAACCTCCCCAAAAATATCCCTTAACAACCCACATCAATATGATGACTGTCAATGCAAGGTCATCCATCACTTGCTGAAACTGTGTCAGAAAGCCAGGGGCGGTGGATTTGGGAGATAATCCGATCTGATGGCAGTTTAAGAGGCAGAAGTATTTAACCCATTCAGAATGGGTACACATTATTGTGTATCATTATGTTATGCTTTAACTATTGAAAAATAGCAGATATACAAGCTCACAGCTTTGGAGTTTGAACAGAGCCTTTTTTTGCTCAAAAGAAGTGATTTTTCATTTCAGCACCATGGCCAGCTCCTGTCCTCACTCACTATTGTACATTCTACAGTTATTCTACTCACATTAAATCAACAATTTACTGATGATATCTATGAAAATGTTTTATCTGCAACACAGTTTTATACAATATGTAGTGGGGGTCCCTGTTTTATCTTTCAGTTAAGGGTTCCTTGACCTGAAAACGTTAAAGATCTCTGTACTAGTGGCCAGATGTTCCACCATTTTCTGCATTTTGGGTTGAACATATTTGGGCGGGGAATATAGATATTTCTTTTGCTTGAGTGGGGAACATAGAACCTTTTTTGGGGGTGATGGAGGGAGCATAAACCTGCGGAACATAGGAAGGACCTCTCCTTTATCATACTACAGTGTAGCATAACAGCACAAAAGCAGCAGATCTACAAGCTTGAAATGTGTTTTGAGCTTGTTGATCTGCTACAGTTTGATATGGTTGCATTAGTCCCGTAAACCAACTCGATTCAGCTTGAGTGTTTGTGTCGTTGAATATAGGAAAGGTCAACCTAAAACAATGTTTAGTATGGTATTTTAACTGTTTGTTTCATAAAGTTCCACTGCATGTTATGAGTTACTTTCTATCAAAATATTCTGTTTGGGTGGTCCTGTGTACCAGCTGGTTCTAAATGTCACGTAGCTTGAGGCAGCGGGACATCACATCATAGAAGACGAGCGCTTCTAATGTTCAATACTTGACAGATATGAATGAATGCCAGATCATAACAGGCCTACGCTGGGTTTTATTAAACAAACACTTTGCAGATAGAAAGAGGATTCTCCAAACTTTCCATAGAGCAGCAATATTGGCGAGTTTGATGTCGTTCAATACAGTCAGATAGCAAAAAAAATGTTTTGATCCATTGAATTACTAGAGATATTGCAACCCTTGATTCATTCGATTTGAAAAATAAATCTAGTGTTGCAATTCGCGGTTAAGATTAGGCTGATCACAGATTGACAAAAATATTATTTAATCACGTTAACACTACACCACAGATAGCTTAGTCTTACCTAAGAGCAGTGACTTCTAACATGGTAACAATGATGTGGTTGACGTTACCTGAACTAATGACCAGATATGAAACGTAGCTACGTTTCACAAAGACGCACTGTCTCGTTATATTTGGAACAATGAACCTCCATCAGCACTTTAAATAGTCATAGTATTCTTCTGTTTTTAAGAAATATTGAATATTTCCCTTTTTTATAGCCAGGTCATTCGACTCTTGATCAACACAACAGCAAACTGCTTACTTCCGGTTAATGGTCACACGTTTTATCACCTACCTCTGTCACGTTGTCTGCTTGCGCCGCTCTGTTTGTGATGACGTACAAATGTCCTTATTTGGATAGAACTTGGGTATTCACCGGCTGTGTTCATTCCTGTTTATCTTTCATGGACAATTATATACACATTCGTATTTGATTGTTAGGTCTATATTCTATTAAAAACAATAATAAAGCAGTAATGTTAGCTTTATGATAAAACAATATAAAACTAATTCAGAGTAGGCTACAACAGCATCAAATATGATATTTCACAGTGTTAAATAAACAAATACTATGTGTTTAAATTACGATCATTCCTGTCAGAAAGATGTAAAAAAAGATTATCTATGTTATCACCAGCAGCAGCAGCCCAGATTACCGTAATGTTTTATTCAAAAGACTACCCAAACAAACAATAGACAGATTACAACTTATTCAAAATGTTCTGCTAGAATTCTAACAAAAGCAAAGAAAATAGAACACATCACATCAGTCATACACCCTACATTGGTTCCCTGTCTCTTACAGAATAGACTTCAAGGTCTTACTTTTAATTACACCCTGCATATATCACATCACAAACACCTGACTTCCATTTAAAAAAATCAACGGATTTTAATATGTTCCCCTATAAATAACACACAAAAGATCTGAAAAACGGCGAGGAAAAATGGCGACACCATCGAAACAAGCCAAATTTGAACAACCCGATCAGACAGACACCGGATTCATTTTCAAAGTATCAGACATCAAAATCAGCAAAATCAACTCCAAATATTTCACTTTCATCATTCAAACGGCACAGTCAGAATACCATAGAGGAGTTTGCTTTTCATCACAAAAACACATAACATTTACACAAGCGGAACACAATGGAACCCCTCTGAAGATAACGAACATCATCAAAACTATCAATGGTAAGCTAACCTACATCAACTTATGTATCTTCATTAATGTAAAAAAAATATGAAGTCTACCATGAGAACTAACTTTTTCTTTTATATTTGTATTACAGACGGCACTAGTTATGAAGTGCAAGTTTCAAACAAAAGCACCGTTCAACACACCACCACAGCCACGTTCACCCGCAAACCACCCCCGGACCTACAAACCTTCAAATTGGACCAAATTGGACAACTAAACCACCTTGACACAGTAAGTAGGCCTAACATGGTAATCTTCATCATTAGACTCTTTCTTTTCAGGGAACGCACAATCATACTGAAATTTAACTGATGATTTTCAATATGAATAAGCTTATAACGTTTAGAATAATAAACAATAACATTTGGAAAGGTACAAACATTCGTTTCCTTTAAAACATAGCCTATCTGTCTTTAGTAATTTGCTAGTCTTTCAATGTTTGTACTTTTCCATTGTTCTGGAAAATAGGCCTATTGTAATTTCGAATATAAACTATTTTCAAGATTTTATGACCATTGATGTTTTAATTAAGTACGACTGGGAATGTTGAATAATTTACAACATCAACCATTGGAAAGTGTAGGGAAAGCGTTAATTGTCCTTTTTCTTTTTTGCAATGTGTTTATTTCATACAAATCTACATGATGGCCACAAATGGTTAAACGATAAATAAAAACATCTTAGACTTGAGTTTTTATGAAAGAAAAGCTTTGCAGAGGAAAGACTGTCATTTAAACTTTCCATGTGGTCGCAAAGTTGGTTATTTGAGTTCTTTAATACATTGAAATGGCAACATGCAGTTTGGGGCCTGGTTTTTCCATGCAAGCATGGTTGATAGATCAGGCCCCAAGCGTCATGTAATCGTGTTTTCATGAGTTTGGACAGGGCAGAGCGACTTATTTAACCCCCTTACAACTATGACACCATCATTCAAAATAGAGTCTCACTTCTGTCTAAATATGGTATGTTTATAACCATCAGTATTCCCTGTGTTCTTGAATACGAAGCCTTTCTATCCGATTGCTTTCTGTTTTTCCATGTATCTTTGCGTTCACCATGCGCACCAACCCCATTAATTGAGACAAACAGACAGGAGGTATCAGTATATCTGCTAAAAAGGCTTCTTATTAACGAAGTATACTTAAATATAGAATGCCGTATCGTATTTAGACGGGTGTGAGAATTTATTAAGCGCTTTGTTTGTGAAATTTGAATGATGGTGTAGTCATATGGGGTTAAATAATCGCTGTGCTCGAATCCTTGCAAATAGGGAGCATGACGCTTGGGGCTTGGTCCTTATAAGCGTGAGCTACGATGGGATAAAAAAATGGATTGGTAAACCGGTCTTTAAAGTAAAAAAGTAAAGTAGATGCATGTATTCACAGATGTATGTAGGCTATTAATTAAGTACAATTTCAAGGTTTTCGTAGGCCTACTTGAATATTTCCAATCATTTTACGTAGGCCTACTGCACTCATCTTTGATTCGATTAGCCGCAAATTGTAACACTAGATCAATACAAAACGTCAAACTTTATTTTATTGTGGCTCTATGGAAAGCTTGAGTTATCCTCCTTACATCTGCAAACTGTTTGTGTCAGAAAAGTCTATAGGCCTATAGGCTACATGTTATGAGCTACTTTCTGTCAAGAGATTTGGTTGGTATTTTTGTATAGTGCTAAAGTTTGGAAGCGCTTCTTGGGAAATCACTAAGCTGCATACTGTTGTGCCCCGAGATGAGGCCCTAAAAAGATGGCGTAGGGATAGCTGGACTGCCGCAACAACGAGTTGGAAAACACTCGAAATGAAATGTTATCCAAAAGGTAAAGGTAGTTCCGATCTCCCAGACTGTGGTTACATAACATCGGTACATAAAACATGAACTACGGCATGAAACAACCCCTTAAATCGCTAGTTTTGTAATGATTTCCCATTCAACTGGAACTTCCTCGGCGGCAGTTGCCTGTATCTGCTACAATGGGAAAGATGCAGTACTTGCACCTGCCGCCGGGGGCTTTTCTGAGTTTAATGTGACTAAATAAGCGATTTAAACAGTTTTCCCAACGCTGTGATTGATGTTTTATTTACCGAGGTTATAGGTAACCACAGTCTGGAAGGTCAGACTTATCTTTACCTTTTGGATAACATTTCGTTTCGAGTGTTTTCCAACTCGTTGTTGCGGCAGTCAGCGATTGCTACACCATTTTTATAGGACCTCATCTCGGAGTACAACAGTAGGCTATGTAGCGACGGGTGAGGTTCTTTTTGGGGTCATAAACTAGCTGAAAACGTGTCTATGGTGGAATAAATACTTTTTTGAAGGGGGATAATTTAAGCTTTCCATAGAGCTGCCATATTGATAGTTTGACGTTGTTTAATGCAATCAGATGGAAACAAAAAACATTTTTGATCAATTGAATATTTATGGGATTTGCAATCAAAGTGAATCTAGTGTTGCAATTGATTTGTGGCTATATAGGGTCCAATGATTGTACAGTAATTTTAGTCCACTACATTTTTTGGAAAACTGTAGTAGTCTAACTATTACTTTATAACATTGTAATGCATAAATCACTTTAGCCCTATTTTATAGCCTACCTAAGTGATCTACAAGTTCAATTACATATATATATATATATATATATATATATATATATATATATATATATATATATATATATATATATATATACACACACACTATATTTTATTTTAAACTATATTTTATTTTGTCTTTCCCCATCAGATTGGAGACATCACCGTCAAAATTCTGGACAAGCAGCCACCCGAACTAACACAAACCTACAAAGGACATTCATGCAATAAACAATACCTGGAAATAGCTGACGAAACACTCAAATTTCATCTGACAGCCTGGGGAGATCAAATTCAAAACTTGCAACAAGGACAATCATACAATATCACAAACCTGAAGATCCGCCAGTACCCCCATCAATCCCTAAACTGCACAATGGCATCTACAATAACCCGAAAAGACAATATCAACATTCCATCAGCCATCCTGTCATTGCCATCAGTATTGTTCCATTCAAAAACCTCATCCGGCAGTATTCAAGGCACCCGTATCACCTGTCATTCCCAGTGCAACCAGTGCAAAAGGTTTCAACCGGACACTTTCAACAACAACCTCAAAACCAACCGCTGCCCACATTGCAAAATGTTACAAAAAACCACATGTTTCAATAAAATCATAACTGGTACCATCATAATCAACCTGGACAATAGTGACACCATACTTAAACTTTCCACTCCATCTTCCATCATATCTACATATCTCACCCAATACAATCTGCTACACATTCATGACAACCCAACAGCCATAGAGGAACATCTCATTGAACAGGATTCATTCATTTTCACATATAAGCCATCCACACTCACCCTGACAGCACTAACCATTCCAACACCATCATCAGCAGCACCATCATCCAATGAGCCAGAGAACGAGCCAGAGAACGATCAGGAAGAAACAAATGATGATTTGTCTAGTCTGTTCATATAATTGAATGTTTTTTCATTTTCTTTTTTTTTGATTACTTTAAATAAATTTTCTTTAACCCTTAAGTGCTGTTCGGGTCATTTTGACCCGTTTTACATTTTCATTTGAAAAAAAAAGGTAGAAGTTAAAAATGCTTCCACCTGAAACTCACTGGCCTTAACCCTCTAAGGCCCACGGTTGTAATATTACAACGTTTGTATTTTATCCAAAAAAAGGTTTAAATCATTTTATTTTAGCTCCCCCTACCACCTAAACACCACCATTGGATTCTATTGTTTAGTATTACAATGCCATTGGCCACAATATTTGCATATAAATACCCCCCACAGGGGCTGACATTCACACCCGCCACACCCGCTGAAATTCCAGAGTTTTGACGAACAACATCTCACTTTTTCATGGAAGCTATACCTCACAAAAACATAAGTAAAATGCCTGTACTATTTTTTTTGGTGATCATTAGAATGTCTAGAACATGTACATATGTTATTATTGTGAAAAATATCCCCCATATGTAAATTAGAGCATGATTTATGATTTTTGATTTATGGCTATAAAATCTTACAAAAACATTTTTTTGAAAAAAACATTACATTTTCCTCTTAATAGGACTCCTACAACACCATCTGATTTTTTTCAATTTTTTATTTCAAGTATTTCTTAATGCAGGCCTTAGAGGGTTAAAGATTCTTCTGAGATGAACATGTAAAAAAAATATTATTGCACTACACCCATGCTACACCCCCCTCATATTTTTTTAACCTTAAGTGCTGTTCGGGTCATTTTGACCCGGAAGCACATAAATACACAGTATTATGCCAAAACACAGACACACAGTCACCCCCACTTCTAACACCCCCCTTCCGAAGCCCCATTCCGAACCCTCCCCCCCTTCCTATAAGCATGAGAAATATTGCCCAGTATTAAATGAAGTCGTTTTTTTTACATGGATTTCAGCTAAATCAGTAAAAACGCCTAGCTCTTTCAGTGTTTAATGTGATATAGCAAAGCAGAAATGCAAACATTTACCAAATATATCATATGAATTGTTTGGTATTGAGTCAAAGTCAATGTATCATGATGATTTGTTAAGTTAAAATTTATATTAGTGTTGTTTTTTTTAAACCAAATATCCACCGGGTCAAAATGACCCGAACAGAACGAAGGTGTAGTGAATCTGAACAGAACTTAAGGGTTAACATGCATATTTTGTATTTTCATTCTTTAACATGTAAATGTGGGTTCTAGCTTACTCAAACTCTGAATTGCCATGAAAGCATTTGCTAAAGTTGTCCAAGTATTCATTAAGACATAGGCTACGAAATGCGTATATAGGATCTCAATTTCCCCCTGTTTAACCTTGACCCAAATGGTTGTCTTCGTTGTTTGCTCTGTCTTCCTTGAGAAGTTTTCTCAATGTAAAGTCAGATTGCACAGTGATGTCTCTCTCTCTATCTCTATCTCTCTCTATATCTATATCTATATCTATATCTATATATATATATATATATATATATATATATATATCAAATAGAACTTAAGTTTAGTTTTGGAATTTTTATTCAAAAAAATTGACCTACAGAGTATTAAATGATATCTATTCACGTGGTAGGTTTACAAATTAATAGCTGTCAGTGGACAAAAGCACTGCGACGTGTGTTGGACCAATACAATAGTACTAGAAAAGAAACGGTCAGTGCACTGTGTAGAAGTTCCCCAAATGAATTTATTAATAGAGCTGAATAAAAAAATCACAACTCGGCCTACATGGCCACCTTCAGGTGTAAACTGAACAAATGAGTCACAGTGTAGGTTTAAGTAGCCTTGTGCATGCTGCATGGGTAGAGTTCACACAGATCACCTCCTCTCGCCCATTGACTGATTGTCAAATAAGTCACAGGGCTGCTGTTTCTAGCAGTGAGAGACAGCCACATTATAGGAGGACATCAGGAGGTATAGGGTATTTAAATAATAAGTCAACATATTTACAAACAATAGGTAACAGTGTACCAAATCTATTACAGTTATATACAAGGATAGTAACAATAAACAGTGTAGACAAAGTCAGATCAGATGGCGTTCTAGGTTGTCGCCTCTAGGGTTTTTTTCAATGCCCATGTAGCCAAAGCTAGAGATGCTATGCCCTGCCAGTTTAAAGTGTAAGGCTACGGTATTTCTTTCATCCACATATTTGATATTAAAACGGAACGGTGTTCGCTCATGCGAGTTCGGAGGGGTCTGTTCGTTTTACCAACATACTCAAAGCCGCACGGGCATTTAATCAAATAGCTTAGTGGTGCTACAGCTAATCATATCACGGATTTTAATTTGTTTCCTACTGTAGGGGTGTGTGTAGGACTTCATTTTACTGGTGAAAACACATTGAGCACATCTACCACACTTATAGTTCCCATCAGGGATATTATCTAAGAAAGTGCCTTTTTTCTTCTGTTAAGGTTTATACGATCTTACCAACTGGTCCCTTAAATTGGGAGTGCGTTTAAGTAGAACTGCTGGAGCTTCTTTGAATATAGTACAAGCGAGTCGCCATGTCAAGCGTTGCAAAGTCTGTTTCAGCACCGTTTAGCTAAACCAGGGCAAGGGCAGAATAGTAGGCTAATAAATCTTCGTCCTTCAGACTTTGTCGCTTTCTTCAGGACTTCCGCACGATCACAGTGAACACAGCCGAGCGCGACCGCGGTTTTCCCGGTGTATCTAAGCGCATCGGTGGGGGCGTGGAAGTGTGGGGAACGTAAAGTCAAAGAAGCTGGCGTGGGGAACATACATAATAAAGCCAGGGGTGAGATGCCGTGGGCTCGGCTGGGCTCGGCGAGCCCACACTTCTTTTTTTCAAGTCGCACGTACGCACGCACCAGATGCACGCACACACGACCCGCGCGCCGCGCTGCCGCGGTCAGCACTAGAAAGCCTGGTAGGCGAGGTTAGGTCAGCACGAATCCCCAGGACTGAATCCCCCTACCTGACTATTTGCTTTGCATAACAATACTCTCGGGTAGGCAGTTCTCACCTACATCCTCATTTACACTTGTACACGGCCGTTCGCGAAGACGTCTCCTTTTGTGAAGATCTCATCTGTTAGTTTACTTCAAAAGAGTGGAAGAAAAACGAAGCTGTGTGTTGTTTTGTCAGAGCTGCATGCATAGGGGAGGGAGAGTTCCGAAAGTGTCTATGATTGTAAAGTAAAGTCTATGTTGTGTAAAGTTATTTTATATTTGATATAAATAAATACATTAATTGAAACTAATTAACAATGTAACTAAATAATAAGAAATATAGTTAGGCTACATTAAAAATGTTGTGATTTCAACTAGCACCGCGCGACAGGCATGCGTGCACACATGCGGGGTACCACTTCTAAAATCCATATCACACCACTGAATAAAGCGCATTTTTATAACTCTATGGGAACACACCACTGATTATTGCCGATGATGGAGAGGTTATAGTATATAGCTTTATGTATTGAGAAGCTCTCTTGACGATTTGTCGCCAATTGAAAGATAATTTAAAAGTTATTTGAGGCCATGAGGATGATAACCACTTCTTCCCACTACTAGACTAATCAGGATTTATATTGTCCGGCAAGATTGCGGTTTAACTAGTTTTATTAGTAGGTTATAGAACCATCAGAACTTGGACTGTCTCTCCACCTGGGGTCCTCCCCCCAAAACTTAACGGATATATATTTCCAGCCTTAAAATTCCAAATGTAGGTGTACAAAATTGATGATAGAAGCAAAGTAAGACATCTTTATCAATGACATCTCTTCTGTGTTTCACTTTCAAAACAACTTTGATCGTTTTATAGTCTAATCAGGCTTTTATGAACACCCTGAACAGTTTTTAGTTTGCTTAATTCAATATTAAAGTGGCTTTATGTCCATGCCATAGCATGAGTTCAGCACCATGGACAGAGTCACAGCTAGTCTCAGGGCCATAGCATGAATTCAGCACCATGGACAGAGTCACAGCTATTCTCAGTGCTCAGAGCTACTGAATATAATGCTGTATGTTCAGATTATGGTGTAAAATGTGATGTGAAATATAATGCTAAAAAGAGTGTCAACATGATTTGTAGGACAAGGATCTTTTCCTTCCTTCTATCTGTTAGGTCAGGTTCTTACTGTGTGTGATAAAGCAAAGTATCTGGGTCACATCATTAATGATCAATTGAGTGATGACATATATTATATAGTCAGCGTTGTATGCTGTATGCACAAGCCAACATGCTGAGGAAGAAGTTCTACTTTTGTTATAATGATGTTAAGATAAACTTGTTCAGAGCCTATTGCACTACTCTGTATACTGCTCCTCTGTATGACAAGCATTCAAAAGCTGTAGGTTGCTTACAATGAGGATTCTACTCGAGTGCCAGTCCAATGTTTTGTGAAGTAGAAGTGTGCACTTTTCATGGTCTTAGTAAACAGAAGATGCATTTTGGGATATGACTTTTATCCAGTCAGGAAAGAACTTGCAGTATACAGGATAAACATGTGAATTTGAAAGTGGTTACCAAAGAAGTGAGCAGACAAACTTGGAACACTAACATTTAAGCTGATAAATGGATATGCTCTGTTGATTGACTGAAAAATGCAAGAGAGCTCTAGAGACGGGTTTGTTATTGAACAACACTTTGTTTTAACCTTTGAGGGATATGAATAATTGTCCACCACATGGCACTTATGTAACTAAAGCATGACAATACAAGTGCATAAAGTGACAAATGGAACATTTATTTTGCAACTCAGTGCTGACTAAGAAGTGTGGGGCATATTTTCAGCTACAGTAATATCTGCACATTATTAATCAGATATTGTATTTTTTCCCTTCAAAAAGCAACCATATGATTTACTTTAAAAGGTTATACACATCAACATATACAGTCATGTCTCACAATGTACAAAAAGAGGATGAATTGGGAGTGAAACCCGTTTTTATTCATAACTTAAGATATTTACATTTTTAGAAATTGGAAAATACTACAAAATCATAAAGACACACGGAGCAAATCAGGGAAACAATCAAAACATACTAATACTAAACTTGAGTTTTAAACCACTAATCTAAACACAAAATAAAAGTTACAACAGAACCCTAATGCTTACCTGCTCTACTATAAACTACCAAAATAGGGCAAATACAAAAAGCAGGCTTCCGTGGCCATGAACATGTTAACTTAAGCTCTCATTAATGTCCTTAGACTGTGTGCAAAACTTTAACATTACAAAAAGACTATGTAGACTTAAAACATAACTACTGCAAAGTACCAAACAAAGTGCATGTGTGGGTGGACAGCATTGCTGCAAATGCTGCCTGAGAACACAGGTGTGCAAAGCTCTTAAATAGTTTTCAGCGAATTTTCTCCAGTCAATCACGAAGGCAAGGGTGATTGGCAGCCAGCAATCAGTTTCACACCCACAAGCACACAATCTCACAAATACACTGAGCTAAACACACACACACGCACTGACACACAACTCCCTTCATAATCACACCCGTAACAGCGATCACAAACACAAAGTGCTCCTCCTGATGGCAGGGTCAAACAGCTATAGTGGCTAAGGATTACATAGTGAATACATTTTATTCACTGGGAGTACAACACTTAAATTATTCAGCCAATTGTGTTGGATCACAAACTGAAGTTCAGAGCAGAGGGAGGTTATTCAGACAAAGTTTTTCTTCAGGAAGTTGATAAGCCCGTTGGAGGAGTTAGGGTTATCTTTATCTCAGAGTTATCTTTGAGCTCAGGTTTGATTAGGTTGGTCAGATGCTTGCCTAGCTCGACCCTATGGGAAGGGAAGACAACAGCTTAGTCAACCAACCAAAAAAAAAAAAACATTTTAAATGTTGAACAGAATTATTTTTTTAATATAATGCATCAGAGTAGAAGACAGTGTGTGTTAATATCACAGTACCTTGATGAATGAGCTGACAGAAGGCATGCTGTCCATTTGTCCCTGGCTCTCCCCAGACGATTGGTCCAGTGTGGGTATGGGACATGGGTTCCACTTTTGATGATATACTTCCTGTTAGATTCCATGTCACCCTGTGGACCACAAGCAACGATCACAATCAGATGCAATGCAGCTTCTCTATCTCTGCCATCCTGACAGCAATCAGGCTTTCCTGATTTCAACCAGGTCAATGCTGCAGGGGGCCTAACATTTACAGTAAAACTTTGTGTTTTGACACTAAACTTTAGATACAGATGCTACTTGTGCACTCACACAAAACACACTGTGTACAGTATATAGTATGTATACAGTATGCGTATGCACACACACACACACACACACACACACACACACACACACACACACACACACACACACACACACACACACACACACACACACACACACACACACACACACACACAATTAATAATTGGTTAGATTAAATGAGATGTCAACTATAAACCATACTGCCTGTCTGAAAGACTCTGAAGAAGTCTGTTTAGTGGAGTTACCTTAATAAACAAACAAAATGTTTTTTTCCGCAAAGAATATCTAAAAAATTACTTTTTATAAAAAAGTTGAATTGTTGATCAGGCAGTTGAAAATGAGTTAACCTATATGGAACCCTATATGGAAACTATCCTGGTGAGCGGAGTGATGCACCAAGAAGGTCAGTCGGATCAGCAGACAAATAGAAAGCCTCAAATCCCTATATATGGAATAACATGATCATCAATATGATGTCATAGTACTGTTGTCATAGACTGGCCTGTACTTACCACTCAGTACATATAACCTGTTGTACCAATGGATGTTAGACCCCAGCTCCTGTCTTCCATCTTTCAGTCCCTCTGCCTCTCAATCCTTTTGTTCAGCGTTTCAGTCTCTGTGTGACTGACCTGCTGGAAGTCAGCAGCAAAGCGATGCATATACTGGTTGTAGGGCAGCATGGTGTGGGTCTCGGCCTGGAAGAAGTTGATGTATCAGACTCCCAGCACAGCCAGAAGCACTGGAAGATTCTTTTCCAGAGGCGTGTTAGGGAAATGATTGTCCTGAGGTGGAATTAGGGAAGAAAAAACATACAACTTATTTTTACGGTGGTGACACAATGGGCAGAAGGTACAGAGTGAGGAGATGAAACAGAGCATATCCATGTTCCTAAGGCCCACCCTAACCCTACTCTAACCCGAATAGGACCCTGTTAGGAATGACTTCCCAACAGCAGAAACACTAACCTCCAGCTCTTTGAGGGCCTCGTCTGAGGTCATCAGTGCTTCTGTCTGTCTAATGCATCAGAGTAGAAGACAGTGTGTGTTAATATCACAGTACCTTGATGAATGAGCTGATAGAAGGCATGCTGTCCATTTGTCCCTGGCTCTCCCCAGATGATTGGTCCAGTGTGGGTATGGGACATGGGTTCCACTTTTGCTGATATACTTCCTGTTAGATTCCATGTCACCCTGTGGACCACAAGCAACGATCACAATCAGATGCAATGAAGCTTCTCTATCTCTGCCATCCTGACAGCAATCAGGCTTTCCTGATTTCAACCAGGTCAATGCTGCAGGGGGCCTAACACTTACAGTAACATTTTGTGTTTTGACACTGAACTTTAGATACAGATGCTACTTGTGCACTCACACAAAACACACTGTGTACAGTATATTGTATGTATACAGTATGCACACACACACACACACACACACACACACACACACACACACACACACACACACACACACACACACACACACACACACACACACACACTAATAATTGGTTAGATTAACTGAGATGTCAACTATAAGCCATACTGCCTGTCTGAAAGACTCTGAAGAAGTCTGTTTAGTGGAGTTACCTTAATAAACTAACAAAATGATTTTTTTCCGCAAAGAATATCTAAAAAATTACTTTTTATAAAAAAGTTGAATTGTTGATCAGGCAGTTGAAAATGAGTTAACCTATATGGAACCCTATATGGAAACTATCCTGGTGAGCGGAGTGATGAACCAAGAAGGTCAGTCGGATTAGCAGACAAAAAGAAAGCCTCAAATCCCTATATATGGAATAACATGATCATCAATATGATGTCATAGTACTGTTGTCATAGACTGGCCTGTACTTACCACTCAGTACATATAATCTGTTGTACCAATGGATGTTAGACCCCAGCTCCTGTCTTCCATCTTTCAGTCCCTCTGCCTCTCAATCCTTTTGTTCAGCGTTTCAGTCTCTGTGTGACTGACCTGCTGGAAGTCAGCAGCAAAGCGATGCATATACTGGTTGTAGGGCAGCATGGTGTGGGTCTTGGCCTGGAAGAAGTTGATGTACTAGACTCCCAGCACAGCCAGAAGCACTGGAAGAATCATGGGACGTGACCTCAGAGTCATCTTTGAGCTCAGGTTTGATCTGCTTGGTCAGCTGCTTGCCTAGCTCGACCCAATGGGAAGGGAAGACAACAACTTAGTCAACCAACCCAAAAAACACATTTCAAATGTTGAACAAAAATATTGTTTTAATATAATGCATCAGAGTAGAAGACAGTGTGTGTTAATATCACAGTACCTTGATGAATGAGCTGACAGAAGGCATGCTGTCCATTTGTCCCTGGCTCTCCCCAGACGATTGGTCCAGTGTGGGTATGGGACATGGGTTCCACTTTTGCTGATATACTTCCTGTTAGATTCCATGTCACCCTGTGGACCACAAGCAACGATCACAATCAGATGCAATGCAGCTTCTCTATCTCTGCCATCCTGACAGCAATCAGGCTTTCCTGATTTCAACCAGGTCAATGCTGCAGGGGGCCTAACATTTACAGTAAAACTTTGTGTTTTGACACTGAACTTTAGATACAGATGCTACTTGTGCACTCACACAAAACACACTGTGTACAGTATATTGCATGTATACAGTATGCATGCACACACACACACACACACACACACACACACACACACACACACACACACACACACACACATACACACACACGCACACACATACACACACACACACACACACACACACACACACACACACACACACACACACACACACACACACACACACACACACACAATTAATAATTGGTTAGATTAAATGAGATGTCAACTATAAGCCATACTGCCTGTCTGAAAGACTCTGAAGAAGTCTGTTTAGTGGAGTTACCTTAATAAACAAACAAAATGATTTTTTCCGCAAAGAATATCTAAAAAATTACTTTTTATAAAAAAGTTGAATTGTTGATCAGGTAGTTGAAAATGAGTTAACCTATATGGAACCCTATATGGAAACTATCCTGGTGAGCGGAGTGATGCACCAAGAAGGTCAGTCGGATCAGCAGACAAATAGAAAGCCTCAAATCCCTATATATGGAATAACATGATCATCAATATGATGTCATAGTACTGTTGTCATAGACTGGCCTGTACTTACCACTCAGTACATATAACCTGTTGTACCAATGGATGTTAGACCCCAGCTCCTGTCTTCCATCTTTCAGTCCCTCTGCCTCTCAATCCTTTTGTTCAGCGTTTCAGTCTCTGTGTGACTGACCTGCTGGAAGTCAGCAGCAAAGCGATGCATATACTGGTTGTAGGGCAGCATGGTGTGGGTCTCGGCCTGGAAGAAGTTGATGTATCAGACTCCCAGCACAGCCAGAAGCACTGGAAGATTCTTTTCCAGAGGTGTGTTAGGGAAATGATTGTCCTGAGGTGGAATTAGGGAAGAAAAAACATACAACTTATTTTTACGGTGGTGACACAATGGGCAGAAGGTACAGAGTGAGGAGATGACACAGAGCATATCCATGTTCCCAAGGCCCACCCTAACCCTACTCTAACCCGAATAGGACCCTGTTAGGAATGACTTCCCAACAGCAGAAACACTAACCTCCAGCTCTTTGAGGGCCTCGTCTGAGGTCATCAGCGCTTCTGTCTGGGCCAGAAAGTTGGCCACCAGGATCTGAACAACCAAAGAAAGAGTCAGGACAGACTATTAATTTGAACCATTTAGAAAGAGATGCTTACAGTTTGTTCAGTTGCCCACGGGCAATGGATTACAACAGATGAATAAAGCAGACAGAGGTACAGTACATGTTCTCACATTCGAAATGGTCAGATATCTTCTGCAAATAATGATTAAAAACTATGAGAACCGTTATTGGGTCACTGGGGGGGTACCTTAATTGTGATGAAGGTTGCCCTGATTGGGTTCTGTGACTGGGCAGGAATGAGGAAGTTGGCAGGAATCATTTTGGTGCCTGGTTGGATAACACATAAATTGAACTGGTCAAAGATAGGAAAAGTGACATTCACAAAGGTCCTAAGGAATTTACAGCAGTGGCCAGCAAGTAAATCTGACCTCAGGCCAGTTCTTTTCTACTGCAGAAACATCATAAACTATCTGATCAAAGTTCTTCCTCCAGACCAAATATGCCAACAGGGCAAGGGAACAATCTGTTAAAACATCCACTACTTACCAACCAGAACTCCAAGCATAAAGGGACTCAGTTTCTTGAAAATAATTGAGTTGCTTGGTTTGTTCCCTTGGAAGACCTAATGTTGGACAGGGATGAAAAGAACATAACATAATTCAAAATTGGTATTGAACAAAACAGCAGTTTACAGTGAGGTTTAAATAAGCAGACAAGTTAATGTCCATTGGGATATTAACACGTTGCAAGCCGCGGCAGAACCCTCTGAACAGAGGTAGCGCCGAAGAAATAAGCCATTTATTTACAAACATGTTTTAAAAAAACAAAGCCCACATGATAACAACACGTAATGGAGTGCTCGACACAGCGTACATATTCATCCTGCAGAGGTCGGCGATCTTACTTTGGCGAGGCGGAGGGGAGATCAATTCCATTCGTTTACGTGCGGCGAAGCAGGGAAAGGAGCGATAGAGAAGCGGCGCCCGAACGTGATTGAAACCGCGATCCACGAACAGAGACAAAGACCAGCCATCTTGTTTGAGCTTCTTGTTCAGTTTCAACACTGGGGAGAGGATGAGGCTCCTCCTGGCCAGCCATCCATTCAGAATGTGAGTCAACGGCGTGGCCTGCTGGATATTAGGAGTATCACACCCAGCACCAGAAAATGACTGTCAGAGCATATTAACCGTTTCAGATAGCTCCAAAAAGACACAGAGAAGAATTTCCGATGTTTTTTTTTTTTTATTATTATAATTTATATCAAAAGTCCGGGAATAGACGTGTGGCTGATGGGACCCAGTAGGAAGTCCGAGGGAGTACGGCCAGGCTTAGAAGGTGTTAACCTCTGTAAAATTTAAGAGTTGAGTCTGGCAAGCTTAAAGGGATATTTCACTTTCAAAACAACTTTTTGTCATTTTATCTGCTTTTATGAGAACACTTGACAGTTTTTTATTTGCTTGATTCAGTATTTAGATATTTGATGTAAATGTTATCAGGCTCTCCCTGTCCAGGTGCCCTCCCCATACACACCCATTGTAATTTCAAACTCCATTTTAACCATGATAGATTCATTAAAAACACCCATTATTTTTTCTAGTGACTCATAATACCAGGTTAATACACTTTGTTGACCCGAGTCCACTGAGGGTCTATACACGGTTCCCTCCTTTTCCCACTCTACCCCAATTCTCAAAATCAAACATTATCTCAAGATAGTGCACAACTTGATGATGAGCTTATACATATGCTATTGTCCCTGAATGTTTGCCTATTGTTGGCCAGAACTGGGACATTACAGTCTATTATGGTTAAGATCAATAACAGAAATTAACAATCAGCTGACTAACAGATCTATGATCTGTGTGCACCTACTTTGTGAGGTAGCAGGTTCTCCAGGGCCGGTCCTCCCAGGCCGCTGGCCTTCAGCTCTTTGTGGGCCTCGTCTAAGGTCTTCTCCTTCATCAGGGCTTCTGTCTGGGCCAGAAAGTTGGCCACCAGGATCTGAACAAAGAAAGAGTCAGGAGAGACTATTAATTTGAACCATTTAGAAAGAGACGCTTACAGTTTGTTCAGTTGCCCACAGGCACTGGATTACAACAGATGAATAAAGCAGACTGAAGTACAGTACATGTTTTCACATTCAAAATGATCAGATATCTTCTGCAAATAATGATTAAAAACTATGAGAACCGTTATTGGGTCACTGGGGAGAGTACCTTGTGATGAAGGTTGTCCCTGATGGGGTTCTGTGACTGGGCAGGAATGAGGAAGTCGGCAAGAATCATTCTGGTGTCTGGTTGGGTAACACATAAGTTGAACTGGTCAAAGATAACACAAAGGAAAAGTGACATTCATGAAGGTCCTCAGGAATTAACAACAGAGGTCAGCTAGTAAATCTCACCTCAGGCCAATTCTTTTCTAAGCCATTAATTAGATGGCACACAATCAATGGCTAATTTAGGAACTAGAACATGCTACAAACCATCTTATATACAACTATATTGCTACAACAATTGACTCACGTCTTTAGCCACCGAGAGGAACCAATCCCACGCAGACTCAGCGTTGATGATGGTCTCTTGGGTGATGATGTCTAAAAAAGGTTGATAAACTGATATTAATGCCCGGTGAGTAGGTTGGTGCCTTGCATGGTTTCCTCCACCTCCGGTGTATGAATGTGTGTGTGAATGGGTGAATGTAATGCAATCTATGTAAAGTGCCTTGGATTAAAGTGCTATATAAATGCACCATTTACCATTTACCACCCATAAGCTGTTTACTATATGTGCACGTCAACACAACTTCTTTGTCAGACTGGCATCATCATCCAAGACCAGATCATTTATACTTTTGATGTATGTAGGGATTGTAGGCATATGGCAAAGTGCATTGTTTTCATAATAATTAGGTTTGCATATTGTTCTTAATTTTCTACTGTATAGACTGTTAAAATGCTGACTTTAGAACATTACATAGTTTTATAATATAACATGTCTATTGGTTCACATTTGAACTGATACAGTTCAAGTATATTTACCAGTGTTGGCAGCAGGCAGTCCATACACTGATGATTTATCTCGGAATGGCCATGGCAACAGACTTCATTATGGCAATATATTTATTGAAAAGGCCCACTTCAACAGGATTGAGCCTATAAAAGACGAACATACATACTACACACACACACACACACACACGCACACGCACACACACACACACACACACACACACACACACACACACACACACACACACACACACACACACACACACACACACACACAATGAGGCGTTGTGAGCATGTAAGATTGGCAATTTTCACAATTTCTGCCTCTATATATTTGACAATTTGGACAATGTTAAATTTGTCATTTTAGAGGTATTAAAAAGTCCTTCAATTGGCAGTTTAGAAATGTTGAGTGGGAAAACAATGTTTCACATAGATTCATAAGATTTTTTTATGAATCTATGTGACCCCCCCCCCCCCCAAAAAAAAATAAAATAATGGGGGGTCGTGTGTGATGTGATGATGTCATCAAACGATAAAATCGACATCAACTCAACTTTTTACAGAGTCGAGTTGACTTCACCAGTTGTTAATGCAACACACACTCAGTGAAATCAACTACAATTATAAAAACACAATCACAATTGGGTAGGGCCTATATGGTCAGATGCTTCATGATTTAGTGAATCCAGAAGGATACTTACAGTTCAAGAGTTGCAGGCGAACTTTGCACAGGAAGGTCTTTCAGGTTGCTCAGTCAAGCAGTGCCTGAAATTAGGTTTAAAATACATTAAAATGGTTTGGGTGAGTCGTATCATTGGTATATTTGTTACATTGAAAGTTTCTTTGATGTATTTTTGGGCTCATTTGACTGTTAGTGTGTGGCATTCCTGGTTATTCGTAAGGTCCTTTTTTCCTGTTAACTTACAGCGATGTTCCACAGTGATGTTCCACATGTCATCATTGTTGCCTATCTTCAACTTGAAACTAGTATGATTGTCTGTCTGTGGGTTTGGTCATTTGTGTGTCCTCAGGTGGCTGGTGAGGCCGGCCCTTGATTTACATGTTTTGTTGCAATGGGGACATATGTGAGCAGTTGTCCTGATAGTGGCAGTTTGAGGAGTTTTGGTTTCCTGATAGTGGCAGTTTGAGGAGTTTTGGTGTCGGATCCTAGTGGCCTTCTCTTGGTCTTATTTGCTTCATGATGTTGAACCAGGGTGCTTTCAACAGACACATTAGAAGTTATTACACAGTACACAGGATTGTGGTAACTATAGTATGTTTGTAATATTCCTGACTGGATAACTTGACACTGGAAGGTCTTTCAAGTTGCTCGGTCAAGCAGTGCCTGAAATTAGGTGCTTTCAAACATGGTTTAAAATACATTAAAATACATTAAAATTGTTTGGGTGAGTGGTATATTGAAAGTTTCTTTGATGTATTTTTGGGCTTGTTTGACTGTTAATGTGTGGCATTCCTGGTTATTCATCGATATTCTTCAGGGCTTCATCATTTTTCTTTTTTAGGTGACAGAAATACTGTTAGAGCTTCTTTTTTCCCTGTTACTCTACAGCAGTGTTACACAGTGATGTTCCACATGTCATCATTTTTGCCAATCTTCAACTTGAAACTAGTATGATCGTTTGTCTGTGGGTTTGGTCATTTGTGTGTCCTAAGGTGGTTGATGAGGCCGGCCCTTGATTTACATGTTTTGTTACAATGGGGACATATGTGAGCAGTTGTCTTGATAGTGGCAGTTTGAGGAGTTTTGGTGTCGGATCCTAGTGGCTTTCTCTTGGTCTTATTTGCTTCATGATGTTGAACCAGGGTGCTTTCAACAGACACATTAGAAGTTATTACACAGTACACAGGATTGTGGTAACTATAGTATGTTTGTAATATTCCTGACTGGATACAATTCTGTGGTTGAGAGATGAAAATGTGGTCCAACAGTGTGTTCTTTTCAGTGGTTGCACTTGTGATTACTTGTACATATCCTCTGGATTCAAAAACATCAAATATTGGATGTGGTGTGCTGGACAAAAGGTTTTCATTAAAGTCTCCACACACAATGATTGGGTGATGATCCATGATTTCTAAAGACCCCAAAAGGTTTTTCAGATTCGAGATGAATGAGTCAACATTGTAGGTTGGAGGTCTGTACACAGCAGCAATCAGTGCATTGAGTGGGGCTTCAACTTTGACAACCATGAACTCCAAGTCAGTTACGTTATGTATATATTGCTTTTCACAGGCTTGAATGTGTGTTTTTACATATATAGCAACTCCACCACCGTTTAGATTGGCCATGCAAGAATCGTTGGTGTAAGAAACGTGTCGGTTACGTTTGAACATACTGTATCCTTCTAAATGGAGACTGTCAGCAACAAATGATCCTTGCAGGTGAGTTTCTGTAAGACATAACACGTCTGCTAGACACAGCTCATGATGACACTTTATATCATTGATATGAGGTGCAAGTCCTTCGGTGTTGTGATGGATGACGCTGAGTGTGTCAGGCCTGTTCAGAGTTTGTGTGCTGTGAGCAAGTGGCATTATGTCATCAAAGCTGACTTGTGTCATGCTCTCGAGGGCTGCAGTGATTTCAGGTTTGGAGTAGATTTTACTCTCATCCATATCAATTATGTGCAATCCACTGAGAGAGTTTACTCTACTGAGGGCTACGTAAGCCATACCAGCTTCAAAAATGTGTTTTAGTGACACTACAGCAGTTGGGGTTGTCCTGCCCTGAACCTTGTGTATTGTACATGCAAATGCAAGCCTCATGGGAAACTGTCTGCGTATCACTCCTTGCTTCAAACGATCTTCTACTCTTTCTATGTACACAATATCATCGAGTCCTCCAGAAGCTTTACCACGGTGCCTCTGTCCTGCATTTTTGTTGTCCAACTGAAGACCAATCATTTGTGTATACATAGCCCCATCTTTTTCACAAGTCACAATTCTGGCAATTTTACCAAATGTACCATTCACGAGTCCATCGTCCACATCAATGTTTCTGGTGAGCATAGCAGGAGCACCTAGAGCAACTTGTAGTGTGTCTGGTAGGTCTGTTTTTTTTCCTTCACATGGTTTAGCTTGTCTGACCATTCTTCCTTGTTGCTTTTTATAGTCATCTGCCTCAATGTTTGTGATGTCAGATCAGCTTTAAAATGTCTTTGTTGTGCTTATCTACCTCTGGATTGGTACCAAAAATGTGAAGTACATCCTTTGGGCAAAGTGCTGGTTCAGTGATGGCCTGTGAAAGCAAAGCACGGTCTGCTTCAGTCAAGGCTTCTGACTTTTGTTTGACACGGATCCTGTTCAATGTCTCTGCATAAGCGAGATCATCCTTCTGACGCATTATCTCTGTCAATGTGATCATCGTAAAATGGTCGCGCCAACGGTCGATCTCACATGGTTCGTATAGACAGAGAAGTTTTTGTCTAACTGGTGGTAGCTGATAGAAATCTCCAACAGCAAGTACTGACATTCCTCCAAAAGGCTTTCTAATTCCTTTGACTTGTCTTAGTCTTTCATCTACGTAGGCAAAAAGATTCTTTGAAATCATGGATATTTCATCAATGACAATAATTTCAGCATTTGAGAGCTCTGCTCTCACTTCATCCAGTTTGTTGCCAAGGCCAATGTATGGAATCACTAGAAATTTCGGTAGCTTAAGGATGGAATGCAGAGTTTTTCCAGAAATATTGAAAGCTGCAGTACCAGTAAAAGCGGTTAACAGCACAGTAGGCTTCGATATATCAGTTTCCTCAAAATTTCTCGGGAGTTTGCGTAGTATCTTGGATGCCTCCGAGTAGATACACTTGATGAGATGTGACTTCCCTGTTCCAGCACCACCGTTTATATACAAAAGAAACTGCTTTGCTTCGAGGCCACAAACACGCTTTATGCACCAGTCTCTAATGGTGTAGAATATGGACACCTGCTTTTGGTTCAGACTTTGATACATTTGGCGTAACACTACAGGATCTATCTGAAGTGCCTCCATTGGTGCGGTTCCTGTTACAGTCTGATTACTGTACTCTGGGATATCATCTTGTTCATGTCCGTCATCCAAATGTTCGGCTTCACGTTCTGCAATGCATTCCAACCTAACCAGTTCAGATTCAGGAGCCAGATTACACCATTCATCTCTCATGGGCCCGTTCTTCTCAAATTCCTCAATGGCACTCTCAATCTCTTGACTGTACTTCTCATATTTGGATTTGTTTTGACTGACAATCTCAGACACAAACTGGACACAGTCTGAACCTGGTAGCTGAACACTGGCACTAGTCAAGAAGGACTGGTATGTTGGGAAGTGTTGACTTTTCAATTGTGACTTTCCGCGGTGTGGGAGATACAGTTTAAGTAGTGTGCCACAAAATTCCTCAGGATTCTTTTTCTGTGAGACACTGTAATATCTAATGACTGCAGGTTTCCCTTTTGATCTCTTCTGAATGAATCCCATCTTATTAAGTAGGGGTAGAACACCTTCACCCTTTTTCTGAGTACCATAGACAACCCTGCAAGTGGAAGCAAAATCAGCCAAGCACATTTCCTCAAAGTCTGGTCTTTCAGGTCTAGCATAGTATTTTTCTGTCAACCCAGTCATCCACACATCTTCTGAGTCTGGTGTTTTGCTCTCCAAGCGTGAAAGAGGATAACTCATTTTCAGTCTATTGTCATCAGTTGGTATGAATAAGACTTTGCGTGAACACTTTTTCATTTTTATACCGCATACACGGGTTACACACTCCTGTGCACTAACTTCTCTCTTTTTTGTATAGGCCTGCATGACTTGTCTCATTTCTCCAAGTTCGCTCATGTTGATGCCATCTTGGTGTGAGTTTTCAATCATTGCTTTGAGATATTCGCTCATTCCATGCTCAGCCTTGGTGATGTAGGCTGTGATGTACATAACCACAGAGTAACCGTTAAGAATGTACTGAAGATCCATATTGGCATCCCAAGCATCAAGTAGATCACGATTGTATGCGTTTATCATGCAGTCCTTTGGATCACGTTTCAGTATAACCTGGTTGGAGTTGCTCAGTACCTCAAGGGATTCTGTATACTCTTGCCAGCTTAAATTGCATTTATCCAGTATCTGTGATAAATCCATAGATGCAATTTGAGGGTCGTTAAGCAACTCGATCATCGGTTTAAGCTTCTTCTTAGCAGTATTCAATACTTCCAGATTATCAGTCAGTGAAGGTCTCGTTATCGTGGTTTTACTGGCAGGGGGTTTAGGAAATCCAAATCGGCAGCCGGGTTTGTTGTTTTTGCGACACGACTTGGAGTGATTTCTGCTGTGGGTCTGAAGCTGTGTAACCTTTCTGTACAGTTCTGGTTCGGTATTTGGGTCAGGCAATTGAGCCGTTATGTACTTGTCAATAAACTCACAGACCTTCTCATAAGGGTCCTCATCATACACAGGTGCTCCATCTATCCATAATATAGAGTGTATGTGAGGTGAACCACGATTTTGATATTCTAACCGATAAAAGTGATCAACAACATTGCCAATTGGCTCTGCATCAGACAGCATCAGTCTGTATATTTCCTGAACACGTTTATCAAACATGCGCATTGTTGTGACCGGATTGCTTCTTAATATTTCACACTTTGTAGTCCAATCAAGTTCTTCAAAATTAACCTCTTCACCTTCTTGTCTCTTAATTGCTTTAATCACCTCAGGCCATCGCATCTCAGCAGCAGAAAATGTACCAAAATAGGTTGGCTTCCCTAATTGTCTGATCATAGCAAACAGATCTTTGGTAGTTTTCTCCCAATATGCTGGGGTCCCTCTCAGTGGCTGCATGAATCTGATAGCGTCTCTGTACCGCACTAGTCTCTGAACCTCAAGTTTGTCTCGCAGCATTCTGGAGGTTATTTTGCGTCCATCTCGTGTGACAGGCTTTCCTTTACGCAGTTGTATTGTCATACTGGAAGTGGCTAAGTGTATTTCCGTTACCATTTGTGCGAAGAACAAGTAATTTGTGTCTCTGGCAAAACGTGCATCTACATGCATAAGTCTTGACTTGAAATAACTGCTGGGTGATAACCTTTTGGGTCTTTCATCGTCAAATGCGTTTTGACCAGTGGGGAATTGAACAGGGAATGCAGAACATTCGAGCTTAGGTGTTTTGAAAAAGCTGACTGGTTTATTACCTTCAGCAGGTGCAACACTATAAATTCCTTCACTATAAGTTAATAACTCATCTGCAATGTCAGATGGTTGTAGACATGATTCTAGGACAATGCCACCAGTTGGCTGATCACCGTCTTGTTCTGCATCTTCTGACTGGTCCTGTTTGTGGTTGTCATCACGTGTTAGAATATGTTGTTCCTCATCTGCAAGGCCATTTTGTGTCTGATTCAGTGCATTGAGCTCACACTGGTCAATGTCCATCCAGTCATCTTCATCATAGTCATCTTCCATGATTTCATCAACTTGGTTGTCTTCTTCCTCATTAATTGTTGGGTCGCATAATTCAGCCTCATCTCTGATAGTGACGACCTCATATATGGGATTTATGTTTTTAAGAGTGCGTAAGGCCCGCACGAGTTTTGTCCAACTGACAGTCTGGAACAGTTGATGTCCTTTGAAACACAATCGTCTCTTCAACTTGATTCTCAGGACTTGAGATTCACTTCTAAGTCTGGGTAAGATATTTACTGTTGCTTCTACTTCAGATGGCACACAGACTACATTACCACATATTGCTCTCTGTTGGCCTTTGGGAAGCGCAATGATTTTAGCAAACGCTATGTGCTTTGATATGAGGTGCCGCTCCAATATGTTAAGATCAAACAATTCAGGAGGAATTGGTGCTAGCTCCAAATTATTAGCCTCAGCAAGTGGGGGCATAATTCCTCTTTCAAGATATCGATGGCATGTGGGACAAATCCATTCCTTCCTCCTCTCATTAGGTACTTTGCACTGTTGTGGATCTCTGCATTTATCATTACAAACATGAACATACTTTCCTGTCAAGCAAGCAGACACTACATGTGGATTTTTTACGTATTTTGTCCTAATGCATTTTCGTACTTGATTTGGAAACAGTGCTCTAAGGCAGACAGTGCAAACATGAGTGGGGCCCTTTTTTATCTGTAATCGAAAGTAATCTATAGCTTTTTTAATTTCTGAATTTCTGTCTTCTGTTTCTGTCTGTTGAGTCAATGGTTCTGTTTGAATCAAATACGTTTCTTTTAAAGGATCTTCTGGCTGAATAGTTTGTTTACGTTGTATATTGTTCCTTCTGTATCCAATTTTGATTTTCATTGCACACCTAATTTTATGAATCATTCTAAATGCACGGTCATGTCTGTAGTTGTTTTTCATGAGTCTTGCCATTAATTTATTGTGTTTCAGTCTGAATACAGGGTCATTTGCCAAACGCCTAGCAATATAAGTCTTCGTGTTTTGATTGTGTTTCAGTCTGAATACAGGGTCATTTGCCAAACGCCTATCAATATAAGTCTTTGTGTTTTGATTGCGTTTCAGTCTGAATACAGGGTCATTTGCCAAACGTCTATCAATATAAGTCTTCGTGTGTTGATTGTGTTTCAGTCTGAATACAGGGTCATTTGCCAAACGCCTATCAATATAAGTCTTTGTGTTTTGATTGCGTTTCAGTCTGAATACAGGGTCATTTGCCAAACGTCTATCAATATAAGTCTTCGTGTTTTGATTGTGTTTCAGTCTGAATACAGGGTCATTTGCCAAACGCCTAGCAATATAAGTCTTCAGGTAGGACTTTTCTGTTTCTTTGAAATCAGCTTCTTCTCTGCGCCTCTTGGTTATGTAGGACCTTTTCTGTTTTCCATTGTCTTCTTCCATTTGTGATTTAGCTTTTAGTTTGATGTCATTGTGTGATTTCATATCTTCATTTTCAAAAATCATTGCTCTTCTCTTTAGTTTTCTCCTTCGCTCTTTGCAATATCTAGATGTGTTCAACATTTCTTTGTTGAGGTTTTGCATCTCTGACGTATCCAATTGTGCATTTGTTTCCATCATGTTCATGTTTGATCCATTGCAAGTAGTGTCTTGTGTGGATAACAAGATTGTGTTTGACAAACTGGGTACATCGGTTTTAGCTTTGATGGCAACCTCCTGCTCACACATTGGTTCAACATCAATGTCAACATTATGTTGTTGTGGCATTACTATGTCCTCCAGGTAAGGTATGTCCTCACTGTGAAATTCTACAGGCATCAGCTCATAATGGCATGACTGTGGTGTTTCAAAGAGTCTGTGAATTTCAATGATATGATTATACATATCAGACAACTGTGGGAAAATACGCATTACAGCTGTTCCATGTCCACCTATGAAATGGGGTAGTCCATTAGGTTGTCTTGAGTGCGGGTCAAATAAACCAAATTTACCTGATCTGTTCTTGAAAATGGCAATCGCTAAACCGCTCATTACCAGCAAAGCATATTTCACCTCTGATAACAAACAGCTGAGTCCTGATTGTAGATCCAGGTATTCATTTATGGCACCAGATTCAGGTTCTCCTAATGTGCCATACCTTGAATTCTTGGTCATGTGGTATTGATGTTTATCTGCACAAACTCTGTCGGGGAGCTCATCAGTTGCCAAATGACTAGGAGCAGGTGGTTTCTGTACTTTCTTTCCTTCCCATTCCTTTTCAGCAAACTTTCTCAGGCTCTCATTATAGATGTCATTATACATTGCATCGCCTCTATCCAATACACGATTAAGGTCTGCACTTGTGAGGTCTCCTTTCTCATGAAGAAATGCCAGGAAAATTAAAGAATTACAGAGACATTGCTTATTCCTGGAACGTGTATGGTATTTCACTGCATTTTGACTGTATGATGCGGTAACACTTATCACACCAGATTGATTGATTGATTCATCATTGTGGTATCGGTAATTATCCAAGTGATCCTGATGAAATACTTGATCCATTTTATATCCGTCACATTCTTTGTCATTTTGTGTCATTTGACAATCCTTGAATATTTCATTTTTCTGTATTTTTCTTGATTGCGTTGTCATTTTTTCTCCTGCTGTATTTTTACACATCCCTGCACAACAAAATGGATCATCCTTTCTCTTAACACATGTTACAACATCATAATGATTTCCATTTACGTTATTTAAATATACTGCTTGACATCTCTGTATACCTGTAGTTACACGACAACTAGAGAAAATACCATTCCATCCAATCCATATACCATTATTAAATGTCATAATAGTTGTTTGCAACAAGTCAGCAGCTGCAAAGATTTCAAGCTCAGTAGCCCATGTTCCTGAATAATACATTTGGGATTTAGTCAGGTATTGCTGCATAGATTCATAGCCTGCTCTCAAATACTGTTGAAATGCTGATGTATTTTGACTAAGATGTTTAAATATAGCACGACGGATTTTTAAATGGTTATTCTCATTACCACAGATTGCAAAAGCCAATGCTCTGAAGAAGCAGTTGCCATCACCTTTGATTTGTTTATGCTCACAAGGATCACCCATTGGTGCAAAGTCTTTGCTTTGTTCTACAGTTTGGGCACTTTCATTACTAACATTTAATTGAGAACACAAGATGTCCTGATCCACAGATCTAAGTGGCTTGAAAGACAATTTTGGTGTTATAACATCAGTAATGATGACATCTTGTATTTCAATATCATTTACTGTAGTAGATGAGTCAACCATCAAACAAGGCTTTGGGGCATGAACTGTTGAATGTGTACTTTTCAACACATCACTGTAGAGTGATCGACTACTATATGAACATGTACTCATCATAGATGGCTTATGTGCATAGTATCGTTGCTCTGTGTCATCTATCACAGTTACTTTGACTCCAGTCACATCAAATTGCTCACCAACTGCACGCAAAGACTGTGCAAGATTACAGATATTTCTGTATAATTCTGCAATGCCAGCATGATATACCAGAACACTTTTTCCATTTCCATCAACAAGCCCTTCACAATTACGTGCATGGGAATCAATTACAGCATACCAGTCGTTCTCTCTAACAACTGCACAGGTAGTTCCTTTCAAGGTGAACAAACATGCATCAAAGTCTACAAAAACCCTTTGTATCGCCTCATCCAATGGCAATGCCATGTCCTGCAATCCTTCATCATATTCAGAAACACCAACTTCACCACAAAAGGTCTCCCCATATATCACTGATACAGGAATATTACACAGTACGTGTCTGCTGGGCAATTCATTAACTTCAACATATCCACTTCTATGACCAATTTTACCTGCTTGACTCAAAGAAGCATACAACACATTCCCATGGTGTAGGATCTCATCTAGGTCCTTTGACCCCCAGGTAAAGACATTTCTAACTGTACTCATGATTATTGCCGTCAGACTATTTGGGACACATTGCTTTCCAGCATATGAACCAAATTGTTCATGACCTTGATGGAATGAACCATGAACAAAAGATACTTGAGGGCAATCAGTAGTAATGCCTTGTATCAAAGTTGAATCCAAAGACTCGTGATCAGAGTTTTTGCCAGAGTTTTTGCCAGAGTTTTTGCCAGAGTTTTTTTCCATATCGTTTTTTTCCATATAGTTTTTTTCCATATTGTTTTTTTCCATATAGTTTGAGAATTCCCTCTCTCCAATCAAGGAGAATCCGAGAGGGAATTCCCAGTTTTTATGCGTGGATTCCCTCTCTCCAACCAAGGAGAATCCGAGAGGGAATTCCCCATCTTCGGCAGAGTATTTACCATCCTCTGCCGTAGGTGGGAATTCCCTCTCTCCAATCAAGGAGAATCTGAGAGGGAATTCCCCCTCCACAACAGAGGATTTGCCATCCTCTGCCGTAGGTTTGCCAACCATTTTGGCTGAGGGTGGACCCTCATCAAGATGAGGGCAACCATCCCTCTTCCTTTTTGTCAACTCGCGTTGACAGGGCATCTGAAAAACAAACATTGACATGTTTATACATTTTTATTACACAAGTATACTAAAGAAAAATAGGTTTGAACACCTGACATAATAGGCCATTGTATAATAAATGTTTGTCTTTGTCTGCACCCCAGACAAGTGACTGACAACTTGCTTCAATGTGCTAAAGTTTGTTCACTATTTCATCTTTCAATTTTGAATATAAAAAAATATACAAAAAGTTATACAACAATATACAACTTGTACTCCATTATATAAGACAACATTTCAAATGTGAAAACAGTTGAATTGTCAAATAATTGACATTTATTTTGCACAAGTTATTTTGGCGCACTGAAGCTCGTTGCTAATCCCTTACTGGTTATTAGCAAGTATCCCTACACCTATAGACTATAGGAGTTGTAGAATAATTCACAATGAGTGACAGGTCAGCAAAACAGCATTTGCCATGGCCCTGAAATGCAAGACAACAAGTGGCCGTGTTTTAGCATATAAATTATACAATATTACAGTTCACAGAAATAGGAACAGAGAGATGCACAACCTATTGCTTTTACTTGGACAGCGCACACAGTTGCACTGTCCACGGCGGCGTAGACGCCAGTCAGAATTAAACTGAAGCTATCAATTGAAGCCCAATGTTGGAGGCCTACACATACTGGGGGAAACATCAAAATGAACATATTGCACACAGAGAAGGAGGACCGCCACCATACTTGGTGTCAAGGCTATGTTTTGATGGAGACAAGCAGAGGTATGAACTTTGGGAGGGTATGTTTTTGGCCCATCTACTAGTGCAAGGATTTTACTTCCCTACATACCCACAGGACGTTTTTTCCGTGCAAACCGCAACTACCAGAGGTGCTACTGTTGTTTTCACGAAAGGTAAAAATGTTCTCAAATGTAGAGATGGTACAATGTTCAACATCTGTATGTATTACTTGAACACAGTGAACACTATTGATGTTGATCAGTGTAATGTCTACAGACAGATGCAGAAGCACAAGGTTAAGTGTGTGGACCAACAGATCCAGACCAGTTGCCAGTTTTGAGCTGCCGAGGCAGACTAGGTCTAGGCGAAAGCATTCACTCCTACCACAGGTTCCCGAGGCTGTAGTAGTAACATCTCAGAGAAGGCATCAGTCAGAGGCTAAAAGTCATACTAAACGTTCACCTAGTATGAGGATGAAACCAGCCTCATCGAATGATGTCACTGTGTGTGATAAAGTTCGGATGAATGTAGACTACTGCTACAGACTGCTGGGGGAAAGAAAGCAGTGGGGGATATGATGAACAATTATGTGCCTGAGAATCTGTCCATGCTAAACCTAGCTAAACAAAAGAAGAAAAGAAAAAAAGGGCGTTCATGTGATTTGAGATGATCTGATTGAAAGCAATGTGTATTTAAGTGTGCTTATTGCAGCCGAAATGTGAATGTGGTGTTGGTGTTTTTTTTTTTTGAAAGATACTCTGTTGGAGAAACTGTCTAAGTTTTATTAAATTGTAAAAAGAAAAAAGTGGAGAAAAAAAATGTATATATGAATCAAATCAATGTGAGATCAAGTGGAGGTGTTAAGATATGATCTCAATTTTGTTGAACTCTTACTCTGAAAGCCTGAAAGGACTACTAACAGGAAACAGGAAATGCTTGTTAAAACATCACTGCCGGTTTTGTATATAATGGGTGTGAATAAACCAAGCCTCAGTTATGTGTGTGACTGAGTTCCAGCAGGAAGCTGATGTCTCTGTGTCAAGTTTTTCTCTATTTCACTTCGAGTATTTCTGGTACTTAGAGCGCTGAAAGTAACACTCTCTCCATGAGGAAATTCCAGCTCCTCTCCACAAAGAAATTCCAGCTCCTCTCCAGAAGCTTTACTTACCATGTTGGCAGAGGACTCACCCTCTTCCTCTTCAGGTGGAAGAGGAAGAGGGAGGCTGACCCTATTCCTCTTCATTGTTTCTCGCTTTTGCGATCCTTTCGGACGAGGCATCTGAAAAAAAAATCAAGTTAATTGATTCTATATATAAATATTTGATACAAATTGTGTCAGGCATGAACCCTTCCTAAATCAAGTTTAACTCCATTAAAACACACTGGTTCTGATGACTGATATTACTTTACTTTTTTTTTTACAACAAAAGCAAAATATTTTTAATCAAGCATAAATGGATGAATTTGCTTATTGACGCTATTTAATGATTCCAAAGGTTTCAAAGGTAGTATCCATTTCACACTCTACTTGACTGATAAGTAAAATAAAGAAAGTAATTCATCACTTAGTGCACTATATGTTCTTACCTGATATTTAAAGTCACAATGAAGGAAGAATAGAAACATGAAGGCAGAATAGAAACATGGGGGGAAAGGAATACAATTACATTCGTTACCATTACAATAACAATTATAAATACAAAAGCCACAGGACAAAAATAAAGTTACATACTGTCAAGCAAGGTCAATGTAATAAACACTTATGGATATACCATTATTCTTCAACAAAATGTAATATATTTTAATGAAGCCTTCATGTATATTCATCATCAATAAAAAAGCCTTCATGTATATTTATCATCAATAAAATACCTAACATTTACTAAATACAATAACTACTATATCAAAACATTAGTAATCAAGCACAAACTCAATTGGTTTATTGAAGTTTAAATAGCAGTATCGATTTCACCGTCTACTTGATACACACAAAAAGTAATTCATCACATAAGTGTACTGTATGTTCTTACCTGATATTTAAAGTCACAATGAAGGCAGAATAGAAACATTAAGGCAGAATATGAGACATGAAAATACATTAGTTAAAAGGCAATACCATTCCAATAAAGATGTTAAATGCAAAAGCCAAAGGACAACAATAATGTTACATATTAACATGTTGATGTTGAAATGTGTCTATGTTTGCCTGTGCAAATGCCATGGTAATGGCATTGTGGTTGTTGAGTAGTGGTACCTTGTTGTTTTAAAAGATGCTGTTATGCTTGTTTTGTTTCTGCCTTGACCATGAACTTACCTACCTACTGTACATACAATGCAACTAGTAACAGATGAGTCATATCACTTTAATGTTAACAGCTTGAGATCAACAACCTGTGATGTTACCATTACTGTATAACTGCAAAGTACTTTTACTTTTCGTACTTTAACCCATTTAGGCCTACAATTATTGACTGCTTTAACTATTGAAAAATAGCAGATATACAAGCTCACAGCGCAGCACCGAGTGCCGTGCTGCGAGCTTGTAGATCTGCTATTTTTTTTAAATCATGATTTTTCTTGGCAAGTCTTTGAATATATCCATTTAAAAGCGAACATTTGTAACTCAAATATTTGCTTCCGGGGGGTCCCTGGAACAACATATTTTGAGATGGGGGTCCGTGGCCAAATACCTGTAATTGTGTGGGTCCTTGACATGGAAAAGTTTGAGAACCACTGATTTAGAGGAGGGATTTAGAAGTCGGGTCAAAGATCGAGTCAAAGATATTCAAAGATTTGCACTCATTTTCAAGATTTTTCAAAAATAGCAGATCTACAAGCTCGCAGCGCGGCACTCGGTGCCGTGCTGTGAGCTTGTATATCTGCTATTTTTCTAAAGTTAAAGCATAAAATAATGGTTAAAGTGGTTAAAATCTAATGCGACTCAGGCACGTTCCAGGTATTTGAGAGTTAAGTATATTTTGATGCCAATACTTTCACTCAAGTACATTTTGAATTTTGGACTTTTACTTGTAAGGGTGCCCTCAGACCAAAATACCTATGAGAGTGGAATCCATGTTCCACCAATGCATTTCAATGAGAGTGAAGCGGTTTCATGCCTCTCAGGGTGCCCACACACCAAAATACCTATGAGAGTGGAATCCGCGTTCCGCCAATGCATTTCAATGAGAAGGGAGCGTTTTTTGCAGAAATCCTCTGCTGGCATGAAACCGCTTCACTCTCATTGAAATGCATTGGTGGAACGCGGATTCCACTCTCATAGGTATTTTGGTCTGAGGGCACCCTAACGGAGTATTTCTACATTTCTGTATTGATACTTTTACTTAAGTATAAAATGTGAGTACTTTTTACAACACTGATCTACAGTATACTGTAACAGATCTGGTGTGCACCAAACCAACTGGGCACTACAGATGTCAGGGAACCAAAACCATCTGGGTTCTGGAGACATGTGGGCACCTGGGCATCAAAACCAAATACGCCTATAATAAGCAAAACTGGCAACGCTGTCCAACTAATGCCAGCAGACAACAGACTAACATGTTTCAAGCAGTTGGAAGTAGTTTGTTTGGTCGAGAGCTACCTTTTAAAAATATATAGGTTATATAAAAGAAAATAGTAGCCTACTGTTAAAGAAAATAGAGGGGAATAAAAATATAATTGAACCAACTAATATAGCATTTTTGCAACTTAAACAACTTTGTACATGACACTTTGTTCTGACCAAGTTTGAACCACCCTTTAATCAAAAAGATGGCCAAATCCACCATGGCTTTCAAAACATGAGTCTATAAACCAATAGGTGTAATCATGATTACTGTCCTGACTGATTAATTAACAATTAACTTTTCACATTATATATACCTTGGACGTTTATGTTGTTGTGAGCTTGTATATGTGCAAATTTCACTACTGATATTATTGCTTCCAAGTTTTTTTTAAAGCAAGTAGGCCTACTATTGAATATTTAAGTAATTTTAAAAGCAATTACTCCAGTATTTAAATCAAGAACAAAATCAGCAGAACAAACAATGAAATAGTTCAGGATCATGATTAAACAAGAAACAGGAAATGCTTCATACTTGAACAAACTCACCTTAATGCTTCAATGCTCTTCCAATGGTGTAAACATTGAAAATGGCTATATTTGTTTGATGAAACAATGGTGAAGGACCCAGATGACCCACAATGCAACGCAATTTGGCTGCCATTAGCAAAGCCTGAATAGAAGTTGGAGCACAACCAGGGTTGCCATGTTCTTTTATTATAAGCGACTTTGGTCTTGTTTTTCTGTAAAGTAGATTACAATTAGTAAATATTGGTACTGTAGTAGCAGGTTGTGTTTTTTTAGGCCTGTTTCTAAAGTATAGTTGCTTATTTGGCAACCTAATGTTGTTTAAACCAGTATTTCGACCATTTTTGTTGCAAGGACCATCCAAATTGTATTTGTCCAAGGACCCCTATCTAGTTTGTACCATGGACCTATGGACCCCCATACCAGATTTGTGTTTTGAAAATGTTTCCAAAATATTCAACATTTGATTTTTTTTTCAAGAATGTATTTTAAAATAGCATATCGAGGGCCAAAGCGCAAAACCTCCTATCTGCAAATTTTATGATTTTTGAATTTCACTTGAAATGGGTACTATTGGCTATGCTGCACATGGTCAGTCTGTCTGCAAGATCGTTCTGCCCCTCATTTTGCCAAAAATGTCATGTGACTAGAAATAGTTGATAGGTTTTTCCCAATAAAGTGATTTTAGCAGATAGGAGGTTTTGCGCTTTGGCCATCGATATCTAAAACTGACAACGCTCACATTGTGATCAATAGCCCATGTAATAGCCCATGTACTCCTGTTGTGACATCACCTGTCCATATATGGTCATTCCCAGATGACGTCCTGTTAGGGGAATGACACTCACATGAACAGAATCCCTTTAATCCCCATATATGGAGATCCCTTATGTCATCAATATTAAGCCCATATCTGGGAATTCCAATATATATATATATATATACAGTATATACATATTGTGTCAGTCGAAGCAGTGTAGCTGCAACGACACAAGTCACACTTGCAAATTAATTCTGTCCTTGGAGATCCTCGATATCATCAATATTAAGCCTGTAGCTTGGAATGCCCATATATGGACATATTGTGTGAGTCTCATGTGGTCTATAACATAAGAAATCTATGATGTCAGACGTCAGTCATATTCATATTTGGGGAAATATTTTGTCCAACTTAAACCGCAACTCGAATCACACTTGCAAATGAATTCCGTCCTGTGTGACCTCACTCTTTCAAATTGCAAGCTCACAACGCAAGGCATTGTGAGCTTGTAGATCTGCTATTTTCATAACTCCTAACCTTCAGCATGAAAGGTATTTGCTATAACCACTAGAACACTATGGTGGCCATGTCTCTTTAATCAGAGTGATGTTTATTAAAATATAAAACATTCTATGCAGACTCAAGTATACAAGTACAGGTAAGATGAAAACACTCCTGCCATATGTTTAGAAAGACATGTAGGAAATGGCTGTATACAATAGACTTTTTATTCAACCCCAGACCCCACCCCATGTGACTGATTGGTGTGACTTCATTACATTTACATTACATCCTCCCCCCACACAATCCATGCACGTCCTTTTGCATGTTAAACAACATAGATTTGAGATACCAATATCTAGTGGGGCCCAAACTAGCAGAAATAGAGAGTTTGGTCTCAACGCATTGCTATCAGAAAACTTGGGAGATTGTTTATTGGCTTTATTCACAACAAATTATGCCATACATAATAACTACTCTCAAAAAAGCATTTTTATAGCGCTTTTCTAAGCAAGTTGCGAACTCAAAGCGCTTACAATGTGATGCGAAAATTCCAGAATCAAAGCGGGTTTAAGCGTATCACAAACTGCTCAAAATGATATAGTGCCCCCTTTGGCCAATTGGGGTAAGATTGGTTTTAGTGAAACTTGGACTAACCCTCTACAGTATTTCATCATGAAAATTTGACTTTGCATGTATGTTTTAGAGGCAGAAGAATAATTTGCATAAAACTGCAATATTCATTGAATTTATTTAAAAAGCATGTTTCAATTTTAAAGAAATCCGATCTGACAGATCTTTAGATATCGGTCCAAAGTTCACGTAAAAAAAGTTTTGTGCACGTGGAGCGAAAATTCCAGAATAAAAGCGGGTTTACGTGTTTTACAAACTGCTCAAAATGGCGGAAAATCGAAGGGCGGAGCTTACTTAACAACGACACAGATGTCTTCCGCTTGAGTCAAAGCACGCGTGTAACAAGTTGCATGTCTTCAAATGAAACGAGTCATGACTTATGCCCGTTTGAAGTTTGAATTTTCAAACGCTTCGTATAGCGCCCCCCTTTGGCCGATTGGAATAAAATTGGTTTCAGTGATACTTTGACTAACCCTCCACATCTTTGCCAAATGCCATGAACGTGTAACTTTGCATGTATGATTTAGAGGCCGAAGAATAATTTGCATAAAACCGCAATATTGATTGAATTATTAAAAAATGATATTTCACTTTAAAAGAAATCCACCGAGATAAATCTGACCGTATTGGTCCAAAGTTCATGTGAAAAAAGTTTTGTGCGCGTAACAAAAAAAACCCAGGAGGAGATAGATTTTTACTGTTTTTCATATAATTCCGAATTGTGGGAGACCTAAAGGTCAGAGGTCAAAAGTTAGAGGGTAAAAGTTGTTCGGCATGAGGAGACGCATAAGTGTATACAGGTTTCATGGCTGTATGTATAACACAGCATGAGCTATACCTGTTCAAAGATCGCACTTTCGAAGGCTTCCTACAGCGCCACCATTTGGCCGATTGCTATAATAAATAATAGCACACTTCGCCACTGTAAGCTGAACACATTGATGTTTTTATTTTCATTTTCTCACTAAGTATGTAGGAGTAGAAAGGAACCGAAGTTTTTTGATACTTGCACTGACTAGTATGACTAGTATAGAAATAACTAGAAAAATATTGTTCCTTCGAAACAATTGTGGGCTCGCTTCAAGCCAGAAAACAATGGCTATAAAAGCACAAAATGTCAAGATCGCAGGCAGTGCTCTCTTTGACGTTACTGACGTCAAAGATTGGTCCATTTTGTTCCAAAAATGTGTTGTGCAAAAGTTGACCCGCTGGTGGCGCTATAACAGGCCAATGTGAGAAGGTTGGTATCTGTTCCTTGACCTATTGGGAATGTGCTTGCAAGATTTCACGCACATCCCAGGCTGTGTTCATGATTTGAGGTGTTTTTGGCTTTGGACACTTTATCGCTGCTTGCAGCTATATTTATTATTATTATTTTATAATTTTTTTGTGTGCACTTCATAGGCATGTTAGATAAAGGTCCTTAGATTGCGTGTAGAATGTTTCATGCAAATTGCAAAAAAAATCCTAGAATAAAAACGGGTTTAAGCGTTTTACAAACTGCTCAAAATTATATAGCGCCCCCCTTTGGCCATTTGGGGTAAGATTGGTTTCAGTGATATTTGAACTAACCCTCTACACTATTTTGTCTTGAAAATGTGACTTTGCTTGTATGTTTTAGAGGCAGAAGAATAATTTGCATAAAACTGCAATATTGTTTGAATTATTTAAAAAAGCATGTTTCAATGTTAAAGAAATCCGATCTGACAGATCTTTAGATATCGGTCCAAAGTTCACGTAAAAAAAGTTTTGTGCACGTGACGCGAAAATTCCAGAATAAAAGCGGGTTTACGCGTTTTACAAACTGCTCAAAGTGGCGGAAAATCGAAGGGCGGAGCTTACTTAACAACGACACAGATGTCTTCCGCTCGAGTCAAAGCACGCGTGTAACAAGTTGCGTGTCTTCAAACGAAACGAGTCATGACTTATGCCCGTTTGAAGTTTGAATTTTCAAACGCTTCGTATAGCGCCCCCCTTTGGCCGATTGGAATAAAATCGGTTTCAGTGATACTTTGACTAACCCTCCACATCTTTGCCAAATGCCATGAACGTGTAACTTTGCATGTATGATTTAGAGGGCGAAGAATAATTTGCATAAAACCGCAATATTGATTGAATTATTAAAAAATGATATTTCACTTTAAAAGAAATCCACCGAGATAAATCTGACCGTATTGGTCCAAAGTTCATGTGAAAAAAGTTTTGTGCGCGTAACAAAAAAAACCCAGGAGGAGATAGATTTTTACTGTTTTTCATATAATTCCGAATTGTGGGAGACCTAAAGGTCAGAGGTCAAAAGTTAGAGGGTAAAAGTTGTTCGGCATGAGGAGACGCATAAGTGTATACAGGTTTCATGGCTGTATGTATAACACAGCATGAGCTATACCTGTTCAAAGTTCGCACTTTCGAAGGCTTCCTACAGCGCCACCATTTGGCCGATTGCTGTAAAAAGTAATAGCACACTTCGCCACTGTAAACTGAACACATTGATGTTTTTATTTTCATTTTCTCACTAAGTATGTAGGAGTAGAAAGGAACCGAAGTTTTTTGATACTTGATATGCCTGCCTGATAGATAAATAAACTAGAAAAGAAAATGTCTAAGACATTTTAAGTGTGCCTGCAGCTCGCTAAGTGTATGCAACCTTGTATAGCAGTTGGTGTTAGCATTTTCTTAGCACTAACATTATCATTGATTTTTTTCCTTTAAAAATTAGGCATTTGTTAACATTCGCATTTGTTAGCATTAGCATTTTTAGCATTTGTTAGCAATTGTTAACATTTGCATGTGTTAGCATAGCATTAGCATATTTGTTAGCATTAGCATTTGTTAGCATTAGCATTAGCATGTGTTAGCATTAGCATTTGTTAGCATTAGCATTATAATGTGTTAGCATTAGCATTTGTTAGCATTAGCATTAGCATGTTTAGCATTAGCAAGTGTTGGCATTAGCATTAACATGTGTTAGCATTAGCATGTGTTAGCATTAGCATTTGTTAGCATTAGCATGTGTTAGCATTAGCATGTGTTAGCATCAGCATTTATTAGCATTAGCATTAGTTAGCATTAGCATGTGTTAGCATTAGCATTTGTTAGCATTAGCATGTGTTAGCATTATCATTAGCATTTTTAGCATTAGCATTTGTTAGCATTAGCATGTGTTAGCATTAGCATTTGTTAGCATTTGTTAGCATTAGCATTAGCATTAGCGGTTAGCCGTTGGGACTGTGGGACCACCCACCGAGTTTGTGACCAGTTACGTGTTGGGAAGTGGAGACATGGCTGTTTAAAGCCCAGCCAATAGGAATGCAGAGGGGGCGGGGCTTAAGCATTTACAGATAGTTCCTATTTGCCATGTAAGTACACACAGCGAGTTTTGAGACGGTACCATGCTGCAAACTGGAGATAAAGCTGTTTAAAGCTAAGCCAATAGGAAGATAGGGGCGGGGCTTTAGAGGGGGCGGGGCTTAAGTAATACGTCCCTATTGGCCGTTTAAGTCCAGACACCAAGTTTCAAGACAGTACCATGCTGTGAACTGGAGTAGTGTCTGTTTGAAACCCAGCCAAAAGGAATACAGAGGGGGCGGGGCTTAATCAATAACAGCCCATCCTATTGGCTGGAAAAATACCAAAGTTGTGTATGCGGACTCTTAATCAAGTCATATGACGCCATCCACACGTCTCTACGACAAACGGCTCATGATAAATAGAGGCACTTCCTGTTTGGTGAAGGGCACTTCCTCTTACAGAGGGGGCGGGGCTTCAACATTTACAGTTTGTCCCTATTGGCCAGAAACAGTCCAAAGTCATGTGAGCATTTTAAAGTTGAAATCACATTGCTAGGCAAAAGTATGCCAGAGTAATGTGACATTAAAGTTTCAGTAAAATAGAGTAAAAGTACTTTGAAGTATCAAAAGTAAAAGTACTCATTGTGAATTGAAAAAGTACTCATTATGAAGTAAAAACATACTTGAGTAACAATACTCAAAACTCCAAAGAGTAACTGTTAAAGATGTGATATTTTGTGAGAGCTAAATTTTATCCTCCATCCTGTAGGGGGCACTGTATATTCTCCACTGTGTCTGTAGCTTGCAGCAGAGGTGACATTCAATGGGAGCAGCCATTTTCCCTTCACTCTGGATTAACAGCTTGGTGAGTACACACTGTCTTTCAGCCTCTCTGATAATCCATTCTTTAAAAGTGATAATATTAGGCATCCATCTTGTATGATTGATAATTACTGTATATTGGACATATATGTTGTGTTGTTGAGGGTATTTGTTAGAAGATGTGTATCATTTAGGAGTTATTTGGAGTTTATTGGCAAAACATGTCTTGACATGACTTCTGCTAACAGCACATGTTGTGTTAGCAATATAGCATGTGGTCTACTAAAAGCTGCTAGCTGTAAGCTAGCTATGTACAGGTGTGTGTGTGTGTGTGTGTGTGTGTGTGTGTGTGTGTGTGTGTGTGTGTGTGTGTGTGTGTGTGTGTGTGTGTGTGTGTGTGTGTGTCTGTGTGTGTGTGTGTGTGTGTGTGTGTGTGTGTGTGTGTGTGTGTGTGTGTGTTGACATGCCTAGACTTGTCTGGTGATAGCTGTTAGTAGCTAATGCTGTTGACATGTGCTTGTTGAGCTGGAGCCAAGCAGAGGCTAAATATCAGTGTTGGTCTGCTTATTAGTGTGTGTGTGTGTGTGTGTGTGTGTGTGTGTGTGTGTGTGTGTGTCTGTGTGTCTGTGTGTCTGTGTGTGTCTGTGTGTGTGTGGTTTGGGCCGTTTTTTGAAAAAAAAAAAAAAATTTTTTCCATGTTTTTTTTTTTTTTTTTTTTTTTTCAAAAAATGTTTTGGACCTCCAGAAATGTATTAGGCATGATCGCGATCGCGAAATTGCATGTTTAACCCCCATACCAACCAATTATTTCAAACATAGCAGCCATGTTTGTTTACATCTGAAGAAAACATAATGGCTCATAAATCATGAATGCCTGAACGGATTTCCAAGCGGATTTTTTTGTTTGAAAGCTGTGAACAGCATCTACACACGTGGTGCATCATCTAGGCATGGGCGTGCACAATCCGTGCACTATAAATTACATGGAGGTCTATGGAGACCATGGCATCATGGGACATTGAAGAGAAAATCATTGCAACTTAAGTGTTAACTACTCCACCTCTTAGAAGCAAATATTGTTCTTTTACTCCACAACGATTATTTGAACACTTTAGCTCAGGGGTGTTCAACAGAGGGTCCGGGACCTCTAGGGGGTCCACAGAGTTACTACAGGGGGTCCTTCAAATCTTTGTTTGATACAAACCTTTCTCCTTTTTTATATTAGCCAATTGAACCCTAACTGAGAACTGAGAACTTTAGCCAAAAATAGCAGATCTACAAATTCATAACGTCTCGCTCTGCTAGTCGTTGTGAGCTTGTAGATCGGCTATTTTCAGCAGTTTTTTTACAACAAGGGTTCATATTTTAGATTGTAATTAAAGAATATAAAAGATGAGTGTTAAATTGATTTTATTTACTTCTTTCTATCGTTTTAGAGATTCTTATTTCAGTGGTTGGGGTCATGCGTACAAGTGGCTAAATATGTCATTTTACACAGAATAAGCCCATTTCCAAAATACAGTGGCAGTGTTGCCAGATATTGGGAGAGTAATAAGCAACCAGGCCATATGAGAAATAGGCAGAGGCTAACACACACACACACACACACACACACACACACACACACACACACACACACACACACACACACACACACACACACAATGCATCACAATGTGACATGCTCTGAGCTTGTAGATCTGCTATTTTCACAACACAAATTTACTTTAAGTTACAGATTATTTGATGATAACATTGTGTTAGATATAGCATTCATAATTGGCACATTTTAACATGCCTTTAACATGTCTGAAATTATTTGATGGCCTCACACCATGGTTGACATTGTTGTATTTGATTTTAAATGGAAGCATAGCTGTGTCATTTGGATGTAGCCGATCTACAAGCACAAGTTTGTAGATCGGCTATTTTCTCAATTAAAAAATAAAAGGAGGGTCTGGTTTATTTTAACCCATTGACTATGGGTCCATCACTGACACTGACTAATGCCCGAGGTCGCCTCCTATGGGCACAACAGCAAAGGCAGTGGCAGCATTGAACTGAGCTGAGACTGCAGGGGAAGACTGCATGTCTCCCTGCTGCAGACCATTCTGTCTCTCACTCTGTGTTCAAAAATGTTGCCATAGACGAATGTATTGTTGTCTTTACCCTGAAAGCGAGGTTGCAGGTTTTACAAACTAAACTGAATCTCTCCATCTGGTTGCCAGGCAATCATGCTCCTTATTGTTTACATCATGGTCATGAACAAATAGCTGAAACCATGTCCCATATATTAAATGGTTGCCATGTATGCAGGGGACTCTACATATGTAGGCATGACAGAATAGTGGATTTGATATCAAAAGATATCTCTTCCATCTTCAGGTCCTCCATCATGCTTTATAAGCAATCTACTGTGAAGCCGAGCATGTTGGTCATTGGTGTTAATGAAACCCACAGGGAGGTGTTTATGCTCTCTCTCTCTCACACACACACACACACACACACACACACACACACACACACACACACACACACTTCATCACAAGGCGGCACAAGCTTGTAGATCGGCTATTTTCTCAATCAAAAAATAAAAGGAGGATCTGGTTTCTTTTAACCCATTGACTATGGGTTATTTTACAGAGTGCCACCATTCACTTATGCTTTATTTTGAAGAGCCCCGGAAGCCACATGCGTTTGCATGTTGTGTAACTTGACAATTTTAAAATGGATGTATTTATGTCGCCTTGAAAAGAGCGGCTCTGGCCATGGTTCATTTGTACAGGAAGACAGTAGCCTAGTTACATTTAATGTATAAATGAAATGTATTGTTTAAATCCAGTGCAAGTTCTGTGTATATCATTCTATTATTCTTTTTTTCTTTTTTTTTACCCCCAGTGACTCCTAGAGACGTTGCCTGCAGTTACAGACGTACCTTGCTCCTAGCGCCTTGCTCCTAGCGACTTTTGCCTGCAAAACCTGGTCTACGTATTACACAGCACATACTATACTTACATATAATACACACACATAGACACTCACACACTCACTCACACTCACACTCACACTCACACTCTCCACCTCTCCCACTTCCTCTCTCCCTCTCTCCCTCTCCCCCCTCTCAATTCAATTGTCTGTCTGTCTGTCTGTCTGTCTGTCTGTCTGTCTGTCTGTCTGTCTGTCTGTCTGTCTCACACTCCCATCGACCTTTGCCAACAGCTGCCTGCAATACTTTGTCTACGTATCACAAACAACACATACTATACTAAAACATACAATACACACACATAGACACACTTCCACTCACACTTCCACTCACACTCACTTACACTCTCACCCTCTCCCTCTCTCTCTCCCACTCCCTCTCCCTCTCCCCGTCTCTCAATTGAATTGAATTGTCTGTCTGTCTGTCTACCACTCCCACCGACCTTTGCCCGCAGTTAGCAGTGTCTCTCTCTCTCTTTCTCTCTCTCTCTTTCTTTCTTTCTTTCTTTCTTTCTTTCTTTCTCTCTCTGTCTGTCTGTCTGTCTGTCTGTCTGTCTGTCTGTCTGTGTCTCTGTATCTCATCTCTGTCTGTGATTAGTATTATATTTTGTTTGACCCAGTTTATTGATTGTATTGTGTCTGTGTATCTCGTCTCTGTCTGTGATTAGTATTATATCTAGTTTGACCCAGTTTATTGATTGTATTGTGTCTGTGTATCTCGTCTCTGTCTGTGATTAGTATTATATCTAGTTTGACCCAGTTTATTGATTGTATTGTGTCTGTGTATCTCGTCTCTGTCTGTGAGTAGTATTATATCTAGTTTGACCCAGTTTATTGATTGTATTGTGTCTGTGTATCTCGTCTCTGTCTGTGATTAGTATTATATCTAGTTTGACCCAGTTTATTGATTGTATTGTGTTACTAACACTTGTTGTTTGAGTTTTCTCTTTGTAAGTCTACAGGTACCACCAGAACAATGGCCAGAGGAAACAAGCGTTCCAGAGCAGCCGCCCAACGCCACGCCGCAGCCGCCGCCGCCGCCGCTGCTGCCGCAGCCGCGAGAAACCGCTCAGTAGCACCGCCTGGCGAGGTAAAAGAAATGTGTGCACCTGAATCTTCACAGTGGGATTATCAATTAAATGATTATCTTATGTCAGTTCTCTATATTGTCACTTTATACCAGAGTTATATTTGTCTTATTTTTTTTTGCTTTGTTTTTTAGACGGAAAACCTTGCGCAACCGTTGGTCCAGGTGGATGTGAAACCGACAGCGTCTACACCTTGCTCCTCACCCGCGCAAAAGGTATAATGCACTGACCTATTTGTGGTCAGATAATACTGTAATGTGAATCTTCTGCTGACAAATGGATTTGCTTGGAGACAAACCTTTTCAGTGAGAAAATTACTGTAAAACTGTACTGTTTCCTATGCAACCTTCTAATAATTTTTTTCAATCAAACAGGTGGCTCGATTCTGCAACTCCCCACCAGCTACCAGCCAGAGTACCATGGCTAAACAGGTATGCTATTTTATATATTTTTTATTTTAGTGCCAGTGAAAACAACACTTTATACTGTAGCTTACCCAGTGCTCCTATTTTACAGTCCACAGAATAGAGGACAGAGCGCTCTGGCCACGTTCAGGTGTTTAGACAGATATCTGATGTTGTGTTTTTAGATGGCTGTGTTCCCTCTCAAACGAGCACTTGCCCAGTCGGCCAACCTGAAAGCAAACTATGCCTGCCCCAAAGTTTTATTTAAGCACCAGGGACAGGTGGTCCACCTTAGTAGACCACCTCCAACACCTGATCAACCCCTACAACCCCAACGTTCACTCAGATCAGCCAACATAGGGATGCTGACAGAACCCTCGCTAAAAACCCCAGGACAAAAATCGACTTGTCCTAGACTCTTCTCCCTCCTGGCCCCCAAACTGTGGAATAAAATCCCTGTCGCACATAGAACTACAGACTCACTTCCTAGCTTCCGCCGTGGACTGAAGACTTACCTCTGCAGACTCCACCTAAACCCATAGCAATACCCTTCCCTCAATGACCATAAATGAAATTAGAGCATTTTTAGGTTTTAGAAACATGTTTACTGATTAGGTGCATGGTCTACTTATGTTATTGTTTTTGTAGATTGATATCCCTATGCATTGTTATATTATTGTTATGCACTGACATTATCTTGCTTATTATATTGATATATTACCTGCTTATTTTAAGTCAATTTAGATTAAAAGTGTCTGCTAAATGCCTAAACTGTAGTGTCAACACCTCATCTTTATCTGTATCTGTTTTAGCTACCAGCCTTTGGTACAGGGAGACGGCACTCTGTCAGGCAGTGGCCGAGTTCACGCCTGACAGGAAAGCAGCACAAGTCCCTCATTCCAGCTGACTTGTCAACCAAGAAGGTATCTTTATTTGCTTGTGTATTAAGTCTTGAGGAGTAAATGTGACTGTTAACACAATAAAGCATTGATTTTTTGTTGTTGTTGTTGTTTTTCTTCTCTTGAAACAGTTCGCACTGGTCATCGGGGAATCTCATCTACGCGCTATCGTTGATGGATATGTGACCATGCCAAACTCTGACCTGAGCTTTGGTCTGATGTCCTTCCCCGGTGCCAAAGCAGCAGACGTTGAACGGGAAGTGAGAGTCGCCGTTGTTCCACATGTCCCGGACATCGTCTGCATTATGGCAACGAGCAACGACCTGGGAGGTCAAAGTGTAAGCCAAGCAGGACTCGACTTCCGCAGGCTCCTCGATACGGCTCTACGACGCTGGAACCATGTAAGTTGATACTTACAAATACTTTATTCTATCGTGGTTATTTAAATGCCTCCAAATGTTTGAGAAGATGTTGTTTTTCACGATGAACAATTTGTTTTTTATAGGTTTTCGTCCTTGACTTTCCACCTCGCCTGAATGTTGACATCAGCCGCCAGAACGATCTTCGCGAGGCTTTCAAACGTGCGGCTAACTTCTGTGGTAAGTAAAAGAAATGCATACACAACAGATAATGTCTGGTTAGGCTGATCTCACAATGTGACTCGTTGTGAGCTTGTACACTGGCTATTTTTTTGAAAATATTCCCCACAAATAGGGATGCTAGGGTTCAAGTAGTTGCAGGACCTTTTGAACTATACGAATGCAGAGACACAGCGTAGTGTCTCAGTAAACTATAGTATCATAGAATGCAGAGAGACAGCGTAGTGTCTCAGTAACTATAGGATCATAGAATACAGAGAGACAGCGTAGTGTCTCAGTAAACTATAGGATCATAGAATGCAGAGAGACAGTGTAGTGTCTCAGTAAACTATAGGATCATAGAATGCAAAGAGAGACAGCGTAACATCTCAGTAAACTATAGTATCATATAATGAAGAGAGACAGTGTAGTGTCTCAGTAAACTATAGGATCATAGAATAAAGAGAGAGTGTAGCGTCTCAGTAAACTATAGGATCATATAATGCAGAATGCAGAGAGACAGTGTAGCGTCTCAGTAAACTATAGGATCATAGAATGCAGAGAGGCAGCGTAGCGTCTCAGTAAACTATAGGATCATAGAACGCAGAGAGACAGCGTAGCGTCTCAGTAAACTATAGGATCATAGAATGCAGAGAGACAGCGTAGCGTCTCAGTAAACTATAGGATCATAGAAAGTAGAGAGGCAGCGTAGCGTCTCAGTAAACTATAGGATCATAGAATGCAGAGAGACAGCGTAGCGTCTCAGTAAACTATAGGATCATAGAATGCATAGAGACAGCGTAGCGTCTCAGTAAACTATAGGATAATAGAAAGTAGAGAGGCAGCGTAGCGTCTCAGTAAATTATAGGATCATAGAATGCAGAGAGACAGCGTAGCGTCTGAGTAAACTACAGGATCATAGAATGCAGAGAGAGAGCGTAGTGTCTCAGCAAACTATAGGATCATAGAATGCAGAGAGACAGATTGTGCTACAACATATAAATGTAATATTGATAATAATGTTTTAGGCATGTTTAAAATGTTTATGTTCTTTCTTTATTTAAGGTGTCACATACACCGGCACGACAGATCTGTTTCCGCTGACACAGTCTGAACTCTGGTGTCGCGACAATGTAAGTGCAATCTTTGTTTTCAAAAGTCATGTGGAGATTATGCATTATTTGTAGATCATATGAATACAACATTACATATCAACTAACGGAATATTAAAATGTCTATTGGATTCTGAAAATGTTGTATTATGTCTCTCAGGTGCATCTTTCTGATTCGTATGGGATGTCGGTGTTGGCTTTTTCGATTGTAATGGCAGTTGAAAGCGAGCTGCAGCGAACAGTCCAGACAGCACAGGTTCGTCCGGACATCTTAATTCTAAATAAATACAAGCTAAGTTGACAGGGTTCTTATTTCCGAGGCTGTAAACATTTTTCTCTTTGTATGCATAGCTGACTCCCAAGAAGTCACCCTCCAAGCCAGCTGTGGTGCCACCACCTCCAGTCCGCACTGTGTCTCCGAGAGTGATTGTGAGTCGTGAAGTGCGTGTACCACGTTCACCTGGTGTGAGGGTAAGTGTTGAATCCTGTCAGTGCTTTGTGAAAAGGGATACTCTGTTAGGGTATTAACATTTTACTCATCAATCTGCATTTGTCATTTCAGACCAGCCCGCCTCCCGTACCTCCCAGGCAGTCGTCAACTTGGCTATCGCAGCAGCAGCAGCGGCAGCAGCAGCAACAGGTTAAAACCCTCTTAATACCTATTGTTGGGACCCAGTGCGTGCTCTACTCGCTTTGTACTAGTTAGCGGTTGAGAACAGCGTTCCCAATCAACTTCCGACATTCCTTTGACTAGTGAAACAAACGGGTGCTCTGTTCTACAAAGATGCAGTCCATTTAGCGTGACATGCTGTGAGCTTGTAGATCTGCTATTTTCTGAAAATGTTGGCCGAATGAGTGGGGGAGTAGTCTTGGTGTGGCTAAGCATTCATTAATAGACAGCATGCTGCATCACACATACAGTAGAAGACAACATCCTGTCATATATACAATAGTATGATACTGTCTCCTCTCCTTGATGTAGCCAATTCAAAAGCATTTAATGACACTTTAATGACACTATCAAATAAATATCTGATCTACAGGCTCACACGATGTGTGAACTCTGTGTGTCTGTCGGTTTTATAAGGCCTGGCAGTGCCAGCCTGATGATGTGGATTCACTCACACGATACTCCACGATATAATAATCAGTCTGGAGTTTGGCTTGTAGGCAGATGGCATGAGAAATCAGAAAATCACCGGACCAATCAGGGGAAGATTTATAATTATCCCTAATCTAATAATCATAATCCTTCTCAATTCTGTCTGTCTGTCTGTCTGTCTGTCTGTCTTTCTTTCTACAAAAGGACGACTCGCCAGAGAGTTCAATCCCTCGCAATCCTGTGTGGTTTAGCCCTAAGGTCTTGAACGCTATGGAAGCATTCCTGCCATCAAACCTGAACAGCCCTGTGGAGTGCCCAGGTTTTCCAAAGGGCAGCAAGGTAAATTGAAGTGTATCTGTAGTTCAGGCCTTATTTAATTTAGACAGATACAAAATGTCAACATTATACAAAAAGCTACAGGGTTTCCACTGTCATGCCTGAAAAACCTTTTGTCCGTTTCTGTGTGCAGGCGAGTCCTCCGAAATCGCCTCGCAAGTCTCTGCGCAAACAACACCACCTCTCAACACCACCTCTCTCCCGAAGAGTGGCTGTGAGCTGTGACGTGCCTTGTGCCACGGTAAGAAGATGTAACTGTGTGACAGGGATATGTTTCTAGTTATTTTTTTATTTGACACACTCTGAGAAATTATCAATTATTTCTTCTTGTAGGAAATTGTGGTTCTGGATTTTAACAAGACAAATCTTTTATGGAAGATACTAGCACAACATATTTACAGATGGGGCTCTCCAGACAAATTACACTATAAACGTGGCTAAAGCTTAGTAGCCACAGTTGTTACAGATTGTTTGATATGGCACTGGACACAACAGCAAAGATAGGAAGAGATAAAGCAGAATATTTGACTATAGCATTCATTACAGTACAGTTGTAGACAGAACTTGAACTGACTAATTAGCAACCCCCACCCAAAATGATCACACATGGCCCTGCAATCAGCTACCTGTCTGTATATCTAGGCTGAACCTAGAGCTAAGCACATATATCAATCAAGTTATCTATCAAGTGCAATGTGCAAGCAATGAAACAGAATGTATAGAACAGTACAGCAAAGTTTGATGCAAAACAGCATCAGCTTTCCATCTAGTGTTCTGTCTCTCTAAAAAAAAACAGCATTGTTGTCCCGCCATCCTGGCTTATCTTTTCAAATGGGGATCTGCGGACTAATGGTGGCAATTTGGGGGTCCTCGACATGACAACTTTGGAGAATCGCTGGTGTAAATTTAAGGTTAATGTTGACAATTTTAATAGAATGTGAATTGGGGAAACAAAGGAGCCATCTGTTGACAAAAGACTGTAATAACAGAGTCTCTCTCTCACTTTAACAACAGTGATATTATTCACAGCAAACATGTTACTAGTGTTACTGTGTGTTTAGCCATACCTTCAAACTTACATCCCCATTGGACTATATTTATTCTGGGACTAAATAAATATATTTATTTGGAGACCTTAGCTGGAGATATGTACTATTATGTTTATTGTAATGCTGACTATAGCTGTCAGTTGATCTTTGATCTAGAAGTAACCATTTCTTTCCCAAGTAATGTTGGCCAAGTTCAGCATTGCATATGACCACTTGTCCTCTTCCATAACAAAGATGGCGGGTCACACTAGGTTATCCTTTATTCTCTGCAGCACTGCCCCCATACCTTTGCAAATTATGGTATGAATGTATAATGTTTGTAGATGCCTTAATGCAGGGGTCTCAAACTCAATTTACCTTGGGGCTGCTGGAGGCAGAATCTGTCGGAGGCTGGGCTGCAGCCTCAGCGCACATGCACGCGTGCGCAGCGCGTGTATGTGCGCGACATGCACTAATAAAACAAATGAGTGCATATGCACTAATTTGTTTTATCATACTGTAGTTTCATACCAGTCTAACAACTACTGTATCTATCTCCCCATCAAAGAAAAATCCAATCTTCTCAAATGCCTTTTTTATTTTTTAACACAAAATAAGATGAACAAGGACCCTGGTGTAAACAAGTTGTGTTTAACTTATGGAACATGTACTGTACTGTTCACTGTACTGTATTATTAACTGTTTTGAGGTTCATATAAAACTTGCGGGCCACACTAACATTAAACTTTCATATTAAGGTGAGGGCCACAAAATATCGTCTCGCGGGCCGCAAATGGCCCCCGGGCCACCAGCTTGAGACCCCTGCCTTAATGGATAGGGACCAGTATGCGTGCAGGTCAGCACCAAAATGTTCAGATCTACAAGTTTGACGCATCGTTTCTAAATTGCAGTGCAATGCACAGTACAACCACAGTCTACTACTGTTGTACTAGAGGTCACCAACCACAGTCTTCTACTGTTAGTCATTTGGATCTGACCAGTACAACCACAGTCTTCTACCATTAAGTCACTGGGAGCTGACCAGTACAACCATTGTCTTCAAGCCTAGCCAATTAAGTGAAACCACAGTTTTCTACTCTAAGTCATTGGGAGCTGACCATTAAAACCACAGTCTTCTACTGTTGTACTGGGAGTCAAACTGGGGGTCCTTGAAATTCAAATGGTTAAAACATCTTCATCTTCAACATCTTGTTGCCTACACACAGGGTTTCCACTGTTAAGAATTGTCATGGTTTCCACTGAAAAAAGGTTTGGAGTTAATGTGATGTGACACATTGTCCGTTTCTGTGTGCAGGCGAGTCCACCGAAATCGCCTGGCAAGTCTCTGCGCAAACCAGTCACAACAACGCCTCTCTCTCGAAGAACGGCTGTGAGCTGTGACGTCCCATGTGCCACGGTAAGGAGATGTAACTTGTAACTGTGTGACAAGGGATATCTTTTTAGTAATTTGACACGCAGTGAGCAATTATCAATTATTTCTTCTTGGAGGAAAATGTGGATCAGGATTTAACAAGACAAATCTTTTATGGGAGCTACAAGCACAACATATTTACAGATGGGGTCCCTAGACAAATACATTTTAATTTGACATGAAAAACATGGCTAGAGCCTGGTAACCACAGTCGTTACAGATTGTTTGATATGGCACTGGACAGCACTGGACACAACAGCAAAGCGAGGGAAGAGATGAAGCAGAATATTTTACTATACCATTCACTACAGTACGGTTGTAGACACAACTGAACTGACTGCGTGTATGCATGTGCAGGTCCACTCCAAAATGTATAGATCTAGAGTCTCAAAGTGTCGTTACTAAATTGCAGTCCAATGCACTGTATAACCACAGTCTACTACTGTTGTACTGGAAGCTAATCAACCACAGTCTTCTATTGTTAGTCACTGGGATCTGACCAGTACAACCACAGTCTTCTACGTCATTGGAACCTGAACAGTACAACCACCGTCTTCTGCTCTTGGGACTGAGAGTCAAACTGGGGGTCCTTGAAATTAAAATGGTTGAGAATCTCTGCTAGAGTGTTAAAACATCTTCATCTTCAACATCTTGTTGCCTACACAAAGGGTTTCCACTTTTATGTAATAAAAGATATACAAGCTCACAGTGCTGCGAGCTTGTAGATCTGCTATTTTTGAAAAGTCGCGAAAATTAGAATTTTGACCCGATTCTATAAGTGTCTTTTGAATCCTTCCAAGATTTTTTGAAAAACCCTATGTTTCTATGTCAGCAATCTGGCCAGCCATTGTCAAAGAAAAGCTCCTTTTCTCTTAACTGGAGCTCAGTTAGTCTGTTCTTGAGAGACTACTTTGTCAGTGGTTCTCAAACCTTTTCATGTGAAGGAGCCCCAAAATTATATTTATTTGGCCACGTACCCGCATCTCAAAATATCTAGTTCCAGGGACCACCCAGAAGCAAAATTTGAGTTACAAACGTTTGCTTTGAAAATACATAATATTCAAAGATTTGCACAAATTGTCACGACTTTTTCAAAAATAGCAGATCTACAAGCAGATCTACAGATCTACTGAGCTTGTGTATCTGCTATTTTTCACTGGTTAAAGCATTCAATCATTTCTAGGCCTAAATGGGTTAAAATGGTTGAGCATCTCTGCTAGAGTGTTAAAACATCTTCGTACATCTTGCTGCCTACACACAGAATTGAATTGTCATGGTGTAAACATTGTCCTTTTCTGTGCACAGGCGAGTCCTCCGAACGTCACAACACCACCGTTCTCCCGAGGACATGCTGTGAGCCGTGGCGTGGACGTACCCCTCTCCCCTGGTGCCGCGGTAAGGACATTTGACACGCTAGTATTTATTTTGGGGGGAAAAATCACTCACTGTGAGAGCAAATCACTCATCTAATGTCTGGACAGGTTTATGCATTCTGCTGTTGTCTATTGTTACCACAAGGTGGCTGGAAATCCTACATTTTACCTAATTTCTACACTGAGCTGTAATATGGGGATAAATAACGTTGTAAACTATAAGAAGTTTGTAGTGATGTTAGATGACGTTTTGTTGAATAGTATTACTTTATTTAATTATATAATTTAATTTATAATGTCTATAGATGCCTTAATCGTCCACTGCACTCATGTGCACGCGGTGTGACAGGGATATGTTTTTAGTTATTTGACACGCAGTGAGCAATTATCAATTATTATAAAACCTGGATCAGGATTTAACAAGACACATCTTTTATGGGAGCTACTAGCACACGATATTTACAGATGGGGTCCCCAGACAAATGTGGATCTTTGATCTCGAAGTAACCGTTTCTTTCCCAAGTAATGTTGGCCAAGTTCAGCACTGCATATGACCACTTGTCCTCTTGCATAACAAACATGGTGCGTCACACTAGGGTAGCCTTCATTTTCTGCAACACTGCCCCATCCATGCCTTTGCAAATCATGATATGTTTATAATGTATGTAGCTGCCTCAATGGTCCACGCCACACTGATAGGAAGCAGTATGCACACGCAGGTCAGCACCAAAATGTTCAGATCTACAAGCTCACAACGTGTCGTTTGTAAATTGCAGTGTAATATACAGTACAACCACAGTAGAAGACTTGGTTAGCTCCCAGTAAAACAGTGATAGATTGTTAGTCATTGCAATCTGACCAGTACAACCACAGTCTTCTACCGTTAAGTCACTGGGAGCTGACCAGTACAAGCACAGTCTTCTGTGGTCAAGCCTAGCAGTCAAACTGGGGGTCCTTGAAATCAAAATGGTTGAGCATCTCTGCTAGTGTTAAAACATCTTTGTACATCTTGCAGCCATACACAGAATTGAATTGTCATGGTGTAAACATTGTCCTTTTCTGTGCACAGGCGAGTCCTCCGATCGTCACAGCACCACCGTTCTCCCGAGGATATGCTGTGAGCCGTGGCGTGGACGTACCCCTCTCCCCTGGTGCCGCGGTAAGGACATTTGACACGCTATTATTTTGGGGGAAAATGTCACTCACTGTGAGAGCAAATCACTCATCTAATGGCTGGACAGGTTTATGCGTTCTGCTGTTGTCCATTGTTACCACAAGGTGGCTGCAAAGCCTACATGTTGCCTAATTTCTACATTGAGCTGTAATATGGGGATACATAACATTGTAAACTGTAAGAAGTTTGTAGTGATGTTCGATGACTTATTGTTGAATAGTATTACTTTAAATATGAATTTATAAAGTCTAGATGCCTTAATGGTCAACTCCAATCATGTGCACACCATGTGAGTTTGTATATCGGCTACTCTCGACGTGCAGTACCGTTGTACAATGAAGTATATATGTCTAGCAAGGGTGCAAGAAAACTAGCAGATCTACAAGCTGATTTTGAGCTTGTAGATCTTCTACTTTTGATGCTTTTGTGTGTTGCTGAGTAGGGCAGAGGTTCTCAACCACTGTTAACAGTGGTCCTTGAGGGGGATCCTGGTGGTCCCTAGCTAAATGATGGAGAGATGGTAACCAAATGTACCATTATTTGTTTGTGTTGCCAATTTGTTTAAGCTACCTGTGATAGTTATTTCAGGCAATAGTGCAGTAGACTAATTCAGAAATATGTTGGGGTTGTTTTTTGGTATACTGTATGTGTTGCTATGGAGCTTGAGCATGACCCCTGTTGTTAGTATATGTTGTTAGTATGTATGTTGCATGCAGCAATAAAACAAGGAGCTGGAGGCTATTATAATCAGAGGTTAATCACTGTCATGGTCGATTGTTCCACTGAACCTATTTGGCTTGTTACTGGTTACAAAGGCACCTCATTCAACTCTTGTCATGATACTGTGTACCGGTGTACCACTGAGTACTAGGGCTGCCCCTTGCTGAGGCAGGAAACATAACATGCATGCTGCTGCACAGCACAGTGAACGGCTAAGCACACAGCCACACACTCTCTCTCTCTCTCTCTCTCTCTCACACACACACACACACACACACACACACACACACACACACACACACACACACACACACACACTGCCTAATTTCTACATTGAGCTGTAATATGGTGATAAATAACGTTGTAAACTGTAAGAAGTTTGTAGTGATGTTAGAGGACGTTTTGTTGAATATTATTACTTTAAATATGAATGTATAAAGTCTATAGATGCCTTAATGGTCAACTCCAATCATGTGCACGCCTTGTGAGCTTGTATGGCTACTCTCGACGTGCAGTACCGTTGCACAATGAAGTATATGTCTTGCAAGGGTGCACCTCACTAGCTTTTTTTAGTACATTATATGGAAGAAAACTAGCAGATCTACAAGCTGATTTTGAGCTTGTAGATTTTCTACTTTTGATGCTTTTGTGTGTCGCTGAGTAGGGCAGTGGTTCTCAACCACTGTTGAACTGTGGTCCTTGAGGGGGATCCTGGTGGTCCCTAGCTAAATGATGGAGAGATGGTAACCAAATGTACCATTATTTGTTTGTGTTGCCAATTTGTTTAAGCTACCTGTGATAGTTATTTCAGGCAATAGTTTCAGTAGGCTAATTCAGAAATATGTTGGGGTTGTTTTTGGTATACCTAACCCTAACCCTAACCTTAACCTCAGTGAGGGAACATAGGGCTGAGGGAGCTTGAGCATGACCCCTCTTGCTAGTATATTTTGTTTGTATGTATGTTGCATGCCGCAATAAAACAAGGAGCTGGAGGCTATTATAATCAGAGGTTAATCACTGTCATGGTCGATTGTTCCGCTGAACCTATTTGGCTTGTTGATGGTTACAAAGGCACCTCATTCGACTCTTGTCATGATACTCTGTGTACCGGTGTACCACTGAGTACTAGGGCTGCCCCTTGATGAGGCAGGAAACATAACATGCAAGCTGCTGCACTGCATAGTGAATGGCTAAGCGCACAGCCACACACTCTCTCTCTCACACACACACACACACACACACACACACACACACACACACACACACACACACACACACACACACACACACACACACACACACACACACACAGTCTAACACTGGTCTCACACACAAACCACAGCACAGAGATAGAATGAGTAAGTCAACACAATGCCGGTGCATAATCTGCTGTTTCTTCAGATTTGGTTGTGAAAAAATTCCTCCACTTACTTGGGAGGTATGTTAATTCACAACAACCTGTCCTGTAGACCATGGTCGTAAGTTACTATGAAAAGCCCCACTGGTGTGTCTCTGTCTGTCCGTCACGTCACACTTTTGCTCTACTCATATGTCCGCCACTGTTTCCCCGATCCATGCCAAACTTTGCACACACAATCCTTGGCTACCAAACCACAACCTCCACTCATTTCTCACATGCCCCTCTACTAGTGCCACCAGGCAGATTCTTGTAAAACAATTTTTTGGACACTGCTCCTACACGCTTTGCCATAAAATCACACAAAGTGGTACATAGTGTCTATAATAATGTCATCAACATGGATCTGTCCCATTTAGCGCCACCATCAGGCCAAGTTTTGCCAAACACTTTTTAGGACACTGCTCCTACAGATTTTGCCCTAAAAGCACACAAAGCGGTACAGTATGTATAGAGTCATCAATATGGATCTGACCCATCTAGCACCACCATCAGGCCGATTTTTTTCAAACACATTTCACACACAGTTCACTGCTCCTTCATACTTTGCCTAAAATCACACAAAGTGGTAGACAGTATCTCTAAAGTCATGTCATCAACATGGATCCGTCCCATCTGCCGTGGTATCTGAAACTATAACCCCCACCTTGAATCAGTTTATATCAAAGCCAGGTGTATCATTTATTTTCACAGTGCGGTGAGGCTGAACTAGAGAAGCGAGCGTTTGATTTCCTCTCAAATCCTGCCGTGCGGGTGCTTCTAAGCACCGCCCGCATGCTTAGGACAGTGACTGAATGTCTCCGGGCGGGGCTTGTAAAGGCAACAAGCGCCCTCTATTCTCCAGGCACTACTCGGCTGTTTAGTTTAGGTTGCTATGCTAGTGGTTTTGATGTGATGTTCACCCACATAGCAGCTAAATTTGGATGAAAATAAACATGTGTATGCATCGACTATGGTTCTTAACATGAGACTGATCTTACACTGACACGCAATGGCTTCCGTTCCTGGAATGTGGCTGGTAAACAAGGAAATGTCTCTTCCTGGTGGCGGAGAAGTGTACTTTTTCTTCAATATTGGGATTTTTAGAATGATTTATGTTGCCATATTGTAACCGGCTGAGAGGGTTGGAATCACTCGGCTCCGCCTCGTGTTTCCCAACGCCTCTCAGCCTTAAAATACCCGGTAACCACTCGCCTCTTGTGGCTTATTGCTTCATTATGAGGTCTGCACTCTGCTCTGCTGCCTTGTCTATATTTTTCCATGCCTACATGCCGTTTTTACTGGGGAAATCTCGCTATTTGCCAGATATTTCAAGCAGGACACCTAGTGGGCAAAGTGGGTGACGGGGCACCCTGGGGTGCTGCGATGGCAGTCCAGGGGTGCCGTGAGATCGTTTGAGAATATTTGGAATTTATTTGGACCAAAATTATTATTTAGTATAATTTTAAACTTGAAGTACAAAGTTATTTTCAGTCAGTTCTAAACAAAATGGCTATTATCTCAACGTTTTCCTCGCAACATAATCACTTTCTGTCATGAGCCGTATCTCCAAGTTTCAAATGTGTACGTCTTTTGCCCTGCTTCATCATACAAGACCGCCACACAAAACTAGTGAAAACAGCCAATCTACAAGCACACAACGCCTCGCAATGCGAAGCGTTGTGTGCTTATAGATCTGCTGTTTTCACTAGTTTAGTACATTTTATAGATGATAAATACTAAATGTTTTTGGACATACAAGGTTTCCACCCGACAACGACGATATGCTATAAATATAAGGTGCTGAAAGTGAAAATTATAATGTAGGGGTGCCTTGGATTAAAACAAATATTTAGTGGGTGCCCTGAGACACAAAAGTTTGAAAACCCCTGCATTAATGGACGGTTTTAACGGTGTTAAAAATGTAACACCGCGACACTGCCACAGCTCCATACAATCTATATTACCACATGCTGAATTTGTACGTACCGTGATGGCCTCAGATCTCGTGCTAATTTGATTGAATGATTACTGTGATGGGAATGGGACTTGGGGTGTCATCAATATATGTATGTACCTGCCTCATTATGACACTGACTGTACTTTAATAAAAAAAGATTTGAAAAGAAAAATCATTAAAGATAGCAGCCATCCCGCCCATACCCTGTTCTCTCTCCTCCTATCCAAAAAAATGTTACCGGGGCATCAAATCACACTCCACCCGTTTCAGTAATAGTTCGTATCCCCAGGCAGTCAGGTTGCTCAACGAAGGGTTGTAACATAGGCTCTGCACACACTTTTAAGCTGTACACTGTTACACTGTATGTTGTGTATGTTGGGATTTGTCTTTGTTTGGGCTGCATGGTATGTGGGTGTACACTGTTGTCAGTCACTGTGACCATGTCTCTGTGTATTAAGGCAAAGTGTGCCCTTGGCACAAGCATTTCTTTGCGTTTGTATGGATATACGTATGTGACAAACGTGAACCTTGAACTAAACAATGCAATGTATTAACAATAGCTTGTAAAATTAAGACTACATTGGATCCGCCGGAACACAGGTTCTACTCAAAAGTAGCTGTTTTGGACATGTGTACAGTGTACACACAACCAAAACAATATTACTAATATTAATGTGTTTGGTTTGACATTTTGTCATTCTTTCTTTTTCTCAACAGATGGAGACGGAGTGTTTCGTCCATGAGGTCTCAGATGTGCATCTTCCCACCCCACCCCTTCCCACCCTAACCCTAACCCATGGCAAAGGCAGCAAGGTAAGTAAGGTAGGTAATACAACTGTACCTCTCACCTATGCTGAGGGCCCGGGCAGCAAGGACGTGAATCTTCCCACCTATGAGGACGTCAAAGGCAGCAAGGTAAGTGGCAGCAAGGTAAGTGGCAAGGACAGTAGCGAGGTAAGTCATACAACTCTACCTCCCACCTATGCTGAGGGCCCAGGCAGTAAGGTAAGTAATACAATTACCTTTCCGCAGTCAGTAAGGGCATCTCGCTGTCAAGCTGACCTATTGGACAACCCACTTGACCCGATGTCCGAAAGGTCAAATAGTCAGTGCACCTGCATAGCGCTGACCTTTCTGGCTGACCACAATGAGGGAATGTGTTTTGACACACCCTCCCTTGATAAGGTGCTTGCACGTGGAGATACTCTCTACAAAGGCGTTATCGCGCAGCATCACTACGACAACAGGCATGTACTACCACACTTGACCATTGAGGAGTTACCAAAACAGGTTTTCACTGAAAGAAATGCTTACATTGTGTTCAACTCGGATCTGAGGGCTGGTTTTGTGAAAAAATCAGATTCACCAAAAAAGCCAAGTGAAAGGAGTAGTCAACGTTTGCCACTTCTTGAGGAGAGTGTGCAGTGCTTGTCAGGAGATGTAACCCATGCCATCTTGATTGTGGCTCCTGAATGCTTTGCATTGTTCCGTGACACGTCAGGATGCTATGGAGTGTTTGACTCTCACTCGAGATCTGCCACGGGTTTGCCAGCATATCAAGGAAAAGCAATACTGAAGATGTTCGATGATCTGGGTGGTTTGGTCGGCCACTTGCACAAGATTCTTAGAGGTCGTCGTCCTCTTGCGACGTATGAGCTTTTGCCCGTTTCATTTCTGATTGATGGCTACAGTGAGACCCCTGGACCGTCAACAGCTATGTCCATCTCAGAAGCTAGAGCAGCAACCGACCATGGCCTCAGTGATATCCCTGGCCCGTCAACGAACGTGACAACCACAGCAGCCATCGATTGTGGCTCCAGTGACACCGCTGTGCAGTCAACAGACATAACCGCTACAGCAGCAATCGAACGTGGCTCCAGTCAGACCCCTAGACCGTCAACAAATGTGACATTCACACCAGCCACAGCACCATTGCCAAAACCGGCTGTTTTCGAACCATTTCTGAAGAGGGGTAGAAGGCAAGAAAAGCAACATTTTCAAGCAGTGAGGGCCACCATTTGTCAAGGGGACATTGTAGGACAGCACCCGAACAAACAGTGCACCTGCATGGCACTCACGTTTCTTGCCTACCATAATGATGGAGTAGGTTTCGACACGGCCTCCCTTGACAAAGTGCTTTACCAGGGAGATGCACTCTACAAAGACTTAATCCAGCAGCTGCATTGTGACCAACTGTTACAGAAACAGTCATATCTCTTGACCATGGAGCAACTCCTCCATGCAAGGCAGGTTTCCACCAACCGCAATGTTTACAGTGTACAACTGAACATGTCAAACCTTAAAATCGGTCCCCTGGACAAAACTAAACGGAACAACTTGTCCCTTGCTGATCAACTGCAAAAGTGCCTGTCACAGGAGGGGGTCACGCATGCTTTGTTGATGGTAACCCCTGAATGTTTTGCAGTCTTCCGCGACAGATCAGGGCGTTATGGATTGTTTGACTCCCACTCAAGATCGGCAGACGGTTTGCCTGATCTTGGAGGCAAGGCCATTATGTTGACTTTCCTTGACCTGAGTGGTCTGGTCTGCCACTTGCGCCAGATCCTCAAAGGCCGTCGTCCTGGTGTTTCGTATGAGCTCATGCCTGTTGCCTTTGAACTTAACTGTTCTGCAATTACAACACCAGCAATGCCAACACTCGCATTAGCAGTACCCACGCTTTCCAAACTAAATAAAGCAAGGCGAAGAAGGAACGAGTGCAAAGTCTTGCGGCAACAACGTGAGTGCATTGAACAGAATGTACCACGTGCAAACAAGGGCCTGAGAACCTCCGATCCTGCCCAATATTATAAAATGAGATATAGAATTCCAGAAGTCCGGCTGAATAAACTTAAGGCGAAAAAAAACAGATGGGAAACTGATGCTGCTTTTCGAGAAAGAACGCGTGAAAGGTTTCACAATGACCCTGAATTCAGGCGGCGGCGTATGCAACAAATGTCCAAGAACCAACGTGAAAGGTTTCACAATGACCCTGAATTTAGGCGGCGGCATTTACAACACACTGCAAAGAACCAGCGTGAAAGGCTTCACAATGACCCTGAATTTAGGCGGCGGCATTTACAACACACTGCAAAGAACCAGCGTGAAAGGCTTCACAATGACCCTGAATTCAGGCAGCGGCGTATGCAACAAAAGGCCAAGAACCAACGTGAAAGGTTTCACAATGACCCTGAATTTAGGCGGCGGCATTTACAACACACTGCAAAGAACCAGCGTGAAAGGCTTCACAATGACCCTGAATTCAGGCAGCGGCGTATGCAACAAAAGGCCAAGAACCAGCGTGAAAGGCTTCACAGCAACCCAGAATTCAGGCGACGGCATATACAACGATGCACCGAGATCAAAAAGCAGAGACTCGATGCAGATGTCATACTCCGTATCCGTCACAAGTTGCAGTGTGCCATGAGACTAAAGAGAAGGTCTGTACACATTGTAAACCGTCACCTGCAAATTACAATGGAAGCTGCAATGGAAGAAGCCATATCGGCATTCCGGGAAAGCATTCGACATGGTCCCACATATGTCTGTACGGTGTGCCACAGAGCGTTGTTCTACAATCAGGTCCATTGGTGTAACAGGGACAACTACAAGTTAAACCCTTCCGTGGTAACCGCTTGCTTGACAGGCAAGTATGTGCACGCATGTGGCAGTGAATGCTCAGACCCATGCGACGTTGCACAAGAGAGGAGACAGGAGTACATCTGCACCTGCTGTCACGACAACTTGAAACAGGGGTCGATGCCATCCATAGCAGCTGCTAATAAGCTGGAACCAGCACCCGTTCCCCCAGAGCTTCAACTGTTGAATATGCTGGAAAGGCAGATGATCGCAAAGTTCTTACCCTTTGCTAAAATAATTTCTTTGCCTAAAGGACGGCAAAAGGCTGTTCATGGTGCAGTTGTGTGTGTACCATCGGAAGTGGAAGCCGTTGTAAATGCTCTTCCGAGGTCCAGCAATGAAGACCAGCTGTTGCAGGTCAAGCTGAAGCGACACATCAAGTACAAGGGCCATCAGTTCTTCTACACGGTAAACATGACGAATGTGTTGGCGGCGCTGAGGGAACTCAAAAAGATGCATCCAGAATACTATGACATTGTCATAAACGAAAGCGCTACGTTTGACCGTCTCCAAGACGAGCAGTCGGGCGATGAAGAAGATGCAGAAGAGGAAACCCCTGCCGCCACCACAGGTGAGCAGCAGGAGGAACTTGCACGCACCACCAAAGATGAGCCACAACCGCATGAGGAACTCGCACCCGGTCCATCCACTGCCACCACCACAGATGAGCAGCAGGAGGAGCTTAGACCCGGTCTGACCTTTGACACGTGCATGCAGCCTCCGGACATAGCACAGGAAATCTTATCATTCGGCGAGGGAATATTCAGCATTGCACCAGCCCAAGGAAACAGGCCTGTGGGTATTTTCACCGTCCCCAAGTTGGAGAGCATGGCCTTTCCTGGGCATTTCCCAGACGGTCGAAACACATTGGATGAGGTCAGAGAGAAAAAATTGTCCCCAAGTAGGTACTTCAACGCCAGGCTCTTTTCGGTCGATACCCGCTTTGCCACCGACCAAACTTACCTCTTCTATGCGCAAATGGTGACAGAAACGCACATGGCTACTAACAGCATGTCCATCCAGGTACGGAAGGGGAAAAAATATACCAGGGACGGACGCGTTCTGTCAAACAAAATGCTGCAGGATAAAGAAGAGGTAGAAAGACTTGTACGGAACAAGGACGCGACACGCTTCATGATGCCCCTTAGAGGAACTCCGGCGTTTTGGGAGAAAGCACTTAGGGACCTTCTCGCTATGTGTAGACAGATCGGCAGGCCCAATTGGTTTGTCACGCTAAGTGCCGCGGAGATGAGGTGGCCGGAAGTCATCAAGGCCATAAAAGCGCAACAAGGTGAACAAGGAGACTATTCACAGCTCGACTGGCTTGCGAAATGTGAAATCATCCGGACCAACCCTGTCACACTCATGCGCATGTTTTCAAAGAGATTTGACAGGGCCATGGATTTTCTCCAGTCGCCTGCAAGGCCAATCGGTCAGGTTGTGGACTATTTCTATCGTGTGGAATTTCAGGCTAGGGGAAGTCCCCACATCCATATGATGGTTTGGATTAAAGACGCACCGACGGCCGATGACCCACGCCTCATCAAGTTCATAGACACCTACGTCAGTTGCAAGATGCCTGACCAGTACGCAGACCCCGAGCTCCACAAAATTGTGTCTGAAGTTCAAGTTCACAGCCGAAGCCACTCCAGATCGTGCAAGAAAGGAAACGTCACTTGTCGATTTGGGTTCCCCAAACTACCCATGGACCAGACAATCATCACCGAACCACCACTTCCGCCTTTGGATGAGGTCAAAGACGACGACGACGAGGCGAAAAAAGATGAAAGTGGTGGTGGTCAGATTGCCCCACCACTTTTGCCTTTGGATGACGACAAAGGCGACGACGAGGCCAAAAAAGATGAAAACGCTGGTGGCCAGAAGGGTAAAGGGCGAAAGCGAAAAGGCTGGAAGCAAGAGACCAAGGAACAAATGGAGGCCAAAGAAAAGCTGGCACCCCTGAGGGACATGCTCAATGACCCCAAAGCCTCATTCAAGGATTTGCCGGATCTGCTGGAGAAATGCAACCTGACTGCGGAGCAATATCGGGACTACGTAGACAACCTTACCACTGTACCCACCATTCACCTGAAGCGCGATCCTGATGAATGCTGGGTAAATCCGTACAATCCCCATCTGCTGCGAGTGTGGGATGCCAACATGGACATCCAATATATACTGGATGATTACAGTTGTGCCCAGTACATGTTGGGGTATGTGGCAAAACCGGAACATGAGATGTCCGAGCTCCTTACCGAAGTGGTGAAAGAAGTGCGCAAATCTAAACCCAACACCAAGGAAATGGATGAAATGAAACATATCATGCACGCGTACGTCCAGCGCAGAGAGGTCAGTGCACAGGAATCTGTGGCCCGGGTATGCAGTCTCCCACTTAAAAAGTGCACCCGTCAAGTAATTTTCTTACAGACAGACGAGGATGGTCTGAGAATGAGTCAGCCCATGAGCAAACTGAAGGAGATGGACCCAGACGCACAAGAAGTGTGGATGTCAGGGATACCTGAGAAGTACCTGAACAGGCCTCAGGAGACAGAATTCGAAGACCTGTGTATGGCTGAGTTTGCGTCGGAATACAGGGTGGTGTACAGCCAACAAAGCGACAAGTCGAAAGCATCGGCCCTGCTGAACGACATGGGGTTCGTTCAGAAACGAACTAATCTCGATAGAGTCGCCATCATACGTTACCCCCCGTTCTCTGAGAAGAAAACCCCGGAAAAATTTTACAGGCGGCTGCTGAAACTGTACTTGCCACACAGAGAAGACAGCCAACTGAAAAGCGAGAACTATCCGACATATGAGCACTTCTACAAAAATGCTCATGTGCTTCTTGGCGAAACAAAGAGCACCCGCTGGCCTGTGAAGATCATTGTCGATAAGAACAAAGACAAATATGAAGGGCGGGGGAGAAAAATGGATCAGGCTCTGGAAATGCTGCAAGCAGGACAACCAGCTATCCTTGATGCGTGGAACAATTTTGATCCAGATGCGGAGGTCGATCGCTTCAGGCAGCAAAAAGTTAGCGATCCCGACGAGCTACAGGAGCGAGACGAGGTTCCGGAATACCAAGTCCAACCTAACAGCAGTAGGGCGATGCCAGGGATCGATGCTCCTGAATTGAGCCCGGACTATGTCAGGAGCATGTATCGGAGCCTCAACGAAACGCAAGCGTCCATTTTCTACGCTGTGCGTCAATGGTGTTGGAGACGCGTCTGGCGTCAGGATCCTGATCCCTTCTACTATTTCATCTCTGGGGGTGCCGGCTGTGGCAAGTCTCATGTCATCAAGTGCATATATCACGAGGCTACCAAGATCCTGCGCCAACTTCCCTGCTTTCTCAACGAAGCAGATATGACCCAGCCGGCAGTTCTGCTGGCGGCGTTTACTGGCACTGCAGCTTTCAACATATCTGGGAGAACCCTGCACTCGCTGCTGAAGCTACCGAGAAGTCTGAAGGGCCACTATAAATCGCTTGGAAATTCACTGGATGAGATGAGGGGAGCACTTTGGACCGCGGAGATCTTGGTCATCGACGAGATATCCATGGTCTCCAAGGATGTCTTTGACTACGTCAACCTGAGACTCCAGCAGATCAAAGGCAACAGGAAACCTTTCGGTGGGATGTCTGTCCTTGTGGTCGGAGACTTCTACCAGCTGCCACCAGTTGGTAGTGGCAAACCGCTCTGCATTGCCGACGAGGCTGTGTCCGGTCTCTGGGCAGATTTTCAGCTTGTTGACCTTACGGAGATCATGCGTCAGAGAGACGATCGCATTTTCGCCGAACTCTTGAACAGGCTAAGAGTAAAGAGGAAGGCCGATCCTCTCAGTGCCGATGACAGGGCTCTGCTCACACAGGCCTGCACTGAAAGAAGAGACGGCCCGTATGATGTCCTTCATATCTTTTCCCGAAACGACGAGGTCAAAGCCCACAACAAGTTGGCTATAAAAAGTCTCGGCACACCGATTTCCACGATTCTGGCACAAGATTACTCAAAGGACAGATGCTCAGGCCAGATGAAGCTGCTGTACGAGCCCTACAAGCACAGTAACCGAAGGGACTTGGAAAGAAGCATCGAAGTTGCCCAAGGAGCACGGGTCATGGTCATTAGGAATCTGGATGTCGAAGACGGGATCGTAAACGGGACTTTTGGAACAATAGCCAACATTGTTTCAACCACTGCAGGTGGACGCATGGTCGTGGATTTGCTTGGGCTCAGATTGGATTGTCCCACGGCAGGTCAGAATTTCCGCAGGAAGATTCAGGGGCCAACCGATGACCTGGTGTACATCGAAAGGTCTGAGGAGGGCCTGACCAACACATCACTTGTGCGACGGCAGTTCCCCGTTAAACTGGCCTTTGGGTGTACAACCCACAAAGTTCAAGGCATGACCGTCAGTTCAGCAGTGGTGTCTTTGGAAAAGACATTTAATGCTGGAATGGCATATGTCGCACTGAGCCGAACAACCTCCCTTCAAGGGCTCAGGATCACAAACTTTAACGAAAAGAAGATTTACGCCAACCCAGAAATCAAAATGGCAATGCAGAGCATGAATCGCGCTTCCTTCCAACTGACGAGACCACTCATGCACTTTGTGCAACAGTGGTCTGGGGGTCCGACGTTAACCATCGTCCATCACAACACGCAAGGACTGATGTCACACATTCAGGACGTGAGGGCTCACCACGAGTTCAGACACGCTGATGTCTTGTTGATGACAGAAACCAATTTGTCTGGAACCTCCGTTCCCACAGAAGTTGAGCTGGAGGGATACTACCTGGTTACATGCAACAGACATGTGTCTTACACAAGCGCCAAGACGCAGCACATTGCTACAAAAAAGGGAGGCGGGGTTGCGGCATACTACAAGAGTAGTCTTCAAGCAGACCCCCCAAGGTTTGTTGACAATGTCAGCGATCTCGAGTTTGCAGTCGTCAGAGTTGAGGCCCCAGTCAAAGCGCTCATAGCCACTGTCTACAGACCCCCAAAATACAAAGACAGCGACTTTTGTCTCAACCTTGGACGCCTCTTGGAGTCTTTGGCCTTGATGGATTGCCAACCCATTGTCGTCTGTGGAGACTTTAATGAGGACCTCCTCAAGATGGGACGGAAACATGTTAAGGAGCTGTTTGAGTCCAAAGGCTACAGCCAGCTTATCTCCACCGCAACAACCCAAGAGCAGACCCTGATTGATCACATCTACATATCACAACCGGGGTATTGTCTTCAGTCAGGTGTACTGCACACCTACTACAGTTACCATGATGCAGTATACTGTGTGTTGACTTCGGCAACACCAAGTAGGGAGTGATGTGCAACAATGCAGAAGAGGAGCGGTGGACGCAGTGGTCGATTGAATTGTTTTCATGTGTTGGACGCTGACATTATAAAAGAGACATTTTAACTTGGGTACAGCATCGGAGCACACACCACAGGGTGTGTGCGTTGGCTCCCACCAACATGCCTGGCTCGTTGGTTGACTGGTTAGCTAACAAGTCTGAGTTATCGGGGTCCTGGGTTCGTCTCCCGGCCGCGGCTACATCGGTGGCAGTAGTTTAAACAGGTACTGGCGGAGTGGTCCGTCAGTTCCTGCATTTGATTTACTGATGTATTGATGTATTACCTTGCTTATTGTATTAATGTATTACCTTGCTTATTGTCGCTCTGGATCAAGAGCGCTTGCTAAATGCATAAAATGTAAGCCACCCCTAATGTCTGTCCTGCCTACCCCCCCCCCACCCCTGGTGTGTTTGTCCTGTCTACAGTCTAATTTTGACAACCCTTAAAAATCTGAAACGCAGACCCACCTGTGACTATAATGTAAACCTGATAGGGATGTTCCTAGCGACTAATTTCACTATAATCTAAACCTGATAGGGATGTTCCTATCGACTAATTTCAGTGACGTGTACACAACAATTTTGAAACCGAATATTCGACTATTTCGAAAATCATTATTTTTTTAATTGTAATTTCACCCAGAAAATAGCCAAAACTGAGCACCCTTCGATCTATTAAGGCAAACCTCATTTGAAAAAAGTATCAAGAGTATATAGAAGCCTTTTAAAATGTTATATAATATTGACATATTGTTCAAATTAATCAATTAAATCATTGCGCAAATCTAGGTCAGATCAATAATTAGTGCATCAGTCCCAGCTGCTTGCTACAACAGCTGACGTCTGACTGGAGTCGCTATACTAACTGAGCAACAGCTCTGTTCTCTACAAAGTTAACTACATAATGATATTCCATTCTCAGCCAATGTATGATTAAGCATTCTCCTTGGCTTGTTCTCACCTCAAAATATGGATTAATTCATGGACCGGATCACAGATGCAGCGTGCAGGGTATCCTACTCAAGGTAACGAGTGATTCACATCCAGTATCTTTAAGATACACTTCGCTTTGCCATTAATTTACTTTATTTTCAGAGTTATGAATGATGGTGTGCAGGCAGCAGACAGCCTGCCTGGTGTGTGGCTGTGTGCAGTGCCATGCACACTCACAGCAGGTCAGCGCGACCACTGACCACAGCGCGCAACAGTGACTGTGACACAGAAATCAACCAAGGGAATGCTTAATTTGCTTGTTAAAAAGAACCATTTTATTAAGACAGTAATATGGGCACAGAATTTAAATGTTTAATAAAGTTGATATTTCAATAATTAAAAATATATTTAATAGAATAATCGAATTGTATTTTCAAAACGAATAGTTGTTTACAAACCGTTTAGTTGGATAACCGAATACACACGCACATCCCTAAAACCTGATCCGCCTTGCCCGTCAAACGAAACCGTTGCCGTCCCCGCTATCTGAAAAGTATTACATGCCTACAGAAAGGTCTCCTACAGACCTGTGTGCTTCCAAATGGCACACACTTGATCTGCCCCGCATGCCGTCAAATTATAATTCAAGTACCAAAAGTAAAAGTACAAGATGGCCAATTTGCTTAGTTAGTCATAACCCATAGCTTTATACATTTGCACAATACATATTCAGCTGAAGTTAAACTTAAGGTAGGATAAGTGTTTTTCTTTGGTTAAAATAATAATAATAATATTCCTAGAATAGACCACAGCGCGCAACAGTGACTGTGACACAGAAATCAACCAAGGGAATGCTTAATTTGCTTGTTAAAAAGAACCATTTTATTAAGACAAGACAGTAATATGGGCACAGATTAAATGTTTAATAAAGTTGATATTTCAATAATGAAACATATATTTAATAGAATAATCGAATTGTATTTTCAAAACGAATAGTTGTTTACAAACCGTTTAGTCGGACAACCGAATACACACAAACATCCCTAAAACCTGACCCGCCTTGCCCGTCAAACGAAACCGTTGCCCTCCCCGCTATCTGAAAATGATTACATGCCTACAGACGGGTCTCCTACAGACCTGTGTGCTTCCAAATGGCACACACTTGATCTCCCCGCATGCCGTCAAATTATAATTCAAGTACCAAAAGTAAAAGTACAAGATGGCCAATTTGCTTAGTTAGTCATAACCCATAGCTTTATACATTTGCACAATACATATTCAGCTAAAGTTAAACTTAAGGTAGGATAAGTGATTTTCTTTGGTTAAAATAATAATAATAATATTCCTAAAATAGTGTTTTAATCTTTTAACAAAAATTATAATACCTAAAAAAGAAATCACAATTAGATATTTGCTCAAAATCATTATGGCCTAGTTAGTCTACACGCAACACAATTATTATATTCATATTAACCATAAATTTGTGTTACTTTTTGTGTGCATCCTGGTCTCACTGTGTGCGCTACTGTGAGGTGCGTCATTTGGGCGGAAACAGTCCGCTCACTTTTCCACACTAAAACGTCACCCTGCTGCGTTTAGTCCCATACTGCCCTTCCCCGTCCCCACAAACTTATAATAATACAATTTCCTGCATGTTTTCACCCATCAAACGAGTGCACACAGCCCATTGCAGGACTGCCCCACCCCTCCTGTTACTGTCCTGTCCCTCCCCTCCCTCATGTGTCCCCCACTCGTGGCCTGCACCTTGTCGTTGGTGAGTGGGCTTTAAACCAAGCCAGGCCTTTAACCAGCAATATAGTAGATGGAATTGCATTTTCATCTTTGTTTGTTTTCTTTTTGATATTCAAGGTCAACTCTCGAAAGGGAAGGTCTTGCAACAGCATTATGATGACTCTATATTCTGGTTCCAGCTGGAGACTTGTAACCTTCAAGCTGAAATTTAATGCTAAAAATCTAAATTGTTTGTCTTCTTTTTGATATTCAAGGTCAACTCTCGAAAGGGAAGGTCTTGCAACTGCATTATGATGAGTCCATATTCTGGTTCCAGCTGGAGACTTGTGATCTTCAAGCTGAAGTTTAATGCTAAACATCAAAATGCTAATGTTATATGTAAATGCTAATGCCTCAATTTTTAGCATTAGCATTTGTTAGAATTTGTTAGCATTAGCATTGCATTTGTTAGCATTACCATTAGTATTTGTTAGTATGTCTTTGTAGCATTAGCATATGTTAGCATTAGCATTGCATTTGTTAATATTAGCACGTGTTAGCATTAGCATTTGATAGCATTAGCATTGCATTTGTTAACATTAGCATTTGGGCATTAGCATTGCAATTGTTAGCATTAGTATTTGTTAACATTAGCATTTGCATTTGTTAGTATTCGCCAAGCCCCCAGAACCCTGGGGGCGCCCTGAAACCAAATGGACATGGTCTATGGTATTCGCATGTGTTAGCATTAGTAACTGTTAGCAATAGCACTTTAGTATTCGCATGTGTTAGCATTAGCATAAGCATGTGTTAACACTAGCATGTGTTAACATTAGCATGTGTTAGCATAAGCATTAGTAACTGTTAGCAATAGCATGTGTTAGCATTAGCACTTTTTGGCATTAACAATTGTTAGCATTAGCATTTGTTAGCATGTGTTAGCATTATCATTTGTTAACATTAGCATCTATTAGCATAAGATTGGCATTTTTAGCATTATCATTTGTTAGCATTAGCATGTGTTAACATTAGCATGTATTAGCATAGGATTAGCATTTGTTAGCATTAGCATGTGTTAGCATTAGCATTTGTTAACATTAGCATGTGTTAGCATGGCATTTGTTAACATTAGCATGTGTTAACAGTAGCATTTGTTAGCATTAGCATTTTTTGCATTAGCATGTGTTAGCATTAGCAATAGCATTTTTAGCATTAGCATTTGTTAGCATTAGCATGTTTTAGCATTAGCATTTGTTAGCATTAGCATGTGTTAGAATTAGCATTTGTTAGCATTAGCATTTGTTAGCATTAGCATGTGATAGCATTAACATTTGTTGGCATTGGCATTAGCATTTTGCATGTTTTAGCATTAGCATTAGCATTTGTTAGCATTAGCATGTGTTAGCATTAGCATTTGTTAGCATTAGCATTTGTTAGCATTAGCATTTGTTAGCATTAGCATTTGTTAGCATTAGCATTTTTATCATTAGCATTTGTTAGCATTAGCATTTGTTAGCATTAGCGGTTAGCCGTTGGGACTGTGGGACCACCCACCGAGTTTGAGACCAGTAACGTTTTGGGAAGTGGAGACATGGCTGTTTAAAGCCCAGCCAATAGGAATGCAGAGGGGGCGGGGCTTAAGCAATTACAGATAATTCCTATTTGCCATGTAAGTACACACAGCGAGTTTCGAGACGGTACCATGCTGCAAACTGGAGATATAGCTGTTTAAAGCTAAGCCAATAGGAAGATAGGGGCGGGGCCTAAGAGGGGGCGGGGCTTACGTAATAAGTCCCTATTTGGCCGTTTAAGTCCAGACACCAAGTTTCAAGACGGTACAATGCTGTGAACTGGAGATATAGCTGTTTAAAGCTAAGCCAATAGGAAGATAGGGGCGGGGCTTTAGAGGGGGCGGGGCTTAAGTAATAAGTCCCTATTGGCCGTTAGTCCAGACACCAAGTTTCAAGACGGTACCATGCTGTGAACTGGAGATATAGCTGTTTAAAGCTAAGCCAATAGGAAGATAGGGGCGGGGCTTAAGTAATAAGTCCCTATTGGCCGTTAGTCCAGACAACAAGTTTCAAGACGGTACAATGCTGTGAACTCGAGTAGTGGCTGTTTAAAACCCAGCCAATAGGAATACAGAGGGGGCGGGGCTTAATCAATTACAGCCCATCCCTATTGGCTGGAAAAAGACCAAAGTTGTGTGTGCATTTTAAAGTTTAAATGACGTTGCTAGGCAAAAGTATGCAGAGTTATGTGGCGTCAAAGTTTCTGTTTTTTTTCCGAGTCCCCCATTCAAAGTCAATGGGGGTTTTAGCCCGTAGTTTTTTACGAATTACGTTGCCATGGTAACGCGGATCGGGAAGAAAAGTAATAGCACCCCATTCCCGGCCGAGCCGCACGTTTTGATGTATATATTGCGGCGGTGGCGTAAATTGTGCGGCAGTTATTACGTGCCGAAATTTTTGGCGCATTTTTGGCCGTTATAGCGGGTCGCACTTTAACGACAGTTTTTTGAGAAAAAATTGTTTTGTGAGAAAAAAAGTTGTGAGAAAAAAAACGTCTTTTGAGAAAAAAAAATTGAAAAAAAAAATTGCGGAAAAAAAAATTTGAGAAAAAAAAAATGTTTTAGAAAAAAAAAATTGAGAAAAAAAAATTTGAGAAAAAAAAATTGAGAAAAAAATTGAGAAAAAATATTGAGAAAAAGAAATTTTTTTGAGAAAAAAAAATGTGAGAAAAAAAAACGTGAGAAAAAAAATTTGAGAAAAAAAAATTGAGAAAAAAATTTTTTGAGAAAAAAAATTTTTTGAGAAAAAAAAAATTAAGAAAAAAAAAAATTGAGAAAAAAAAAATTGAGAAAAAAAATTTTTGAGAAAAAAAAATTGAGAAAAAAAAATTTGAGAAAAAAAAATTTTGAGAAAAAAAAATTTTGAGAAAAAAAAAAATTGAGAAAAAAATTTTTTTGAGAAAAAAAGAAAAGGTATGACACCAGCCGCAAGTCTGTACGACAAACGGTTCATGAGTTATAGAGGCACTTCCTGTTTGGTGAAGGGCACTTCCTGTTAAAGAGGGGGCGAGGCTTAATCAATTACAGCTCATCCCTATTGGTCGGAAAAAGACCAAAGTTGTGTGAGCATTTTACATTTTAAATGACGTTGCTAGGCAAAAGTATGGCAGAGTTATGTGGCGCCAAAGTTTCTGGGTTTTTTTCGGAGTCCCCCATTCAAAGTCAATGGAGTTTTTGGGCGTTGTTTTTTGCGAATTACATCGCAATCGGAAAGCGGATCGGAAAGAAAAGTAATAGCACACCATTCCCGGCCGAGCCGCACATTTTGATGTATATATTGCGGGGGTGGCGTAAATCGTGCGGCAGTTATTACGTGCCGAAGTTTCCCCCATTCTAAGTCAATGGGGTTTTTTGGCGTCGTTTTTTGCGAATTACGTCGCAATGGTAACGCGGATCGGAAAGAAAAGTAATAGCACACCATTCCCGGCCGAGCCGCACGTTTTGATGTATATATTGCGGCGGTGGCGTTAATTGTGCGGCAGTTATTACGTGCAGAAATTCGTGGCGAAAGACTTAATTAATGACTTAATGACTTAAGTATGGCGGATTACAATAAGTGTTTTGCTATTGCATAGCAGGCACACTTAATAAATAAATAATGACAATATCTAAAGTGTGCTCGCCTTATAGGCGAGCCCACAATGACAATATCTAAAGTGTGCTCGCCTGTTTACAGGCGAGCCCACAATTACTTACCTTTACCTTAAACACTTTGAATTACCTTACTTACCTTTAAATAATACTTACCTTTAAATAAATTACTTACCTTAAAAGCTTAAATACTGTTTAAAAGGTTAATATCTTAAATACTTACCGTTTAAATACTTAACCGTTTTAAAAGCTTACTTATTTGAAGACATTTAAGTTGACTTTTGAAATCGTTGTTTAAAAACAGTGTTTAGAAGAAATGCTATAATTTGTTGTAAATGACATGTTGATAACCAATCTTTCTTTCTGTATTCGAAGGTTAACAACCTGATTATTGACCCAGACCAATCAACGAATGAAGCCAACAATTCAAGAAAAGTTGGAAAATAAAGAGTTGATTTGAGTTTGGAAATCTGAGTTGCGTCCTTGTGTCCTTTTGGAGCCAGAGTCAGAGAGTGACTTGACAGTACAACTCTATTACGTTTAAAAGGTAGATTTAAAATACTAATAGGCTCTATGCATATACGCCATTTTGTTCTACTTCCGGGTGTCTTTCGACTTCCTTCACAGGTGTTACCGATGATATTAATGAAGGGTCTGTTCCATTCTGGTCAAACAGAGTCAGGGTGATGATATTGTGCATGTTGGCTCACTGGAAACACTCTGCTACACCAGTGGGTCTGTGTTCTTGAGTGGGTTCCAAATGTCCCCATACAGGTGTATAACTCTGAGAGTGTACAAATGGAAGCAAATGGGTCCATTTGATTCCATTTGTTGATTCCATTCGTACATAGTTATGGGTGTCCTTGAAATTAAAGAACCACTGTGCAATAAATCAAACAGAGCCTTAATTAGTATCATCAGTAACACCTGTGAAGGAAGTCGAAAGACACCCGGAAGTAGAACAAAATGGCGTATATGCATAGAGCCTATTCCCCAGGCAGTGAAGAATGATAAAAGCACAGTCAGTGACAAAATGTCAGTTACTCTATTACTTATACCTAATACTCGGCAACGTGGAATGCCTAAAGCGAATAGTGCGCCAAGCGCTATAGTGTAATTACTTGATTACTTTCCCAATATACTCAGTTACTCTCACAGTTCGTACTCAGTCACTTAATATCCACTTGAAAGGCCAACTACTCAGTCACTCGGCAACATGGAAAGCCATGAAGCGAATAGTACGCAAAGCGCTATAGTATAATTACTTGATTACTTTCCCAATATACTCAGTTACTCTCACAGCTCAACCAGGCAACCCGGGGGACCCAATGTCTTCAGCGAACGAGCAATGAACAGCAGGACACAGTCACTCTCCTCTCGTCTACTTCAGTGAACACCTGAAAGCACAGGAGGGAAACCGCCAGATAACTTGTTCCCAAGACTCCAATAGTTCTATTCGATCAGGACAGCGATATATGCAGACAGTGTGACTCGGAACGGTACTCACACACGAAGGCAAGCGCGATGCTTGCCCCGGCGTTGATAAGGTGCGTCACACTGGGATCGCCTCTCCATACAGCTCGGCCAGGCTCGCCACCACTCCGGTCCAGGCACACGTCCCTTCAGGATGCTGGACTTGGTAGGATGAAGGCCCGTCTCTCCGTGGCTGTTTCTCTTAACGCTAGTGACAAATCACTCACAGTTTGTTATATGGTACAGAGATGGGCAGTATTTGAAATACATGTATTTGAAATACGTATTTGAAATACTTTTTTGTATTTTGTAATTTGTATTTGGCTGGGATGGAAAAAATTGGATGCAATTTGTATCAAAATACTTTCAGGTGTAGTATTTTCTGTATTTGAAATTCAAAATACTTATTTATATAATTCTATTCTCAAATGGACACATTTTAAACATTCACAAAGGTTTAACCTGTAGGGGGAAAGACACATTTTCTTTCAATCTAATTTGCTGGTGGTTTGTGTGTGTGTGTGTGTGTGTGTGTGTGTGTGTGTGTGTGTGTGTGTGTGTGTGTGTGTGTGTGTGTGTGTGTGTGTGTGTGTGTGTGTGTGTGTGTGTGTTCTCACACAAATGACCTCTGTGTGAGAACTGGAATATCCCTGAGCTGGGCTAGACCTGACTCGGAAACAGTGGCAGTTTCTGAGGACATTATTACCAACTGTTTAGTCTCAGTAAGGGCTACCGTTATTGATACACAACATCACATATCACCAGTTACTGCACGGAAGCACCTCATCATGTTACAACAACAAGAACAACAACAACACTGGACTGGTTTAAAACTACAGGGAAAGCTAGCTTGCCTCCCTGATGCAGACCATACAGTATCACATACAATATACAAGAACAATGCAGTTGATGAGGATATAGTCATCTTTACAGCCAAAGCCAGATTACAGGTCCTTCCAACCAGACTCAATCTCTCCCTGTGGTACCCTAACACATTTCCTCCTCATTGTCTGCACCATGAACACACTCCAGTTACAGAAACACTGTCACATATTCTTAATGGCTGTCATGTATATAAGGGAATGTACATTGCTAGGCACGACAGAATTGTTGACCTATTAGCTAAGGACATACGCTCATATGTTTCATCATCTGCCAACATGTATACACACTCACGTGTTTCAATTGCCATGTTCACGCACAATAATGAAAATGATGCCTTTTCAGATGTCACAGCTAACACACCAGATATTGTTGTTGTTGATGAGGACAGTAGAGAAGTGACCATTTTAGAAGTGGCATGTACATTTGACCACAGTCTGGAAGAGGCATTCCTTACAAAGGCACTTAAGTACCAACGTCTTAAGGATGCTATCTTACAACTTGGCTACAAGTGTAAACTACTGGTGTTTGCATTTGGAAGCCTTGGTAATGTCCATAAATCAGTAGTGAGGGGCCTGCAGATTGCAGGCATGCCCAAGCCAAGAGCGAAGGCATTGGCAAAATTCTGTTCAGTGTCTGCAATAATTGGCAGTCGCCATATATGGAGAAGGCGATGCTTCCTGTACCCATGACCTATACCCTAGCACTTGTTGTACAGCTTTTTCCAAGTTTGCTCATCCACTATTGTTTGCGTTCAAGAACTTCTTGTTAAATGTGAATGCAAATAAAGATGTTAAAATGTGTGTGTGTGTGTGTGTGTGTGTGAGATACAGCCATAGCACTTGACTTTGATTTGCTTCAAAGTTCAAATGTATTGTGCATTATGATTACAATTTCGAATTACTTGCGCGCAAGTACTGCATTCATCTGCGTATGTATGTATGTATGTAGGTTGGTAGGTAGGTAGCTGTGTGTGTTTAAGCACGTATACAGCACAATAAGGGACCAGCATTTCTGGCAATGTCATCATTAACAGCCAATGAGGGACCAGCATTCCTGGTGATGTCAGTGGTGATATCACTGGCATCGCCAGTGGTGATGTCAGTGTTGAGCGCACCTCATGGCGCACAAGCAGGCCATACATGGCCTGGCCTACTTGTGCACAAGGTGCAAGTTGGCACCTCGACAGAGTGTAGTTTTAGTTTTTATAAGGCTGGCAGAGCGGGTTTTGCACCATGAAGTACTGGCGCAGAGGCACCTGTGCATTCAATCTCATGCCATAGTTCCTTTAGAAGATAACGGTAAAGTGGGTTCCAGACGATATACGCGGTCACCGCCTCCTAGTAATTCATTTTCAATGGGAGGCGGGCGGCTATTTCTGCCACGCAGCAAAGTTTTGAGCGGGTGAGGTGAGAGGGGGCGCAGTCCCGTGAAAATCCCCACGAGCATGCTCGTTTGTGCATGCGTACATCGGCAGTGAGAGATGGATTGTGTGGATGGATTGTGTTCATCTTTGTGAAATACCGAGTGGCGTTTACTCACTGAGCGAGTGTGTTTGAGTCTCACCGCGGTGCGGTAACCGCTGACCCAAGCGGCAGCCGTAGCGGTGACCGCGTATCGTGTGGAAGGCACTTCTGGCCTGAGCTCTCACACTCTGGCACACAGTGGTAAACATTTAGGCTGCCTGCTCAAGACAAACACCATAGTATGGTCAATTTAAGTACGCGGCCACTGCTATGGCCGCCACTTGGGTCAGCGGTTACCACACGCGGTATTTCACAAAGATGAACACAATCCATCTCTCACCGCCCGCATATGCATGCACAAACGAGCACGCTCGCAGGGATTTTACGGGACCGCACCCGCTCGCCTCGCCGCCCCAAAACTTCTCCGCACGGCCAAAATAGCCACCCGCCTCCCATTGAAAATGAATTACTAGGAGGCGGTGACCGCGTATCGTCTGGAAGGCACTTTATTCTTCAAAATTCTGACAGGCAGTTAATTTAATACTTGGCAGTCAATCTATAAAATTACTAATCATTGCATCAATTTTTATAAAAAGTATTTATGTATTTTCAAAATACAAAATACGTATTTGAATCTTAAATACATTTCTCTGGCCTGTATTTATATTTTGTATTTTGATACATTTTTTGACACAGTATTTGTATTTTGTATCAAAATACTTTTCAATGTATTTTCGCCCATCTCTGATATGGTATACTTAAAGTTCATCTAATATGCTCATGTACTGGGTCCCCGCGTTAACTCTGGTTGCTGCTCGTCCCTTCTCATGTCTTCTCTGCCCGGTCTCCCCCTCCAACTGAGCCCGCTCACTCATTCATACCCAGAGGTGCTTGCTCCACCGCCCCCTCATTGGTCCGTGATGACATCACCCCACCCCCATTGGCCAAGTCTCTTCTCCTAGTTACCCAGTCACAAACCAGCACACCCAATGTCCCGGGAAAGCATTTTGTCACATCCATTCACAAAAACAGAGCATCATGAGGGGGAAATAATATAAATTAATACAAAAACTCAACGAACATACAATGTGCATTCAAAACTTGCAAAATAAAGAAATACAACACATTGCATGTAAAGGTAAAGAAAATAAAAATAAAAAATAATAATACCCTCTTATGCCCCCTCACATACTCTTAGCCTATCAGTGTATTAGGTGACAGTGTATTTAAATGCAGGTGTGTATGCACAGTCCTTTATAGCTGAGGCCAAACTGGTCAAAAATCATCAATTTGGTGCACTTGGTGAAGAGTTTCAGATTTTTGGTATGGTGTTGGGTATGGGTATAAGGTTTTCAAAAACCATCGCAAACAAGTTGGGCTCGCCCCCTAGTGGTCTGTTTGCAATGAATCAAATATTACATACATCAGTATAAGGTTCAAACCCCAAATAATTGATGAAAGAGATTTCTCAATGGATTCTGTTACTATTGGGTATGATAAACAACATACTAAAAATTCAGGAAAAAAGAACTACCGGAAAGGCTTCATTTTCAAGATGGCGTCCACAATGGCTGCCGGGAGCTGAAAATGCCTATAAACTGGGTTTTAATGTGTAAAAAATCATAATAAATCTGCACTTGGTGAAGAGTTTTAGATTTTTGGTATGGTGTTAGGTATGGGTATAAGGTTTTCTAAAACAATCGCAAACAAGTTGGGCTCGCCCCCTAGTGGTCTGTTTGCAATGAATTCAATAGTAGATTTGTTAGTATATGGTTGAAACCCCAAATAATTGATAAAAGAGATTTCTCAATGGATTCTGTTACTATTGGGTATGATAAACAACATACTAAAAGTTTAGGAAAAAATAACTACCGGAAAGGCACCATTTTCAAGATGGCGTCCACGATGACTGCCAGGAGCTTAAAATGCCTATGAACTGGGTTTTAATGTGTAAAAATTCATAAGAAATATGCACTTGGTGAAGAGTTTTTGAATTTTGGCATGGTGTTAGGTATGGGTATAAGGTTTTCAAAAACCATCGCAAACAAGTTGGGCTCGCCCCCTAGTGGTCTGTTTGCAATGAATCAGATATTAGATAGGTCAGTATATTTTAGACCACTAGGGGGTGAGCCCATCTTGTTTGCGATAGTTTTTGAAAACCTTATACCCATACCTAACACCATGCCAAAATGTAAAAGCTAGTTACCAAGTGCATATTTTATATGAATATTTACACATTAAATAGGCATTTTTAGCTCCTGGCAGCCATCGTGGACGCCATCTTGAAAATGATGCCTTTCCGGTAGTTATTTTTTCCTAAACTTTTAGTATGTTGTTTATCATACCCAATAGTAACAGAATCATACCCAATAGTAACAGAATCTCTTTTATCAATTATTTGGGGTTTCAACCATATACTAACAAATCTACCATTGAATTCATTGCAAACAGACCACTAGGGGGCGAGCCCAACTTGTTTGCGATGGTTTTTGAAAACCTTATACTCATACCTAACACCATACCAAAAATCAAAAACTCTTCACCAAGTGCAGATTTATTATGAATTTTTACACATTAAAACCCAGTTTATAGGCATTTTCAGCTCCCGGCAGCCATTGTGGACGCCATCTTGAAAATGATGCCTTTCCGGTAGTTATTTTTTCCTAAACTTTTAGTATGTTGTTTATCATACCCAATAGTAACAGAATCCATTGAGAAATCTCTTTCATCAATTATTTGGGGTTTGAACCATATACTGACGTATGTAATATTTGATTCATTGCAAACAGACCACTAGGGGGCGAGCCCAACTTGTTTGCGATGGTTTTTCAAAACCTTATACCCATACCTAACACCATACCAAAAATCAGAAACTCTTCACCAAGTGCACCAAATTGATGATTTTTTTTACCAGTTTGGCCTCAGCTACTATACTTTTGTCATACACCCAAGCTTTCTGTTCTCTGGCACGGAGGAGTGTTACTGTGGCCCCATCAAGGGTGGAGAAGGAGCACCTTGGATGGATGGGGTTGGGCGACAAACACCTCACCTTTCGAGGTAAGCAGGTCTCCTGTAAGGTTGTGTTGAAAGGGTTATGTTCACACACACACAATTCCAATATAGTCTTTTCTTGTGAGTGACAAGTCCTTTATAACTTTGCACCAGTTGAGCCAGCCGTCTATGTATAGCAAAAAGGCCACTCTACAATAGACGGAGCAATTAGACAATTGGAAGAGGAATGCAAATACCTATGCAACATTGTTTTATTGTTGTGTTAGGGAACCAAGAAAGACCTGCAGATTTCATGGAATTCCTCCTCTCAGCCTTAATGAATTGCATTTTTATAGCGCTTTTCCAAGTGCTCAAAGCGCTTTACAATGGTTCATTCATTCATACATTGGGAAGTGAAGCGGCGAACATTCGACGCCAGCGTCCTCACTTCCCACATTCACACACCAATGGTGGCAAGCTTGCACCAACCAACTCATTGGAGGCAACGTGGGGTTCAGTGTCTTGCCCAAGGACACTTGGACACTTGGGCACTCGACATGTTGACAGGAGGAGCTGGGATTTGAACCTCCGACCCACGGATCATTGGCCAACCCACTCTACCTCCTGAGCTACAGTCTTTCCGAGGCTGAGAGATGCAGGTGGATTTGAGTTGCTGTGGATCAGCGGCACCACTAGGAGCCGCCAGCTCACACTCATCCCATGTCCCAATGAGGGGTACACCATGAGATATCTGAAGGACCAATGTGATACACCATGCCACGCTCTGCATTCGACCCATTCAGAGGCATTGGGTTTGGAAAAGGTAATGACATGTATTATTTTCATGGTATTTAATTCTATTTTTTCCATCAAATGTTATCACAAATCAATTTTATAAGAGTAAATGTTATTGTCATGTCTTTTGTGTGAAACATTTGTACTCAAATGTTTGACATGGCATCACTTGCATGGAATGTGTTGAATTGGACATTTTGAACTCAATGCATTCTCTTTTTCAGATAACGACTTTGCTGAACAAGGCATACCCGAAATTACAACAGCTGCGTGGTCGTTGGCTTCTTCACAAGGCAGCCTCAGGTGAAATTGAAAAAAGATAATTTGCACTCCATTCATACCTGGTTACTGCTTGAAATAAGAACGCTCACTTTTTGAAATTAAATTTTTTAATAAATGGTTTACTACAGGAGGTGGTGGTCAAAGAAAGCTTTCTGCATTGAACCAACCTCTTGGCGGGTACACCGGAAAGAGACTGAAAGAGTGGTCAAACAACAGAAGTACCACCATTTACATTGTCCCCGTGGACCAAGAGACCATTGACCTGAACCCTTTGCCCTATGATGCTCCAGAATACAGGCACATGCAAAAAAGTGGTTGCCGACACTGCAGCACATTGGTCCCTACCCATATAATGCCACATCACACCGTGTCTGTTCATTTTCCTGTTGATGTAAGTAATGTTATTAAACACATGCTAAGAATATTCCTCTATTCGAATTATGACGTGATATATATATATATATATATATATATATATATATTATACACACACACACACACACACACACACAGGACAAAGGTACTTTTTCTAAGTGGCCTATGTTTATTTTAATATTTTGAAGGAAAATACACACAATTAAAGGACTATATGCTATTGTAGCCTATATGCATCATCACCCTTATAGCCACATTGCCATATGATGATGACACTACGTAGCTGAGTTGGGGGTTTTTGACCTCAAATAACCCCGCGTGGATGATTTGGATTATTGTTGCCACACTTGCCTTTTTCTGAAGCAGGAAATTAATAACAAAGTGTTATAAAACACAAAAAAGAAGGGAGAAAAAGGGGAAGAAAAGGCGAAAAACTTTCTTGTCTCTGTAAGCATCTTTGAGTTTTTGGTAAGAAATATTACAAAAGAATATAAATAAAAAACAAATCTAAAAAAATAAAATTCAATGTAATTCCATTTCCTACAGTTGAATTTTTTGGAAGGAAATTAGACAACTGGACGTGCACCTCCAGAATCCCAGGGTGACACTAGCGAGGGTACCGATCCATCCATCCGACTACAGTATGTCAGCATTAATGATCTTCACTCCAATGCTGGGACGGTCTCATAGTGACTCAGCAGCTGGGTTATGGTTGGGTTATTTTTTTTAACCCAGCAGTTTTAAGAGTATACACTGATGGAAGAAACAAAAAACACAAAGTGCTTCACAACTGTGGCATGATGCTAGGAAGCTGCGTCTTCACAGCACAGCAAAACAAGTCCTCAAAAGACAAACCACGGATCCAAAGACATTTTTAAATTAGCATTTGTACTTTCACTGGCATTGCAGCAACAAAACACAGCAAAGATAACGAGGCCAATGTAATTGTGCTTCTGGAAAGCAGAGGGCAAGTTGTGGGGAGGAGAGGCCTGGTTGTGCACCCTGGGAGCCAGCCCAGATGGGATTCTTGATGCAACACAGCTCCTTGAGATCAAGTGCCCCTTCAAGAGTTCCACATCTGTCAGACTTTCTGAGTCGCCAAATGGTGACATCAGGGGTGTCGCACCAAACTTTGGGCCCTGGGTATAAGGATTCACTGCGGGCCCCCATGAATACATTAGGGGAGATGGTTTAACCCATTTAGATTCATTACGCATTATTTTGTGCTTTAGCTATTGAAAAATAGAAAAGTCTTGAAAATGTGTTGAAAGTCTTTGAATATTTCAATTCCTTCTAAAGGTTTTTTGAAAACCCTGTTTCTATGCCAGTGGTGCTCAACCTTTTTCATGTGAAGGACCCCCGAAATGATATGTATTTGGCCACGGACCCCCATCTTAAAATATTTAGTTCCAGGGACCCCCCCAGAAACAAAATTTGAGTTCAAAGATTTTCACACATTTTCACGACTGGCAGATCTACAAGCTCGCACTGTGAGCTTGTAGATCTGGCATTTTTCAATAGCTAAAGTATAAAATAATTAAGGCCCCTCCACCTTGGGCCCTAGTAACTCAGTCCCACAATGAATACAAAAAAAAAGGCTTTTTTAAAAGCTTTACATTTTCACTAAAGAGCTTCCTCTGAAATAAAAGGTCCTTTTAAGGGCCGTCCATTTCCATATATATATACATTATATATTTGTTTTCTCTCTTATTTTGGCCCAATACTCCTGCCACAGTTTTGGTGGCATGCACTTGGGCCATTTGTGTGTCATAGACCACATCACTGTAGTAGAAATATATTTCTAATGTTATTGTAAGACAACAACTGATTTCTGATTAAGATATTTGTTTTTTCCATTGCACACTTGAGCATTTGGTACTGGGCCAAGGAAGTAATGAGGCTTCACCAGGGACGTGCAGAGTATGTTAGAGAGGCAGGGGCTGAAATTTCTAAAAGGGCACTTTTTGTGAAAATATTGAAAATACTAAGCATAATCAAGTTAATACTGGAGATGTGACATAACGGCATGGATTTCTATACAGAGAGGGCTATTCTTTAATAAGATGCTGCATTCAATTTGGAGAGTTGGGACAAGGCAATTCTCTTGAATGCTGCCTTCAGATATGGCATGGAAAGAGGGCATATGTGTTTCTTTCACCATAGTAACAACTGAATTCATGGTCTGGAGAGGGCACTTTTTACAGACGGACTAAAGGGCAGTGTCATTGTGTGCACATGCCTGGGCTTCACGGCCATGGATTTTATCAGTGACACATATCCCAGGCATGCTGGCTACTCCATGTCAGAAGGCTCTCATTAGCTGGAGTTGTTGCTGCTGCTGCTGCCAAACAAGATCTGCCAGCAGGGACAGGCAGTACATATAGCAGGCCACTAATGAGGATTGAGTGAGGACAGGTGAGATTGGGGGTTGAGAGTGAGTGACAGCAGGTGAGAGGAGTGGAGCCGATCCAATGGTAATAGGCTAGGGCACACATGGGGCAACATATGGCCCGGGGGCCGGATCCGGCCCTTTTACCATCTCAATCCGGCCCACCAAGATGCATTCCTGTACTCAAATGTTTCTAATATAACAGTGAAGAAATCATGAAAAGATATTTCATGAACAAAAACTCCTGCACTCTGCTCTTGCTCAGCTGCTCATCTTTATTTCAATTGTTAGACGTTTCGGTCCCCCTGGACCTTCTTCAAGAGTGTGTTATAATACAACAGTGAAACAGTCAACCATATGTTAGTCTAGTGGAATTTCTGGAAAATGTGATTGTTAGAGGCATTTTGGGGTAAAAGTTGGGAACCAGTCTATTTAACACAATTCAAGGGTGCTGAATCTGAAAAAAAAATTTGACCTTCTAATTTGCATAACAAAATAGCTGCCGAATTTTAAACTATTTCTTCAAGGGATATTTCACTTTCAAAAAACCTTTAGTAATTTTATCGTCTAATCAAGCTTTTGGGAACACCCAGGACAGTTTTTGAGTTGTTTGATTCTGTTTAGATTTAGATATTTGATATTCATTTTATCAGACACGCCCCCTTCCTATACAAACCCATTGTAACTTCAAACTCCATTTTAACCATGATAGATTTAATGAAAACACTTTTTTCTGGTGACTCCTGACCTCCTCCTAATACGTGAGCAGGTTGTGTTTTGTCAATAACATCTTTCATTTATTTTTAATAATTTCTTAATTGTATTTTTTTATTTATCCATGTGATGCATGAGGTCAACGTGAGGTCCCCTAAGGAGTCATCAGCAGCTCCAGCAGAGGAAAACTATGGCACAAAGGCCACAACAGATGTACTGTACCTAGATAGGCCCACCGAAGGCAACCAGGTCCTTCTGAAAGTGGTAAAGGTCCACCTTCATTGTGGTGACCGAACACTCAGCACCTACGCCGTACTAGACGACGGTTCAGAGAGAACAATGCTGTTGCCGGATGCAGCAGAAAAGCTAGGACTGCAAGGGGCCCCAGAGGGCCTACCACTTCGCACCATTAGGCAGGATGTGCAGACCCTCCATGGTGAATCAGTGTCCTTTTCCATTTCTTCCCCTGCAAAGCCAAAGACCAGGTTCAATATTACAAGTGCCTTCACTACTGAGCGCATCGGCTTAGCAGACCATACCTATCCAATGGAGCAACTTAAAGAGAAGTACAAGCACCTCAGTAGCCTTCCCCTACAGACTCTCATGAACGTCAAGCCCTTACTTGTCATTGGTAGCGAACCACCCCCATCTAGTCACACCCATTGCTCCAGTCAGGTTGGGACCCCCAGGTGGGCCTGCAGCAGTCCGCACAAGACTTGGCTGGACGCTGCAGGGTCCAGCTGGTTTAGTCAGCCACCTCGCCAGACCACCTCAGTGCCTATTGACAACAGTAGCACCCAAAGACTCTGCTGCTGCCCAGGCAGAGACTCCCTCAGAGCTACACAAGTCTACAAGCTGTGGGCTCACTACATTTGCATCAAATCAGTCTACCTCAGACCTGCATGAGCCAGTACAACCCCCGGAGAAAACTGCTGGAAGTGACTTCACAGATGTTGCATGGGGCGGCCGACTCTAATCATTCCCCTACTGCTGAACAATACAGCCAAGCTGAGCGGTTGAACCTCCAGAGGGCCCAGATGGAGGGCTTCCAGCAGGAGCACAGCCTACTGAAAGCTGGTAAGCCAGTCCGCAGAAGCAGTCGACTTCTAATTCTGTCTCCACAGCTGGATGAGAGTGGAGAGCTCATTCGTGTTGGAGGACAACTTCGTCAAGCAGAGAACCAAGAGGTGACAGCTCTTCACCCACTCATAGACACTGGACATCGAGCGACAAGGCTTCCCAATGTTCTTCTGATGGGGCTGCCTGATGTCGTCTACCCCGATGACAAGTTCATCAGTCGCCGAGGCTGGAAACACTCCTATGTGTTGTCTGACCACCAGGCTACACCAGCTGACCTGAAAGATTACAGCATAGTGAGGAGTACCAAACTTCCCCGGGCCCCCTGGCCCATTAGTAGGGTGATCGAGACTCAACCCTGCCCTGACGGGCGCATCACGTCTGCTGAAGTGGAAGTGAAGGACAGAGTCTACAACACTCAGCCAGTTGCCAGGCTGGTTGTCCCCCCTGCCCTTCCTGCTGGACAAGATGAGGTCACCTGATGCCTCACCCCAAGTAACTTTGCTGCCCTTTTTCGATGAGTAAATGTATTACATACATTTAGGGGCAGCTGTAGAAAAGGGCCCTCATCACGCCCCCCCGTCAGTCAACGTTGCAACTTTTAACAGTTGAAGATGTCCGAAGAAAATCGAGCACACAAACGGCCCCGTGCCACTGGATGCTGATGCTGAACCAGCAAATGAAAGGCTCCGCAAGAAGGGACCCCCCGGATCCAGTGACGATGAAGAAGAGAAACCTGTGAGCGAAGCCCGTTGGGATTGGGATTTTGTCAACCAGCAGGGCAAGACTTTGAAGCTTAGCGATGAATCCTCATCGGAAGAGGAAACCGAAGAAGAGGAAGAAGACGAGGAGAAAGATGAAGATGGGGCAACGATCCATATTGGGTTGAAGATGAAGACGACGACGAGATAGTCGAAAATTGGGACGCCGATCCATATGGGGGTGAAGACGAGGAAGACGTTGAGGAGATAGCCGAAGATTGGGACAACGATCCATATTGGGTTGAAGACGAAGAAGACGTTGAGGAGATAGTCGAAAATTGGTGCACCGAGGAATGAGCTACTAAGATGCACCCCGCTGGCACGGCAGATGGAAGAAATAAAAAAGAAGACGAGACACATTACACACATGTGTTTGTTGAACTGTAACTCTGTGACTGAAAAGGGAGAAAGTAAAGAGACTAAAACCCAGCATCAAGCCTCTTCTTTAACATCTGGATCAAGGGCCCCTAAGTGGTGTTCTGGCCGACACACTGGCATGAACCTAGTGAACAATACAAATCAGCACCCCAAGTTCAACATAGTTCCTATTCCTTCACTACAGTTGTGATTAGACCTTATAGTTTTATAGAATATATCTATAATACTAGACTTTTGTGGCCATCAGGCTGAGGCAGTGAGTCACTCTGCTACACTGACACATTGCTTCAACCTGTCATACTCATACCAAAGACTCTGCTGCTATCTAGTAGAAACTGAAGGACAGCAGCTCAACAAAGTGACCAATCTAACTGTCATTATATTCACCACCTGACCCTTCGCGCCTTTTCTTCGTATACACCTTCTCTTTGCCGAAAATGGCCGATCTACAAGCTCATGACGCATACAGTGGTGAGCTTGAAGATGTCTGTTTTCGCTGAATGTTTGCTCGTACCTTTCAATTACACACACACACACACACACACACACACACACACACGCACACACACACACACACACACACACACACACACACACACACACACACCAAGATATTTTTTTACAATGGCCTTTCAGGTCTAAAGAATCATTTCTCTTTCACTACATGAACCTTAGAGTCCTTAAGGTTCATGTAGTGAAAGAGAAATGATTGAAGATAAATGTTTCACACTGCTTGACATTAATGTGTCAGTAAATTACACCATCCTTGGTAACTTGGTATTAGAACAAGTCTTGATTATAACAGCTGATTTATAGTTAATGTCAAATTACATTGGCATGTCCATGTCAGATTTCTAGTGTAGACCTAAAAAAGCAATTCTTGTAGAGAGGAGAAACACACTGTGTATTGTAACAGTGACCTATGAAGTGGTGCATATCCCATTAGATACTGTGTAAATGAGTAGGCTCATTTAATAGTTGATACGGCATTGAAGTGGATTGTTTTATGCAAGTAATCTTTTTATCATCAGAGGGCAGAGTACACCAGAGTGATACAGTACAGCTGTAAAGTAGTCTGGCATGTCTGTCTTTAACATAATAGAGGGTATGCGCATGACATCATCATCATACCAGGAAGTTATGCGAGAACGCCTACTGAGTGGCAAAACACTACTTTCTGGCCTTGACAGACCATACATCCAAACAGAAAAGTCCTATCTGATTGCATTAAACAACATTAAACTCACTTTGCCACTCAATGTGCCACTCGATTTGCCATTCACTTTATGCATTCGTATATCCTCTATTCAGTGTTCATGTGTTTCAAGTTTCAATTCAAGTGTACAATGTGTGGCCCTTCACTCATTTAACTGAAGGCAGTATGGTCCTCTGTAAATAAACCTTGCCCACCCCTGGGAGGGGGAGGGCTGCTGTTGCCCTAGATGTTGGTCTGCTAAACAGAACCCAGATCAGTTTCACACAGAAATCTGACCTTGAATATTTGGATGACAACTATTGCAATATACTCAATTCAGAGACATGTTATGCTTAACCACTTAAACCCTAATAGTCTAGACTTGTCTTTCTACAAGCTCACCAAAAATAGCCAATATACAAGCTCACAATGCGTTGTATTGTGAACTATCAGTCGAGAATGAATAGGTTTTTTCAAAAACAAAATGTGTGTCCCATGTCCATATATGGTCATTTCAGTCCAGAATGAACAGGTTTTATCTGTCCCGTACGTCCAGAATATGTGTGTAGTGTCCGTCCCGGTCTGATGATTGGATACTTTCAGGATTGGTCAAGCTTCACATGACAATTCGGCCCTCCAGATAAAATCATTCATTCATTTATTCAGAATATAAATAATGTACAGATCACAGAGTTCATAACTCTAGAACACATTGAATAACAGTTCACCGCTTCACTTCGAACCGAGGTTTGATTTTTGTCTAATGTTCCCCTAGGCCTTGCTAGACTAAGAACTTTGGGTTCAAGTGTGTGGCGTGTATGTTGTTAGACTACATTTCCCCCAGTGTAGCTTTTCCATAGCTAAAACCATTTCCAGGGTACTTTCAAGGTAGCCAACTTTACACACCGTGAAATGACTACAATTGCAATAAAATCCTAGGATTCCACCGCGGTCAAGAAAAGATTGGTCCGTTTTAATGGGTCACTCAACAGACATTAGTCCATTGTCGTGTCATTTCTTAATCAATCAAGATTGTCATGACTTAAAGGGCATTTCACTTTCAAACATGTTTGGGTCATTCAGGCTATTTTTTTTATGTTGCATGATTCCGTATTTGGATATTTGATTGCCTGCCCACAACAAAAACATGTGCAGGTAAAAGGTAAAAAAGGCACTATAAGGAGTTGTCTTTCTGTTCTTAAACGGTTAGTCAAATGTCTTGAGAGCTTGCTTGAGTCTCACACACAACTTGGCAAACTGAACAGAGAGGAAGCTGTGGCTTAAATAAGGCTGGCCTGATTACAGGTGATGGTCTCCTGGTGTGTTTGCTCTGGCAGGCAGAAGCTCCAGCCACACCCACACACACAACCAGTGGTGTAAAGTAAGTAGATTTACTTAAGTACTGTACTTAAGTACAATGTCAAGGTATTAGTAGCTACTTTACTCGAGTATTACTTCTAGTTCTAGATCCAAATATTGTACTTTTACTTCACTATATTTATTTGAAAACTTTAGTTACTAGTTACTTTGCAGATATACCATAAGTGATTATATTATAAATCATACATTAATCCACTTTAGCCTTATTTTATACCTATAGGCCATTTGAAAATAGCCGATCTACAAGCTCACAACACGTTGAATCGTGACACATTGTGAGCTATAGATATGCTAGTTTCAAAGAAAATTGTACTTTTGAGTAGGCCTACATTTTGATGCCAACACTTTCGTACTTTTACTATAGTACGTTTGTGTACAGTTGTTTCCCTTTGGTACAGCTCAGCAAAGTTTCTGTGAGGCTCAGCTATTCTGAGAGAAAAAGTAAGGTGTTTGTGGGCTGATCTTCAGTTTATACCACAGGCTTGCAATGTGTTTTTTAAGCAGTTTCTTCACAAGTATTATGGAACGTTTTACCTTTATATAATTACACAATTATGTAAACAATTAGTTCAGCATATACATTATGTTTTTATTTGTGAAATAGCCAATATATTTAGTCTTTTAGTCAGGCAGCTTAGTACGCGGCTGACAAAAGCGGCAAAAGTTTTCCATGCACGTGCTCTCCATCACCATACGTTTCATTATGAAAGGGGGGCCACATCATCAAGATGGCAGAAGGCAAGTGTGAATACAATATTGCACTTTTTTTCCAGATACATCTATGAATATATGAAACAACTCCCATAGGAGTTACTAGGACCCTGTTCATGAATTATTTGGTAGAGTGAATTCAGGAAATAATAACCTGACAAGATTTAACATGTTTACTTTGGCTGTTTCCTGTGAAGTAAATTGTGGAGACCAGAGATAGGGAGCAGGGATCTGTTTTCTTGTGGCTTGTTCCACATCCCTTGACTAAATGTGAGTGCAAAGTGGCTGCCATGTGAGTTTCAATTTGCACAGTGTCAGTTTCTTACTTTTGAATGCCCAGGCCAGATCTCATGTTTTCATACACCACATAGCTAATGCTGACTGCTGGTATGACCGTCATGAAGTTGGGAAGGATACCACGGTAGAGTCCAAAGAAACCTTCCTTTTCTACAATCTTCCTCACCATCCTGGTCATGGGCATTTGCTCTGAGCCCTCAATAGATGCTGCTGCTTGCATCCTGGTGCAGATCAGAGCCGGAGGGTAGCTGGCCAGGTGGCTTTAAGTGCTGGAGATGGTACCACAGCCCAACAACACCAGAATACCACAGCCCAACAACACCAGAATACCACAGCCCAACAACACCAGAATACCAGAGTTGGCTGTGTCTTTGGCTTAGCTCTCATACACTGCCAGATCTATCCCAGCATATGGGATAATGCCTATTCCCAGCAGCACTCCCATATAGCAGCGCTTTTGCTTGTTCTGTTATGTTGGGCTTTAGCCGCTCTCTAATCTTGCAAATAATAGGCAATAATAGGTAAATAGCAGCGCATTTGCTTGTTCTGTATGTGGGGGTTTTAGCTGCTCTCTAAGCTTGCATTGCTTGCCTTAACAGGTCAAGACGTTAATCTTGTTAAGATTCTTATACAGTATGTGATTCTTCAGCAGAGCGCTTCGTGGACTGCAGAGATTTCTCTGTGATCCTCAAAGACAGCGACCCTAGGCTCTCAAAAACCCTGACCCTAGCTGAGTTTAATGTAGCCTTCAGAGTCTATAGACTAGAGACACCCTTTGTGAGGTTTATCCTGAGTGCTGGGTCGCCTGGACACGTACTTGTCCATAATTTCGGATTTGGGGGCGATCTCTTCTATGAGTGTAACGAGTTGAAGAAAGACCTCATTTATTATGGTGAAATTCCTTGCTAAAATATGTTTATAGTCTGTATAATAGTTTTGTCATACAATGAGTGGTCACACAGTGCCCTCTACTGGTGTCTATAAATAGCCCCGGAACTGATTTACCGCAGCAGTTCTGTGTCTCTCTGCTGACGGTAGGTCATGTTTTGCTACTGCTCCTGCAGAAATAATTATAAAGTACATTAAAACTAACGTGAGATTTATTCTAAGATGCACAGTGATGTAACAAAAGTGAACCTGTAATCTCAGTGCATTTCGTTTTGTATCTGTTGTAATTCAGGACGTTAGTTGTATAAATTAATTATTTTGTTACTGAAGTCAATGTTGTTTTCCCCTATAGACGTCATTAACCAGTGGAGAGGCTAACCACAATCTGTGTACGTGTCTGTGATCACTCACTGCAGGTAACCTATTGTTGCACTACGTTTTGAATGTGTTTTTATTAAGTCAGAAAGGTGTACAATGTTTGATTTGTTTGGTCCCTTTACAGAACAGCTGGCAGACTGTAATATTCCCAGCTCCTACTAGAGGGTGCTGTAGGACACCTTTTTCATTTATATGGTCACCAGTCTGTATTTCTGTATTTTCTCAATTCATTTTCTATTTTCCTATTTCATTATTATATAAAAACTATAAAAAAGGATGATGTGGGTTAAAAATAAGTTAAAAGCATATTGTATAAAATTCATTGTAATAGATTTCATGTTAAAAACCACTATACGATCACCTGTTAAAAAGAGAAGTGTAAAACCATATTAAGAAACACTGTACAATTCATCTTGGAAATGCATTTCATGATAATGTAAAAAAGAACAAGATGTTATATTTGAGCAGTTCTGTGTCTCTCTGCTGACGACGTCATTAACCAGTGGAGAGGCTAACCACAATCTGTGTGTGTGTGTCTGTGATCACTCACTGCAGCTACATAAAGAACCCATCATCCCAGCAGTGCCTCTTGTGTGTGATTCATGGTGGGACGGTTACACGACTGTTACATGAGTACCATAAAAGCTTCTTGTCTAAAGCCGCCATGCACATTCAGAGATTCAACCAGAGGATTGACTGGTCCGTGCAGGATCTTAGCCTGATCAGCCGCCACTTTACGGCGCATCCTCCTCTGACTTGTTCGGTGTGCGGCTCTTACAGCCACCGAACCAATCAGTGTCCAAAGGCTCTAGCTCAGTATATGCCTAGCAAGGTAAACTTAAGGTGAAGGTGTGTATGGAGAGGTATCTCCTCTGTTTTGGTAGTATTAAAATACACCAGATGAGTGACACAGTGCGTGCGCCGTATTTTGGACCCAGACACTGACAAGGAGTTGGACGGACACCCTTTAGTACCTGTTGAGCAGGGAGCTGCCCATGGATACACTGGACACCTTGGTCTTCACCAAAAAACTAAACTCAGCTTTTACATCAAAGGATTTGTACAGTTTTCATTTAAACATCTGCATCAGGATCCTAATGCATAACATATGGAGCACATTTGCCTAAGAATTTGGAGGCATGAGGGCTAGGTGACAAGTACATGTTCCTAATGTTTCTTTTCCTTGCATGTACCGCTCAATGGATCATTCTGGGTTCTTGCTCAGCTCTCATCGAAGGCAGTCGCACTCTCTCTCTAGCTCTCTTATCTCTCCCTCCCTCGTGTGTCTACCCGCTGCTTACGGAGAGTTTCCCCTTCTCATTGTCTTCGAAACGGAGCGTATCTGAACACTGTCTCTACTCTCGTAGCTATTTGGACCTATTTGGAAGCAAACATGGATCTGGTGAGCTATGCACTGAATGCCATGGATACTATCTTTTCAACACGAAAATCTGGTTCGGAGGAATCCAGTTGTCCCGACGGAACCTACCCAGCGGGGTACGTGATGGACTACCGGCAACGGTGGAATATGATGTGCCTTACGGTTCTTTCCGTTGAGGATGTGGAAGATATTTATCTTTTCACTCTTGTGATAACAGGGTTTCTGCTGATTGGCATGGGCATTGCCTTGGTTTATCGAAAAATCTGCAAGATGGGTGGACCCCCAGGAGCCCCAAAACTGCCCGTCATGATATTGGAACTGCACAAGGTGGCTTGTGCCCAGACTGTTGCGTTTAACGAACTCAAACGCAATGTTAACATCTTGCTGGAGCAAAACACCGCTATGCAAAGAGGGCCAAAACATGGACTTTAGAGGAAATACTCTAACTCTCTGTATCCCTCGCTCGAATTATTACCGGACTGGCACGACCTTGGAATACCGCACTCCTCCTGTGAGATGGGAACTGTGTTGTGTGCGCTCGCCCCCCACCCCCCCCCCCCAACCTCAAGGAAGTCAATGTGAAAGGAAACCTTTCCCACCCTCACCCAATTCATGTCTACTCCCACACGTACATCTGGTGTTTTGACTTTCGAGCTGGGGCTGGGCCAAGGACGTCTACATAGATATCGCATTGTCACCAGCGAAAGGACATTCTGACCTAGCTACTATCTGGGAGCTTACAACCGGACTAACGCTAACACAAACACAATCGCAGACTTACACGCATGCACACACACAACCATTCACCTGCCTTCACCCCCCCCCCATTTAATTGGTAGAGTGAATTCAGGAAATAATAACCTGACAAGATTTAACATGTTTACTTTGGCTGTTTCCTGTGAAGTAAATTGTGGAGACCAGAGATAGGGAGCAGGGATCTGTTTTCTTGTGGCTTGTTCCACATCCCTTGACTAAATGTGAGTGCAAAGTGGCTGCCATGTGAGTTTCAATTTGCACAGTGTCAGTTTCTTACTTTTGAATGCCCAGGCCAGATCTCATGTTTTCATACACCACATAGCTAATGCTGACTGCTGGTATGACCGTCATGAAGTTGGGAAGGATACCACGGTAGAGTCCAAAGAAACCTTCCTTTTCTACAATCTTCCTCACCATCCTGGTCATGGGCATTTGCTCTGAGCCCTCAATAGATGCTGCTGCTTGCATCCTGGTGCAGATCAGAGCCGGAGGGTAGCTGGCCAGGTGGCTTTAAGTGCTGGAGATGGTACCACAGCCCAACAACACCAGAATACCACAGCCCAACAACACCAGAATACCACAGCCCAACAACACCAGAATACCAGAGTTGGCTGTGTCTTTGGCTTAGCTCTCATACACTGCCAGATCTATCCCAGCATATGGGATAATGCCTATTCCCAGCAGCACTCCCATATAGCAGCGCTTTTGCTTGTTCTGTTATGTTGGGCTTTAGCCACTCTCTAATCTTGCAAATAATAGGCAATAATAGGTAAATAGCAGCGCATTTGCTTGTTCTGTATGTGGGGGTTTTAGCTGCTCTCTAAGCTTGCATTGCTTGCCTTAACAGGTCAAGACGTTAATCTTGTTAAGATTCTTATACAGTATGTGATTCTTCAGCAGAGCGCTTCGTGGACTGCAGAGATTTCTCTGTGATCCTCAAAGACAGCGACCCTAGGCTCTCAAAAACCCTGACCCTAGCTGAGTTTAATGTAGCCTTCAGAGTCTATAGACTAGAGACACCCTTTGTGAGGTTTATCCTGAGTGCTGGGTCGCCTGGACACGTACTTGTCCATAATTTCGGATTTGGGGGCGATCTCTTCTATGAGTGTAACGAGTTGAAGAAAGACCTCATTTATTATGGTGAAATTCCTTGCTAAAATATGTTTATAGTCTGTATAATAGTTTTGTCATACAATGAGTGGTCACACAGTGCCCTCTACTGGTGTCTATAAATAGCCCCGGAACTGATTTACCGCAGCAGTTCTGTGTCTCTCTGCTGACGGTAGGTCATGTTTTGCTACTGCTCCTGCAGAAATAATTATAAAGTACATTAAAACTAACGTGAGATTTATTCTAAGATGCACAGTGATGTAACAAAAGTGAACCTGTAATCTCAGTGCATTTCGTTTTGTATCTGTTGTAATTCAGGACGTTAGTTGTATAAATTAATTATTTTGTTACTGAAGTCAATGTTGTTTTCCCCTATAGACGTCATTAACCAGTGGAGAGGCTAACCACAATCTGTGTACGTGTCTGTGATCACTCACTGCAGGTAACCTATTGTTGCACTACGTTTTGAATGTGTTTTTATTAAGTCAGAAAGGTGTACAATGTTTGATTTGTTTGGTCCCTTTACAGAACAGCTGGCAGACTGTAATATTCCCAGCTCCTACTAGAGGGTGCTGTAGGACACCTTTTTCATTTATATGGTCACCAGTCTGTATTTCTGTATTTTCTCAATTCATTTTCTATTTTCCTATTTCATTATTATATAAAAACTATAAAAAAGGATGATGTGGGTTAAAAATAAGTTAAAAGCATATTGTATAAAATTCATTGTAATAGATTTCATGTTAAAAACCACTATACGATCACCTGTTAAAAAGAGAAGTGTAAAACCATATTAAGAAACACTGTACAATTCATCTTGGAAATGCATTTCATGATAATGTAAAAAAGAACAAGATGTTATATTTGAGCAGTTCTGTGTCTCTCTGCTGACGACGTCATTAACCAGTGGAGAGGCTAACCACAATCTGTGTGTGTGTGTCTGTGATCACTCACTGCAGCTACATAAAGAACCCATCATCCCAGCAGTGCCTCTTGTGTGTGATTCATGGTGGGACGGTTACACGACTGTTACATGAGTACCATAAAAGCTTCTTGTCTAAAGCCGCCATGCACATTCAGAGATTCAACCAGAGGATTGACTGGTCCGTGCAGGATCTTAGCCTGATCAGCCGCCACTTTACGGCGCATCCTCCTCTGACTTGTTCGGTGTGCGGCTCTTACAGCCACCGAACCAATCAGTGTCCAAAGGCTCTAGCTCAGTATATGCCTAGCAAGGTAAACTTAAGGTGAAGGTGTGTATGGAGAGGTATCTCCTCTGTTTTGGTAGTATTAAAATACACCAGATGAGTGACACAGTGCGTGCGCCGTATTTTGGACCCAGACACTGACAAGGAGTTGGACGGACACCCTTTAGTACCTGTTGAGCAGGGAGCTGCCCATGGATACACTGGACACCTTGGTCTTCACCAAAAAACTAAACTCAGCTTTTACATCAAAGGATTTGTACAGTTTTCATTTAAACATCTGCATCAGGATCCTAATGCATAACATATGGAGCACATTTGCCTAAGAATTTGGAGGCATGAGGGCTAGGTGACAAGTACATGTTCCTAATGTTTCTTTTCCTTGCATGTACCGCTCAATGGATCATTCTGGGTTCTTGCTCAGCTCTCATCGAAGGCAGTCGCACTCTCTCTCTAGCTCTCTTATCTCTCCCTCCCTCGTGTGTCTACCCGCTGCTTACGGAGAGTTTCCCCTTCTCATTGTCTTCGAAACGGAGCGTATCTGAACACTGTCTCTACTCTCGTAGCTATTTGGACCTATTTGGAAGCAAACATGGATCTGGTGAGCTATGCACTGAATGCCATGGATACTATCTTTTCAACACGAAAATCTGGTTCGGAGGAATCCAGTTGTCCCGACGGAACCTACCCAGCGGGGTACGTGATGGACTACCGGCAACGGTGGAATATGATGTGCCTTACGGTTCTTTCCGTTGAGGATGTGGAAGATATTTATCTTTTCACTCTTGTGATAACAGGGTTTCTGCTGATTGGCATGGGCATTGCCTTGGTTTATCGAAAAATCTGCAAGATGGGTGGACCCCCAGGAGCCCCAAAACTGCCCGTCATGATATTGGAACTGCACAAGGTGGCTTGTGCCCAGACTGTTGCGTTTAACGAACTCAAACGCAATGTTAACATCTTGCTGGAGCAAAACACCGCTATGCAAAGAGGGCCAAAACATGGACTTTAGAGGAAATACTCTAACTCTCTGTATCCCTCGCTCGAATTATTACCGGACTGGCACGACCTTGGAATACCGCACTCCTCCTGTGAGATGGGAACTGTGTTGTGTGCGCTCGCCCCCCACCCCCCCCCCCCCCAACCTCAAGGAAGTCAATGTGAAAGGAAACCTTTCCCACCCTCACCCAATTCATGTCTACTCCCACACGTACATCTGGTGTTTTGACTTTCGAGCTGGGGCTGGGCCAAGGACGTCTACATAGATATCGCATTGTCACCAGCGAAAGGACATTCTGACCTAGCTACTATCTGGGAGCTTACAACCGGACTAACGCTAACACAAACACAATCGCAGACTTACACGCATGCACACACACAACCATTCACCTGCCTTCACCCCCCCCCACCCCCCCCCCCCCCCCCAATGTTCGTCAGGGCTTCTTTTTTCTTTCTCCCAGGCAGTTCCTCTAGTGGAACTGTATGGAAGCAATGTTTTTTTAATAGCCCAAGCAACCCCCCATCTCCCCCCATCTCCCAAACGCAAAGCTTGTACTCCCCACTCCCAAATCTTTTTCTTTTTTCAGCAAGAAAGGGCTATATTGGCAGCGCCGTCGTATGGCAGCAGCCGTGCTCCCTTAAATGCACAAATACATTTCGTTGTACTGTGAATGTACTTGACAAATGAAACTGTGCCTGTGTACCTGTACTGTATTGTTACAATGACAAATAAACTCTAATCTAATCTAATTCACTGTAAGTTAGCTGGTTAAAAGAGGAAAACGCAAGTCAGAGTACCAGAGAGTGAATGCTGACCGTATAGAATCAGGCGCCTATTGCTGAAGAGGGTAAACCCTCTTCAGCAAGAGCAAAGATTTGCTTCTTAACATTTCTTCCAAGAAGTAATTGAAGGCCTCCTCCCACTTTTCCATGAGAAAGCAGCCACCCCAGAAATTGTTAGACATGGAATAGAACTGGTTATGGGAAGAATTTATGTTATTATTAAATGCTCTAAATAGAACTGGTTAGTCCCTCTGTTGGTTGTGGACCAACCACTCTATGACATGGCAAAGATGGAGACAAGCAGACGGAGACAGATGCAGATCGTGGGCGACAGAAGAAGACTAAAATTCAAAGTAAAGAAATAAGTAAGTCTTTGCCTTGTAACTAGCCTTGGTCTCTCTTACTGTAGGGATGGGACGACAAGCGATATTAACGTTAATCGTTTGTCGTGGAGATTTAATTTAAAGTGATCCCTGATTTGTAAGCCATGTAGGCCTTAATATGTCCGAGCCATTGCACTGTTCGTCGCATGCAGTGATGACGTAGGCAATGCATTTTGGCTGGTCGGTCCCATAGGGTTACTATGGAACGTCAAAACAACGTTCTCTTTACAATATTTAAAACATTGTCTTGAAGCTCAGATTAACTGTAGTTAGTAGTGTGGTGCTTTTCTGTTCTGTTCATATCAAGTAGGATGTTTTGCTGTGCCTGTAAGTGTTTAATTCAACATCTAAAAGTTGTTTACACCGCCATTTTAAATGGGACCGAGCAGCCAAAATGCATTGCCTACATCATCACTGCATGCGACGAACAGTACAATGGCTCCCCCCAGGGGTTGAACATATCACTTTTTTTCTCTCAAAGGAATATATTCCAAGTGTTTTAAAAGGTATATTTCAGTTAAAGAGGGTTATTATAACATATTAAGGCCTACATGGCTTACAAATCAGGGATCACTTTAATGTCTTTGCCAAAACATAACCGATCTACAAGCTCACAACGCATCGCAAGCTTGGAGTAATTTAATGGCGTTGGAAGCTTGTAGATCTGCTATTTTTCTTCAAATGTTCTGCCCCGATTCTGGGGATATTTGGATTAATGTGATAATATCACAAATCACAATTTCTTTGTTCACAATCATGATATGAAATTAACGTGTTCATATCGTTCCATCGCTATCTTACACAGCCAGACTCTGTAGTTCAATTAACTACAGACTGCTGATGTCTCTTAATGCATTGGTTCTCAAAGTGGTGTCCGGGGTCCTCGAGGGAGTTCCAGGGGGTCCCCAGCTAAATGATAGTTAGGAACCAAATCAGTACTACGGAGTACTGATTTCTCTGTACTAATGTATGCTCTCTTATCAGATGGAGAGCCTCACCTGGCCTCACCTGGCTCAACCTCAGCTGTTAAAAAGAAGCAGAAGACTGTACCTAAAGGAGGTAGAGACAGTGATGATGTGGGTAAGCAGGATTCCTACTGTCATGAAATTCCTGGAAAAGTTTTGAAATTAGAAAATATTGAGCCATGCATAGTTTTGGCTACTGATTTTGTTGAAACATTTTCTAAAGCATGTATAACATTGCAGCCTAATATACTGTATGCAATAGCGCCCAGCTGGCTGTTCCCAATATGGGTCAAAATGAACAGATCTACTGTACAAGCTCAAAAAGCAGGTAACATTTTAAACCTATCTTCTAATCAAGTGCTTTGTATAATTGTTTATAGGTGCTCCAAAAAGAAAACACTGGACTGAACGTGAGAAGACGGCAGTAATGAAAAGGATGCAGCCGTTCATTGCCTTAAGGCAGGTCCCAAGAATGGATGACTGTCTTAAGTGTGTCACCAAAGAGTCTCCCGTCCTCAACAACCGATCATGGAGAGATGTGAAATATTTTGCCTATAACAAAATACAAAACATTAAGAAAAAGCTTAGGCAGTAGGCTTACCCTCGTTCGAAAATCCACACCGGCGGTTTGTTGAGTTTTGCCAGTGTAGGGGGTGTGGCCATGTTTAATGCCCTCGGTGTGCTGTATTTTAGTTTGGACAAGTATTGCCATCAGAATGTACTTTCAATAGCATTCAACTTGCCTTAAGTGCGATAGTTTTGAGCCTTTTCTGGTTTCATGTGTCTGCGTAGTTAACATAGCTCTAATAGACCTCCAGGTGTTATGGGGTGTAGCTAACTACAGCTAGGTCACCACCCACCTGACCACGCATACAATCCCACACCGAACACACTGAACGCACTAGGTTGCCAGTTTGTAGTTTGTTTATTCAGTGCGTTGGGTACACTGTCGTTCGTTTATTGGGTGTGAGACGCACCGGTGTTTGGTGCGCGCACTTTCCAACCCTACCCCTGGAGGTGGTGTTAGCGGGTGCGTGACGTCACTGCTCTGTCTCTCGCTGTTCCCCAGGAGGTGAAAATGGAGGAAGTGATAGCGAAATGCACTATTTGAGGCTTAATAGTTTGTTTGAGCATAATGAGAGGTACGGCTGCTATTCTGTTGTTTACTTTACACTAAATGCTACATCCAGTGTCATGTGAGAGTGCAGTGTCTGCAGACTGAACCCGGGCATCCTCAGCCTGAGTCCCCAGTAGGGGCAGTGATCTATTTTCACTAACCGTTGTGACAAATTATAAAATATTGCTTAAAGGGGAAAACCACCCATTTTCAACATTGAACCATGTCATAATATAGGCGAGTGCAGTTATGAAAAAAAAGCACCTTACCCTGAAAAAATTGCAACAAAAGGTTTTTCAACAGTTTTTTGTAGTATTAGGTGTCCTTAATAACATACTAAAAGTTTTCCAAAGTTTGCCCACTGGAAAGTGGTAATTTTCAAGATGGCGTCCAAGATGGCCATATATTCCTTAAAATGTCTATATCTCGTACATTATTCACCCTAAACAAGTAATTTTGGTGTCTAACCCTATGTTCATGGGGCCTAGGAATATATTGGTCTTGTCCAAACTGCTGAGAAACATTTACATAATTGTAAAATCCAATATTTTGTATGTGACTATTAAAACCCTCTGAAAGGATCACCTGTTTCAGGTGAACTACATCAGTTATAATACAAAATAAATAACATCAAAGATTTTTATTTTCTTACCAAAAGTAGGCTTATCCTTAAATCAGCCTAACACAAAAATCTAATTGTCACAATTTCCTGGTAATTCAGAAAGTGATGGAAGATAATATTGGCAGCTGTTAAGACAGCATTGTTAGCTCATTGAAAGGTTTTGGATAGCCAGATCGAATTTGGCTTAAACTAAATTAAACTTTGACTATATTATAAATATTGACAGGCACAGTGTCATGTTGTAGGGTAGCAAACAACATTGAAAATATTAAATAGATTGCTGAACCCCAAGAGGGGATGACAGTCATTTCAGCAGGTGAAAAAAGCTGACTCAAAATGATTGCCTGACCATGAGTGCTGCTCTCATAAACCAAGAGACTTGCAAAATCTGCCATGCAGAATTAGGAGATGATGCTGATGTGGTTGAAGTTCATCAGAAGGGAGCTGATGGAATCAACAGTGCAAGTGAGCAAAGAGGGGATGACATTTCAGCTGGTGAAAAAGTACACTCAAAATGTCGAATGCAGTACATAAACCAGTAAGACTCCCTAATCGGGAGATAAGCAACCGTTGGTCACTTATCTCCACAAATAGGCCAAAAGTTTGTTTTACCAATTATTACACTCTATGTGAACATTTACATCAACAAATCCCAAGTACTGGTTTTTAGGGGTGTAACGAAGGCTCTCAATTGCGCTCAAGACATACGGGCAGTTGACAGTTTGCCATGGTTACTCATTGAAGTTGAATTTCCATATATGGAGATAACCTACGCATCACACTAAGTCTGACCTCACCAGCCCATATTTGGGCATGAGCAACTTATGTCTCCATATATGGAGATATGATGACATCACACAGTCCTCAGCCGATGATGTGGCGTGATGTCATACAATACACAAACGAGCCCTACAGTATAAAGGGGCAATTCTTGGCAGGAAAGAAGCATTTCTTCGACTCAGACCTTATCGCCAGGGTTGGCTTATAGCTTATCATCACATCCAACCATCTCCAATACTCAGCTAATTCTCCCAACAAGACTTCAGAGCCTTCCATACGATTCAAGGCATCTTGGTTAAGTTCTTACCGGACACCACTGCGTCGTGTTGTGACAATCGCGCAGATGAATGGGCCTTTACTGTGAGAGGCAGGATTGAATATTTTGGCTGTGATCTGCATGCTGCAGATTGTATTTACCATCACACGTACTTCCGTACTGCTTTGAAACTTGTGAATGGTGAATCGACCATCCAGACATGTGCGAATGAGTTTGCACTCCCAAATCAAGCAAAAGCTGTCATAGAGGACCTTGGGAGCAAGGCAATGGCAGTCATGTTTGGTGGCAAGAATACCGATGCACTTGCATCTTTGCGCTACAATCTTCTTAGCAAGAAATTTGTGTCTGCAAAGGCATTTGTTACCCCAGAACATCTCCCTCCTACAGAGTCCTCAACTAAATATCATTGCCAGAGAGTTTATCACCAGATCATGGTGTGGACTGAAATGGAGAGTGACATGAATCCTGTGGATTGGGGATGGAAATTGGAGGACAATCGGTTTGTGCCAGTTATGACAAAAAAAAGCTGCTGCCCCAGAAAGCCTGCTGCAGATGGTCCACTGTAATTGCACAACTGCTTGCCGAACACAACAGTGTAGTTGTAGAAGATACGGACTGCCTTGCATGCCTGCTTGTGGATCATGTCAAGTTGAAAATTGTGAAAATCCACATAATCAACCTTTATGGGAGGAAGAGTGTGACGACTAATTGTTAATCTGGTGTGAAAAAAAGAAAGTAAAATGAAAATACACAAGTAAAAAAAGAAAAAGAAAAAAAAACATAAAAAAGAAAAGGCAAAAAAAAAAAAAAAAGACAAAAAATATATATAAAAGGGGCTAGCGGTACTGAGCCTTCACATGGCAGCCCTGTTTAGACTAATTTCACAGTACCACACAGTAATAATCAATGTATTACACATTAGTATCAAAATAAATCTCTAGAAAGCTCCAGAATGTGAATTACCGGTAAGTAAAATCTCCAATACTGGGCCTTTTAGCTTGTGGGAAAAAGGAGAAATGTCCAATAACATTATAATCATTTTTCATGTCTATGTACTCCATGCTCTTTATAAACATGCTTATAATCAATTGTTTTAATACATAAATGTACATAATGGTTGTAATCACTTAACTATAATTTGTATATGCTCATTTTAATTCTAGATCATTAAATAATGGGGTTAGACACCAACATTACTTGTCTAGGATGAATAATGAGGGGATATTGGTATTTTAAGGGACTGGCGGCGGCCATTTTGAAAATCGGACGTTTCTAGTGGTCAAACTTTGGAAAACTTTTGATATGTTATTAAGTACACCTGATACTACAATAAACCATTGAGAAACCTTTTGTTGCAATTTTTTCAGGGTCAAACCATATCTGCACCCGTCTACCTTAGACAGTAGATCCTGATGGACCCTGATGAAGGCCATACAAGGCCGAAACGCGTTGGTCGTTTCTTTTAATCCTGCTGCCATGAGCTAAATAACATTGTTTTCTACTTTGAACTGAACAGAGCTGCCTTGGATCATTTGTAATGATGCATCAGGATCCTAATGCATAACATATGGAGCACATTTGCCTAAGAATTTGGAGGCATGAGGGCTAGGTGACAAGTACATGTTCCTAATGTTTCTTTTCCTTGCATGTACCGGTGGCTGGGATTCTATTTCTCCTCACTGCCTCTATGTGTGTGTGTGTGTGTGTGTGTGTGTGTGTGTGTGTGTGTGTGTGTGTGTGTGTGTGTGTGTGTGTGTGTGTGTGTCTACTCCACAGGTCGAAAGTGACATTGTAGCGGAACCTTTTCCACCCCACTGCCCAGGGGTCCCCTCACAGCTCCACGCCCGTCATCCCCATCGTAGCAGAACTCTGCCAACACATCTCATATGTGTGTGGTACAGGGGCGTTCCCGTCCCCCTCCACGGACTCAGAGGACTGGTCAGAGAGAGGACTCGACTTGGGACTCTAGTTGGTCAGAGGAGACCTCCACCTCCTTCTCCCCCCAGTCTCCCCCCTGATGCCCTGGGAGCCGCCAGAGGGGCCGTCACTCAGCCCCTACCACACAGAGGATTTCCCTTGCCTTTAAACACTGCTATAACAATGTGAATTCTTTATACAGAAATGGATACATGTACAGGTTCTGGGTAACTATGGTGTCTTGTCAGGCTAGAGGCAGACCCTAGATCATGGCTTCATTTGAGCAGTTTGCTAATGTTATCACAGATCTATTCCATAACGGGATGGCGTATCCGGACTTCTCTGCACATCTGGGTCTGCAGAAGTGCTCTGCCATGAGATTTTGCCATGCCCGCAACCTTAGAAGAAGAGGGCTGGTATCGGGCACGCAATATGGAAATGGCGGTGGCCAGATCAATAGACGAGGTATTGATTATAAGTAAATTGTGAATGCTATGAGTTTAGCTTCCAAATAAATACGAAATGCAACTTCTACAGGTGGGACCGACCTTTGGTCGTAAGTTGATGGGGGTTAATATAAGAATGCTGATATATTATTGATTTCAGCTGTTAAAATACCAAACAAGACCTGCATTATTTACTTCAGTCTATATTAGTAGCTTAATTATTAGTTCTACTATTTTTTTATGTCAAATTTGTATAAAGTTAACATATATAAATGCATTCTAAATTAAATAAAAATTTTACTTTCAGAGTGTGAAAATATAGAGGCCCTCTCAATGTTGCCCACCCCTGCTATTGTACATAGAACACCAAAACATGTTCCTGTCCTGGAAAGGTAAAAAAAATAAAATCCTTAAGCCAGGGGTATTCAACTAAATTGTTCAGGGGGCCACATTGTCAGAAACCCAAGGGGCCGAGGGCGAGACTAATGGTCCCGGCCTGGATTTTTACTTTTTTGAACTGCTCCTAGGGCCACATGGAAGTGGCCGCCAGTTGAATACCCATGCCCTAAATGTTTGTCTGCTAAACAGAACCCAGATTTGTTTCACACAGAAATCTGACCTTGAATATTGTGGGTGTCAACTATTTCCATTCAGATTTTTTTGTTTGAAAGCTGTGAACAGCGTGCACACACGTACGTAGTGCATGATTAGGCATGGGCGTGCATGATCCGTGCACTATGAATTACATGGAAGTCTATGGAGACCATATGGCAACTTGGACCATCAAAGAGATTTAATTGATAGCAACATAAGTGTTTAACTGCATTGATGAGCCTACAAAACCAATAATTTCACCCACTTTGATGTGACAATAAAGATTGATTCTGATTCTAACAATACAGTCAGTAGTTATTGTTTGTTTAACTTTCATTTTAAAATACTCAAAAATAAGTGCAACAATTAAGGAAGTTTAAACACAGTGTTTATAACTTCCTTGGGATATTTCACCATCATTTCACCAATAGCCGATCTACAAGCTCACAACACCAAACCTTTACTCATTGTGGTGCATTAAAATATCTATAAATTATGAAGAAATTAAACAAACAATAAAACCTACTGACTATTATTTTATTCGTATCAGATATTGTCACATCACATTACAAGTTAAGTTGGTGAAATTCTTGGTTGTGTAGGCTCATCAATGCAGTTAAATATAAAGATACAAAGTTCTCATAAAGAGGTTAGTCGTTCATACTATTATTCCTGCTGCAACAGCAGAAGGAATCACAAAAACGGTGGCATGAGTGAGCTCAGATCATCAAGCTCAAGTCCATATGTTCGGGAGGTTTGAGAAGGACTGTATGAGTACTATGAGTTTGTCACATTCGCCCCCGGGGCGTTGGTAAGAACACAGTTGACAGGAGATTGAAGATGGGTTTTATGGCAGCTTTACTTGTTATAGGCACAGTCAGGTAGGCACAGTCAGTAGAAATACAAGCATGGGTTGCAGACAGCACTGGGTGCTACGGATTAGTGAGTGTGGTTCTGCAGTAAACAGATGGGAGAACAATAGCCAGTATTAGCACAAATACCATACATGCAGTAAATATCACCACATATCACATTATGGCAATAATATAAAATAGTAGGCATTCATATCCATTAACTGACTGAGATACACAAGTATGTGATTAGATATGACTGAGCTACCATAAACATCCATAGAATACCAGTAACATACAGGCTGCTTAAGGTCAGGTGTAAACCAGTAACTCTAATAATAAAGTAATGATAATAAAGTAGACAAAGGGCCGCCCGCAACGGCAGGACAACACAAAATGGCGGCGCCCATAGAGTATACATGTCCAAACTTACTGACCATAGACAGAACAGAATGACATGCTGGATAAAGTGATTTACCTCTAGTAACATACAGTATGTACATACCAGCCCCGAATACACTCAAATACACACTCTGTATCACAGATGAACTATATTGCACATGTGCTTGGGCACGGAACAGGGATGCTGACATGAAGAGTGATAAATCAATCAATATCAAATAGACCAGCGTTGGAGCCTAAATAATAACACAAACAGGCAGAACTCTAATAAGCATTAACCAATAATTAACTTACGATCGTCAGCGACGCACACAGGCACGTAGTGCTGGATAATAATACACTTGTAGGCGAGCGAATATATGTGGCTGTTATTCACCGCTACTGACATTGAATGAGAACGTGAACCATAATGCAGCGCGTCTTAAGGTGGCGCAGGTAAACAGCGATCACCGTTCTTAAGGTGGTAATTATTAAGGTGGCCAGTTTGATACACTTGGAGCCTTTTTAACACCATACTTCCCTCTGATGTCCTGTGTGAGGGGACACACCAGTAGGCCTATGTGCTGTTTGTTTTGTATACCAGTCTCATGTACGCTGCTCAGGTGGTATGTGACTCCACTTTCCCATTTCCACACGCAGTCTATGAGAGGACAACTGAAACCGTGTAAAGGTTATCCTCAATGTTTGTTAAACACAACTAAAGACCTTTCTGTTTGCCGCTGCCTTTGATTGAGTTAATGTCATGTTTATTTTGCACTGTAAGCTATGTGTTACTTATTTTGTTTTCTACATCATTGTGTCATTGTTTGGGGATCCCAGCAAATGTGCAAACCACGTGAACACTAGCAACCATATTCTGGGCATGTCATAATAATAGGCAAACATTCACAGACAGTGAATAATAATAATAATCTATAAGCAAACAATGTGATGCAATTCAACACTTTGTGAGCTTTTACATCAGCTAATTTGGTCATTTGGTGTAGAGGAAAAGGGGGAACAGTCAACAACAAAGTGTAGCATCACGATGTTAACCTGTTTTATAGGATATTTAAATCCTATGAAAATAGTGTGGTGCATTGTGAGCTGGTAGAGCAGTTATTTACAAACAAACAAAAAATGTTGATAAGTTATGGGTTGGTTCCCTTTACACATCACTGTGACATCACAGATATCACAGGTGACATCACCTATGTAAATGGATATTCCCCAGAATCCCTTTTATGCCCATGAAGATCCCTGATGTCATCATGTCATATATATCACTGACCAGATGGCCAAGTCGTGGCCCATGTCTGTGTGACTGGTTCAGATAGGGATCTCAGTGTATGGGCATGAAATATGTTGTATGTTGTGATGTCATGGGAACCACTATAACAGAATCGCTTTCATGCCCATACATGGATATCCCTGATATCATCATATTAAGCCCACATCTAACAGGACCTCATAATGCCTATATATGGAGGAAGACAGACCATAACTGCGACTGGTTCAGACAGGGATCTCCAATGGATGTAGCCTACTATACAGACCTACAGTACATGGATCTCCATATATGGGTAACTGGTCCGATATACGTCACTGGCCAGATGGCCAAGAATTGGCACAACCTCACCCTTTAGGGCGAGGTCGCCCTGAGGTGTCTTACTAGTGTGTATTTTATTCAGTCATGTTAATGTTGTCAGATTATATGATTCCTCTGCTTTAGTGTCCTTTTCAATGTCATTCTGGCTTAGACTGAATGATCATTTATGTGTTTGTGTGAACTAACTTAAACTAAGGCTTTTATTCTGTATGAGTCTTCACGTGTCTTTTTGGACTACCAGTTAGATTAAAGCTTTTATCACATACTGTACAAGAACAGCGCTTTTCGCCTGTATGAGTCATCGTGTGTGTGTTTTTAGATGACTTGTACTAACAAAGCCTTTACCACAAACAGTACAAGAAATGGTCTTTTCACCAGTATGAGTCATCATTATGTTTAAGTAGTCGTCAATCTGTGACGTGATGAAGAAACATAAATGGATAGGGGCATACTAGCAGCTATAATTCAGTCAACAACTGTTAGCGTAACCCCGAATGCAATGCAATATTATGCTTCAACATACATACAGTGTTTGACGGATGCGCTGCGTTGTGAGCCTTTGCCTTCAGTCAGCATTCAATTTATCATAAATCTGGAAGTGTGAAAGCCTCTCGTGGGTTGTGCACAGTATGAAGCAGTGATTGTTCTTGTATTGTTCACAGTAGTTATAGTGCATGTTCTGATAACATTATGTACTGATAAAGCACACACAGAAGACATGTAGTGGTGAAACCTTTATTAAATCAAATATCCGCCCTGCGCCCCAGGTATAAAGAGGGTTCTTTGAGTTTAGCAAGCAACTTTAAAAAGACACAAAACAATGTAGAATGTTAACAAGTAATCCAACTATAGGACCCCCAATGGAATAGCCATAGGCTTTCTTGAAACATCAATTTAGCACACCTTGTATTGTACTGTACTTCGCTGTACATGTCTTTGCAAACTGTTAATAAAGTATTCAATCAATCAAAACTAAGTGATGATTTCACCAGACTCATTTACCAAATATATACAGTACTCTGGCAATGTCACAATCCAAACAACACCCATCATAAGAACACAATAATTATTGCATCAACATGAATGACTTGTTAAATTCTGACAAATGTGGACAAACTGTCTACTGTTCTGGAGCAAGCAAAGCAAAATCCATCACAATAAACTGTCAATGTTTATTTTATTCAGTCAAGTTGATTCCTCTTCTTTAGTGTCCTTTTCATGGTCATCCTGGCTTAGACTGAATGAACATTTATGTGTCTGTGTTAACTAACTTAAACTAAAGCTTTACCCTGTATGAGTCTTCATGTGTGTTTTTAGATTACCCATGTGAAGACACCCTTTACCACAGACTGTACAGGAAATGAGCTTTTTGCCTGTATGAGTCCTCAAGTGTGTTTTTAGAACACTCTTGTGGGCAAAGCTTTTACCACATACCGTACAAGAAAACGGCTTTTCACCTGTATGAGTCCTCATGTGTATTTTAAGATGACTCGCACTATTCAAGCCAATACCACAAACTGTACAAGAAAAGGGCATTTCGCCTGTATGTGTCCTCATGTGTGTTTTTAGATTACTTGTGGTAAGACAACCTTTACCACATATTGTACAAGTATATGGCTTTTCTCCTGTATGCGTCTGTATGTGTGTTTTTAGATTACCTGTGTGATTAAAGCCTTTACCACATACTGTACAAGAAAAGGGCTTTGCCCCCGTATGAGTCCTCATGTGTGTTTTTAGATCACCCTTGTAAAGACAACCTTTACCACAAACTGTACAAGAAAGGGGCCATTCTCCTGTATGGACCATCGTGTGCTTCTTTAGATGCCCCTTATGATTAAACATTTTGCCACACTCTGTACAACTAAAACTTTTCTTCTCTGTGTGACTCCTCATGGATTGAGTTTGTTTTGATGATTTCAGGTCCTGGGACAGCTTGCACTGTCCTCCCACATGTTGTGTCTTGTGTGATTTCAGTGTGTTTAAAGCTGACTGATCTCCCCTGGTCTCCTCCCACTCATCACTGTCTTCAGTTTCTGATTCAGAACAGTGTGAAGAGAGAAGATGGTGATCACTAGTTGGTTGTGATGTTCCACAGTCCTCTACATCAGCTTGTGTTTTCATGTGTTCAGTTGAGGTGCTGGCTACAGGCGCTGTCTCTATGTTTTCATCATCACCTTCACTTTTCACTGCTAGTAATGTCAATGTTGACCCACCAGCCTCTTCCTCCTGTTCTTCTTTAATCTGTGGAGGTTGTTGTTCCTCCTGAACCAGACTGGAGCTCCACTCCTCTCTACACACAGGGGTGTGCAGGAAGTCTAGGAAAAAGATACAATGAGACTTTACTGCCGTGTTCCCTCACTTCACTGAAACATTGGAGCATCATTCAGTGCCCAGGTGCAGGACAAACAGAAGTACAGTTGAATTAATTAAAACAGATATCATGTTGTTTGAAAGAGTTGAAACTAGCAATTGAATGTATTTCTAAAAAGACTCCGGTGGTCCTTATTATTATTGTTATTATTTTGATGATATGTAAGCTCAGCAAGTCTTCTGCAGCAGGTTGGTTAATGCAGGGTTCCATGCATTGATGTAATTACATTACTAATGCTAAAATCGAGGACCTGTTCAAATGGGTTCAACTTTACTCCCTCAGTAGCGGCCCACTTTCACCAATACAATACAAAGACAGGGTGCTTGAAACTTACTGAGATTCAGGTGGTCTTCATGTTCCTGTTTAAGGTGGTCTTCAGGTTCCTGTTTAAGGTGGTCTTCAGGTTCCTGTTTAATAGAAACAGTCCTGGCTGGAGAACTGATCTTCACCTGCAGACTGGACTCCATACACTGATCTGGAATGAAGGAATAACATGGAAACTTTAATAATAAGGACTTGAATAATAAAGACATTGGTGTAATAGGAAAACCAACTTGAACTCATTGATTGCTTTCATAAAGAATTGGTTGCACAGCGTGCATGCCACAATAAATGTCTGTACAGAATATATTGCATGCTTTGTGATGATGTATAGCATTGTTTTCAAAGAGATCAGGCAGGATCAGGAAAAAGAAAAACAACATTCTCACAACATTTTACATGGGAGCCAATGGAAAATCTGACTAATATGACTTGTTCTGGAATATGCAAAGCCATCACAAGAAACGAGTCATCTTTATTTTGTTCATGTTGAATCAGATTATATCATTCCTCTGCTTTAGTGGCCTTTTCTTTGTCATTCTGGCTTAGACTGAAAGTGTCTGTGTGAACTAACTAACCCTGTCTTCATGTGTGCTTTTAGACCACCCATTTGATTAAAGCCTTTATCACATACTGTACTCATGTGTGTTTTAGTTAAGCCTTGTGGAAACAGCCTTTACAGCATACAGTGCAAGACATTGGCTTTTCGCTGACTAAGTAAAGTAAAGGCTTCCCCCTTGTGTGTCTCACATAATTGGAGTAACAATGTATTTTAACATTTCAACAATATATCCTCTACCCCATTCCCACAACTGGTCAGGCGTGCTTTCAAAACACATGTATAACACAGCACCTTCAGAAGCTCTGAGAGGCTGTTTGACTTTGTACACAGAAAAAATATTCAAAGGTTGTTGAGCCCAGACCACCAGGAAATAATTAATATAAATTAATTAGAACTAATCCCGACAAAACTCCATCATGGATATTAAAACCACAATGGTCTTACAAATTGAACACAGTTAAACCACATATTATTCACTCTAAAACACATTTCTTACATGAAAAAGGGTTGTTAAGTAGTTATTGTACCAACCTGTTCTGTATAATTTTATGTAGGGATTTAAAACCATGTCCAGTTGTCTGCTTTTGCGGTCAATTTCTTGCTTCAAGCTTAACGCTTCGTCCTCATACTCTGTTACAATTTGTCTAACGGCCCCAAATATCTCCTCAGCAGCTGCAGATAGTCGCTCATTGACCAAGGACTTCAGTGTTTGTAGTAAAGCCATTTCTCAAAGTTAGCTCTCTGAGTTTCTGTGACAAATACACCAACCAAGAGAAGTAAGTTCAGTCCTTAACAACTTGCAGAGACTAAAGTGTCACCAGACATAAACAGAGCCCTGCTAAATACTCACAGAGAGTCTGATGGCCAATCAGAGAGTGGGGGCCAGGGGGGGCGTGTTGGGGCAACAATGGACAGAAACTGGACAATAATTGAACCCTTCAGTCCCTGTACATCTGAACTCCCCCATACAATACAACATACACATTTTGACACGACTTCACAATTTGACATTTGTTTGCTGTAATAATTAACAGTCTGTGTTGCCTATAATAGCACCTATTTTTGGAATTGTGACAAAACCTATTCATTTTGTCAGTTCTTGCGACCGTCAGGTCGCAGTTTAGTATCAAAACCTCCACCGGCCGTCCGTCCCTCCGTCCCTGAGTCACACGTGTGACGTCACACTTTTGCCCTGCTCATATCTCCGCATCAGTATGACATCACACTGCTGACATCACTCTGACATCACAGAGTCCACAGCTGATATCACTCTGACATCACAGAGTCCACAGCTGATGATGTGGCGTGATGTCATACAATACACAAACAAGCCCTATATAAAGGGGCAATTCTCACCAGGGAAGAGAGCATTCCTCGACTCAGACCTTATCGCCAGGATCAACTAAGCTTATAGCTTATCATCACATCCAACCATCTTAAGATACTCAGCTAGTGGGGAATGCTCTCTTCCCTGCTGAGAATTGCCCCTTTATATAGGGCTTGTTTGTGTATTGTATGACATCACGCCACATCATACCAGTACACACGTCACACTCCATATATAGTGTTATCCACATTTCGTGTAGCCGCCCTGTACAGGAAGTGATGTCACAACTCGCTGACATCACCGTCAGGTCCACAGCGCTTATCTCCCGATTCGGGAGTCTTACTGGTATTAATACTAATAGAATTACACATTTGAAAATATGATTAATCTTTTTGGGGATTTAGAAGGCCTGACAGAGTTAATTTGTTGTGCTTGGGACACCAAGGATTAACAGTATTTGGTGCATTTATAAAAGAGAAACATATGGTAACTGGTCTGATACACATCGCTGGCAACATGGCCAAGAATTGTTGTGACCTTCAGACAAATGTTACTGCACACACACATATACAGCAAAGAAAATGTCAAAACACTTCATCTGTTGAACAGAACAAGTATTATCTTAAAGATGGGGTACCATGATTTTTGTCCACCCTAAAACATGATGATCAGGGTATAGTCTATGATAAAAGGGGATGATTTTATGATGTATTTAAATCAGTGTTTTTCGATCAGACCTTTTGACTCAGAGGCTTTCAGCTTTCATGAAGAAACCACAAAAACACAGCGATGGAAAATGTGCACATTATTACCCCACCTGGTGGTCTATTAGATTAATGTTAACTTCATAGACACAAACAAAACAGGAAAAGTACAAAACTATGCCACCACCTATTTAAATACTTTAATCATTCATTCATATTCAGTCCCAGCCCCTGAACCATTCAGGAACATTACAAAGCATCTCAGGTGTGATCAAGTTTAGCATACTGAATCTGGGTCTCAGGTGTGATAAAGTTTAGCATACTGAATCTGTAATTATCATACTGTATGTATGTGTTGGGCCCCTTTTGATATGTATTGCAACAGCCTTGTGCTAATGTGTCTCTATGGGTATATGGGTTGTGTTTGTTTGATTTAATAAGGTCCTCTGTCAGAATATCTACCATAACTACTGTGAACAAAAGAGTAGTTAGTAGCTTCCTTACAGCCTGCACATCTTGTGCATAAACTATTATTACTTGATGGAGGTACATAATTATTTTAAAGTCTACATACAGTAGTTAGTGTGGTTGCCTCGGAAACCCAGGCTTTTATTTTGGCTATAGGAAAAAAAGCCTGGGGTAACCTGCTGCAGTTTCTGGCATAGGAAGTGGGAGGCGGGCCATGGCACAGATGGTGAACCAATAGGATCCACCGGCTGTTTTCTGCCGGTGGATCCGCACCCTCTAGAACAAAATCAGCCTGTGTTAGGGAAGGCTACCTACAAGGCTACCTACAGCCTGCAAAGCCTGTGCTTAAACTATTATTACATGATGGAAGTAAGTATTCATTTTACAATCTACATACCTAGTTAGTGTGCAGCACTAATAACAAAACCCCCAACGTCCATTCAATGGACTTTTTTCCCCCCTTTTCTGTAACCCCAAAAGTTCATTTAGTTCAATGGACCTTTTCTGTCCCTTTTCTGATTGGACAATATCATGGATTTTAGGACTGATGTCAGCTTCACGTGACATCAATCCAATTTACAATTCAAATAAGCTTTTTTTTTGGCATTAGAAAACATACATTGCCAAAGCAAGTGTAAAAAAAAAAAAAAATGGGGAACATCTAGTATGAGGGGGTACAGCATTGTGTAAACAGAGCTATAATATGGTAAAGTTAAAGTTAATAGAGACACCAAACATGGACACACAGTAGCCTATATCTGAGATAACAGTAACAGTATTACATGCAGATTCATAACATCTGGGAAGAGGGAAGGCAAATACGCACATTATTACCCCACCCGGTGGTCTATTAGAGTAATGTTAACTCCATAGACACAAACAAAACAGAAAAAAGCATAGGGATAATGTACACTGTCAGACAATACATTATGTTTTATTTGGATTAAAGCTACTATATGTTTATAGAGCAAATACAATTGCAGAGGGTGGTAATGTTCACATTTGAAAATCAGCATTGTCATTTCACCAAGTCTTGTCTACAGCTGTGCCTATTTATGCATTAACATACATTGTCTGCATTGGCCCTCACAGCATGTTTCGAATAGGCCTGTGTAGCTTGGTCACAACAGCCTACAGCATTTGCATTGCAATTGATCTCAGGTGGTGTTTGGGAAGTGACGTGTGCAGGTGTGATCGGCATTACCATTGATGGAATGTTGGATGAGGACTAATGACTGGACCTTTACATGTGTATGCGAGGGCAGAGCACCTCAAATACATGACAACGCCATAGTGTGTTGGTAGAACAATAGCAGGCTTTGCATAAAGGCCATCACATTAAGTCCTCAACTACATCCTCACATGCAGTATTAAAAACGACAAGGAGAGAGCTGAGCAGAAAGTGTATGTTGGTCCAAAGAAAACTGTACAATGTATACACACTGTATGTGGTATTGTGTTATTCCTATCATCACCTCAACCTTCATCAAGTCACCTGGACCACCTGTTGCATAACTTGGGCACAGAGAGGAGGTCCAAGTCTGTGGACCTCAGCTTCTGTGACTGAGTAGGTTTGTGAAGAAGTTAGTTGTCTCTGGATGAGGTGAATATTGTAAATGGCAGGAAAAAATGCACAATTCAGTTTTATCTGCATTGTGTGTGTGTGTGTGTGTGTGTGTGGGGGGGGGGGGGGGGGGTATAAATCTATTACCTCGTATTGATGTTGATGTATTTATGTTATACCGTTGCTTATTGTAAGCTCCTGACACTCTGGATTAAGAGCGTCAAGGGGAATACCAGAAGAGTTGCTGGAAAGAAACTGGCCGGGGCTGATGGTTTATGCCTTTTGATTGAGGTATTTATTAGAAGTTTTGGATAGAAAAAGGTACAGTTTCATGACAGTACAGTTCACTGATACAATGTCAACTATAAGGAAACTTGGGTAAGGCAAGGCTTATTTGTTATTTTCCATTGAGATCCTTAATATCCTTATATACCTCTGTAAACGGTTAAACCTAACCTTATTCCTAACCTTAACCTCAGTAAAACAGTGCCAAAGCCTAACCCTATACCTAATCTTAACCTCAGAAAGATATGCGTAATCCTAAAGTTATTCTTAGTAAAACAAATACACGAATAACAATCTCTGTCTCTTGAGTTTCTTTCCAGTGACTTTACCGGTTACCGTCAAGGGTGGCTGCTACCGTACATTAAGACAATGCTTTACAATGACAAAACACAGTACGACGGCCCAACAGGCTGACAGGCCAAGTTAGACAGCCTGGTTTAGGGGAACCTTTTAAAAGACTGGGGCATGAATCTCTCAAAGTGCATATTTATGACAGAGGCCCTTGAATCACACTTTGAATGTGAGTGACGTTTGGAATATTACACACCACAATAGCAATGCTATTCCACCCTGTCCATTTGGTATGCTGCACTCTTTCACTCACAACTACTAGTTGTATTTCTCCCCCTGTGTCTATTTAGAAATAATGTAAATGCATATAGCCTACATACCATATTGCATTGATTCACTGGTGACAGGGCTGTCACCGGTGTAGCCTGGACATAACAACCTATACCATTTGCATTGCAATTCTCTACCTGGACAGGGTGTGTATGTGTGAATGGTGTGTTCAGCTGTGATCTGCAGTACCATTGAAATGATGGAAGGTCATTTGCAATTGCTTGGTCTGGTGTTTTGTCGATACCAATCATTACAGTAATGTCCCCAATAAGCATACTGCTCCACCACCTGTTGCATAACTTGGGCACAGAGAGGAGGTCCAAGTCTGTGGACCTCAGTTTCTGTGACTGAGTAGGTTTATGGAGGAGGTTTAGTGTATTGTAAATGGAAGGAAAACATACAATGTTCAGTTTCATCTGCAGGACAAAGTGTAAATGAGCAACACAGAGCCTGCAGCAGTGGTTCCCTCTCAGGTCGAGATTCAAAGTTTTCATGGGAAGCATCTTATATATTTTGTATTTTTGCCTCTATGTGTATGTAATGACACAATGTGACATAGCTCTGTTTACACAATGCTGTACCCCCTCCATATATATATGTTCCCCATTTTCAATGTTCAAATTGTTGACACTTGCTTTGGTAATGTAAACGTATGTATTCTCATGCCAATAAAGCTCATTTGAAGCATGAATGTCTTGCTGTACCACGGTGCTGTTTTCATTTGTCCAAGTATTCAATCAATGAAGTGAAGCCTACACAGTACAGTACACTTCAAACAGTCATGGTGATATTCTGAACCCCTTTTTTCTCCCCTCAACCCCTTAATTTCAGGTTAATGCCTTGGCAATGATCGGGGGAATAAACCTAAAGGCCTTTCAGCCTTTCACATTGAAATGACACCAGGCTGCAGTTAACTGGAGGAGAGCTGGGAGGAGGTGTTTCTCCACTCCAAGACAAAAGGGAGGTGTTGTTTATACTGGAGGAGAGCTGTGAGGAGGTGGGAGGAGGTGTTACTGTTTATACTCCTACATCAACACACTGGTCCTGCTCAGAGCCTCAGAAGCAGTGTTGCCATGTCCACTTAGTATAAGCCACTTTGGCCTTGTTTTTCTGTAAAGTCGACTGTAAATATTGGTGGTTTGCGAGTTGCAGTAATTATGTTACATGTTCTGATAACATTATGTAATGATAAAGCACACACAGAGTACATGTAGTAACCTTTATTAAATCCCCCCAAGAGGGTTATTTGAGTTTACAAAAATTATAATAATCCAACTATAGTACCCCCAATAGAAATTTAAACAAGCCACATGCTTTATTGAACACATCATTTTAGCAGACCTTGCATTGCACTTCCAAATTATTGTCTTTCCAAAGAAAACTGTTAAAAAAGTATTAAAAACAAAGTGATTATTTCAACTGACTCTGGCACTAAATATATACTCTGATAATTTAACAATGCAAACAACACATATGTCAACACAGTGATCAGCTACACTCCATTATTACATGCATATCAATGAACATAATAATTATTGCATTAATATGAATGAATATGACTGATTCTGTTCTGGAGCAAGCAAAGCAAAATCCATCATTATTCAATCATTCATGTTGATATTGTGAGATTAAATGATTCCTTTATAGAAACCCCAATGGAAATGGAAACAAGCCATAGGCTTTCTTGAAAACATTTATTTAGCAGACATGTATTGTACTGTACTTCCCTGTGCTTGTCTTTACAAACGGTTAAGTTTGCAATCAAGCAAAACTATGTGATGATTATAACTGACTCTGCACACAAACAGCACACTTGCCAATACACAGTGAACAGCTACACAAATCCAGCAGCTTTACTACAACATTATTAGATGCGTATCAATGGACATAATAATTACATGAATATTAATTAATTCGGACTATCCTGGAGCAATTTAAAATGGTTTGGTAGGACATGATTTGCCCAAATTCTCAAGAAAGGATGATTATAATGAAACAAAACACGGATACATTATAAACTCAACCATGAGTAGGCAGTATGACTGGGTTTGCTGTTATATTGTTTGCTCAAACAGAGCTAATTGGTGTGTTGTAATCCTGTAGCCTACACGTCTAATCTTGCAGGTTTAAATTAAGACTGATGTTTACTGTGTATCATTTTGAGAACGTAGAGGATCCAAAACATATTGCATGGCATTTGAATTTGGGAGAAACTGTATATAAACTTTAACTGCTAGTACGTCGGTATCGATTGTTTGTTCATCACATCACAGATTGATGAAACCTATATTATCACATCTAAGATTCTTAAACTAAGGGATGGGATCGCAAAATATTTGTGTAAACTTGGCATTTATCCATTTACACAGGTGACATCACCTATGTAAATGGATATTCCCCAGAATCCCTTTTATGCCCATGAAGATCCCTGATGTCATCATGTCATATATATCACTGACCAGATGGCCAAGTCGTGGCCCATGTCTGTGTGACTGGTTCAGATAGGGATCTCAGTGTATGGGCATGAAATATGTTGTATGTTGTGATGTCATGGGAACCACTATAACAGAATCGCTTTCATGCCCATACATGGATATCCCTGATATCATCATATTAAGCCCACATCTAACAGGACCTCATAATGCCTATATATGGAGGAAGACAGACCATAACTGCGACTGGTTCAGACAGGGATCTCCAATGGATGTAGCCTACTATACAGACCTACAGTACATGGATCTCCATATATGGGTAACTGGTCCGATATACGTCACTGGCCAGATGGCCAAGAATTGGCACAACCTCACCCTTTAGGGCGAGGTCGCCCTGAGGTGTCTTACTAGTGTGTATTTTATTCAGTCATGTTAATGTTGTCAGATTATATGATTCCTCTGCTTTAGTGTCCTTTTCAATGTCATTCTGGCTTAGACTGAATGATCATTTATGTGTTTGTGTGAACTAACTTAAACTAAGGCTTTTATTCTGTATGAGCCTTCACGTGTCTTTTTGGACTACCAGTTAGATTAAAGCTTTTATCACATACTGTACAAGAACAGCGCTTTTCGCCTGTATGAGTCATCGTGTGTGTGTTTTTAGATGACTTGTACTAACAAAGCCTTTACCACAAACAGTACAAGAAATGGTCTTTTCACCAGTATGAGTCATCATTATGTTTAAGTAGTCGTCAATCTGTGACGTGATGAAGAAACATAAATGGATAGGGGCATACTAGCAGCTATAATTCAGTCAACAACTGTTAGCGTAACCCCGAATGCAATGCAATATTATGCTTCAACATACATACAGTGTTTGACGGATGCGCTGCGTTGTGAGCCTTTGCCTTCAGTCAGCATTCAATTTATCATAAATCTGGAAGTGTGAAAGCCTCTCGTGGGTTGTGCACAGTATGAAGCAGTGATTGTTCTTGTATTGTTCACAGTAGTTATAGTGCATGTTCTGATAACATTATGTACTGATAAAGCACACACAGAAGACATGTAGTGGTGAAACCTTTATTAAATCAAATATCCGCCCTGCGCCCCAGGTATAAAGAGGGTTCTTTGAGTTTAGCAAGCAACTTTAAAAAGACACAAAACAATGTAGAATGTTAACAAGTAATCCAACTATAGGACCCCCAATGGAATAGCCATAGGCTTTCTTGAAACATCAATTTAGCACACCTTGTATTGTACTGTACTTCGCTGTACATGTCTTTGCAAACTGTTAATAAAGTATTCAATCAATCAAAACTAAGTGATGATTTCACCAGACTCATTTACCAAATATATACAGTACTCTGGCAATGTCACAATCCAAACAACACCCATCATAAGAACACAATAATTATTGCATCAACATGAATGACTTGTTAAATTCTGACAAATGTGGACAAACTGTCTACTGTTCTGGAGCAAGCAAAGCAAAATCCATCACAATAAACTGTCAATGTTTATTTTATTCAGTCAAGTTGATTCCTCTTCTTTAGTGTCCTTTTCATGGTCATCCTGGCTTAGACTGAATGAACATTTATGTGTCTGTGTTAACTAACTTAAACTAAAGCTTTACCCTGTATGAGTCTTCATGTGTGTTTTTAGATTACCCATGTGAAGACACCCTTTACCACAGACTGTACAGGAAATGAGCTTTTTGCCTGTATGAGTCCTCAAGTGTGTTTTTAGAACACTCTTGTGGGCAAAGCTTTTACCACATACCGTACAAGAAAACGGCTTTTCACCTGTATGAGTCCTCATGTGTATTTTAAGATGACTCGCACTATTCAAGCCAATACCACAAACTGTACAAGAAAAGGGCATTTCGCCTGTATGTGTCCTCATGTGTGTTTTTAGATTACTTGTGGTAAGACAACCTTTACCACATATTGTACAAGTATATGGCTTTTCTCCTGTATGCGTCTGTATGTGTGTTTTTAGATTACCTGTGTGATTAAAGCCTTTACCACATACTGTACAAGAAAAGGGCTTTGCCCCCGTATGAGTCCTCATGTGTGTTTTTAGATCACCCTTGTAAAGACAACCTTTACCACAAACTGTACAAGAAAGGGGCCATTCTCCTGTATGGACCATCGTGTGCTTCTTTAGATGCCCCTTATGATTAAACATTTTGCCACACTCTGTACAACTAAAACTTTTCTTCTCTGTGTGACTCCTCATGGATTGAGTTTGTTTTGATGATTTCAGGTCCTGGGACAGCTTGCACTGTCCTCCCACATGTTGTGTCTTGTGTGATTTCAGTGTGTTTAAAGCTGACTGATCTCCCCTGGTCTCCTCCCACTCATCACTGTCTTCAGTTTCTGATTCAGAACAGTGTGAAGAGAGAAGATGGTGATCACTAGTTGGTTGTGATGTTCCACAGTCCTCTACATCAGCTTGTGTTTTCATGTGTTCAGTTGAGGTGCTGGCTACAGGCGCTGTCTCTATGTTTTCATCATCACCTTCACTTTTCACTGCTAGTAATGTCAATGTTGACCCACCAGCCTCTTCCTCCTGTTCTTCTTTAATCTGTGGAGGTTGTTGTTCCTCCTGAACCAGACTGGAGCTCCACTCCTCTCTACACACAGGGGTGTGCAGGAAGTCTAGGAAAAAGATACAATGAGACTTTACTGCCGTGTTCCCTCACTTCACTGAAACATTGGAGCATCATTCAGTGCCCAGGTGCAGGACAAACAGAAGTACAGTTGAATTAATTAAAACAGATATCATGTTGTTTGAAAGAGTTGAAACTAGCAATTGAATGTATTTCTAAAAAGACTCCGGTGGTCCTTATTATTATTGTTATTATTTTGATGATATGTAAGCTCAGCAAGTCTTCTGCAGCAGGTTGGTTAATGCAGGGTTCCATGCATTGATGTAATTACATTACTAATGCTAAAATCGAGGACCTGTTCAAATGGGTTCAACTTTACTCCCTCAGTAGCGGCCCACTTTCACCAATACAATACAAAGACAGGGTGCTTGAAACTTACTGAGATTCAGGTGGTCTTCATGTTCCTGTTTAAGGTGGTCTTCAGGTTCCTGTTTAAGGTGGTCTTCAGGTTCCTGTTTAATAGAAACAGTCCTGGCTGGAGAACTGATCTTCACCTGCAGACTGGACTCCATACACTGATCTGGAATGAAGGAATAACATGGAAACTTTAATAATAAGGACTTGAATAATAAAGACATTGGTGTAATAGGAAAACCAACTTGAACTCATTGATTGCTTTCATAAAGAATTGGTTGCACAGCGTGCATGCCACAATAAATGTCTGTACAGAATATATTGCATGCTTTGTGATGATGTATAGCATTGTTTTCAAAGAGATCAGGCAGGATCAGGAAAAAGAAAAACAACATTCTCACAACATTTTACATGGGAGCCAATGGAAAATCTGACTAATATGACTTGTTCTGGAATATGCAAAGCCATCACAAGAAACGAGTCATCTTTATTTTGTTCATGTTGAATCAGATTATATCATTCCTCTGCTTTAGTGGCCTTTTCTTTGTCATTCTGGCTTAGACTGAAAGTGTCTGTGTGAACTAACTAACCCTGTCTTCATGTGTGCTTTTAGACCACCCATTTGATTAAAGCCTTTATCACATACTGTACTCATGTGTGTTTTAGTTAAGCCTTGTGGAAACAGCCTTTACAGCATACAGTGCAAGACATTGGCTTTTCGCTGACTAAGTAAAGTAAAGGCTTCCCCCTTGTGTGTCTCACATAATTGGAGTAACAATGTATTTTAACATTTCAACAATATATCCTCTACCCCATTCCCACAACTGGTCAGGCGTGCTTTCAAAACACATGTATAACACAGCACCTTCAGAAGCTCTGAGAGGCTGTTTGACTTTGTACACAGAAAAAATATTCAAAGGTTGTTGAGCCCAGACCACCAGGAAATAATTAATATAAATTAATTAGAACTAATCCCGACAAAACTCCATCATGGATATTAAAACCACAATGGTCTTACAAATTGAACACAGTTAAACCACATATTATTCACTCTAAAACACATTTCTTACATGAAAAAGGGTTGTTAAGTAGTTATTGTACCAACCTGTTCTGTATAATTTTATGTAGGGATTTAAAACCATGTCCAGTTGTCTGCTTTTGCGGTCAATTTCTTGCTTCAAGCTTAACGCTTCGTCCTCATACTCTGTTACAATTTGTCTAACGGCCCCAAATATCTCCTCAGCAGCTGCAGATAGTCGCTCATTGACCAAGGACTTCAGTGTTTGTAGTAAAGCCATTTCTCAAAGTTAGCTCTCTGAGTTTCTGTGACAAATACACCAACCAAGAGAAGTAAGTTCAGTCCTTAACAACTTGCAGAGACTAAAGTGTCACCAGACATAAACAGAGCCCTGCTAAATACTCACAGAGAGTCTGATGGCCAATCAGAGAGTGGGGGCCAGGGGGGGCGTGTTGGGGCAACAATGGACAGAAACTGGACAATAATTGAACCCTTCAGTCCCTGCACATCTGAACTCCCCCATACAATACAACATACACATTTTGACACGACTTCACAATTTGACATTTGTTTGCTGTAATAATTAACAGTCTGTGTTGCCTATAATAGCACCTATTTTTGGAATTGTGACAAAACCTATTCATTTTGTCAGTTCTTGCGACCGTCAGGTCGCAGTTTAGTATCAAAACCTCCACCGGCCGTCCGTCCCTCCGTCCCTGAGTCACACGTGTGACGTCACACTTTTGCCCTGCTCATATCTCCGCATCAGTATGACATCACACTGCTGACATCACTCTGACATCACAGAGTCCACAGCTGATATCACTCTGACATCACAGAGTCCACAGCTGATGATGTGGCGTGATGTCATACAATACACAAACAAGCCCTATATAAAGGGGCAATTCTCACCAGGGAAGAGAGCATTCCTCGACTCAGACCTTATCGCCAGGATCAACTAAGCTTATAGCTTATCATCACATCCAACCATCTTAAGATACTCAGCTAGTGGGGAATGCTCTCTTCCCTGCTGAGAATTGCCCCTTTATATAGGGCTTGTTTGTGTATTGTATGACATCACGCCACATCATACCAGTACACACGTCACACTCCATATATAGTGTTATCCACATTTCGTGTAGCCGCCCTGTACAGGAAGTGATGTCACAACTCGCTGACATCACCGTCAGGTCCACAGCGCTTATCTCCCGATTCGGGAGTCTTACTGGTATTAATACTAATAGAATTACACATTTGAAAATATGATTAATCTTTTTGGGGATTTAGAAGGCCTGACAGAGTTAATTTGTTGTGCTTGGGACACCAAGGATTAACAGTATTTGGTGCATTTATAAAAGAGAAACATATGGTAACTGGTCTGATACACATCGCTGGCAACATGGCCAAGAATTGTTGTGACCTTCAGACAAATGTTACTGCACACACATATACAGCAAAGAAAATGTCAAAACACTTCATCTGTTGAACAGAACAAGTATTATCTTAAAGATGGGGTACCATGATTTTTGTCCACCCTAAAACATGATGATCAGGGTATAGTCTATGATAAAAGGGGATGATTTTATGATGTATTTAAATCAGTGTTTTTCGATCAGACCTTTTGACTCAGAGGCTTTCAGCTTTCATGAAGAAACCACAAAAACACAGCGATGGAAAATGTGCACATTATTACCCCACCTGGTGGTCTATTAGATTAATGTTAACTTCATAGACACAAACAAAACAGGAAAAGTACAAAACTATGCCACCACCTATTTAAATACTTTAATCATTCATTCATATTCAGTCCCAGCCCCTGAACCATTCAGGAACATTACAAAGCATCTCAGGTGTGATCAAGTTTAGCATACTGAATCTGGGTCTCAGGTGTGATAAAGTTTAGCATACTGAATCTGTAATTATCATACTGTATGTATGTGTTGGGCCCCTTTTGATATGTATTGCAACAGCCTTGTGCTAATGTGTCTCTATGGGTATATGGGTTGTGTTTGTTTGATTTAATAAGGTCCTCTGTCAGAATATCTACCATAACTACTGTGAACAAAAGAGTAGTTAGTAGCTTCCTTACAGCCTGCACATCTTGTGCATAAACTATTATTACTTGATGGAGGTACATCATTATTTTAAAGTCTACATACAGTAGTTAGTGTGGTTGCCTCGGAAACCCAGGCTTTTATTTTGGCTATAGGAAAAAAAGCCTGGGGTAACCTGCTGCAGTTTCTGGCATAGGAAGTGGGAGGCGGGCCATGGCACAGATGGTGAACCAATAGGATCCACCGGCTGTTTTCTGCCGGTGGATCCGCACCCTCTAGAACAAAATCAGCCTGTGTTAGGGAAGGCTACCTACAAGGCTACCTACAGCCTGCAAAGCCTGTGCTTAAACTATTATTACATGATGGAAGTAAGTATTCATTTTACAATCTACATACCTAGTTAGTGTGCAGCACTAATAACAAAACCCCCAACGTCCATTCAATGGACTTTTTTCCCCCCTTTTCTGTAACCCCAAAAGTTCATTTAGTTCAATGGACCTTTTCTGTCCCTTTTCTGATTGGACAATATCATGGATTTTAGGACTGATGTCAGCTTCACGTGACATCAATCCAATTTACAATTCAAATAAGCTTTTTTTTGGCATTAGAAAACATACATTGCCAAAGCAAGTGTAAAAAAAAAAAAAAAATGGGGAACATCTAGTATGAGGGGGTACAGCATTGTGTAAACAGAGCTATAATATGGTAAAGTTAAAGTTAATAGAGACACCAAACATGGACACACAGTAGCCTATATCTGAGATAACAGTAACAGTATTACATGCAGATTCATAACATCTGGGAAGAGGGAAGGCAAATACGCACATTATTACCCCACCCGGTGGTCTATTAGAGTAATGTTAACTCCATAGACACAAACAAAACAGAAAAAAGCATAGGGATAATGTACACTGTCAGACAATACATTATGTTTTATTTGGATTAAAGCTACTATATGTTTATAGAGCAAATACAATTGCAGAGGGTGGTAATGTTCACATTTGAAAATCAGCATTGTCATTTCACCAAGTCTTGTCTACAGCTGTGCCTATTTATGCATTAACATACATTGTCTGCATTGGCCCTCACAGCATGTTTCGAATAGGCCTGTGTAGCTTGGTCACAACAGCCTACAGCATTTGCATTGCAATTGATCTCAGGTGGTGTTTGGGAAGTGACGTGTGCAGGTGTGATCGGCATTACCATTGATGGAATGTTGGATGAGGACTAATGACTGGACCTTTACATGTGTATGCGAGGGCAGAGCACCTCAAATACATGACAACGCCATAGTGTGTTGGTAGAACAATAGCAGGCTTTGCATAAAGGCCATCACATTAAGTCCTCAACTACATCCTCACATGCAGTATTAAAAACGACAAGGAGAGAGCTGAGCAGAAAGTGTATGTTGGTCCAAAGAAAACTGTACAATGTATACACACTGTATGTGGTATTGTGTTATTCCTATCATCACCTCAACCTTCATCAAGTCACCTGGACCACCTGTTGCATAACTTGGGCACAGAGAGGAGGTCCAAGTCTGTGGACCTCAGCTTCTGTGACTGAGTAGGTTTGTGAAGAAGTTAGTTGTCTCTGGATGAGGTGAATATTGTAAATGGCAGGAAAAAATGCACAATTCAGTTTTATCTGCATTGTGTGTGTGTGTGTGTGTGTGTGTGTGTGTGTGGGGGGGGGGGGGGGGGGTATAAATCTATTACCTCGTATTGATGTTGATGTATTTATGTTATACCGTTGCTTATTGTAAGCTCCTGACACTCTGGATTAAGAGCGTCAAGGGGAATACCAGAAGAGTTGCTGGAAAGAAACTGGCCGGGGCTGATGGTTTATGCCTTTTGATTGAGGTATTTATTAGAAGTTTTGGATAGAAAAAGGTACAGTTTCATGACAGTACAGTTCACTGATACAATGTCAACTATAAGGAAACTTGGGTAAGGCAAGGCTTATTTGTTATTTTCCATTGAGATCCTTAATATCCTTATATACCTCTGTAAACGGTTAAACCTAACCTTATTCCTAACCTTAACCTCAGTAAAACAGTGCCAAAGCCTAACCCTATACCTAATCTTAACCTCAGAAAGATATGCGTAATCCTAAAGTTATTTCTAAACTTATTCTTAGTAAAACAAATACACGAATAACAATCTCTGTCTCTTGAGTTTCTTTCCAGTGACTTTACCGGTTACCGTCAAGGGTGGCTGCTACCGTACATTAAGACAATGCTTTACAATGACAAAACACAGTACGACGGCCCAACAGGCTGACAGGCCAAGTTAGACAGCCTGGTTTAGGGGAACCTTTTAAAAGACTGGGGCATGAATCTCTCAAAGTGCATATTTATGACAGAGGCCCTTGAATCACACTTTGAATGTGAGTGACGTTTGGAATATTACACACCACAATAGCAATGCTATTCCACCCTGTCCATTTGGTATGCTGCACTATTTCACTCACAACTACTAGTTGTATTTCTCCCCCTGTGTCTATTTAGAAATAATGTAAATGCATATAGCCTACATACCATATTGCATTGATTCACTGGTGACAGGGCTGTCACCGGTGTAGCCTGGACATAACAACCTATACCATTTGCATTGCAATTCTCTACCTGGACAGGGTGTGTATGTGTGAATGGTGTGTTCAGCTGTGATCTGCAGTACCATTGAAATGATGGAAGGTCATTTGCAATTGCTTGGTCTGGTGTTTTGTCGATACCAATCATTACAGTAATGTCCCCAATAAGCATACTGCTCCACCACCTGTTGCATAACTTGGGCACAGAGAGGAGGTCCAAGTCTGTGGACCTCAGTTTCTGTGACTGAGTAGGTTTATGGAGGAGGTTTAGTGTATTGTAAATGGAAGGAAAACATACAATGTTCAGTTTCATCTGCAGGACAAAGTGTAAATGAGCAACACAGAGCCTGCAGCAGTGGTTCCCTCTCAGGTCGAGATTCAAAGTTTTCATGGGAAGCATCTTATATATTTTGTATTTTTGCCTCTATGTGTATGTAATGACACAATGTGACATAGCTCTGTTTACACAATGCTGTACCCCCTCCATATATATATGTTCCCCATTTTCAATGTTCAAATTGTTGACACTTGCTTTGGTAATGTAAACGTATGTATTCTCATGCCAATAAAGCTCATTTGAAGCATGAATGTCTTGCTGTACCACGGTGCTGTTTTCATTTGTCCAAGTATTCAATCAATGAAGTGAAGCCTACACAGTACAGTACACTTCAAACAGTCATGGTGATATTCTGAACCCCTTTTTTCTCCCCTCAACCCCTTAATTTCAGGTTAATGCCTTGGCAATGATCGGGGGAATAAACCTAAAGGCCTTTCAGCCTTTCACATTGAAATGACACCAGGCTGCAGTTAACTGGAGGAGAGCTGGGAGGAGGTGTTTCTCCACTCCAAGACAAAAGGGAGGTGTTGTTTATACTGGAGGAGAGCTGTGAGGAGGTGGGAGGAGGTGTTACTGTTTATACTCCTACATCAACACACTGGTCCTGCTCAGAGCCTCAGAAGCAGTGTTGCCATGTCCACTTAGTATAAGCCACTTTGGCCTTGTTTTTCTGTAAAGTCGACTGTAAATATTGGTGGTTTGCGAGTTGCAGTAATTATGTTACATGTTCTGATAACATTATGTAATGATAAAGCACACACAGAGTACATGTAGTAACCTTTATTAAATCCCCCCAAGAGGGTTATTTGAGTTTACAAAAATTATAATAATCCAACTATAGTACCCCCAATAGAAATTTAAACAAGCCACATGCTTTATTGAACACATCATTTTAGCAGACCTTGCATTGCACTTCCAAATTATTGTCTTTCCAAAGAAAACTGTTAAAAAAGTATTAAAAACAAAGTGATTATTTCAACTGACTCTGGCACTAAATATATACTCTGATAATTTAACAATGCAAACAACACATATGTCAACACAGTGATCAGCTACACTCCATTATTACATGCATATCAATGAACATAATAAGTATTGCATTAATATGAATGAATATGACTGATTCTGTTCTGGAGCAAGCAAAGCAAAATCCATCATTATTCAATCATTCATGTTGATATTGTGAGATTAAATGATTCCTTTATAGAAACCCCAATGGAAATGGAAACAAGCCATAGGCTTTCTTGAAAACATTTATTTAGCAGACATGTATTGTACTGTACTTCCCTGTGCTTGTCTTTACAAACGGTTAAGTTTGCAATCAAGCAAAACTATGTGATGATTATAACTGACTCTGCACACAAACAGCACACTTGCCAATACACAGTGAACAGCTACACAAATCCAGCAGCTTTACTACAACATTATTAGATGCGTATCAATGGACATAATAATTACATGAATATTAATTAATTCGGACTATCCTGGAGCAATTTAACCCTTAAGTGCTGTTCGGGTCATTTTGACCCGTTTTACATTTTCATTTGGAAAAAAAAGGTAGAAGTTAAAAATGTTTCCACCTGAAACTCACTGGCCTTAAAGATTCTTCTGAGATGAACATGTAAAAAAAATATTTTTGCACTACACCCATGCTACACCCCCCTCATATTTTTTGAACCTTAAGTGCTGTTCGGGTCATTTTGACCCGGAAGCACAGAAATACACAGTATTATGCCAAAACACAGACACACAGTCACCCCCACTTCTAACACCCCCCTTCCGAAGCCCCATTCCGAACCCTCCCCCCCTTCCTATAAGCATGAGCAATATTGCCCAGTATTAAATGAAGTATTTTTTTTTACATGGATTTCAGCTAAATCAGTAAAAACGCCTAGCTCTTTCAGTGTTTAATGTGATATAGCAAAGCAGAAATGCAAACATTTACCAAATATATCATATGAATTGTTTGGTATTGAGTCAAAGTCAATGTATCATGATGATTTGTTAAGTTAAAATTTATATTAGTGTTGTTTTTTTTAAACCAAATATCCACCGGGTCAAAATGACCCGAACAGAACGAAGGTGTAGTGAATCTGAACAGAACTTAAGGGTTAAAATGGTTTGGTAGGACATGATTTGCCCAAATTCTCAAGAAAGGATGATTATAATGAAACAAAACACGGATACATTATAAACTCAACCATGAGTAGGCAGTATGACTGGGTTTGCTGTTATATTGTTTGCTCAAACAGAGCTAATTGGTGTGTTGTAATCCTGTAGCCTACACGTCTAATCTTGCAGGTTTAAATTAAGACTGATGTTTACTGTGTATCATTTTGAGAAAGTAGAGGATCCAAAACATATTGCATGGCATTTGAATTTGGGAGAAACTGTATATAAACTTTAACTGCTAGTACGTCGGTATCGATTGTTTGTTCATCACATCACAGATTGATGAAACCTATATTATCACATCTAAGATTCTTAAACTAAGGGATGGGATCGCAAAATATTTGTGTAAACTTGGCATTTAGCAGACACTGATTTGGGAATCATCTTGAAGAAGACAGATCATCAATTTATTGTATTATGTAATGTATGTAATTTCACCAAAGTCTGTACTTTACAGCTGTGAATAGCCAACTTAATTCTGAAATACTTACTATAGTTGGTTTACTACTTACTATATTGATAAGGAGATTTAATATTGTGGGTTTGTCATGCCGATCACACCACTTTACACACACACTTGCATTGCAATTGATGGTAATACGGTGGTAATGATCTCTAATCGCAATGCAAATGGTACAGGATATTGTGTCCAGCTTATACAGGCCTATTCAAAACATGCTCTGAGGGTGGGTCAATGCAGAGTAGGCCTATGTTTGCATTTTTTTTACATTTTGTAAACAATTATTTTATTTGCTATGAAAAACGGCCATTGCAAACATTAATCCAAAGAAAACAAGTGTTTGACTGACAGTGTACTGTAATTTGTTATTTGAAGCAACTGAACTGAAAGCAGACAAGAGATGCGTAGGTATAGATGTCATCTTTAGATGTAAACAGTAAACAGAACTCAGACCAAAAGAAACCAATCAAATCAATTCAATTCAATTCCAAGCTTTAAGGAGAAGCTTTATTGGCTTCAAGCTTTATTTAGAGCTTCATGGGCATGAGAAAAAACATGTTTACATTGACAAAGCAAGTGTCAAAATGTAATAAAAAACTACTGAAATGGGGAATGTATGTTAGAGAGGGTAGCATTGTGTAAACAGAGCTATGTCGCATTGCGTCATTTACAGGGTATAAAGCTTTTTGAAACAAAATAGCTGTAAACTTAAACAAACATTATCAATATTATTCCCCCCAGGTAGAAAAAGGGTTCATTGACTTTACAAAGCAACTTTATGAAGACACAAAACACTGTAGGATGCAAACAAGTAATCCAACTATAGGACCCCCAATGGAAATGGAAACAAGCCATATGCCCTATTGAAACTGTCAATACAGTATTCAATCAATCAAAACTAAGTAATGATTTCAACTGGCATCTACCAAATATATACTCTTATGATTGAACAATCAAACAACACACAGTGAACAGCTACACACACCCAGCAGCTTGTCAGCACTTTACTACACCAGTATAGTGTAGCAATGAACATAATAATTATTGCATGAGTATTAATGAATATGACAAAAATTGACAGACACTGTACTCTACCGTTCTGGAGGAAGCAAAGTAAAATCTATCACAATAAACTATTCATGTTTATTTTATTCAGACAGATTCTGGCTTAGACTGAATCATCATGTATGTTGGTGTGAACAAACTTAAACTAAAGGATTTTATTCTGTATGGGTCTTCATATGTCTTTTTAGACTACCCGTTTGATTAAACCCTTTATCACATACTGTACAAGAAAAGGGCCTTTCCCCTGTATGAGTCATCAAGTGTGTTTTTAGATTACTTGTGGTAAGACAACCTCTACCACATACGGTACAAGTATAGGGCTTTTCCCCTGTATGAGTCATCATGTGTTTTTTTAAATTACCTGCGCTGACACAGCATCTACCACAGACTGTACACGAAAAGGGCCTTTTGCCTGTATGAGTCATCATATGTATTTTTAGATCATATTTGTGAGCACGTTGTTTACCACAAACTGTACAAGAAAAGGGCTTTTCCCCTGTATGGATCATTGTGTGCCTCTTCAGATGAGCCTTATAATTAAACATTTTGCCACACTCTGTACAACTAAAACTTTTCTTCCCTGTGTGACTCCTCAAGGATTGAGTTTGTTTTGATGATTTCAGGTCCTGGGACAGCTTGCACTGTCCTCCCACATTTTGTGTCTTGTGTGATTGCAATGTGTTTAAAGGAGACTGGTCTCCCCTGGTCTCCTCCCACTTATCACTTTCTTCTGTGTCCAATTCAGAAGATAGGAGCTGGTCATCACTAGTTGGTTGTGATTCTCCACAGTCTTCTAAATCAGCTTGCGTTTTCATGTGTTCAGTTGAGGTGCTGGCTACAAGTGCTATGTCTCTGTTTTCATCATCATCTTCACCTTTCACTTCTAGTAAAGTCAACGTTGACAAACCAGCTTCCTCTTGTACTTCAAGTAGCTCCTCCTGTTCCTCCTTCATCTGTGGAGGTTGTGGTTCCTCCTGGACCAGACTGCAACCCCACTCTTCTTCAGGGGAAACCTCCTCTTTACACACAGGGATGTGCAGGAAGTCTAAGAAAAATATATAATAAAACATGAGACTGCTGAGTTGTATCTTGAAAAAGTATCAACAGATTAATATTCTCAAATTAAAATTGTGGAAATAGGTATCGATTCATATAAATAACTAGTGTCACAAATGTGTGTGGGGGGGATCATTTGGCATACAGCAGGTTAGTGAGCACCCTCAGTACCGGCCCAACTTTCACCAATACAATACAAAGACAGAATGCTTGAAACTTACTGAGATGCAGGTCTTCAGGTTCCTGTTTAATAGAAACAGTCCTGGCTGGAGAACTGATCTTCACCTGCAGTGACACTGATCTGGATTGAAAGGACTTGAATAATGACGTTGCTGTAATATGAATACAAACTTGAACTCCTTAATTGCTTTCATAAAGAAGTTTGTGATGAAGTATAGCAATGTTTTCAAAGGAGATGGCAGGCAGGATCAGGAAACAGAGAAATTAGTGTTTCCCTTAAATGTGGACACTATTCTACTGTTCTGGAGTATGCAAAGCCATCACAAGAAACTAGTCATGTTTATTTTATTCAGTCATGTTGAGTCAGATTATATCATTCCTCTGCTTTAGTGTCATTTTCTTTGTCATTCTGGCTTAGACTGAATGATCATTTTGTGAACTAACTTAAACCAAATGCATTCACCTGTCTTCATGTGTGTTCTTAGACTACCCATTTAATTAAAGCCTTTATCGCGTACTGTCCTTGTGTGTGTTTTAGTTAACCCTTTTTTCCCCCTCTTATCTATCTTTCTTACGTCTCTGTAACTTTGTAAATAACTGTATACTGCTGTGCTACTACTGGACAACTAAATTTCCCCCTTGGGATAATAAAGGTATCTATCTATCTATCTGAAAACAGCCTTTACCATATACAGTGCAAGAAATTGGCTTTACTAAGAGGATTGGAGTAAAATAAAGGCTTGTCCCCTTTATTTGTCTTGTGTTTCTCACAAAAGTGGAGTAGGCCTAACAATGTATTTTAACATTTCAACAACACATCCTCTATCCCATTCCCACAACTGGTCTGACATGCTTTCAAAATAGCACACACAACAAAGCAATGTCAGAAGCTCTGAGAGGCTGTTTGACTTTGTAAACAAAAAACGATTCAAAGGTGAGCCCAGACCACCAGGAAATAATTAATATAAATTAACTAGAACTAAACCCCACAAAACTCCATCATAGATATTAAAACCACAATGGTCTCACACATTGAACACAGTTAAATCACATATTATTGACTCTGAAACCTATTTTCTTACTTGAAAAGGGGTTATTGAATACGTAGTTATTGTACCAACCTGTTCTGTATACTTTTGTATGGTTTTAAAACCATGTCCAGTAGTCTGCTTTTGTGGTCGATTTCTTGCTTCAAGCTGAAAGCTTCATCCTCATACTCCATTACAATTCGTCCAATGGTCCCAAATATCTCTTCAGCAGCTGCAGATAGACGTTCATTGACCAAGGACTTCAGTGTTTGTAGTAAAGCCATTTCTCAAAGGTAGTAGAGTAGAGTTTCTGTGACCAACCAAGAGAAGCAAGTTCAGTCCTTAACAACTTGCAGTGACTAAAGTGTCACCAAACATAAACAGAGCCCTGCTAAATACTCACAGAGAGTCTGATGGCCCAATCAGAGAGTGGGGGCCAGGGGGGCGTGTTGGGGCAACAATAGACAGAAACTGGAACTCCCCCATACAGTACAACATACAAATTTGACATTTGATTGCTGTAATAATTAACAGTCTGTGTTGCCTATAATAGCACACATTTTGGAGAATTGTTTCACTTTCATCCATTAATACTAATAGAATTACACATGGCCTGACAGAGTGGATTTGTCATGTTTGTGATACACCAAGGATTAAGAATATTTGGTGAATTTATAAAAGAAAAACACAAGTTGTGAATCCTTGTCTGAGTGCAAGTTTAGATTAAATAATTTGAAATGGTTTGGTAGGACATGATTTATCCAAATTCTCAAGAATGGGTGATTATAGTACAATAAAAAAAACACAGCAGTATACATTATATACTCAACCATGAGTAGGCAGTATGACTGGTTTTGCTGTTATAGTTTTTGCTCAAACAGAGCTAATTGGTGTGTTGTAATCATGTACACTTCTAATATTGCAGGTTTAAATCAAGACGGATGTTTACTATCATCTTGAGAAAGTAGAGGGTCCAAAACATATTAATATGGCATTTGAATTTGGAGAAAACTGATATACTTTAACTGCTAGTATGCCCATGTCGATTTGTTTGTTCATCACATCAGATTGATGAAACCTATATTATCACATCTATGATTCTTAAACTAAGGAATGGGATCCTGAAATAATTGTGTAGTAAATTTTAGGCATTTAGCAGACAAGCGATTTACAAGCAAGGACAGCACACAGTAATACATACAACAACTAATCAATGTTAATACATCAAATGCATAGAAATAGTAATCCAAAAAGTAAGTAGGCTTCAGTCCATCAACGTCTACTTTAACATATAACTCAGAGTGTAGGGTTAGGGAGAATGGTATGCTCAACTAACTTAAGTTACAGGACACTGTCAGACAATACATTATGAAAATCAGCAATGTCATTTCACCAAGTCTTTACAGCTGTGCCTATTTATGCATTAACATAATTATATTGTCTGCATTGGCCCTCACAGCATGTTTCGAATAGGCTACCACGAATAGGTAGCTTGGTCACAACATCCTATAGCATTTGCATTGCAATTGATTTCAGGTGGTGTTTGGGAAGTGGCGCGTGCAGGTGTGATCTGCATTACCATTGATGGAATGTGGGCGAGGGCAGAGCACCTCAAATACATGACAACGCCATAGTGTGTTCCCCCCTGTGTGTGTGTGTGTGTGTGCGTGTGTGTGTGTGTGTGTGTGTGTGTGTGTGTGTGTGTGTGCCTGGTCTGGCCTGGCCTGAACAACAGCGCCCCTCCCTTAACATGTGTGGTCAGAAAAGGTTACTGCAGGCTACAGACAGACAGACACGCAGACAGACAGACAGACAGACCCACACACACGGCCACGTATAGGAGCGTTGTGACCACCGCTCAAAAATGACAAGGAGAGAGCTGAGCAGAAAGTGTATGTTGGTCCAAAGAAAACTGTATATGCCTACATGCTGTGTGACTTGTAGATCTGTCCTTTATTGGAACAAATTGAATATGTTTCAACATGGAAACAAGTGACTATTTGTCTCTCAAAATTGAAACTGTCAATTAATAATTGCATCAGGACTACTGTATCATCCAGATGTTAAACATTAGGCCTATCTACTCCAACTCTGGCAACAAAAACTTGTATTTTCAACAGAATTAACATAATACATTTTTGCCAACATTTTTCTTAATTAGATGCTAGTGATGGCAGCGAGCCAGAGGCCCATGATGATGATGATGGAGATAAGGTTAGTTGTTACCCCCACTGATGGATGTTGGCAGTTCCATCAGTCCCACTTGATTGTGATTGACTGTAAGCTACTACAGCAATGGCAAGAGTATTGAGGAGGAATATACTATATTTAACACACAAAACAGCAGTGATTAGTTTTGGTATACAGTCAAAAGAACAGGCGTTAATCACTGGTTTTCTTTATCCCCCTTCAGTCCAGAGCCAGCGCTGCCGGCTCCTCCCAAAAAGATTGTTCCCAGGTCCAACGCCAACTCAGAGGATGACAATGTTGCTTCAGCCTCAAGAGTCAGACCAAAGGTTTGTCTGAAGTCATAATTATTCCGGCATAGTGGTATATGCTAGTCCATACAGACGATATATTTGATACTCTGTAGTGTGTACTTAATGCAATAGTAATTTATATTTAAGAGTAGGCAGATCAACTTCTCATGGATGCCTGTCTCACCTAACATAGCATTGACTGCTATGGTCTCTTTTGCAAGACACTTTATGTATATATACTTATATATTATTCGCCCCCTCTGTTGATGCACCTTCTCTTTATTGGTACTGTACTGCTCTTGTCTTTGTTTTTTGTTTTTTTCCCCTCTTATCTATTTTTTCTTACGTCTCTGTAACTTTGTAAATAACTGTATACTGCTGTGCTTCTACTGGACAACTGTATTTCCCCCTTGGGATAATAAAGGTATCTATCTAACAGAGAGAGCCAAATCCACTCTGCCACGACCTGCAAATAAAAGACGCAGCTCCAGCTCCAAACGGTCCCCATACCTGATGCACAAAGCAAGTAAGCAACACACACACTTGAAATGTTTATTTATGTCCACATAAGCAGAAGTATAATAATGACTTGTACAAAGGACATAAACAATATCGGTGAAGTCAGATAATAAGAAAAAAGCCAGTTACAAAGTGCTTGTAGGGCAGAACATTGTTACATACAATACTGTTGACACACATGCCAAACACAGCAGACAACAATCATGGGTAAAGGAAACACAACTCCTCCAAATTGAGTGGAAACAATGACATTATTAAGGGTCTTAGCTGAAATATTAGAGAAGTAGAATGCTTACATAGCATGACGGAGGACATGAAGATGGAAGATATCCATTCCACTATTCTGTCATGCTCTAGTCTAGTCCATGGCACCCATGGATTGTAATTTTTGAAAAATATTAACTTTTTCAGCTTAGGTTAGGCCTACACAGAAAGAATGGTCCACTCAGTCCAAAGCTGCCACCTTTGCTGTTGTGCCTTTAGGAGGCGACCTGGGGCATTAGTCAGTGGGAGTTGGTGTTCTGTTCCACACAGTCATAGTTGCTTTGACAGATAAAGTGCTTGTGCTTTTTCTAATTGTGATGATCATTTGTTTCAATGCAATAGAATTCCAGAGGAGAATCATGGAATTGCTCGTGGCCATCTGCAAATCCCTGGAAGCGTTACATCTCAGAGGAAAAGTGCCAGTTGGAGACACATCTCTTCCTGCCAGGGTGAAGAGAGTGGAGGAGCTCACCCATCTTGATGATTCCCTCAGCTCCATAGAAGAAAAACAGAAACTGGTAGGTTTCACAACTGTAGAACAACAGTTTCAGAACTGTAAGAAATGGTGTGAGGTACTTAACAAGTGCTCACTCGACCTGATGTTGATAATCGAATATGTCAATGACGAGATGGCGACAACTCGAAATGAAGTTGCCCAGCTGGAGAAGGACTTCAAGACTATATATGGGGCCCAACAACTGAAAGAAATGGACCAACTGTGCAACGGCCTGCTGGACACCTACCACAAAGAAATACTTGAGCTTAAACTTCGCAAGTATCGTCAAGTCACCCTGGTCTACAAAGACGACAAGGTCTACAAATGGCAAAGGACAGATCACAGACAAGGGGTCACACACTGCAAGACTTCAAAGCCGACAGCTCTCCGACAGCTCTGCCTGCTGACACTTGAAATCACGCGACAAGCGACAACCAAGGGTGGGCCCTATAAAAACGGGAGGGAGGTCTCTCCAAGTTGTTTTTTTGACGTCTGCGGTGACGCGCGTTTTAGAATGCTAGCCCGCAAGAAATTAGCAGTGCAAGTTGTTTGTGCTATGTTTTGCTGCGAAAGAGAAAAGAAGAAAAAAAAGAAGAGAATCTGGATGCAAAAATGGATTGCGAGACGCACACAGCGAGGATTGGGACTGTTGCAGGGAGAGTTGGAGGTAAGCCTATAGTAAATAGTACTAAATACATAGTAATAGCCTGTGATGACAGATGATAACAAGGCACTTAGCCTAATTGTTGCGTTAATATGAATGCATTTCTATGCCTTATATACGCTTATGTTGCTGCCTACTTTTATTGCCGTTCGACAATAACGTTTTTCTAGGCTAATATGCAAATATGCAAATCTTTCTAGGCTAATATGCAAATCTTTTGCATATTAGCCTAGAAAATAAAGTATAACTTCCCCCGTATCATTATGATAGGCAGAAGATCCACAGAGCTTCAGGGAGATGCTACGCATGTATGAGGAGGAGTTCAACATTCTGCTGGGGATGGTTGAAAACCGCATCCGCAAGAAGGACACGCAAATGTGCCGTGCAATAACCCAGAGGGAGCGCCTGGGTTTGACCCTGCGGTTCTTGGCAACAGGTATGATTTTCTCTAATATTAATACCAAATAGGACTAATCAGAGATTCTAAGCAGTGGGTGTGTGTGTGTTATTGGTTCTATGGACCGCCTGTGTCTGGAATAAAGTTTAAATTGAATTTTGTGTGTGTGTGTGTGTGTGTGTGTGTGTGTGTGTGTGTGTGTGTGTGTGTGTGTGTGTGTGTGTCGTTGTCTTTACTTTGAAAGCAAGATTACAGGTTTTGCCAACTAAACTTAATCTCTCCATCTGGTTTCCAGGCAATCATGCCCCTCACTGTATTCATCATGGCAATGAGCAAATAGCTGTCCCACATCTTAAATGGTTGCCATGTATACAGAGGCCTCTACATATGTAGGCATGACAGAATTGTAGATTTGATATCAAAAGATATCTATTCTATTTTTGGGTCCTCCATCATGCTGTATAAGCACTCTTCTGTGAGGCCGAGCATGTTTAACCTGTGTAATGATGATTCTGTGTTCTCTAACATTTCAGCTAACACCCCTGATGTCTTTGTTGTGAATGAAACCCTTAGGGAGGTGTCTATTCTCGAGGTTGGCTGCACTTTTGATTACAGTTTGGAAGAAGCCTTTCTAACCAAAGTGCTGAAATATCAACAGCTAGTGCAGACCAGCTCACAGCTAGGCTACAGATGTACACTTTTGGTTTTTATCTTTGGGAGCCTAGGGCATGTGCACAAGTTGGTTGTGAGGGGCTTACAAATGGCAGGCCTCTCCAATAGGAGGGCCAAACAGTTAGCAAAATATTGCTCAGTGTCAGCCATTATAGGAAGCCGCTCAATCTGGAGGAGGCGTTGTTTCCTTTATCCATGACTTATGTCCGCTGTGTCTGACAAGTATGTCATCTATACTGTATGTAGTATCAATGTTCTGCCGTTTAGGCTCTTTGTAACTGGCTGTTCTTTCATATTTTCTGACTGCACTGTCATTGTTTATGACCTTTGTATGAGGCACCCTTGTACTTCTCTTTATGTGGTCATAAATAAACATTTCAAATGTGTGTGTGTGTGTGTGTGTGTGTGATCTATAGGCGAGAGCTTCAAATCACTCAGGCTGCAATATAGGATTGGGACCAGCACTGTTGCTAAGATCATCTTTGAAATGTGTGAAGCACTGTATCAGGCCATGAAAGACCAATTCCTGAAGGTAGGCTCTGTTTAACATCATAGTGTTGTGCACACAAACATTATGATTTGGGCCAATAATCACATTAATATAATGATTTTCCTTGGTGACTGTTATTATTATGAGATTTGTATATGGCTAAAATGTAATCATATGTTAACATGCAGTAATTATGATTTATTGCAAATTCATTTTTATCTTAATTAAACAGTACTTAACTATGTTAACGCATATTCTTCATTATATGTTCTGCTAGACACCAACAGCGGCAGAATGGCGAAGCATAGCCCAGGACTTCCAAACACGTTGGCAATTTCCATATTGCATTGGCGCCCTGGATGGAAAACATATCGCTATTCAACCTCCAATTAACAGCGGCAGTGTTTTCTGGAAATACAAGGGAAGGTTCTCGATAATATTGATGGCTGTTGTTGATGCACATTACAAGTTCATTTACGCTAGTGTTGGGGTTCAAGGTAGGGTCCCAGACGCAGGATTGTTTGCACACTCAGACCTATTTAAAGCAATGGACCGGGGTCTGCTAAACATTCCTGCGCCTGAACCTTTGCCAAACTCGCATATCAAGATACCATATGTTTGTGGGTGATGAGGCATTTCCGCTACGTTCTGACCTAATGAAGCCTTATCCATTCAGGCAGATGGACCATCATCAAAAGATATTTAATTACAGATTGTCTCGAGCACGGAGAGTAGTAGAGAATGCTTTTGGCATTCTTGCAAACAGGCTCAGAGTTTTTAGGTCGACCATTTGCTTGGACCCGGACAGGGTAATAACTATAACTATGGCCTCGTTGTGCATCCATAATTTCCTTTGTGGGCGTAGGTCTGGGGCATATACGCCGCCATTCTTTGTAGACTGGGATGATGAGGAGCACAACAGAGTTGATGGAACTTGGCGAGTGGAAGGGACAGGGACCTTGCGGCCTCTGAGCAACCCACCAGTAGCTCCAAAATCTCAACGCCACATCCTGCGTGATGTGGCGTTGTCCCCTGCGTGTCCCCTGGCAGGATACCTGCATTTAAAATCATTCTTATTTGTCTATTATCTATTCTTATTATTATATTATTATTATGTATCTTTGTGATATGACCACTGACCAGCTCAGTGGCGCAAAGCCACGCCCTTGTCTCAGGTCCCACTTGGAAGAGGCCAGCTTGATATAAAGTGTTTTGTTTTTTGTTTTGTTTTTCCTTAAACAAATGCCATTCACAGCAAGAATGAGTTCAGTTTTGCTCGACTAAAAAAAAGAGTTGTTATTATTTATTAAACCCACAAACACTTTCAACCTGGTTATCCCCATGCTGGCCATGTATGTAAGCATTGGAAAAAAATAAAACATTTCAAATCTCAGCATTTGTATATATATAGTTTGCACTTGATCTATTGGAACTGTCATGTAGTTAATTATTTTGTACATTATTCCTGCATTGCCTTTGAGTACTTTTCTGCTATTCTAAAAGCAAGTTTCATATTGTCACTGGATTGTTCTGGATCCAAGTATCCATTTGACTACAACATTTTGAGAATTATGTAGCAACTAGAAAAGAAAATTTCTACGAAATTTTAAGTGTGCCTGCAGCTTGCTAAGTGTGTGCAACCTTGTGTAATGGTTGGTGTTAGCATTAGCGTTAGATTTTTTTTGGTGTTAGCATTAGCATTGGATTTTTTAACATTAGCATGTTTTGCATTAGCTCTAACATTAACGATGTACGACAAACGGTTCATGAGATATAGAGGCACTTCCAGGCACTTCTTGTTTGGCGAAGGGCACTTCCTGTTTGGCGAAGGAAGCACCAATAAAGGTTAAAGACTCTTAATCAAGTCATATAACACCACCCACGCATCTGTATGACAAGCAGTTCATTAGATAAAGGGTCACTTCCTGTTTGGTGAGGGGCACTTCCTGTTTGGCGAAATAGGCCCCAATTAAGGTTAAGGACTCTTAATCAAGTCATTTGACGCCACCCACAAGTCTGTATGACAAACGGTTCATGAGATATAGGGTCACTTCCTGTTTGGTGAAGGGCACTTCCTGTTTGGCGAAATAGGCCCCAATTAAGGTTAAGGACTCTTAATCAAGTCATTTGACATCACCCACAAGTCTGTACGACAAACAGTTCACGAGATATAGGATCACTTCCTGTTTGGTGAGGGGCACTTCCTGTTTGGCGAAATAGGCCCCATTTAAGGTTAAAGACTCTTAATCAAGTCATTTAACGCCACCCACAAGTCTGTACGACAAACGGTTCACGAGATAAAGGGTCACTTCCTGTTTGGTGAGGGGCACTTCCTGTTTGGCAAAATAGGCCCCAATTAAGGTTAAGGACTCTTAGACAAGTCATATGATACCACCCACGCACCTGTACGACAAACGGTTCACGAGATAAAGGGCCACTTCCTGTTTGGTGAGGGGCACTTCCTGTTTGGCGAAATAGGCCCCAATTAAGGTAAAGGACTCTTAAACAAGTCATTTGATACCACCCACGCATCTGTACGACAAACGGTTCATGAGATAAAGAGGCACTTCCTGTTTGGTGAAGGGCACTTCCTGTTACATAGGGGGCGGGGCTTAATCAATTACAGCTCATCCCTATTGGCCCGGAAAAAGACTAAAGTTGTGTGTGCATTTTAAAGTTTAAGTGACGTTGCTAGGCAAAAGTATGTCAGAGTAATGTGGGGCCAAAGTTTCTGGTTTTTTTTCAGAGTCAATGGGGGTTTTTGAGCGTAGTTTTTTTACGAATTTCGTTGCCATGGTAATGTGGATCGGAAAGAAAAGTAATAGCACACCATTCCCGGCCGAGGCGCACATTTTGATGTATATATTGCAGGGGTGGCGTAAATCGTGTGGCAGTTATTACGTGCCGAAATTTCCCCCATTCTAAGTCAATGGGGTTTTTGGGCGTAGTTTTTTGCGAATTACGTCGCAATGGTAACGCGAATCGGAAAGAAAAGTAATAGCACCCCATTCCCGGCCGAGCCGCACGTTTTGATGTATATATTGCGGGGGTGCCGTAAATTGTGCGACAGTTATTACGTGCCGAAATTTGCAAGAACATTAATGACTTACTTACTTACTTACTTAAAGGGGAAGACCACCCATTTTCAATATTGAACTGTGTCATTAATATACCTTAGAGGAGTTGTGTGGAAATAGAAAAAAAGTTCCCCCCCTTCTGTGTTGCCTAGAACTGGAAGATTGATTTTGGGGTTTGTATTGTAAAGTACAACTTGATGACATCACACATTGTACTTTACAATACAAACCCCAAAATCAATCCTCCAGTTCTAGGCAACACAGAAGGGGGGGAACCTTTTTTCTATTTCCACACAACTCCTCTAAGGTATATTAATGACACATTTCAATATTGAAAATGGGTGGTCTTCCCCTTTAAGTATGGCGGATTACAATAAGTGTTTTGCCATTGCATTGCATGGCAGGCACACTTAATTATGATATCATAAAACATGCATTAACCACTTTAGCCCTGTCTTGCTATTTTTAAACTTTTTCTCTGGATTCTCGGGTTGGGGCAGTGAATATAGACCGCCTCAGTTATGCTCAATATCCAAATTTGATCTGGTAAAAACTATAATCAAATGGACAGGTATAGAATAATTTCGACTCTCTGTGTGCGTGTGCTTGTGTGCGTGCGTTTGTGCGTACGTGCGTGCGTGCGTGCGTATGTGTGTGTGTGTGTGTGTGCAGTGGCCATCATTGCAGAGACAGAGGAGATTAAACAGATGTTGTTGCATCATGACATCCCATCACAGACCATGGAGGAGGTTCAGCCAATCAGAGTCCAGCCTGCCAGAGTCCTCAGTCACATCTATGCCAGACTGGGTGCGTATGCACACGCACACACACACACACACACACACACACACACACACACACACACACACACACACACACACACACACACACACACACACTCACATGCACACACACACACACACACACACACACACACACACACACACACACACACACACACACACGCACACACACACAGACAGACTAACAGTTTTTCTTTAAAAGAATTATCCCACGATTTTGTAACCCATTGTTCACCCAGTGACAATTGCCTAAGCTGTAATCCTGGGCCGAACTGAGCTCATGCTTCCTTCAGTGCATGAGGAGCGAGCAGGCCGCTTCTTATCACCTGACAGGTGGGGAGCTTCCCCAGCTGGACGTAGCACGTGGAAGGAACACGTTATTCCAACCAGTTCCTTTCCCCTCCATCAGGCTGGCCAGGGGGAGGCAGTATAGAGACCAGGATTACTGCATGTTTTTTGTGTACCTACCTATAGGGCAGGTTTCCCCACCCTAGGGTGCCGTGATGCCAGTCCAGGGGTTCCTCAGAATAATCTGATAATATTTTGAATTCATCAATATCACTAAACTAAACACATGTTTAACCTCTGCCAGGCCTGATTTGCACTGTACTTGATGAGTTCTTTTTCCATCTAGCTCAATTCTCTTCACCAAAAATAGCAGATCTACAAGCTCACAAGCTTGTGAGAGGCTGTGATCGGCTATTTTTGGTGAATCTTCCCCCCAGAGAACAGGGATGCTGGGATTCAAGTGGTTAAACATCAAGTATAAAGTTATTCTTTACAGTCAGTTCTGATGGAAACAGATTTTCTGAGACATTCCGTATCTCAGGTGGAAAGTTTGAAAACCGCTGCCAGGACACAGGGAGAACATGCAAACTCCGCACAGTAAGACCCTTTCACCAACCCCACCTAGGGTATGGGCACTGATGACACGGAGGAGAGAACACGCCCCCCAGCGCCATTGATGTATTTGTTGATTTAAAACACATACTTTGAATTAGACTTCACTTTAGGTCTTGGTTGTGACGGAATCTAACAGTTTGTCGCCCCCTCCAGGTCGTAACCAGTGTCTGGGGTTAACAGGGTTTGTCGCCCCCTGCAGGTCGAAACCAGCGTCTGGGTCTAACCGGTCGCCCGTACCGACAGATCTAACAGTGTGTCGCCCCCTGCAGGTTGTAACCAGCGTCTGGGGCTAACCGGTAGCCCGTACCGACAGATCTAACAGTGTGTCGCCCCCTGCAGGTCGTAACCAGCGTCTGGGTCTAACAGGGTTTGTCACCCCCTACAGGTCGTAACCAGCATCTGGGGCTAACAGGGTTTGTCGCCCCCTCCAGGTCGTAACCAGCGTCTGGGTCTAACAGGGTTTGTTCCCTCCAGGTCGTAACCAGCGTCTGGGGCTAACAGGGTTTGTTCCCTACAGGTCGTAACCAGCGTCTGGGTCTAACAGGGTTTGTTCCCTCCAGGTCGTAACCAGCGTCTGGGGCTAACAGGGTTTGTTCCCTACAGGTCGTAACCAGCGTCTGGGTCTAACAGGGTTTGTTCCCTACAGGTCGTAACCAGCGTCTGGGTCTAACATGGTTTGTTCCCTACAGGTCGTAACCAGCGTCTGGGTCTAACAGGGTTTGTTCCCTACAGGTCGTAACCAGCGTCTGGGTCTAACATGGTTTGTTCCCTCCAGGTCGTAACCAGCGTCTGGGTCTAACATGGTTTGTTCCCTCCAGGTCGTAACCAGCGTCTGGGTCTAACAGAGTTTGTTCCCTACAGGTCGTAACCAGCATCTGGGGCTAACAGGGTTTGTTCCCTACAGGTCGTAACCAGCGTCTGGGGCTAACAGGGTTTGTTCCCTGCAGGTCGTAACCAGCGTCTGGGGCTAACCGGTCGCCCGTACCGACAGATCTAACAGTTTGTCGCCCCCTGCAGGTCGTAACCAGCGCCTCGGCCTGACCGGTCGCCCGTACCGACAGATCGGAGTTCTGGGAACCTCCAAGTTCTACCTGATCAGAGACACCATCTTCACCTTCACCCCACAGGTGACCCCCTGACCTCTCACCTTTCACCCCGTGACCTCACTGACTGTTAAACATCACCAGCTCAGCCGCTGTAGTTGATTTGATTTGATTTGATTTATTTAACACAATGTAAAAAATATATAAAAAACTGATAACAAAATAAAATAAAAAGAAGCCTCTACCAATGTATAGCACAATAAAAAACTAATAGTACATGATTTGTAAACAATAGAAAATTATTGAATTTACAAATAACATGATTGCAGTATAAAAATGAAAAATCTGATTATCCATAACAAGATTACCGACAATAATCAACCAACTTATTTGACATAGGATGTCAAATCCACAGACCAACGAAGCAAAACAACTTAAAAAAGCTAACTGGCATTATGTGATACAATAAAGTGACATTAAGTGAACCGGTCAATAACAACAAACACTCAATTTGTTCTCAAGTGAAGAAAGTTGTAAACCACTATAGGGAACTTGTCCCAAATTCACATCGATCACTCTAATCACTTGCCTTTCCGCTTTGGATCGGTAATCTGATTTAAAGGTCATATTTATAAAATAATTACATTGACAAATATATAATAGGAAAGAGAAAAACATCCACAGAGCTTTTTCAAAAAGTGTGGAATCAAATTGCTTTCTCCAAAAAAGACAAAGTGAAAAAAGAACAGTAAAAACAACATTTTAAAAACACAAATTAACTATAATTTTAATCATTTTGTTGGGACCACTTTTATGTTTGTATTTTAACAAAGATATGCATGGCTGCAGCTTACTCTGCATTGCTTCCTTACAGATGAGTTAAATAGTAAATACGGAATATGGAGTCTTACACCTTTAACTAACGTATTATCACAGAATCACAACAATGTCCCAGAGCTGAGATCTGGTTGTGACAGAATAGATTCAATCCTTATAAAAACGGATGGACCAGAATAGATATAAAGAGATATATAGAGAATAGAATATTAACATCACAATAGATATTATCAACAGCATATACTGTATAATTACACACAACTCATTAGATTATACTATATTGACCTCTGCCTTTCCAACAGTTCATGGACCACCAGCACTTCTACTTGGCTCTGGACAATCACATGATCGTGGAGATGTTCCGAACGGAGCTGTCCTACCTGGCTGCCCGATGGAGACGCACCGGCCGGCCCACTGTCACCTTCCCTGTGTCACAGAGCATGCTCAGTATGTCACCTTCTCACAGAGCATGCTCAGTACGTCACCTTCTCACAGAGCATGCTCAGTACGTCACCTTCTCACAGAGCATGCTCAGTACGTCACCTTCTCACAGAGCATGCTCAGTACGTCACCTTCTCACAGAGCATGCTCAGTACGTCACCTTCCCACAGAGCATGCTCAGTACGTCACCTTCCCACAGAGCCATGACGGCTCCTTGTTGTTACAGCTGACGACCACAAGGAGGTGGATCCTGCTGTTCTGTCCATGCTGAGGAAGATGCAGGACGGCTACTCTGCTGGAACCAGGTAACTATTACTAACTATTACTAACTAACTATTACTAACTAACTATTACTAACTCTATGGTAGAACCAGGTAACTATTACTAACTAACTATTACTATTATGGAGGAACCAGGTTACTACTATTACTAACTCTATGATAGAACCATTATTAACTTTATGAAGGAATCACTAACCCCAACTAGAACAAAGTAGGCCTAACTACTGCCAACCATAACTCCTGGTATGGTCTTTATCAATGTGTGTAGTATCATATGAATCATATCTCTAATGTCATATCAATGTGTGTATTATTATATGATTCATATCTCTAATGTCATATCAATGTGTGTAGTATTATATGAATCATATCTCTAATGTCATATCAATGTGTGTAGTATCATATGAATCATATCTCTAATGTCATATCAATGTGTGTAGTATCATATGAATCATATCTCTAATGTCATATCAATGTGTGTATTATTATATGATTCATATCTCTAATGTCATATCAATGTGTGTAGTATTATATGAATCATATCTCTAATGTCATATCAATGTGTGTAGTATTATATGAATCATCTATCTATAAATGCGAGAAGTCTCTGCGTCTGTGTCTGTCTGTCTGTCTGTGTGTGTGTGTGTGTCTGTAATCCGCGTATCTCGAGAACCGTTCGTCCCACCGGCTTCATCTCTAATGTCATATCAATGTGTGTGGTATTATATGAATCATATCTCTAATGTCATATCAATGTGTGTGGTATTATATGAATCATATCTCTAATGTCATATCAATGTGTGTAGTATCATTATGAATCATATCCTAATGTCATATCAATGTGTGTGGTATTATATGAATCATTATCTCTAATGTCATATCAATGTGTGTGGTATCATATGAATCATATCTCTAATGTCATATCAATGTGTGTAGTATCATTATGAATCATATCCTAATGTCATATCAATGTGTGTAGTATTATATGAATCATATCTCTAATGTCATATCAATGTTTGTGTTCCAGAATCCAAACAGGAACTCTGGAGGAGTTTCTGACCACCTCGTCATGTGCTCACCTCTCTTTCATGGACTGTGGTCAGTGTGTCTGTGTGTCATGATTTGTAGGTCTAATTCCATAACCTGTCCCAGCCCCATGATTTGTAGATCTAATTATATCAGTCCCATCCCTGTGATGCTCTAATGACATCATCAGTCCTTTCTCCATAATTTGTAGGTCTAATTCGATAGTCCCATCCCCACGATTTGTAGATCTAATTCCATCACCAGTACCATCCCCATAATTTGTATGTCTAATTCCATTGCCAGTTCCATCCGCATGATTTGTAGATCTAATTCCATCACCAGTTCCATCCGCATGAATTGTAGATCTAATTCCATCACCAGTACCATCCCCATAATTTGTATGTCTAATTACATTGCCAGTTCCATCCGCATGATTTGTAGATCTAATGATTTTCAGATTACATCACCAGTCCCACTCCATGATGGTCTAATTCTATCACCAGTTCCATCCACATGAATGGTAGGTCTCCAGAGGTGGACGACTTGGATCCTTAATGTTGTTGTTGTTGTCATGGTTCCAGAGGTCGACGACCTGGCGCAGTACCTGGACGGCCTGCTGACGGCGCCCAAGAGCAAAGTGACCATCAGCAGCATCAAGGGAGGCCTGAACCGCTTCAGAGCCACGGCCAACCGGACCAGGGAGATGGTTTCACTGGTCCATAAGGCCAGGGAGCTCAATATACATGGTTAGTATTATACCTGAACCCTAACCCTAACCCTGACCAGGGAGATGGTGTCACTGGTCCATAAGGCCAGAGAACTCAATATACATGGTTAGTATTATACCTGAACCCTAACCCTAACCCTGACCAGGGAGATGGTGTCACTGGTCCATAAGGCTAGAGAGCTCAATATACATGGTTAGTATTATACCTGAACCCTAACCCTGACCAGGGAGATGGTTTCACTGGTCCATAAGGCCAGGGAGCTCAATATACATGGTTAGTGTTATACCTGAACCCTAACCCTAACCCTAACCCTAACCCTAACCCTAACCCTGACCCTGACCAGGGAGATGGTGTCACTGGTCCATAAGGCCAGGGAACTCAATATACATGGTTAGTATTATAGTTATTATAGTTTCACTGGTGCACAAGGCTAGAGAGCTCAAAATACATGGTTAACTCATTCTCTGCCATGGGACAAGTTTGACGAGTTATGTTTTATTTTTATTTTTTTACTCTGGTGTGTGTGTGTGTGTGTGTGTGTGTGTGTGTGTGTGTGTGTGTGTGTGTGTGTGTGTGTGTGTCTTCTCCAGACATCCAGATGTATCTTCCCACCAAACTATTCCGCTCGCCTCAACCCAGGCTCCACCTGCTGGACGATCAGGGGAAGGTAGGTCAACTAAAAGGAGATCCTATTAAGCGTTTCGGCTTATTTACACAGGACACACGTGTGTGCGTGTCTGTGTGCGTGTGTGCCTTTGATTGAACGTATTGGGATATAACTGACAATGTGTTGCCCTTTTGTTTGGGAGTCTGAGCCACATATACAAAAATATCTGTATAATCAAAACCTCGACCAGCTGTCAGTCTGTCTGTCAGTCAGTCTGTCACACGTCACACGTCACACTTTTGCCCTGCTCATATCTCCGCAACCGTAGCCCCGATCCATGCCAAATTTTGCACACACACTCCTTTCCTGCCAAACCACCACCTCAATTCTCACATGGCCCTCTTCTAGCGCCACCATGAGGCCGATTCTTGCAAAACACATTTTGGACATTGCTCCTACAAATTTTGCCCTAAAATCACGCAAATCGGTACACACTTGTTCTACACTCAAGTCATCAACATGGATCTGTCCCATATAGCGCCACCATCAGGCTGATTTATTCAAACACATTTTTGGACACTGCTCCTACACATTTGCCCTAAAATCACGCTGCAACCTGATGGTCGCTTATCTCCCGATTAGGGAGTCTTACTGGTAGTATGTGATCCATGTGTTGTGTTTTCCTCTGTGTGTTAATAAGCATGTGCAACAGTTTTATCTGGTAATGATAATTCAAATGTGTGCATGTGTGTGTGTGTGTGTGTGTGTGTGTGTGCGTGCGTGCGTGCGTGCGTGCGTACCTGCATGCGTGTGTGTGTGTGTGTGTGTGTGTGTGTGTGTGTGTGTGTGTGTGTGTGTGTGTGTGTGTGTGTGTGTGTGTGTGTGTGTCCAGACTGCAGAGACCCCCATGCTCCTGCCCAGGGATATGAACGGTCACATCGACTACCATGCTCTGGTCAGCATCCTGAAGAAGACCAAGAACCTGCAGGACCAGGCAGACATCCTCTACATCCTCTACAAGGACAAGTAAGGACAAGTACTGTCATATTATACACTACACATCCTCTACATCCTCTATAAGGACAAGTAAGGACAAGTATTATACTACACATCCTCTACATCCTCTATAAGGACAAGTAAGGACAAGTACTGTCATTATACACTATACATCCTCTACAAGGACAAGTAAGGACAAGTATTATACTACACATCCTCTACATCCTCTATAAGGACAAGTAAGGACAAGTACTATACAACACATCCTCTACATCCTCTCTTTGATGATGGAGAGGGTCCCCATTTTTCCACACTCACTCCAGAGGGCCATGTATATACAGTAAAAAAAAATAGCCAATCTACAAGCTCATAACGCGTCACATTGCAACACGTTTTGAGCTTGTAGGTCTGCTATTTTTGCTATTTTTGAATTGGAATCTTGAAAAGTAAATGTTTTATTTAACTCTTTCACAGCCCACTTCAATCTGGCTCTAAGTCTCTACAGCCGGATTTTTCACTCATTTTGGGGGGCGATTTACGCATCGTCTGTAGAGTGTATTGCACACCACACCCATATCACTGGAAAGGCCTGCTCGCGCTCTTTCCGATACATCAAAGCAGAAAATCTGTATCTTGTTCTATGGTCTAGTAAATGGCAACTTTATAAGTCATGGTATTTGCCAAAAAACAGCCTTTTTGAGAAGACATTTTGAGAAAAACGACTTTTTAGTATAATAAATAGAATATCTATTATTTCTACTGTGAATATACCTACTTCCATATATCTATGGAAAGATCAATTCGCCCTCTTTACAAATCCACCAAAAAGTAAGTTGCTATCATTTTCTATTGTTTAGAAATAGGGCTGTTTGTAGGCGATGTAATCACCAAAACAGCTCTCTGAATTCATTTTCTATAGAGGATGCTCTCAAACCTAACTATGTTCAGCCTTTTATCTTTGGCTTCAATAGTGGCGTTTCCATAAACTTATTCGAGTTAGGGAAGCGAATTATCAGAAATGCGCTTTAAGACAAAGCAAATTTAGCCCGTTTCCATTAAACTGGTGAAATGCGATTCTTGGGAGATCCTGCCTGGGTCCGTCTGACCGACCTGCTGTAAACACTTCCCGCGGGCTTGCACACAGTGCACATAGCTGGGATGGGGCTGAATTTTTCAGACCGAGAGACGTGAGGGCACTGCTGTGACTCGCTGCACACGCATCCCGATTCCCGACCCAGAGCCAGTCGCGACGCACCGCCGCGGAGAAAGTGCGGCCGGCGGGAGCACAGAGCAAGCGACCCCGGCCGGGGCGCACCGAGTCCCCGAGCCGAGGCGGCCGCCCCCCCCCCCGCCTGGTTGAGTCCTCCGGGCAGACTGCATCCTGCAGCGTCGCAGATGCGAGCTTGTACGGCCACTTTTTCCACGTGCAACGCGGTGTGATGACGAAGGGTCACTCCGTGTGTAACAACCGGTTTGTTTTGTGGGCTAACGCTATACAATGGACGTTAATTAAGCGGCGGGGGAAAGTGTTATAGGAGGACGATATGGACCAGAACATCATATTTTATTGTCTGACCCGTTTCCATTCACTTAGTTTATTCGATTAAGCCTCAAAATCCTCCTCCTCCAAGCGGATAATTTATTTTGCGGATAATGAAAGTTTATTCGCATTTTGAAGTGTTTCCATAAAAAGATTTTGCGAAAAAGCCGTTAATGCGCAAAAAGTAGCTTTATGGAAACGCCACTAATGATGCATCAGGCAGTATGTTTTCAAACAAATGGGTAAACAAATACGTGTTTTACAGACTTTTCAAGTATAAAGGCACATTTCAGCTCAATCCCTCAAGTTATGTGGACAATAGACCTACAGTAGGCTGACTAGCTCTGGTCCATAGCGTTAGTGGAAGGACATGACATGCAGGCACGCCTGTCACCCACACGGCGGCGCTCTCTATCTCAGAATGCAGTCTGATGCATTTATTTTCAACATGCAACATGAGCACACGCACGCGCACGCACACATACACTCTCTCTCTCTCCCAGTACCTTCACAACTTTCTATTTACTATCAGTGCAGATACTGAATTTCCCCCTTGGGATAATAAAGGTATCTATCTATGGCTACATGTCTTGAGTTTACAGCAATAAACACACGAGCACGCAACGTGCACGAGCGTGCACACACATCTAGAAAACAGTTTACGTTGTCAAAGAAAACGTGTACAACAGTGTCTCTCTCTCTCTCTCTCTTCCCCCCCCCCCCCCCCCCCCCCCCTCTCTGCAACGTGCAACATGCATGTGCACGCGAACATGGGCACATGCACGCACATGTGCACTCTCTCTGCCGTTCGCAACTGGTAAAAAAAATTAACCTAGCCCAACCCTACCCTCCCCTGCCCCTTCTTTATACTGTTTGTTTAGACTTACTGTTTTCTTTTTTCTTTTTCTTTACATATCTACTGCATAGTACTGTGTTCTATTTGTCTGTCATTCAATGTTATATGAGATATGGTTTACTATGGAAATAAGTCTAGTCTTTTCATGGATCTCCTTTTAGTTGACCTTGTACCAGTGAACTGTACCGTCATGAAACTGTACCTTTTCCTATGCAAACTTCTAATAAAGTCTTCAATCAATCAATCAATCAATCAATCAATCAATCTCTCTCTCCCCAACTTTCTCTCTTGTATCATGGTTGTATTCTAACGCAGTTGGTTCTAGCGGGAAAAAAGAGAGAGAGAGAGAGAGAGAGAGAGAGAGAGAGAGAGAGAGAGAGAGATAATTAGAGCGACGAGAGAGGTAGAGAGACCTATGGATAAAGCCATAGAGGCTCTCTCTCTCACGAGATCGCCAGAACGTGAGAGAGAGAGAGAGAGGGGAGAGAGAGAGCCAAACAACGGTCGCACCACTTCGATGCGTTACTTTTAGAATAAAACACGATAAAACTATAAAAATACAATAAGGATTACCACTGGGATTCTTTTTCGATCCCCATCTCGCTGGATTGGTCAGACTGCGACGTCTGCGAGTGACTTATAGTGCTGTTTTGCTGGGATGATGCATGGAAGGTGTCTCACTCACCAAGCTAAAAGCTAAACCAGCCTTTTGTAAAGGTATGGCAACATGACTGGTGTCTTGCACGCGGGCCTCGCGGACCACCGCCGATCGAGCAGGGCGTTTAGCTCAGCGGCGTCAGTTCAGAAAAAGCTAAGGTATGGCAACATGACTGGTGTCTTTCACGCGCGCGAGGCCCGCGTGCAAGACACCAGTCATGTTGCCATACCTTTACAACAGGCACGATTACTGTACATTTTATTATATTCCCCCTGTAGCCAAGGTATGGCAGCTGCCATAGCTTGCCATACCCAATTGACGCCTCTGGTTTAGCTTGGTGAGTGAGACCTGGCTCACACTATCAACAACTAGGCACTGGATCTTACTTCTACTACTGTCTATTTACTACTAACTACAAACTATGGATGGACTATA